>NC_064622.1:410975348-411602079 GCF_023898315.1 Schistocerca nitens
ATCGACTTCGAGATCAGATCATTCAGTGGTGTTTAAAATGCTACCCGCATTACCGGCTCGGCTAATTATTTCATATCAACTTTCTTTCCCTCTTCTAAACGCTTAAGAGTAGTAGCTCACCATTGAACAAACCCATTTGCTTTTCCTACCGTACCTCAAAAATTTATTTATTTACTTCGCGGAAATTGCTCCCTGTCGTCCTGGAAGCAGCGATAAATTTTCCTACGCCCATCACAATATCATTGCAGGCATCTCATCTATTCAGATTTAGCCTCTTTGAAACCGTTATCTAATAGCATTGAATGTAACCGTTACGTCTACTGCTCATCCGCAGCTATTTCATAGGTACCAAGGAGAAACGTTTTTCTATTGTGTGCATATCACTCCATTGTTAAATTGTCTCAACCATTAAAAATTTAGAAGGAGAAATAGAAAAGTGATATTCATTTCTTAAAATCGGTAAGACTAGATGGTAGCTGAATTACACTGTTTTCCTTCGAAATGATGTGATATCCAAAGAGATGTTAAGTATAGTTGCGTAATTATTACCTAAAGCTTTTGAATTTCTCTGTACCTGAACCGTACTGTAAAGCGTTTTTTTTTCTAGATTATGGAGTAAGTACGACCAACAAACCATAAGAAGTGAAAGTACCGCGACCGTAAGTACAGGCCAAGCGGAAAAAGCAAGAAATTAGCCAGACAATTAAAAATGATAAGAAATTATTAAATGCCACATCTTTTAAAAGGCAAGTGGTGCACACTACTACCTTCGTTATCATACCGCAGACGTAGTAAAGTTGAGCACGGCATCATCATACACTTAAAACACCGAATAAAGATATTATCACGCCAAGTTAGCTTGCAGTATCGATTCGAGCGTGGTTATTTCGGAACAAAGCATTAGTTGGCGCGTTTTGATCGCTGGGCCGGACGAAGCGGTGGGTGGACGGAACGAGTGACGTCAGCCTTATGCTAACACACGCAGTGATCGGCGGAGACCTAGGCTAAACACATCTGTTGGGTGAGTTAAAATGGAGGCACGGGTCTAATTTAACTTCCCTTTCAAATTCATATTTACTGCAGCCACAGTAAAATATGGTGTACAACAGATTAAAGTACACGTCTGTCGTGGATTTATTTTAATTTCTGGGCCGACCGCAGGAATTGTCACCAATATTAGTAGGCGTAATGGAAAGATTACATAAAACTGTTTTGGGGAGGAGAAATGAAATAGATTCGTTGGGAGAATTTGTAATGCACTGGACTCTTGCTAATCGGGCCATACCTTGCACATACGGGTGTCGGATTAGCGGAAGAGCCGGGTTATCGAGGGTGTCTTCAATTTAGTGTAAAAACATAGGGATTATACTTTATTATGTACAAAGATAAATTAATTTGAAACTTCCCGGCAGATTAAAACTGTGTGCCTGACCGAGACTCGAACTCGAGACCTTTGCCTTTCTCGGGCAAGTGCTCTACCAATACCAACTTTTTTTTTTTTGGCGTTGTTGGCCGAGAGGCCCCATGCCGGGAAGTTCGGCCGCCGTATTGCAAGTCCATTTGAGTTGACGCCACTTTTTTTTATTTTGTTTTTAAGTTGCAGGTAAGGAGAAAACAAATAAAAACCTCTTGTGTATGAAAATAAAAGACGACATTCTTCATAAAGTAACACAATATCCTTTGAAAACGTAAAAAATAAAAGGTAGCTATATTTCCACAACGGCCTTCTTTTATTTATTTAGCCGGCCGCGGTGGTCTCGCGGTTAAGGCGTTCAGTCCGGAACCGCGCGACTGCTACGGTCGCAGGTTCGAATCCTGCCTCGGGCATGGATGTGTGTGATGTCCTTAGATTAGTTAGGTTTAAGTAGTTCTAAGTTCTAGGGGACTGATGACCACAGATGTTAAGTCCTATAGTGCTCAGGGCCATTTGAACCATTTTTTTATTTATTTATTTTTTTGTTACATGTGTAAGGAAAAAAAACTTAGAAGAGGAGGAGAAAAGAGAAGTGAAATGAAATAGGAATACTTTCCGCGCCATGCTCCACTTTGGCGCGCCATCAGAACAAAATGCATTCTATCACTGACCATCAAAGGGGAACGTGGGATCTTCCAGTCTTGGCTGGCACAGTTCGCTGACATTCCAGCTTTGAGGCGGGTTGGTGAAAATGCTCTGTAAATATTTCGCGAAAGTGGCCCAATAGTGTCGATGTCGGCGAAGGGTGTGGTGATGTACTTGGAGGCGTGTCCAAAAGTCCGCCGGATCGACGATGTCGTCCCGGAAGAGGTAGTTGACAGCCATGCCACTGATCCATGTGATGGCGTGCCACTTAGCCGATGGAAAGTAGGTCGTGTCGGGATATATCATCATGGTAGGAGGAACGTGATGTGGTGGTACTCGGAGGTAGAAAGCCACAATCTTCTGTGCGAGGGTCCAGACAGCTGCTGCTGGCCCACACTCAAAACGATGTAAATCTGTATCTTCGACATTGCACTTGAGGCACAGGGGTGAGTCCACCAGTGCGAAGCGATGCAGTTTCTCTCTTGTAGTATACTTGCCGTTGACGAGAAGGTACCACATAGAGGTGGTGTCAGTGGTGTGATATGGTTGGTGGATCGCTTTCCAAACTGTAGGCCATGAAACCTGGGGGTGACGTGTTTCGACGGGGTTGCGGGGTGGAGACTTTCGGAGAAGGCAATAGATGTCGCGGGTGGTCGTCTTCCTGGTCCTGGGGAGCTCGGTGCATATGTAGCTATACTCAAAAAAGAAACGGCCGATATGTGACATCGGAGGTGAGATGTGTGCCAGAGACGTCGGTGGGCGTCTCGAAACAGGTACGAACTCAGTGGTCAACATTCCAGTGAAAGTACCATTTTGGCTTTTCCATAACCGGAGGATAGTATTGGTGTAAAGTGCCGTAGTCCTGGCTCTCACATTAACCAGATCGAGGCCACCGTCCCGCTTCGGTAAGGTGAGAGCTTCATACTGGACTTTGAAGATGTGTCCAGAACAAATAAAATATCCGAAAGTCGCCTGTAATCTGGCCGCCATTGTCGCAGTGATGGGCAGAATCTGCGCTATATGGGGTATCCGGGCTGCCAGATGGGTATTGACGAAGGTGACTCTCTGGCACATATTCAGCGGGCGTAGTATGTGATTTTGTATGTTGGCCCGGATGCGTTGCAGTAGCGCCCGAAAATTGATCGCCGAGGTGCGGCGAATGTCTCGCGTGTACACCAATCCGAGACAACGAAGAGTGTCCACCAGTTGAAATGGGACTACGCTGTCTGCGGGAAGGCCGCGGCCGATCTTCATGGCGCATGATTTTGCCACGTTCATAGCGCTCCCTGCCCCTGCACTGTAACGGGTAATCCACTGCATCGCAGCTTGTACGTCGGCCGCTGAACGTACGACGAGGGCCAAGTCGTCCGCGTAAGCTCGGCAGCGGAACATATGATCTCGGAGTGGAATACCTGTCAAACGTCGCCGTAATCCGCAAATGAGTGGTTCCATCGCAATGGCATAAAGCACCGTCGACAAATGGCAACCCTGCCGTGCTGAGCGTTCAATCCGTATAATCACTTGTGTGAACGTCGGGGGAATTGCCATTCGGTCCATCACTGCGTTGAGGAATGCATGATTGACGCGGTCAAACGCTTGTTTGAAGTCGATGGAGATTAAGGCGCCTGGCAGTCGCGAATGTGTTGCCACAGCGATCACATCTCGATACTAACTGAGGGCTGTCTGTATATTACGATCGCCGCCTAAGGATGTTTGGTCGTGGGAAACAATGTCTCGTAAGACATGTTTGAGTCGCACTGCTAGAAGGCGTGTGAAAATCTTGAAGTCGGAATTGAGTAACGTGATTGACCGATAACTGTCGAGTCGTGTTCCTCCTGCGGGTTTCGGGACTGGTACAAGTAAGCATTCCATGAACATTGGTGGCGGGTTCGCCGCGCCGGGCAAAAGTTCCCAGTACATGACCCTCCATCGTGGCAACATCAAATCTTGGAAGGTTCTGTAAAATTCGAGAGGTAAACCATCCGGGCCGGGAGATCGATTCAGAGACCCTTTGGCGACAGCGCCTTGGACGTCGTCGGTGGTCACTTCAGAAGTCAGGAGGGCTGCAGCTGCTGCGTTTAGAGTACCAAGTGTCTCCTGGGCAACCTCAGCAATGGCCTCTGCACCGGCAGGTACTTCTTGATAGAAGAGTCTATAGAGCGTTGTGAATGCATCCGCAATGATAGCTTGCGATGTCAGCCGTCGTCCATCAGGTAGGTCTAAAGTTGACATTAAAGCCTGTCTGCGTCGACGAACATTTTGAACAATATGATGCATAGAAGGTTCTTCACCGTTAATCCTATCTTGGTTGCGTGCTCGTACAATGGCTCCCTCTAGACGGCATCTGGTCAAGGTTAAAATCTTTGCCTTGATGCGTTGAGCTTCTTTCAGACGATCTGGGGATGGAGAATGATCCATGAGTTCACGAAGAGCGCTATAGTAGAAATCAGTTGTGTGGTGATTCCACCTGGCTTTGGCTCAGCCATAGTGTGTCAATGTGCATCGGAAGGCCGGTTTGGCGCACAGCAACCACCACTGCAGTGTGGTCTCGTAACGCATAATGCGTTGAACACAGGTGTGCCACGTGTCGGTGACCTGTTGTCGACATTCAGGGTCCCGCAGTAGCGCGACATTGAGTTTCCGAGGTCCTGCACTGCGCCATATTGATTGTCGACGTCGGGTCATGGTACAGATGTAGATGTCATGATCCGAAAAGGCAGACGGCCAACGTTCCGCGTCGAGGAGAACTGATTTCAGAGCGTCAGAGATTTATATTCTATTAAGTCGGCTGGCGGAGTGGCTCGTGGAGTGTGTATACCCCGGGCAGTCGCCGTGTACCACTCGCCAAGTATCGAGCAGACGAAGGCGGCGGACGAGGAAGCGAAGTTCCGGACATGTGGTGAAATGGGGGTATTGGTCTATGATCTCGAGAACACAGTTGAAATCTCATCCTACGATGAGATGATCGTATCGCCCGAGGAATAAAGGCATGATATCTTCTGCGTAGAATTGGGAGCGATCCCTCCGTTTATCAGTGCCCGATGGGGCGTAGAGATTTATGATTTTGAGTCCAACTGTTATGGCCACCCCTCGCGCCGTTGGGAGGTATGCGACATCGGAAACTGCAATCCCTTCTCGTAAGAGGATGGCTGCTCCTGTGTGTTCCATAGCTGCAGGGGCGGCGTACGTCTCATATCCATAACACCCAGTCCAAGTTGCTGTCCTCAGTTCATGTAACAGGGCGATGACGATGTCCGCTGCTCTTAGCGTGTCACGGAGCAGTTGAACGAGGGAGCCGATACTATTAGTATTGATAGTAGCTATTCGGTACGCCTGATGGGAGATACGAGCTGCAGATAGGTTCGTAGCTGGTGAAGATTGTCGTCGTGGATGCGTGAAGTCCATAGAAGTCGCAGGAATCGCCGTAGAAACTTCCCCCATTTTAGTGTTGGTCTAACGGAGGAACAGATCTCATTTCCGCATCAGATGGAGGTGGGAAATCCGTGTCATCCGCCCATGAAAAACGTCCGATAGGTTTGACATCGGCGAGAGGTGGCAGCGCTGGCCGAGTCGGCTCAATTGCGTCGGTGACAACAGGCGTGCTATGTTCCATGGCTTCTGGGCGCGGGACTTGCGCACGATCTCTGTTGGACGGTTCACCGTCTTGATGACGCGTCTCCGTGGCAGAGGAGAAAGTGTTATCGTGTTCTCCGTCAGAGTGATGTGCCATCTCTTCGGCCTGCGGAGGGGGCTCAATGGTCGATTCTGATGTCTTGTGGCGTTTTTTTCGTCGTTTGGGCGACTTCTGCTTTCGGCAATGAGTTTCGGTGTCTGAGGAAGGAAGAGATTCACGCCGTTCCGGTACAAAAGCCGCGGGTGTTATGATGCGGTCGTCATGCTCCAGAACAGTCTCGTTGGTATCCTTGTGATCTTCTAGCGTGGGCGTGTCCGGCTGTTGGACATGTTCACGGGCGGCATCGCCGGTGTCAAGGTGCTGGGACGTCTACGGGTGTATCGGACCAGAGAAACGCTCATGAACGGCGTCTTGTGAGGGCATAGGTGACTGGAAGGGTAGTTGTGGTTCTGTCGGTGTTCGTGTCGTCGTGCCTTAGTTGTGTGATGCGGCGTTGCAAGCATTCATTACGGACGTGGCCTTCTTTGCCACAACTGGAACATGTTCGAGGTTGTCCGTCGTAAATGACCACCGCACGGCAGCCGCCGATAGAAATGTACGATGGAACGTGCCGTTTGAGATCGATTCGGACTTGTCTCACACCATTAAGCACCCGATACTTCGTAAACTGTGCCCATGTCTCGGCTACGTGGCTCTGGACTTTTCCGAACGGGCTTAGCGCCGCGATGACTTCATCTTCATTCACCTCGAAAGGCAGTTCGAATACACGGATCGTCCGAAGGCCAAGTCCTGCATGGTCGACATCCACAGGCCCGACGTTTCCGTCGGAGTGCCGAAATTTTAGTCCATGTCGTGTTCTTTGAATAATCTCATTGCAGGCAGCGTCGGAAGTCAACGTAAACGACGCTGCTAATGATCGATAGGTGTATGCCGATGAGTTCGTCACGGGGGATCTTCACGTCTTCGCGTAGGAAGCGTTCGACGGCCAGTGCTTTGGGTCATGCGTATTCATTTGAGAAGGTGAACTTAAGAGTGTTCTTCCTGTAAGAGTTGGCCATTAGAGCTTGTTCGACTAAGAAGCGCGGTGACGAGGAAGTAAACAAAACACTCCGCGCGCGCAGCGGCGTGGACGGCCGAGCGCGGTGCGCACTGCTGCCCTGCCGAACGCAGACTGTCCAACTGAGCTGCCCAAGCACGACTCACGCCCAGTCCTCACAGCTTTACTTCTGCCAGTACCTCGTCTCCTACCTTCCAAACTTTACAGAAGCTCTCCTGCGAACCTTGCAGAACTAGCATTCCTGAAAGAAAGGATATTGCGGAGCCATTGCTTAGCCACAGCCTGGGGGATGTTTCTAGATATGCCGGACGGAGACTCGAACTCGGTGCGACACACAGTTTTAAGCTGTCAGGAAGTTTCATATCAGCGCACACTCCGCTGTAGACTGAAAATTTCATTGTAGAAACATCCCCCAGGCTGTGGCTAAGCCATGTCTCCGCAATATCCTTTCTTTCAGGAGTGCTAGTTCTGCAAGGTTGGCAGGAGAGCTTCTGGAAGGTAGGAGACGAGGTACTGGCAGAAGTAAAGCTGTGAAGACGGGGCGTGAGTCGTGCTTGGGTAGCTCAGTTGGTAGAGCACTTGCCCGCGAAAGGCAAAGGTCCCAGTTCGAGTCTCGGTCCGGCACACTGTTTTAATCTGCCAGGAAGTTTCATATCAGCGCACACTCCGCTATTGAGTGAAAATTTCATTCTATAAATTAATTTCATAGAAAGTTTGGTCCTCGAGTGTGTACATATACAGCAGTATCACTCAGTACGAAACATGTCCCATATTTTTAGTTCTCGTTATGATGATATGCGACAGCAGTATGCTTTATGACACAACGGCTTTACACACATTACATCGGCACTGCATGTTTCTAATTGTTGCATAATGTACTCCAGGGCGTATTCTACAGGTTCAGCACTAGCAGTGTGAGATATCTTCATGCCCCCCCCCCCCTTTCATATTCAATATAACTGTTAAATCCTGCCTAGTCGTCGAATATGGGGTGTCTAGGAAATCTGCTTTCTTGGATCTCTAGACAACAATACAAGCAAATCGTATTAATGAGTTTTACTACAAAAAGTAAGTGACAATACTTAACTTTGAGAATTACATAGATGTGTCGAGAGCAAAGGACGACAGACAAAATAAGCATCTTATAGAGGGTGGTCCATTGATAGTGACCGGGAAAAATATCTTACGAAATAAGCATCAAACGAAAAAATTACAAAGAACGAAACTCGTCTAGCTTGAAGGGGTAAACCAGATGGCTCTATGGCTGGCCCGCTAGATGGCGCTGCCATAGGTCAAACGGATATCAACTGCGTTTTTTTTATAGGAACCCCCATTTCTTATTACATATTCGTGTAGTACGTAAAGAAATATGAATGTTTTAGTTGGACCACTTTTTTCGCTTTGTGATAGATGGCGCTATAATAGTCACAAGCATATGGCTCAGGTAGATTTTTTAAATTAAAATACAGAACGTAGGTCCGTTTGAACATTTTATTTCGGTTGTTCGAATATGATACACGTACCTTTGTGAACTTATCATTTCTGAGAACGCATACTGCTACAGCATGATAACCTGTAAATACCTTCGTCGCTAAATAGAACGCGTGCAAAAAATCTGTCATCGTCCCGTAATTTCTCTCGTGCCCAGTGGTAGAACTGTACACGACGTTCAAAGTCGTCGCCATGCAATTCCTGGTGCATAGAAATATGGTACGGGTGCAATCGATGTTTATGTAGCATTATCAACACCAACGTTTTTGAGATTCCCGATTCTCGCGCAATTTGTCTGCTACTGATGTGCGGATTAGCCGCTACAGCAGCTAAAACACCTACTTGGGCATTATCATTAGTTGCAGGTCGTGGTTGACGTTTCAAAAGTGGTTGAACAGTTCCCGTTTCCTTAAATGACGTAACTAGCCGGCGAACGGTCCGGACACTTGGATGATATCGTCACCGAGCAGCATCCATAGCACACGCCCGTTGGGCATTTTGATCACAATAGCCATACATCAACACGATATCGACCTTTTCCGCAATTGGTAAACGGTCCATTTTAACGCGGGTAATGTATCACGAAGCAAATACCGTCCGCACTGGCGGAATGTTACATGTTACCACGTGCTTACACGTTTGTGACTGTTACAGCGCCATCTATCACAAAGCGAAAAAAGTGGTCCAACTAAAACATTCATATTTCTTTACGTACTACACTAATATGTAATTAAAAAAGTGGGTTTCTGTTTTTAAAAAACGCAGTAGATATCCGTTTGACCTATGGCAGCACTATCTAGCGGGCCAACCATAGCGCCATCTGGTTTCCCTCTTCAAGCTAGACGAGTTTCGTTCTTTGTAGTTTTTTCGTTTGATGCTTATTTCGTGAGATATTTCATCTACATCTACATACATACTCCGCAATCCACCATACGGCGCGTGGCGGAGGGTACCCGGTACCACAACTAGCATCTTCTCTCCCTGTTCCACTCCCAAACAGAACGAGGGAAAAATTACTGCCTATATGCCTCTGTACGAGCCCTAATCTCTCTTTTCGAGAAATGTAAGTTGGCGGCAGTAAAGTTGTACTGCAGTCAGCCTCAAATGCTGGTTCTCTAAATTTCCTCAGTAGCGATTCACGAAAAGAACGCCTCCTTTCCTCTAGAGACTCCCACCCGAGTTCCTGAAGTATTTCCGTAACACTCGCGTGATGATCAAACCTACCAGTAACAAATCTAGCAGCCCGCCTCTGAATTGCTTCTATGTCCTCCCTCAATCCGACCTGACAGGAATCCCAAACGCTCGGGCAGTACTCAAGAGTAGGTGGTATTAGTGTTTTATAAGCGGTCTCCTTTACAGATGAACCACATCTTCCCAAAATTCTACCAATGAACCGAAGACGACTATCCGCCTTCCCCACAACTGCCATTACATGCTTGTCCCACTTCATATCGCTCTGCAATGTTGCGCCCAAATATTTAATCGACGTGACTGTGTCAAGCGCTACACTACTAATGGAGTATTCAAACATTACGGGATTCTTTTTCCTATTCATCTGCATTAATTTACATTTATCTATATTTAGAGTTAGCTGCCATTCTTTACACCAATCAGAAACCCTGTCCAAGTCACCTTGTGTCCTCCTACAGTCACTCAACGACGACACCTTCCCGTACACCACAGCATCATCAGCAAACAGCCGCACATTGCTATCCACCACATCCAAAAGATCATTTATGTAGATAGAAAACTACAGCGGACCTACCACACTTCCCTGGGGCACTCCAGATGATCATTCAGGGAAATCAGGACGCCCTGAATGTAAAGACACTTCAGCTATCAAGATATTAGCAGTAAATTTTCAGTGTGTTCGGAATAAAGTTCCTGAATTTACTGCCCTCCAGGAAGCGTGTGGCGCGTTCACTATCAATGGACCACCCTGTATACATTTCCTAATAGAAGTGAAGTAATACAGTTGACGCTTCTACTCACGTCGCTCGTCTTGAAGCTTCCCTTCGACTGGACCGCGACCCGTCGGGCGCGGCGCTTATGTCCTGCTGTCGCGTTGTCGTCCTGGAGAGGGGTCGGTCAGCGTGCGATTGGCTGACGTCTTTTCACAGCCCTCTGTGCTCTTTCGTTCCTGTCTGGCGTGCCGGCGCTTGACTTTTCTCCGTAACGATAGCTCTGTGGTATGCTTTTGATTATCTCTTCATCTGATGAAGTTTAGTCATTAATAGTTGCTCGCCCAACATTATAATCAGCAGCAGTGGCTTTCTGTGGAGGACCTCTATTCAGTTTACCGCTAATTTCGATTTTTTGCTTGATATCTTGCATAACGTCCTTCCTTCTAGAAGCCTTGATACTGAACCGTAAAGAAAACCACAATTTCAAACATGTATAGCATTGTTTAACGTTGCAATTAGCTAACAACATTGTTGCACAAGAGAATTCATTAATGTATGAGTTATTTCTGCTTGAGCAACTAGAGGCTGGGTGTGGGCCAGATTACTGAGCGGCTGGATTAGCGACAGTTTAGTGTGCTAACTTGGGGTTTGTTGAGGGAATATGACCTCTCGGCATGGGACGATTTGACTGTAATATTACGAGCAACCACTACATACGTATGCAGCGAATACTATAAGGTTGCGTTCGCTACTGTTTCAGCGCTGTCTGTTATCTTCCTACTGGATGGTGGTTCAAAATGTTTCAAATGGCTCTGAGCACTATGGGACTCAACTGCTGAGGTCATTAGTCCCCTATAACTTAGAACTAGTTAAACCTAACTAAGGACATCACAAACATCCATGCCCTAGGCAGGATTCGAACCTGCGACCGTAGCGGTCTTGCGGTTCCAGACTGCAGCGCCTTTAACCGCACGGCCACTTCGGCCGGCACTGGATGGTGGAACACGGTGTGATTCTAGCTAGTTGGTTAGTAGGTTTGTTTGTTTCGTCGGTGTAACTACTACCGAACGGCGCTCCTTATGCTACACTAAACATGTTATTGTGGTTGTGGACCTAATTGCAAACACTGCCTGAGTAATATTCGTTTCTCTATAACTTATGCGATCTATATCCATTTGACCCTTCTTACTGTAGTGAAACACTGGTCTCTCTTTACGATTTTACACCCCACCCTTCCCTCCATTACAGAACTCACAATTGCTTGATGCCCCAGGACGAGTCCTTTGAATTAATTTCTTATTAATTCCTTGTTTTGCCACAAATTTCGTATCTCCCCAATTTGGCAAAGTACGTCTTAAGTGATCTACCCATTAAATTTCCAGTACTCTTGCAGCACTACGGTTGAAAAAACTTATATTGTCTTCATGTCTGAATTGTTTGCGTCTAAGTTTCACTTTCATACAAGTCTACACTCCATACAAATAGCTTCAGAAAAAAATTCCTAACAGCTACATTTATATTGATTGTTAACAAATCTGTTATTCAAAAACGCTTTTCTTGTTATTACTAGCCTATATTTTACCTCATCTCTACTTCGTCCATCGTCAGTTATTGACTGTGTATTGACTGTCCTGCAGACACGAAAAGAAAGATGTAATGAGAAGAAGCATATTTAACAGTTGAGCTACATGCCCTTGGGAATTCTAACAAGAAGGCGAACGCCTTTTTTAACTGCAAGTAAGTGAATGTTCAGGATCGTTAAATCTTAGCTATGCTAGTATTCTGATGCCTCGCTCACTCCATGGTGGTGTCTTGTGGACCTCAAAAATGAAAAATAAAAATTGCAAATACAAAAAATTTATCAACTGTATTCAATTTGGTGACAACACTTCCTTATTAGAACTAAATGCTTAGGTTTCACGCACAAAATAGGCTTGTTGGAAAAAAGGAGATGCACTGCATATTTCGCCCCGAATTTTGATTCGTTACCTTATGCTCGTGCAGTTGATTTCTTTCGAGACCCGAGGAAAAGAGCATCTATTCTCATTCTGCAGCGGAATGGACGCTATTTTCAAACTTCCTGGTAGAGCATTTGCCCTCGAAAGTTAAAGGTCCCAACTTCGAGTCCCCGTCCTGCATAAAACTTTAACTCATGAGGAAGTTGCAAATCAGCGCACACCCGGCTCCACTGCACAGTGAAAATTCATACTGGAAACAATCCCCTAGCGTATAGCTGAGCCATTTCTCCGCAATATTCCTTCTTTCAAGAGTACTATTCCCGCAAGGTATGCAGGAGAACTTCTGTGAAGTTTGTGGAGTATGAGAGAAATACCGGAAGAAGTATCGCTGTAATGCTGGTTTGTGAGTCGTGCTTGGATAATCCAGTTGGTAGAGCATTTTTGTGTAAGAGGCAAGGCCTTAGGCTCGAGTACCGTACCACTGCAAAGTTTTAATCTGTCAGAAAGTTTTAATATTCAACTCTTTTGCGTCAGGTCGCCTGGGCTTCTTGAACTTTCTTCTGCTTGCTCTTAGTTTGTCAATTACATTGACGACGTTCATACACAGTGTTTCTGTAAGAGCGCGCTAAAATATAGCTCGACATAAAGAATGATCCACTGAACAATTTGAGTTATGGAACGTTGGGTCGGAGAAACCAACTTAAGATGTGGATCTAAACTTGTTTACCGTTTTGTCTAGCATTACTGTCTTCCAGCTTATTTGCAATTAACATGCGTACAAGTCTACACGTTATGTGCTGTTTATTTACATATGCATTCTTCATTTCCTGCAAGGAAACGAAGAGGACTAGCCTGATTACTAGGAGGTCATGATGCTGGTTTTGTTTACTATAGTTGGCCAGAAATTCGCCCTGTTGTATAGTATTTAGACGGCCGCGGTGGCCGAGCGGTTCAAGGCACTTCAGTCCGGAACCGTGCGACAACTACGGTCGCAGGTTCGAATCCTGTCTCGGGCATGGATGTGTGTGAGGTCCTTAGGTTAGTTAGGTTTAAGTAGTTCTAAGTTCTAGGGGACTGATGACCTCTGATGTTAAGTCCCATAGTGCTCAGAGCCATTTGTATAGTATTTACATTTTTCCACGACAGAACGTGCTATGTATCAATGAGAGACCCATTTATTACTCTGTGCTATTCAGAGACGCACAGTAAAATACGATATAGAAGTACTGATACAGGTTCACAGAACTCACTGACATGCATGTTATGTATGGGAAAGTACGTTGCAAGGCTCTCGCTGCTGAAATGCTGTACAGGGAACGATTTGTAATAGGCATCATCCGTCACAACGAGTGTTTATTTCTCTCGGCGAATGCAGGAGATTGGTTCATTGGAAATAAGAAACGCGTGCCCTGGCAACATGACTACTCGCGCAGCTGATTTTGAAGAGGCGGTAGAACGTGTTGCAGCGGACCCCACTACAAGTACTCGTATTGCACGTGAAACTGACGCTGTATATACAAGCGTGTGGCAAGTATTCCACGAACAACAATCACTTCCACATCACCCACAAGCAGTCCATGCAATGCTTGTGACCGACTTTGCACCAAGAGTCGCACTGTGTTAGTGGTTGCTCCAACAATGGATTGATCGACCAGATTTCCTCCATATGTGGCTGTTTACTGACGAGGCCTCATTTGATCGTGATGTTATTTAGAGCAGCAGACATCGTAATGTGTGGGATGAGGAAAACACTGACGCTGTAGTACACACCATCAAGTACGTTTTGCTGTGAATATCTGGGCCGGCATCGTAGGCGACAACCTCATGGGGCATATCTTCTATCTCGCCGTCTGAATGGCCACCTGTACTTGAGGTTTGTACAAAGTGTTCTACTTGAGTTGTTTGAGAACGTACCATTGGCTGTTCGTGAGAGGATTGTGGATACCAGTTGCACGTGACCTGAACCCACTTGACTATTTCCTATGGGGGTATCTAAAGTCACTTGTGTATGAGACTGCAGTGGATACGGAGATGGAATTCGTAGCCACAACTGTAGATGCTGCCTGTGATGTGATTCGAAACCCACCAGGGATATTTGTCAGGGTGTGTCAAAATCTTGTTCGTCGATCTCATGCTCGCATTGAGGTTGACGCCCGTCAGTTTCAGCAAATTTCGTAAGATACAGCACTACTGGTACCTTAAGTGTGTTAATGATGGTATTTTCAGTTAACTGTAACTAATGTAAATAAAAAGGTACACAATAAGGTGATTTTATCCCTATTATTTTACTGAGCTGACTTATGCGACCACAGGTACACTACCTCAAATTATTCAATGAGGCCCCCACTATGTCGTGTTAAATTTTTACACTCTCTTACGGAAACACCCTGTATATAACATCCGGTAAGAGTCAATTAAATACCAGACCTCCAGGTTATTTCCGTATTCACCGTTCCTAGCAACAGCTTTCAGTCCTGAAAACTAAACAGTAATATTTTCAGTTCCAATTAGCATTTCTCGAAAGTGAAAGCCGAGTAGACCTTATCAAGCATGAAGAGAGCAAGTTGTCTGCAATAATCCACATGCAGTCCACAGCTGTCATGGCGCCTTAGTTTAGTACCACAAGTCCCGCAGAAGCCTGGATGAACGTCGCCTACAGCGCAGTACTGCCAACACCGGTCTGCGTCCGTGGAGAGCTTCGTGTTTCGAGCAGCCGTTCGCCTGAATGACGGTATATACGGAAGTGACCATCGACTTGGTTTAAAAAGAAAATTGGTTCATCCGATAGGCAGTTTTCCACAATCCATGGTCCAATTTCAGTGATCCCGCGTCCACTGCAATAGTAATGTCGATGTCATTGGTCAACATGAGAACACAGTGCTGCATGCTAAGAGATGGGCTATGAACCGTATTCTTTGAAATATGATGATGATGATGTCCTCCTCGCCGTGTCCGGCGACAGCGACTCCGTCAGTCTTCTCTGTCCTTGTTGTGGTAGGCTCGGATGTGGCTCGCGTATCCGAATTTCGCTTTGAATATCCTGTTGCATGAAACACAGTGAAGTTGACCAGCAGAGTTGTAAGTATACGTGTAGACAGGCTTGAGCTGAGATTTTCGGAGCTCTCTTTTAGCAACCAGGTTCATTAGACGCTTTTGCTCGAATTGTTCGATGCTCTTATGTACAGTTGATCGCCACTCCGATCGGCGCAACGCTAGCTCCTCCCAACGGTTGCTTGGAATGCCACAGGCTGCAAGGTGGCGTTTAATGGTGTCTTTATATCGCAGGTGTTGACCACCTTTCCTCCTCTTCCCGCACGAGAGCTGCGAGCAGAAGACCGCTTTAGGTAGCCTACTGTCATCCATGCGTACTATGTGACCACTCCATCTCAGTTGATGTTTCATTATTAAAGCTTCAATACCAGCCAGTTTCACGCGGCGCAAAATCTCCGTGTTTGGGACACGGTCTTCCCTTTTGATGCGCAGAATTGATCTCAGACATCGAAGATGAAATTTATCTAGCTTCTTAATGTCAGCTTTGTAACAGCACCAGGTTTCCGAGGCATAGAGTAAGGTGGATAATACTACTGCTTTGTAGACTGCAATTTTTGTTTGCAGTTTGAGATCATGTGATTTCCATACTCGGTCATTAAGCTTACCGAAGGCTGAGGCTGCGCTGGCTATACGCGCTGCGATTTCCGTTGTCAGGCTGTTGTCACTTCTAATTTGGCTTCCCAAGTATTTGAAATTTGACACATTTTGCAAGGGTTTATTATTTATCTCAATACTGGTCATCTGCTTTAAGACCTCTAAGTGGCTGTTTGAGAACTTGCGTCTTAGTGATGCTAATGGCTAAGCCAAATCTTCTACAGGAGGCATTTAGCAGATTGATGTAAGTCTGAAGAGTTTCGCAAGAATTAGCCATCATGCATACATCATCCGCGTAGAGAATCTCTAAGATGGATAGTTTGGTTACGCGACTTTTTGTTCTGAGGCGAGAGATGTTGACGAAAAAGAAAAAGAAGGGAAGTACATAGAAGAGGAATAAGAAACGAAATAGAGCTCTTGTTGAGAGGGTAAGTGATGATATTGCAGTGATAACAAAATCGAGTCAGTTTATGAAGGACTTGGCAGGATGTGTAAACTTACCGGTGAGACGTCGAACGCGTTATGGCATAGAAGTATGCAATGATTCGGTTGGTAGGTGTGCCACAAAGCTGTTGTGTCCGGTATGACGCAAGACGCACCATTGTTGTACTGTGGTACCTGGTCCTTGATATCTTGAATTCTGGCACTGGAACGAAGTTGACCTCCGAGTAGGTCCCACATGCACTGAAGAGTCAAAGAAACTGGTACACCTACCTAATATCGTGTAGGGCCCTCGTGAGCACGCAGAAGTGCAGCAACACGACGTGGCATGAACTGGACAACGGTCTAAAGTAGCGCTGGAGGGAAATGACACCATGAATCCTGCAGTGTTGTCCATAAATCCGTAAGACTGCGAACGGGTGGAGATCTCTTCTGAACAGCAAGTTGCAAGGCATCCCAAATATGCTCAATATGTTCGTGTCTGCGGAGTTTGGCGGTCAAGGGAAGTGTTAAAATCAGAAGAGTGTTCCTGGACCCACTGTGTAGCAATTCTGGGGGTGTGGGGTGTCGCATTGTCTTGCTGGAATTTCCCAAGTCTGTCGGAATGCAAAAGGAGCATGAATGGACGCAGGTGATCAGACAGGATGCTTACGTTTGTGTCTTACCTAGACACACTCTAACTGCTCACGCCCCATACCATTACAGAGTCTCCACCAGCTTGAACAGCCCCTGCTGACATGCCGGGTCCATGTATTCATGAGGTTGTCCCCATACGCGTGAGCGTCCATCCGCCTGATACAATTTGAAACGACACTCGTCCGACCAGGCAAACCAGGCAACACGTTTATAGTCATCGACAGCCCAATGACGATGTTGACGAGCCCAGGCGAGGCGTAAAGCTTTGTGTCGTGCAGTCACCAAGGGTATACAAGTGGGAGTTTCGCTCCAAAAGCCCATATCGATGATGTTTCATTGAATGGTTCGCACGCTGATACTCGTTGATGGTCCAGCATTGAAATCTGCAGCAATTTGCGGAAGGGTTGCACTTCTGTCACGTTGAACGATTTTCAGTCGTCGTTGGTCCCATTCTTGTAGGATCTTTTTCCGGCCGCGGCGATGTCAAAGATTTGATGTTTTACCGAATTCTTGATTTTCACTCGTCAAATGGTCGTGCGGGAAAATCTCGACTTCATCGCTACCTCGGAGATGCTGTGTCCAATCGCTCGAGCGCCGACTGTAGTACAACGTTCAGACTCACTTAAATCTTGATAACCTGCCATTGTAGCAGCAGTAACCGACGTAACAGCGCCAGACACTTGTTGTCTTATATAGCCACATTCTGCTTGTTTACATATCTCTGTATTTGAATATGCATGTCTATACCAGTTTCTTTGGCGCTTCAGCGTATGTTCCATCGGATACAGATCTGATGATCTCCCTCGTCACAGGAGTACCTCAATCTGACGCGGACAGTCCGTAGAGACATGCCTTTGCTGGGCGAATATTACCACAACACTGCAGCATGAGAGATAACGCATGATGAAGCAGGAAGTCTGTGACGAACCGTTGTGCCATCAGAGCTCCATCAGACACTATCAGGCGTGGCCTGAAGTTTTACTCGATGACTGCCCACACCATGTCGCCGGGGGTAACACCACTGTGCTTCTCTTACGCATGGGAAGAGTGCGACGTCTCCCCAAGTTGCCACCATACGTGTCAGTGATGCCAATGCGGAGTAGTATAAATCCACGAGTCATCGTTGAATACAATCCGACGCCATTCATCAGCAGTCAATGCTTCCCAATCACAGGATCGCTCCCAAAAGCTTGTGTTTCTGATGTGGTGTCCGCCCCCTTAGCTGCGGCGGAATGCTACGCCAAGGGGCCCGGGTTCGATTCCCGGCTGGGGCAGGAGATTTTCTTCGCTCAGGGACTGGGTGTTGTGATGTCCTCATCATCATTTCACCTACATCTCCGCACAAGTCACCAAATGTGGCTTTGAATGCAATAAGTACTTGCCCTCGGCGGCCGAACGTCCCCGAATGGGGGACTCCCGGCCCACAATGCCGTACGATCATTTGCATTTGTGACGTGGTGTTAACAATAGTAACAGTAGGTTACATATGAGACAGTAATTCCCTAATCCGGCTGCTGCTAATATCCGACTAAAGGTGCTGGATGACAAAGAGTGTTCCATGGAGTCCATTACTTTCTCTCGGATGGCAGGCCCATATGTGAAGTTCTCATGAGGAGCCCCACATACATCATGGCGATCATCTGTTGCTGTGATCACACGTGGTCGCCAAGAACACTATGAAAATCCCTGCCCTCATATTCCTGTTCATTTCAATCGGTCAACTGTCACATCCGAATGCTCCACAGATCTGGATATTGTACGATTCCCCCAGCAGGCAAATGGATACCCTCAATGAGGCACCTTTTGAACTCCGTCAGGTTACGATAACGCTGCCTCACGTGAGTACAGAGCATCTCCCTGTACTTCACAGTGATCACCCAACATTTCACTCTGTTCTCGTCGTTTGTATCCCCAGCCAGGACTTGTAACAACACCAAAAATGCGCAACACTAATGATCTCTGGTGGCCATTCAACCTGTCACAGAAAAGTTGCAGCTCTAATCATTTACATACACGCCGATGGTGTGGTAGGTGTAGCCCGCATCTCGTGGTCGTGCGGTAGCGTTCTCGCTTCCCACGCCCGGGTTCCCGGGTTCGATTCCCGGCGGGGTCAGGGATTTTCTCTGCCTCGTGATGGCTGGGTGTTGTGTGCTGTCCTTAGGTTAGTTAGGTTTAAGTAGTTCTAAGTTCTAGGGGACTGCTGACCATAGCTGTTAAGTCCCATAGTGCTCAGAGCCATTTGAACCATTTGTGGTAGGTGTACGAAGTTAGGTTGACATTCTCTGGATGTTTCACTTTCTTTATGAGGCAGTCTACTTGTACTATACCAGCAATGCACTCTGTCACCATATCCTCCAGGTATGGCTGTCCTACCTCACAGACCGTCAAGCCTCCATGTTATGAGGTTTTGACTTCCAACATCTTGTTGCGTATCCGTAATGTCATCATCCTTCAACCAGTTTCCATGTATCCTCGCGACAGTGGCACCAAAATAGTTAACCATCTTCGTAGTTTCCGAGGTGTTAATTTCTTGGTGCCGGGGATAGCAATCTGTCCCTTGTAAAGTCGCTTATGTCAGTAGATTTCCGTATTGTAGCTGGAATGACTCCCCCTTTGTATTCGATCCGCTTATATATTTTCATTATCATTCCACGTGTCTTCGACGACACCAAGTGCTAATGGTAATGCTCATAATGCACTCATGTTCAGAAAAAAAACCATACCATCTTGAACGATTAGAGACACGACGTTCATATTCACAGGACATCAGTATGTTTTGCAGAACTGATTAGCATTTGAACCGTGTCGGCTCTCGGATTCAAGGTCAACATCGATATCGCGGCGCAACGCCATCTACCTGCAAAACGTGCCTACAGCTCTCATAATCGCTATAATCCGAATGTAATGGATCAATGTGACTTGAGTAGACGTGTAGGATGTCTCGCAGACGTATGCACGAACCGTGCCGTCGAATCAATGAGTTTGAAGGAGGGTATACGAGGTGTGGCTAGAAAAAAACCGGACTAGTACTGGTGAAACAATAAAACGAATGCAATAAGGCTGAAAGTCGCGTGGCCTGTCACGTGACTCTCGCTCCGCCTACTGCTAGAGTTTCATCTGCCTCCTGCACTCAGTCTGCCCGTGGCGTCTGTTTTAAGTAGTTGACGTTTTGTCTGTGCGTCGGAAAATGTTGAGTGTACAGAAAGAACAGCGTGTTAACATCAAATTTTGTTTCAAACTAGGAAAATCTGCAAGTGAAACGTTTGTAATGTTACAACAAGTGTACGGCGATGATTGTTTATCGCGAACACAAGTGTTTGAGTGGTTTAAACGATTTAAAGATGGCCGCGAAGACACCAGCGATGACACTCGCACTGGCAGACCATTGTCAGCAAAAACTGATGCAAACATTGAAAAAATCGGTAAACTTGTTCGACACTTTCCTTGTCAACTCCTGTTAACTCAGACATTGCTCTGATTGTTAAACGGCGATCTTGTTGAACAAGTTTACCGATTTTTTCAATGTTTGCATCAGTTTTTGCTGACAATGGTCTGCCAGTGAGTGTCATCACTGGTGTCTTCGCGGCCATCTTTAAATCGTTTAAACCACTCAAACACTTGTGTTCGCGATAAACAATCATCGCCGTACACTTGTTGTAACATTACAAACGTTTCACTTGCAGATTTTCCTAGTTTGAAACAAAATTTGATGTTAACACGCTGTTCTTTCTGTACACTCAACATTTTCCGACGCACAGACAAAACGTCAACTACTTAAAACAGACGCCACGGGCAGACTGAGTGCAGGAGGCAGATGAAACTCGAGCAGTATGCGGAGCGAGAGTCACGTGACAGGCCACGCGACTTTCAGCCCTATTGCATTCGTTTTATTGTTTCACCAGTACTAGTCCGGTTTTTTTCTAGCCACACCTCGTATTATTGCCGTGAGAGAATGTGATGCTTTATCCATGCGGGAATTTCAACTCGTGTGGGACCAAGTGTTTCGGCAGTGCAACGCCTGTGTGCAGAGTGATTCACGAGACGAGATGGCTCAGGTCGCATCACACAGACACCCCCCCCCCCCCCCCCCCCCCTGAGAAGATACACAACACATCCGAAAGGCACAGCAGGACAGATCTGCGTCCTCCTGGGCCCAGCCGTAACAGTCTAACACATCGACACTATCAAGGGTGGCAGTCCGTCGCCGTTTATTACGCCATGGGTTTAGTGACCGTCGTCCACTTCTCCTCCTCCTACCTTTGACGAATGTGCAGAAACATGCTAGATGCCAGTGGCATATATGAAACGACGTTACTGCCGACAGGCAGGAATGGCATCAGATAGTGTTTTCTGACTAATCCACGTTCTGTTTGTATGAAAGTGACGGCCGCATTTTAGTTCGCCGCTGACAGGGAAGGTATGGCGTCACAGTAGACTGCGTTCGCACGAGACATACAGCGCCAGCTCAAGGCTGCCAATGGATACAACCTCAAATCTCCGTTGTTGCGTGTCCAGGGCACTGTAACCAGTATGACCTACGTGGATTCGCAGTGGTTAGACACTGGACTCGCATTCGGGAGGACGACGGTTCAATCCCCCGTCCGGCCATCCTGATTTAGGTTTTCCGTGATTTCCCTAAATCGCTCCAGGCAAATGCCGGGATGGTTCCTTTGAAAGGGCACGGCCGACTTCCTTCACCATCCTTCCCTAATCCGATGAGACCGATGACCTTGCTGTCTGGTCTCCTTCCCCAAACCAACCAACCAACCTACGTGGATTACATCCTGTGACCCATCCGCAAAACATGCTTTTTTTTCTGGTCATCAGTCTACTGACTGGTTTGATGCGGCCCGCCACGAATTCCTTTCCTGTGCTAACCTCTTCATCTCAGAGTAGCACTTGCAACCTACGTCCTCAATTATTTGCTTGACGTATTCCAATCTCTGTCTTCCTCTACAGTTTTTGCCCTCTACAGCTCCCTCTAGTACCATGGAAGTCATTCCCTCATGTCTTAGCAGATGTCCTATCGTCCTATCCCTTCTCCTTATCAGTGTTTTCCACATATTCCTTTCCTCTCCGATTCTGCGTAGAACCTCCTCATTCCTTACCTTATCAGTCCACCTAATTTTCAACATTCGTCTATAGCACCACATCTCAAATGCTTCGATTCTCTTCTGTTCCGGTTTTCCCACAGTCCATGTTTCACTACCGTACAATGCTGTACTCCAGACGTACATCCTCAGAAATTTCTTCCTCAAATTAAGGCCGGTATTTGATATTAGTAGAC
This sequence comes from Schistocerca nitens, assembly GCF_023898315.1. NCBI lineage: Eukaryota > Metazoa > Arthropoda > Insecta > Orthoptera > Acrididae > Schistocerca > Schistocerca nitens. The sequence goes on from NC_064622.1 coordinate 410,997,461, forward strand.
TTCTCTTGGCCAGAAATTCCTTTTTTGCCATAGCGAGTCTGCTTTTGATGTCCTCCTTTAGCAGAATTCCTTAAGTTCATTGACTTCGTGACCATCAATCCTGATGTTAAGTTTCTCGCTGTTCTCATTTCTACTACTTCTCATTACCTTCGTCTTTCTCCGATTTGCTCTCATACCATACTGTGTACTCATTAGACTGTTCATTCCGTTCAGCAGATCATTTAATTCTTCTTCACTTTCACTCAGGATAGCACTGTCATCAGCGAATCGTGTCATTGATATCCTTTCACCTTGTATTTTAATTCCACTCCTGAACCTTTCTTTTATTTCCATCATTGCTTCCTCGATATACAGATTGAAGAGTAGGGGCGAAAGGCTACAGCCTTGTCTTACACCCTTCTTAATACGAGCACTTCGTTCTTGATCGTCCACTCTTATTATTCCCTCTTGGTTGTTGTACATATTGTATATGACCCGTCTCTCCCTATAGCTTACCCCTACTTTTTTCAGAATCTCGAACAGCTTGCACCGTTTTATATTGTCGAACGCTTTTTCCAGGTCGACAAATCCTACGAAAGTGTCCTGATTTTTCTTTAGCCTTGCTTCCATTATTAGCCGTAACGTCAGAACTGCCTCTCTCGTCCCTTTACTTTTTCTAAATCCAAACTGATCGTCACCTAGCGCATTCTCAATTTTCTTTTCCATTCTTCTGTATATTATTCTTGTAAGCAGCTTCGATGCATGAGCTGTTAAGCTGATTGTGCGATAATTCTGGCACTTGTCAGCTCTTGCTGTCTTCGGAATTGCGTGGATGATGCTTTTCCGAAAGTCAGATGGTATGTCGCCAGACTCATATATTCTACACACCAACGTGAATAGTCGTTTTGTTGCCACTTCCCCCAAAGATTTTAGAAATTCTGATGGAATGTTATCTATCCCTTCTGCCTTATTTGACCGTAAGTCCTCCAAAGCTCTTTTAAATTACGATTCTAATACTGGATCCCCTATCTCTTCTAAATCGACTCCTGTTTCTTCTTCTGTCACATCAGACAAATCTTCACCCTCATAGAGGCTTTCAATGTTTTCTTTCAACCTATCTGCTCTCCCCTCTGCATTTAACAGTGGAATTCCCGTTGCACTCTTAATGTTACCACCGTTGCTTTTAATGTCACCAAAGGTTGTTTTGACTTTCCTGTATGCTGAGTCTGTCTTTCCGACAATCATATCTTTTTCGATGTCTTCACATTTTTCCTGCAGCCATTTCGTCTTAGCTTCCCTGCACTTCCTATTTATTTCATTCCTCAGCGACTTGTATTTCTGTATTCCTGATTTTCCCGGAACATGTTTGTACTTCCTCCTTTCATCAATCAACTGAAGTATTTCTTCTGTTACCCATGGTTTCTTCGCAGCTACCTTCTTTGTACCTATGTTTTCCTTCCCAACTTCTGTGATGGCCCTTTTTAGACATGTCCATTCCTCTTCAACTGTACTGCCTACTGCGCTATTCCTTATTGCTGTATCTATAGCGTTAGAGAACTTCAAACGTATCTCGTCATTCCTTAGTACTTCCGTATCCCACTTCTTTGAGTATTGATTCTTCCTGACTAATGTATTGAACTTCAGCCTACTCTTCATCACTACTATATTGTGATCTGAGTCTATATCTGCTCCTGGGTACGCCTTACAACCGAGTATCTGATTTCGGAATCTCTGTCTGACCATGATGTAATCTAATTGAAATCTTCCCGTATTTCCCGGCCTTTTCCAAGTATACCTCCTCCTCTTGTGATTCTTGAACAGGGTATTCGGTATTACTAGCTGAAACTTGTTACAGAACTCAATTAGTCTTTCTCCTCTTTCATTCCTTGTCCCAAGCCCATATTCTCCTGTAACCTTTTCTTCTACTCCTTCCCCTACAACTGCATTCCAGTCGCCTATGACTATTAGATTTTCGTCCCCCTTTACATACTGCATTACCCTTTCAATATCCTCATACACTTTCTCTATATGTTCAGCTTGCGACGTTGGCATGTATACCTGAACTATCGTTGTCGGTGTTGGTCTGATGTCGATTCTGATTAGAACAACCCGGTCACTGAACTGTTCACAGTAACACACCCTCTGCCCTACCTTCCTATTCATAACGAATCCTACACCTGTTATACCATTTTCTGCTGCTGTTGATATTACCCGATACTCATCTGACCAGAAATCCCTGTCTTCCTTCCACTTCACTTCACTGACCCCTACTATATCTAGATTGAGCCTTTGCATTTCCCTTTTCAGATTTTCTAGTTTCCCTACCACGTTCAAGCTTCTGACATTCCACGCCCCGACTCGTAGAACGTTATCCTTTCGTTGATTATTCAATCTTTTTCTCATGGTAACCTCCCCCTTGGCAGTCCCCTCCCGGAGATCCGAATGGGGGACTATTCCGGAATCTTTTGCCAATGGAGAGATCATCATGACACTTCTGCAATTGCAGGCCACATGTCCTGTGGATACACGTTACGTGTCTTTAATGCAGTGGTTTCCATTGCCTTCTGCATCCTCATGTCGTTGATCATTGCTGATTCTTCCGCCTTTAGGGGCAATTTCCCACCCCTAGGACAAGAGTGCCCTGAACCTCTATCCGCTCCTCCGCCCTCTCTGACAAGGCCGTTGGCAGAATGAGGCTGACTTCTTATGCCGGAAGTCTTCGGCCGCCAATGCTGAATATTTATCAAAATTTAGGCAGTGGCGGGGATCGAACCCGTGACCGAAGACGTTTTGATTATGAATCAAAGACGCTACCCCTAGACCACGGATACAATGCTAGACACCATTTTGCAATAAGACAATGTTGCTGTACGAACACGTGCCTTCTTGGTGTCACAGAATGTCAGCCTTTTGACCTGGCCCGCCAGACCACCAGATTTGTCGCCAATCGAAAACGGGTGGAATATAATGAAACAACGGGTACAGCGCTATGACCCAGTGCCAACCACCACAGATGAATTTTGGAACAAGGTGAATGCAGCATGGTTGACTATACCACATGAAGCCATTTGCACCATATACTCGTCGATGCCACCACGCAAGGAACAAGTTATAAGGACCCACGGTGGACCCTGTGACTACTAGGCAACACAACACATGCTGAACCGAGATGACTGAAATGCTAATCATTTCTGCAGAACACACTAATGTAGATGTCCTGTGAATATGAACAGCCTATCTCTAGTCGTTCAAGGTGTTCGTTTTTTCTGAACATGAGTGTATTTTGACCCATCAATATGTGCAGTCTCAAGTTAATGTCACTACTTCGTGAGCGGGAGCCGCGGTTCAAATTCCATCTCGCGCTTGGGCTTATGCTTTGAATTGGAAGCGTCGTCTAGAAACGTTACGGTGTACTTTGTACAGGTAGTTCTTCAAACGTTTTCAGTACAGGCTGTTTCATAAAGATTCATCCTGTTTAACAGTTCTACATGAATGACGATGTTAACTTAGGATGAATGGAAACTTAGAGTTTGCATTTACATCACTTTTTAACGTATCACATCGAGGTCGGGACGGTCGGCGAGTGCTGGTCGTTACTGTGAGCAACAGTATCGGCCTCCCAGGATCCGCGGTACTGCGGCTATTGTCCAGTCTGAAGGTACAGGGCTGGCTTACCCTAGTCCAGCTCGACTGGATGGTCTTCAAGGGCGAGTGTGTTTCCCACAGAATAGCTGGCGTTTCCTGATTACGTCTGCGAAACAGACTCCTGAAAATGTCGACAGGCGGTAGCGATAGCAACCGTTTTCAAACTGTCTCTAATGTGCATGTACAGCTTTGTTGTGAGCGTGAGAAACTCGAACTCATGTTTCGTTGCTTGGCCACCTGTAGCGCTAGTTGACACCTTTCCTCTCTTCTCGTTGCTGAAACGTTTCTGATTTAAGTAATGCGACACTGCAACCATATACGTATTTTTCCGTGCTTTCGAGAATTTATTCTAATTGTCAGGTGCAGATATTAACGTGTTTTGTGTGATGCTTGTACTGTGTCGTCTTTTTTGTTATAAGGTACAATGCGTCCTCCATTATGCAAAGAACCACACAAAGTTCAAAATGTCACGAGCAGTACGAGTGATAGTTTGTGTGTATGTTTGTGTGGGTTCCTGCATAATGGAGAAGGCGCAGTACGTTATAACTTTTAAAGACGAATACAATGCAAGAGAGGCAGAACAATATACAAAATACTTATGTAAATACGAGGGTCACTCCAAAAGAAATGCACACTATTTTTTTTTAATCCATCTTTTATTCTACATGTTTGAAAGTTTTATAGTGTGTAGATACATCCTTTAGGAACAGTATTTACATTTCTCCACATAATTTCCATCCCTGTCAATTGCCTTACGCCATATTGGAACCAGCGCCTGAATACCCGCACGGTAAAATTCTGGACTAACCTGTAGGAGCCACTGTTTGACAGTGTGCACAAGGGAGTCATCATCTTCGAACCTTGTTCCACGAAGAGAGTCTTTCAGTTTCCCAAATAGATAATAGTCACATGGGGCCCGGTCAGGACTGTAAGGCGGGTGTTTCAGTGTTGTCCATCCGAGTTTTGTGATCGCTTCCATGGTTTTTTGACTGACATGTGGCCGTGAATTGTCGTCCAACAGCAAAACATCCAGCTTTTGCCGATGTGGTCGAACACGACTCAGTCGAGCTTGAAGTTTCTTCATTGTCGTCACATATGCATTAGAATTTATGGTGGTTCCACTTGGCATGATGTTCACAAGCAGGAGTCCTTCGGAATCGAAAAACACCGTAGCCATAACTTTTCCAGCAGAAGGTGTGGTTTTGAATTTTTTTTCTTGGGTGAATTTTCATGATGCCACTTCATTGATTGCTTCTTCGTCTCTGGTGAAATATAATGGAGCCATGTTTCATCACTTGTCACAATTCTTCCAAGAAATTCATCTCCACCATTCTCGTACTCTTCCAAAAGTTCGCTGCATACCGTTTTTCTTGTTTCTTTGTGAGCCACTGTCAACATCCTGGGAACCCACCTGGCACAAACCTTTTTTAACGCCAAAACTTTCAGTATTCTGCAAACACTTCCTTCCACTATCCCAACGTAGCGTGACAATTCGTTCACTGTGATGCGTCTGTCAGCACTCACCAATTCGTTAACTGTCTACACATTGTCTGGAGTGTGTGGAGTACGAGTCCTGCCGCTGCGAGGACAATCCTCAATATTGCCGTGCCCGCTTTCATCACGTAACCTGCTTGCCCACTGACTGTACTGCCATCGACAGCAGCATCTCCATACACCTTTTTCAACCTCTTGTGGCTGTTTCCCACTGTCTCGTTTTCACAGCACAGGAATTATAGGACAACACGTTGCTTCTGACGAACGTCAAGTGTAGCAGCCATCTTGAAGACATGCTGTGACGATGCCACTCACGGGAACAGGTTGAACTAAGTTTGAAAACAAGCGGGTGGTATGTATGTACACACTGTAAAACTTTCACACATGCAGAATGAAAACAGTATTTTTGCAAAAATAGTGTGCATTTCTTTTGGAGTGACCCTCGTATTTGATCATGACAAAAAGAACTACTTGGAACGTGTCTGCTAAGAACGAAAAAATACGTAACTTGTGCAGTGCTTCATTATTTAAATAATAGATAACACAGTTCCAAGCTTTCCGAAAACATCGATTGTGATGAATGAAATCAAGTCAAACGTTTCTGCTTCTCATTTGTGAGTGGCGCTTCTTGGCGTAGCAGTGACACGATATGTTAACCTCAGAAGTTCTGAATTATTCCTGAGACTGAGCGCTTTTCTCAGTCACATCCTGCTTTATTTTTTTTTACTCAGTTTGAGTACATGTATATGATGACAAATTTGATAAGATTGCATGATTGATTTTGGTAACACAAATTTTGTAGACAGTTGACGATAAATAGCGGATAATTAGTACCAATGTTGATAAACTACATGGTGATTCAAAAAGAATACCACAACTTTAGGAATTTAAAACTCTGCAACGACAAAAGGCAGAGCTAAGCACTATCTGTCGGCGAATTAAGGGAGCTATAAAGTTTCATTTAGTTGTACATTTGTTCGCTTGAGGCACTGTTGACTAGGCGTCAGCGTCAGTTGATGCTAAGATGGCGACCGCTCAACTGAAAGCTTTTTGTGTTATTGAGTACGGCAGAAGTGAATCGACGACAGTTGTTCAGCGTGCATTTCGAACGAAGTATGGTGTTAAACCTCCTGATAGGTGGTGTATTAAACGTTGGTATAAACAGTTTACAGAGAATGGGTGTTTGTGCAAAGGGAAAAGTTCTGGACGGCCGAGAACGAGTGATGAAAATGTAGCACGCATCCAGCAAGCATTTGTTCGCAGCCCAGGAAAATCGACTCGCAGAGCTAGCTCGAACAAGAAGCACAACAATTCATATTTCAGCAGGACGGAGCGCCACCACATTGGCACTTATCTGTCCGTAACTACCTGAACGTCAACTACCCGAGGCGATGGATCGGCCGCCAGGCAGCCCGTGACAGAGCACTTCATCACTGGCCTCCAAGAAGCCCTGATCTTACCCCCTGCGATTTTTTCTTATGGGGGTATGTTAAAGATACGGTGTTTCGGCCACCTCTCCCAGCCACCATTGATGATTTGAAACAGGAAATAACAGCAGCTATCCAAACTGTTACGCCTGATATGCTACAGAGAGTGTGGAACGAGTTGGAGTATCGGGTTGATATTGCTCGTGTGTCTGGAGGGGGCCATATTGAACATCTCTGAACTTGTTTTTGAGTGAAAAAAAACCTTTTTAAATACTCTTTGTAATGATGTATAACAGAAGGTTATATTATGTTTCTTTCATTAAATACACATTTTTAAAGTTGTGGTATTCTTTTTGAATCACCCTGTACAATGCACCAAATGCCCGAACATCACAAATGTTGCAACTATCACTTGTTTGGTTGCTAGGGAGTGGGTGCAATGGATCTAGTCATAATTAGTGTATGTTTCATGAAATTACTGCAACTAGTCTCCTTTTGTTTTGTTCTTCCATTCTTTTACTGTCCTATTGCCGGTTTCGAACCGCCTAGCGATTCATCATCAGATGTTACAAATGGCCCTGAGCACTATGGTACTTAACATCTGAGGTCATCAGTCTCCTAGAACTTAGAACTACTTAAACCTAACTAACCTAAGGACATCACACACATCCATGTCCGAGGCAGGATTCGAACCTGCGACCGTCGCGGCCGCGCGGTTCCAGACTGAAGCGCCTAGAACCGCTCTGCCACACCGGCCGGCTCACATGGTACGTATTTATTGATTGTCTGCAGCAGTGTGACGGCCTTGCCGCAGTGGTAATGCCGGTTCCCGTCAGATCACCGAAGTAAAGCTGTCGGGCTGGGCTAGCACTTGGATGTGTGACCATTCGGTCTGCCGAGTGCTGTTGGCAAGCGGGATGCACTCAGCCCTTGTGAGGCAAAACTGAGGACTTATTTGATTGAGAAGTAGCGGCTCCGGTCTTGGAAACTGACATACGGCCGGGAGAGTGGTATGCTGACCACATGCCCGTCCATCTCCGCATCCAGTGATGCCTGTGAGTTGAGGATGACACGGCGGCCGGTCGGTACCGTTGGGCCGTAATGGCCTGTTCGGGAGGAGTTTTTATAGCAGCAGTGTGGGAGTCGTGTAGAGTTACTAGTATCCGTTAGTCGGGTGTTGATATTCTGGAAAACATATCCAACCAACGGATACTAATAACTCTACTGGACTCCCACACTGCTGCAGACAACCGATAAATATGTACAAACTGATGATAAATCGCTGGGTGGTCGAAACCGGCAATGTGGTTGTAAGGGAATTGAAGAACAAAACGAAAGGTGACTGGTTGCAGGAATTTCAAGAAATCTTTGTGCATCACAGTCGCAGTGTTTCTCATCCATATTGGATAAAAGCTTCGATTATGAATATGGTTTACAGCTTAATTTCACTAATGTGCGTGCAATAATATGACATGGATATTCCTACCTATTCCATCTCCTTTCTAAAGTGAACCAAGTTAGTGTGAATGACATTTATAACAAAAAGTATTTTGACTTTCAATTATCGGTTCTTGTGCTCCAATCCTTAAATGGAAGGGGGAAAATTAATTCATTTTGAAAGTGAAGTTAACAGAGGATAGTGGGACCCTTGGCTTTCGATACCACAGGATTCAGATGCACAAAACATTTCTGCAGCGGAATTCCCAAGGGTATAAAATTACACCAGGACGTATTACATTTTTACAAGGTTGCGATCTACCATTCCTTCAAAAGGCTGACAGGAGCCTAGTACTTCTTTTATTCAACAAGCAGGCTTGGAGACTGATCACAAGAAGTTTTGTGCATGCGTGGGCTTACCTCTTTGGAGGAATGTTATTAAACGCTTTCAATATGGATGTATAGTTAAAATTTGATCCATTTGCTGTGGTTAGTTATTTAGATAACTGCAGTCCACGGACCAAAATGGTTAAAGACCGGTTAATACGGTTTTCCACGTATGTACGGTATTTTTGTTGCTCTGGATCTCCGTAGCGGATAATGATACCGAAAAATGTTTCTACGTTCCCCAAGAACATCATCTAAAAAACATATGATAAGAATTTTGAAGATCTTCCACAAACAGAAATTAAAGAAGTGGTCGTCCCCACAATTGGTGCTTTTCGTATCCAAAAATCATGGTTTTACGGTGATTTCCCGGAAGCGACAGTGAGCAAATGGTGTTTCTATGAGCCGTCTAAGGTGTATCCTAGAAAACATCTAATGCAAAAGAACCAACCGATTTACTCACTTTGCCTCGGCTCGAGGATGTGTGCAATGTTCAAATTATGAGCCTGTGGTATAGGTTAGCTCCAATATGCCCATTCTTCCGGTATGTATACAAATGGTCGCAAGGCCAAGTGCTGTCCAAAACACTCTGCCCTCTTACATCTGCGATAAACAGAACCTGAGACATGGAACCTAAAGAATTTTCGTGCGTGAATTTTTGGAATATATTGGTATCGTGCAGGGCTGATTCCTGCAGGGCACTGAGTAGTTGTGTAGAGTAAGTGACTAATTTAAGCCCGTATTTCGGGTCAAACCGAAGGCGATGACCCAGTATTACCTCGATAACATATGTGAAGCAGTGCGTAGGAGTTACACAGGTACTTCCACAAATGTTTCGGGAAAGCGTACGGTGCACTACGAAGCATAATTTGTTTCGCGCACCTCTCGGCGATAAGAGTTCGTGGACCCTTGCTACGGGCCGGCCGCTGTGGCCGAGTGGTTGTAGGCGCTTCAGTCCGGAACCGCGCTGCTGCTACGGTCGCAGGTTCGAATTCTGCCTTGGTCATGGATGTGTGTGATGTCCTTAGGTTAGTTAGGTTTAAGTAGTTCTAAATCTAGGGGACTGATGACCTCAGATGTTAAGTCCCATGGTGCTCAGAGACGCAAAGAGATGCTACAGAAGTTCCGAGATGACAGACGAGGAGTTAGGCTGCATATTGTATGTTCCATGGTCACGTTCGTTCATTACCCAGGTTGTGTCGAGTCCAAACGGTGAATACTCAGCAACAAAAGGCGTTTTGCGTTCTCTTTTTTAACAGGTGCAGTTCAGCTGCAACTGTGTGCTGTGATTTTCGTCGATAATACAGCCACAGAATAGCGAGTGACTATCAAGAGCGGGGTAAGTGGAATGATCACATAAAACAGATAGTGGGAAAAGCAGATACCAGACTCAGATTTATTGGAAGAATCTTAAGGAACTGTAACTGATCCACGAAAGAAGTGGCTTATAAGGCACTTGTTCGCCCGATTCTTCAGTATTGTTCATTTATCTGGGATCCCTATCAGGTAGGACTGATAGAAGAGAGAGAGAAGATCCAACATAGGGCGGCGCGTTTCGTCACGGGATCGTTAGTTGGCGCTAGGGCGTTAGTGAGATGCTAAACACACTGGCAGACGTTGCAAAAGAGGCGTTGTACATCGAGGAGAGATTTACTATTGAAATTTCGGGACAGCATTTTTCGGGATGTTATTGTATTGTAACCACCTCATCACAGGCCGTGCATTATGAGCGGGTGCTCCATCGTGTTGAAAGATGCAATTGCCATCCGCGAGTTGCTCTTCAATAGTGGGAAGCAAGAAGGTGCTTAAAACAGCAATGTTGGCCTGTGGTGTGATAGTGCTACGCGAAACAACAAGAGGTGCAAGCCTTCTACACGAAAAACACCACCACACCATAACACCACCGACTCCGAATTTTACTGTTGGCACTACACACGCTGGCAGGTGACGTTCACCGGGCATTCGCCACACTCACACCTCGCCATCGGATCGCCACATTGTGTACCGTGATTCGTCACTCCACACAACGTTTTTCCACTGTTCAGTCGTTCACTTTTTACGCTTCTTACACTAAGCGAGGAGTCGTTTGGCATTTACCGGCGTGATGTGTGGCTTATGAGCAGCCTCTCGAACATGAAATCCATGTTTTCTCACCTCCCGCCTAAATGTCATAGTACTTGCAATCGACCCGGATGCAGTTTGGAATTCCTGTGTGATGGTCTGGATAGATTTCTGCCTATTACATTAGACCATCTTCAACTGTCGGCGATCTCTGTCAGTCAACAGTCGAGGTTGGCCTGTACGTTTTTGTGCTGTACGTGTCCCTTCACGTTTCCACTTCACTGTCACAACGGAAACAGTGGACCAAGGGATGTTTAGGAGTGTGGAAATCTCGCGTAGAGACATATGACACAAGAGATACCCAATCACCTGACCACGTTCGAAGCCCGTGAGTTCCGTGAAGCGCCCCATTGTGTTCTCTCACTATGTTTTATGACTACTGAGGTCGCTGATATGGAGTATCTGGCAGTAGGTGGCAGCACAATACACCTAATATGGAAGACGTATGTTTATGATGGTGTCCGTATACTTTTGATCACATAGTGTATTACTTCCCCCACATACATCTCACGTATTGACCACCGGGAGAAAATTCGAGAAATTAGTGCCAATACAGAGGCTTACCGACAATGGTTCTTCCCACGCACTACTCGCGTGTGGAACAGGGTTGGAGTGATCAGATAGTAGTACCGAAAGTACCCTCCGCCACACTCCATTAAGTGGCTTGTGGAGTATAATGTAGATGTAGAAGCAAAACAGAGGACGGCTCCTTTGATTTGTATGAAGTCAAGCGTTGTGCTCGATGCATACTGAAACAGTGTAAACGCTAAACGATAGCTGCTTAATGCTACGGCTCAAACTCTATATTCTTACAAAACGGAAATAATCGAACCGACTAAATGAAAGCTTTGAGAAAGTAAAAGCTATTGAAACAGGGTGTGCTAAATATTTAGGTTAAAACTTATCATACAAGCTTTGAAATTCATTATTGTTTACACGTGCAAGCTGTGAACTGCCACTTCTGTAGCTTTCATGTGGACAACGAAGCTACTTCGTTTTGTAAACAACGGACTTTTTCTTGCAGCAGTTTCATTCTCTTAATTTTTCTTTTCTGGGAGTTTGGGCTGACAAACTAATTTCCAACGGAAACAACTGTTACGGGACACTCTGCAGGAGCTTCAATGTTTGTATCAGTGCCGAAATTTTCAATCATGTTTTCCGCCGGAAAGTAACAAAAAAAAATGGCTCTGAGCACTATGGGACTTAACATCTTAGGTCATCAGTCCCTTAGAACTTAGAACTAATTAAACCTAACTAACCTAAGGACATCACACACATCCATGCCCGAGGCAGTGTAATACTACGCTACTGCGTACGACACTTATTAAAGCCTGTACTATGGTAAGTTGACGGGCTTCACCTTATAAGAAAGGATTTTGGGGTAGATATTGACCGCGTGTACCCGAATGGAGGCAAAATCTGACTTTCACCCACTCAGTAACAACAATGATGCGTCAAGCAAGTCTGAAATGCAACTACACGTTAGGACGGACAAGAAACGACACAGCAGATGCTACCAAATTGTTAATAATACGGTCGCCAGCATAATTAGGCATTAACTGAGTTTCTTCCCAGTACCAGTTGATGTACGTTCATACAAAACAACACGTAATAGCACTGCATAGTGTGGTAAATTTTAGAACCAGAAAATCTACTGAACTAATAATTTCACTTTCCGTACTAATATGGACAAGCCAAAAATACACAACAATACACTATAATGTTTACTACAACTTCGTACTGTCTACTGATCTGATTAAAATCGGGCATAGGTTACCCTAGAAATAGTACTTTCGAAACATACATACAATGTCAATTTTGAAAAAGGTAAAACACTAATAAATTTTGGTTTTATATTGACTTTAACTTTGCTAGTCAAATCAGTTCAGTACACTTCAGAATTTAAATGAATAGAAAAGAAAAAAGGGGGGGAACCCTGAAACTGTTGTGATCACTGTACTGAAATTTGGATTATTGAAAGCATTAAGCAGTCAAGATTTCCAATATATGATTTACTACTCTTTTTGTCTTATTTCTTGCTCATTTAACTACCATTATTTTTCTCTCAAATTGACTAAACTTCATTACTAAACCAATTTCAAAATTATCTTCCAACTTTGTCAGACCTATATTATTAGCTTATATATTCTTTAACAACAAAGTTCTTTAAACAATTTTCTAACATAGATAGGTCTGCAGGTAATTATTATTAACATAAACTTTATATCTTCATCTCGGGACACTCGGATTGCACAACATGTGGAAAGGACCCTGTCTAGGTTAGTGATGAGGATAATTAAATGATAGGACAGTTCTGGTAAAAGTTAAGTTGTTATTAAACAGTCAGGAACAAAAGTGACACTGGTACACACGAATACAGTACTAAAAGTTTCAACCTGTTCGTGTCGATGCGGCGGTTGGCGGACGGCGAGATGGCGAGGCGCACAGCACACATACAATCACAGCTATGGCTCTTGATGTATCGGCACTTTGCTTCTTCTTAGCGTCGCAATACTTTTCCATTTAGTGCCTATGGAATATAGCCATGCTGTATAGTCGTCAGAAACGGCACATCCGAGGCTCAATGAAATCACTTTTTCCAGGAGAGCCTCCTCGATCCAGAGCGTGTTTCTCAGACCGATGCCCAACTCCGACTACTACTGCTGAACCCGTTATGCCGTGCCGCGCCCGTGTGCATTTTCCCGCGCTCGCCTGCCATCTTCCTTTTACCGCTCCCCTACAGACGTATTCACCAGAGGTTTTGCATTCTACATATCCTAATACATTGCCTACGTATGGACCATGCGCATAAATACAACTTTAACATCTTACAACAGTTTCAACATTTCTTACATTTCCATTTTGTTATAATATTGCTTGCAATTTGACATAAACATTAATATTCACATCGAAAATTGGTTACAGTTCCTTTAACATCATGGCATGAAAAGAAAAAGAAATGAAATCAGAACATCGATTACACTAATTTAACGAAAATCAGAAGAAAAAAAATTATTATATGTACAGTTGTTGTTGTTACACATGCCCCTGTTTCCATTAAATTTCACTAAGTGCAAATTTGATGGGAACACTAATTTTTATATTTATAAAATGGTTCTGAATCTTTGTGTGAATTTCCCATCCAAAAAAATTTATACCACAAGCTTTCTTTTCCCTCACATTATATAGGTCTACACTTTTTAACATATCAAGAACATTTACTTATCATTTACTTAAGTGCCTTTGGCACAGTCCACTCTCCTATCATAACATTATTTAAATAGCAAATTACTTATTTTTACTAAATTTCTCAAATAAATAATTTCAAAATCTGGAACACAAACATTTAACTACAAAAGCAAATGTAAATATCTATATACACTATAAGACAATTTATTGCTGCTTGCATTGTATGGCAGTCCATTTCCTTACTTACAAAAAAAAAAAAAAAAAAAAAAAAAACCACAATAATATTTAGAAAAATCACTACATATATTTGCTGCCTATTATTCAGATTTTGGGCAGTCCATTTCGCATCATTTTACCACATCACCTGTACCACACTCACAATTCTCCATTGACCATTTATCTGCCCTCATTGGTGTTTGGCAGTCCTTTATATTATGGCTCATACACTGCCCACTTTAATTTTTTTACAGGCCCATCTTTTATTTGGCTTGCAGCATTTACCCTTTATTTTCAGTAAATTTCTCCATACATCTTTACATTTACAGTACATTCGGTAATCTGAAACTCACATAAGTACATTAGCACACTGTCATTGGTATACATACATTTACAAAGATTAATTACATTTGGAATAAATTTGTTTCAGCATAAGATACAGCATATTTAACGCAAATTGCTCTCTGAGAGCACTTAGGTCACTCACTCCTAGGAACATACAGTTTCAGGTCCACAACATTTCTTACACCTAAAGGTCTTTTGGATTTTGGGTAGATCAGGTAGTAAGCATTATCGTGTGGAATGTTCTGTATTATATACGGTCCATTATAAATGTATTTAAATTTGGAAATTTCATGGTTCAGTTCACTAGACTTTTCGTGGGTTTTTAAAAGAACATAATCCCCAATTTTAAATTTTGAAACTTTCAGATTTTTATCATGTCTTTTAGATCTAGATTCAGCTTTTTGCTTTGCCCTTTTTCTGACAAATTCTTTCTTTTGACTCAACCCTAAAATTTAATATGTTCAAATATTCTGAATAAGGCCAAGACCTAAAAGTTTACTCTAACGTCTTACGTAGTATGTGTCATATCACTGGTAAGTCTTGCAAAGTAACTGTCGTGAAGCTTGTCCTAAATATGAGATGTCTTTCAGCTTTTCCCTTATATAACTGTTGACATAGAACATCATCTTCATTTTCTTTGAGCACTAAGAACACTAAAAAATCTCGATCACGAGTTTGAGAAACGTGCGCCTATTACAATGAACTATTCATGACTGCCCTTCAGGCTACCTGCATGTGGGCTAACAGGCAGAGTGCTTCGTGCCAGCGCTCTCAGATAAAACAACTTCTGTTTTCTCCATATTGTAGTGAGATGTGGCTTTTCTTCCAACTTCAAAAACACTTTTGATGTGTTAGCTACATTTAGTACACAGGAACATATCGCCTAAAATGAACGAAACGGAAAGCAGCCAGCAACCACATTTTTCACTGCAAACCCTTCAAATTTTGAGCTTAAATTAAGTACCACAGTAACTGTGAGCAAAATCGAAAAAAATACACTTCATAATTGAGTTCTGATATGAAACTATCTGATACGAAGGAAATCAATTTTGTGCGCTAGTTAGCTTCCTGAGAATGGAATGAGAGATAATATACAGGATGGTCAGAAAAAGGTCTTAAAAGCTTGAAGGGTGTTGCGTGGTAGGCTGTGCTGGGAAAGAATTTTTAAGAAGAGAACTCTATACGTTGCGCTGTTTCAGGGTTAATAACCTTTGAAGTTAGCCAAGCAGGCAGCTGCGCTCGCAAATGCAAGCGGCCCGGTAGAGAGAGTGTCATCAAACGTGTTCTTCGTTTGTTTCTCTAAAATCCAGCAAGAGAGCGATACAAAAATTGGACATGGGACGGTAGTAATAATCGAACCAGAGCCAAAGGTTGAGCAGACTCGTGCGCTGTCATCTACACTATGAGAACAGCTGACACTAATTGTATCTGGAACGCCGTTTGAATTTGCATGCGCAGCTGATTGGCTAACTTCAATGCTAATTAACTCAGAACTACTAGTTCTCAGCACAACCTACCTTGAAACATGCTTACAAGCTTTTCAGACTGTTTCCGGTCACCCTATATACAGTAGTGTAGAAAATCCGCGAACGCGAAGCAAATAGTTTTTAATTTTGCGAAGGAAAAGGAGATGCCTCACAGAAAACCTGACTCCAGTAACTGATGTAGCTTTGCTTCATTTACGTACAGTATTTTTTACATTTCAATGACCTTTTATTGCTTGCAGCAAGAAAACTAAGAAACTCATTTTTCTCACCCTCTTTGTGGGAACCGCTCGTTACTCTGCTGCGTGGTTTTCCCCTTACTCCTGCTCATTACGTACTTCTAACTTCCACAGTACATTAAAAAAACTGCTTACTTGTAAGTAAGCCCAGCAGCTAAAATGCACAATTAATAAAATAAACAAAACGTATCCGTTCGTCTTTGGTTTCAGACACAGCTGTTACTCGGTTTCAATATGACAGACTCCGGGCATGGGCACTAATGTTTGGCATGGGTTGCAGCCGAGTTTCCATTCTGTATACTCTCTACTCTGCGGTACGGTTCTGCACGTACTACAGCGAAAGGGGCATATGGATCTCGAATTCCACCATTGTCCTTCAAGTTTTCCTGATCTCACGGTATGGGAATTTTTTTGGTTCGGGTTTGTGAAACACTTCGTCTGCACCCCAGTAACATGGTCACCGCATAGCAACGGCACTCACATACCAGCAACAGAATGAGATGGGTTTGACTATTGTCTTAATGTGTGTGGCGCGTCCGGTGGGGGGCATATTGAACATTAATTGGTAAAAGAAAACTTTGAGTCTAAAAGCAATTGAAAAGAGTACCTCAACGTTGTATTTTTTTTTTACTCCTATGCATAACTTAAAATTTACACTAAATTTCTGTCTTTATTCATGTAGAACAGTAGTTCATAGCCTTTCTGAGAGCATTACCCCTGAGTACAATCAGATATTAGCTAATACTTTCCCCCTCGCTCCCTCTCCAGCATCAATATCAGTGCCTAACTAAACTTCAGAATTTAAATGAATTTTGAACACTTCCACTTTTAAAATGAAAGAAATGATATTTAGCTTTTGTAGATACTTTATTGAACCATGAATTACTGGTTTTACCAGCATTTTGTACTGTTTTTGTTACTGGAGGACACCATCTTGTGTTTTGTTCAGCGTTTGAAAACATTACGAGTTCTACATATTTAAATGCTGCATAATATAGTAAAACGATTTCGAGGATATTGTTAATTATTCTGTTACAGTGTTTTATGGTGAGTAAAATTCTGTGTATTTTTAAAACTAGTTACAGAACGTCTTGTCAGCTAGGCCATATTTCGTCGGTCGTGCACCATATTGTCCCTTGAAACAGAGGGAGTTCTTCTACCACTGAAACCTGTGACACTTGCAAATGAACTGAATTTTTTTAAATATATTAACAATTTTTCGTGTCTTGAAAATGGAAATTTATGTAGTTTCTATGGTTTTTGATAATACTTCTTCATAATCTGATTTCACTTACTTATTACTGGTGTGTAATCGAAAAATAACGTAACACACAGACTATTAAATACAGTACTGTCAAAATTTTCTCGAAAACAATACTTTTAAATCTGAATAGAATTTTATTCCTACGTACATGACCATATTGTACCTCGGAACAGTTTTTCACATTTGGAAAAATCTTACTTTTCCGGAATAACATTTTTAATTTTAGGAAAAAGCTGTAAAACACAATGTGAATGCTGTCATTCCAAAATGGAGTAAGAAAACATTTTAAATTTGTGTTACAAGGCTGGCTAGAGGCGGATATCTTAAAAGTGTCGCGATGTACAACACTCCCCGTACACAAAGTATAAATACTAAGTCGTTCTGCAATTCCCTTCGACTGTACAGCTACGATACTTTCCACTGAGCAATAGTGGTGTCAGACAGCAGTCCGACAATAAAGGCTACAATTCAAATAATACACAAGTGTAATTCGTAAATATAGAAGAAGGATCAGAAGTTTATTTCTCGTCAGCGATATCAGTATTAGTGTTGTAGTGGCCATACGTACGTAGATACAAAAGCACGTAATATGTACTGAAGCGAGTACGACGTGCATGATGAGAACGAGGTGTTCCTCTTTCAGATGTAAAGGAGGGGAAGAGCTCTCAAGTTATTGCCAGTCGTTTCTGCTCCACGGGCGAGCCAGCTTTTCCGAGAAGTGCAGCAGCAACTTCCCTGAATTGGCGGGAGCCCACGTCTCCCCGGATGGTGGAATCTCTCATCCGCACGTGTGCCGTATACTTGAGATGAAACTTGATGTGAGAGTGCTTTCCAGCCGGTAGGTTAATAATTTTACACAGTTTCTCTTGTTAGATTTTCGTGTATTACTAGAGTTTACTTATGTATTTTGCATACGACATAGACAGCACCGAATATGTCATGATTAATGAAAATTTATCCCAGACAGTGGGTCAAGTCCGGTTTTTATGCTTATCGGGGATAACGTTTGAACGTATCAGGTGGTTAATATTAAAGTGCAGCTACTCACAAAGGTCCAGTATATGCTATATCGTATGACAGCGAAACTTGGTAGACATTCTACTGCTTTAATGCCGACCGATTTGCACTAAAAAAAATAGTTTTAAATTTGTCCACCAGGTGCATATCTGACTATGAGAATGCAAGAAAGACGTATAGAATGTTTCCATATGTAATGGATTAGGAACTGGACATGGGCATAAAAGATCAAACACGTGAGAAAGGGATTTTATTATTAACCGCCTTTTATATAATTTGTTCAATATGGTTACAGGAGAAGTCGACTAGGTACTGTGCAGCGCCAGATTTGCACCTGGTGGCCAAAATTGAAAATAAATTTTTTCCAGCATAAATCGGTTCCGCATTAACGCATTAGTATGTGTACCGAGTTTTGCTGCCGTGCGATAATTACAGCCTACACTGGACGGCCGTGGAAAGCTGCACTTTAATTATAAGCACCTAGTATTTCAGCGATCTCGCGGTCTTTCAGAAGTAATATTCTATTTGTAATTAACTACTTTGAAGCTAACGCTGTTCACTGGGGATTGTTGAATGTGGACAGATGTGAGATGTGTGAATAATTTGAAAATGAATATGAGGCAAAATTTTGGTCGTTAGGAGCTCACAGCATTTAAGGCTACAACTGTTAAGGAGAAGTTTAAAATGTATCATTGAGTGATCATCGAAATTTTGTAGAATGATATATCAGTAAGATTAAATGGATGAAAACTTAAATGGCAGAGCTAATGAATCTTACGTAATAGTAGTGCTAATTAATCGATTATGAAAGCAGCTGAAGGGAAACTTATTGGTAGAGGGGAAAAATTCAGCGATTACTGGAACTTTTACAAAAGCTTGATTATTCAATTAATTTTGACGTAGGTTATGCAAGTGGAAAGGAAGTAACAGTAATTTGAAGAACACACTGATAGAAAATAGTGCGAGACACATCCATGAGGGGTATCATTCTCAAGTAACATATAATTCATTTGTAAATTTGAATAGCAACTTGGTAGACGTACCAGTATAATCAAGTACGGACGAGGGATATGATACACGAGTGTAGTACAGTAGAAACATTAGAGCAGATGAATAAGCGATTCATAGACTTTCTGGCAAAATCCAAGAGTTATATATAGAGAAAAAGCTACAAAAATTCGTCGGATTCAGGTTTCGAGTGGTTAACTTTTGGAGAGGATCATATACGCTAATCGTATTGCACGTGAAAATATCACATGTGCCCTAAACAAACATGATAACTCTTAAATTGCAGAAATAATACTGTAGAGAACCGTTGGTAATTGTGGGACGAGGAAAGTTTGTAGTTTATAAACCACTGTGTAGAGGTTAATCTTAGAAACACAAGTCAAAACTTTCCACAGGCTGAAGGTACTCAATATAAATTTGGCTGTTAAATTTATCTGCCGGCCGGAGTGGCAGAGCGGTTCTAGGCGCTACAGTCTGGAGCCGCGCGACCGCTACGGTCGCAGGTTCGACTCCTGCCTCGGGCATGGATGTGTGTGATGTCCTTAGATTAGTTAGGTTTAAGTAGTTCTAAGTTCAAGGGGACTGATGACCTCAGAAGTTAAGTCCCATAGTGCTCAGAGCCATTTGAACCATTAGTTAAATTTATCTGAACTTTGGTACTAGAAATAATTCTGTCGTGTTCGCAGAGATCGTTTAACAATGTTCAAACTATGCTCAACGGTAAAGTTTATAAGTTTCACGCACGTGTGTCTCAAAGAAGTCTTTAATAATATCCGTAAATCTCTCTGTCCACAATAATTTGCTGTGGTTCTCAGACCGTCGCTTGTCTGAGGACAGTTTCAAAAAATTATATTTATTTCTTGTCTACCCCTCTACCCCTTAGGCACCATCGCTAAGAACACATGTTGTACTGCAGGGTTGCGTGATTTTACTTCTACTACACCTGCAGAAACAGCTGCTGTATACATATCAATGAAGATCGATTGTAAATTGTTTATCAGGAATTTTGTGTTTCTGTTTTGTTAATGCTGTTATGAATTTTATTGTTGTTGCGGTTGTTGTTTTACTGAATACATCAAGTTACACTATGGGGCCAGTCGCTTTAACAGTTACTGATGAAGTGAACATAAACCATGGCCGTGGTTGCATGCAATACACCTATTTTAGATAAAGAATACAGCGATGTACTGAAACATAGTGTTACATTAATAATGAAAATCAGTGGAATTCATTTACATTCATTTTTACATTGGATGATATCTGGAAGTTGTTACATCATTAATCGTTGTATGCTGATCTCCACTATTCAATGTGTGCTTTTCTATTGATTTAATCAAAGACCGGAGTGGTCTATTGAGCAAGTTCTTTCTAAAGGCCCCTTTGTCTAAACGAAATTCATTTTAAATTTAGAGTTCCGTACAGCTACAATATAAACCAAATGGAACATTACTTGTCTCAGGAGCTTATGAATCAAGCTATTTCCGTTCAGATTTTTGTGTGTATTTGAGTAGAAATATTGCAGTCATTTTGTCGTGATCATTGCCCTCTTGTGATGGTAAGAGCAAAAAAGATAGATGTTTGAGACTTATACCACTTTATTGACCAAGAGAACCAAGAATGGTCTAAAAGTTTCCTGCAGGAACGGTACCCAGCTGCTCCGGAAGGAGGGGAAGTAAAAACTGATAATGAAGATAACTTGCATGTCTTATAGGTACTTCTAAGAAGGGTGTTCATTTTAAGTTTCTATAATAAATTGTATTATCTGAATAAACCGTTTTCTCTTTACAGGATTTTTTATTAATAAATTATTACAGTGCATGATGTACAGAAAAATGCATGTAACACATTTTTTTTTAAATTCCTGTTCTAATAAAATCAGCTTATAAATGTCAAGATAATAAACTTATTGAAATAAGAAAGCTTATACTTAATTTAGAAAGTAAGAATTATGGTGGGAAGTAGATAAAATAATGTTATGAAGAGAAAACAACATTTTGAAATTCTTCATCTGAAAACACGGTTTCCGTGTATGATACCTTTTTTGAGCCACCACCTCAGTTTTTTAAATGTTAGAATTGTTTATACGTAGTAAAAGATATACTGAAATCGGAAATGTTATTTCTTGTTTCCCGAGTTCTTTATAGAAGTCTTCTAACGGTTTTATGATTTTTTTTATACGCCAGAAAGGTGCGACTGATTTTTGTCCTTTTGGAAAACTTTATTTTAATGGCTTGGATACCGTGAATAACTTAGGCCCATCTTAAATGATGGATATGGGACGCCATTTTCTGAGTTTCAGTTTTAAAACGGTATCTTTCGTGGGATAACAGATTAAATTTGTGAATAGACTATTCTTCTATCCCTCTGCGCAGTGAACCAGGAGATGGCCACGCCTCTGTCGCAGGTTTCATGATTAAGAAAATGAAATTGATATGACGTAGAATAATGGCATGGAAACGGCCTTTTGTAATACTACGCTGCGCTGAGGCATACTGTTTCGTTGTTGGGTTGGCGGATGCTTCTTAACCCCAATTTAGTTAACATCCTGAGGCTTAGCGTTTCCATAAGATATTTCATTCAAAGTACCTACTTCATATTTATTTGGTTGACTGTGCTTGTTGCAATATTCTAGTTTTTGTGAAGCATTACCTGTCTGCTTGCACAAAATATTTTGAAAATTTGGTATTCCGTATTTTAGAGTTGCTTTAATTGCCAAGAGTTCAACTTTATTTATTGAGTTCTCCTGAGTAAGAGCATATTCCTGTAAATGGTCTGTACAAGGCATATCCTACTCCGTTTTGGGTCTTACAAGGGGATGAACAGATCCTTTAATCATAGATTTTGATGAGTCTTACGTACGTTTGAGGAACCTGTTATGAGTACGTTCCTTGCGGCTTTTTATGAGACGACCCCTAGTATTCGAGAAAACCGATGTTGCATTTTTGAGTGTTCCTCCTTTATCTTTAACTGTAGATACGTTTCGAACAAATGAGCTATTAGTAGCGGCTAAATTCTACGGCCGCCATGCTGGCGGCACGGGTTCAAATCCAACCAGCGTAGTATCATCGTATAATATAGTATTAAATAGGATTGTTCCTGCGTAATTGGCAACGGCTTTGTCGCAGTGGATATACCGGTTCCCGTGAGATCACCGAAGTTATGCGCTGTTGGACGTGGTCGGAGCTTGGATGGGTGACCATCCAGGCCGCCATGCGATGTTGCCATTTTTCGGGGTGCACTCAGCCTCGTGATACCAATTGAGGAGCTACTCGACCGAATAGTAGCGGCTTCGGTCAAGAATACCATCATAACGATCGGGAGAGCGGTGTGCTGACCCCACGCCCCTCCTATCCGCATCCTCCACTAAGGATGACACGGCGGTCGGATGGTCCCGGTAGGCCACTCGTGGCCTGAAGATGGAGTGCTATAGAGTGCTATGCGTAATTATTCAAAAACAGTCGTTTTTGCTATAGTAATTTCGTTAATAAATAAATAAATAAATGACTACAGCAAACTTTCTTAGAATGTACATTCTGTTTGATACAGGATAGAAAACAGACTCGTCTTACTCGCTATCGCTTGCTGTGCTAGAACAGAATTCCGGATGGTATTTTTCACAGAAGCAACCAAAGCACGAATTCGTAGAGCACCACTCACATTTGATGAAAGCTACTGCCTTGAAGGCACACGGGATGCCATACCGGGAAACACCGTTTAAATTAAAAAAAAAAAAAATGATTGCATTTCCTTCGATCAATTTCGATGCGAAGCACCAGTATTTCATCATTTTTGTGAAATCACGTGCTCAAACCTGATGCAGAAGAAAAGAATATTCATAGAGATTTCTCTACTAGTCTTTAACAAGTCGGGAGCTTTTTGAATATTTCCGTGACAATTTTATCCTGCCAGTTAAAATAAACATATCTACCTTAGCTAAGAATCAAGACACTTTCGCCGGCCGCGGTGGTCTAGCGGTTCTGGCGCTGCAGTCCGGAACCGCGGGACTGCTACGGTCGCAGGTTCGAATCCTGCCTCGGGCATGGGTGTGTGTGGTGTCCTTAGGTTAGTTAGGTTTAAGTAGTTCTAAGTTCTAGGGGACTTATGACCTAAGATGTTGAGTCCCATAGTGCTCAGAGCCATTTGAACCATTTGAAGACACTTTCATAGGATTTGTCAACCTGGAAAAAGCGTTCGACAATATAAAATGGTGCAAGCTGTTCGAGATTCTGAAAAAAGTAGGGGTAAGCTATAGGGAGAGACGGGTCATATACAATATGTACAACAACCAAGAGGGAATAATAAGAGTGGACGATCAAGAACGAAGTGCTCGTATTAAGAAGGGTGTAAGACAAGGCTGTAGCCTTTCGCCCCTACTCCTCAATCTGTACATCGAGGAAGCAGTGATGGAAATAAAAGAAAGGTTCAGGAGTGAAATTAAAATACAAGGTGAAAGGATATCAATGATACGATTCGCTGATGACATTGCTATCCTGAGTGAAAGTGAAGAAGAATTAAATGATCTGCTGAACGGAATGAACAGTCTAATGAGTACACAGTATGGTTTGAGAGTAAATCGGAGAAAGACGAAGGTAATCAGAAGTAGTAGAAATGAGAACAGCGAGAAACTTAACATCAGGATTGATGGTCACGAAGTCAATGAAGTTAAGAATTCTGCTACCTAGGCAGTAAAATAACCAATGACGGACGGAGCAAGGAGGACATCAAAAGCAGACTCGCTATGGCAAAAAAGGCATTTCTGGCCAAGAGAACTCTACTAATATCAAATACCGGCCTTAATTTGAGGAAGAAATTTCTGAGGATGTACGTCTGGAGTACAGCATTGTATGATAGTGAAACATGGACTGTGGGAAAACCGGAAGAGAAGAGAATCGAAGCATTTGAGATGTGGTGCTATAGACGAATGTTGAAAATTAGGTGGACTGATAAGGTAAAGAATGAGGAGGTTCTATGCAGAATCGGAGAGGAAAGGAATATGTGGAAAACACTGATAAGGAAAAGGGACAGGATGATAGGACATCTGCTAAGACATGAGGGACTGACTTCCATGGTGCTAGAGGGAGCTGTAGAGGGCAAAAACTGTAGAGGAAGACAGAGATTGGAATACGTCAAGCAAATAATTGAGGACGTAGGTTGCAAGTGCTACTCTGAGATGAAGAGGTTAGCACAGGAAAGGAATTCGTGGCGGGCCGCATCAAACCAGTCAGTACACTAATGAAAAAAAAAAAAATACATCTTAGCTAAGTGTTGTACATTTGCGTGCGGAAGTTTTTCCGGTGGAGGCGCATGCTTGTTTTTCGTCTGCAAAGATTTATTCGTAAAGTGTCTGCTCTTCCCAAGAATCAGTAATATAAAGAAAGCTTTCTTGGTCCACGCACGGAAGAATAACAGACTTTGGAAAGCCTCGGTGCAGTGCTTTGGTGAACTTTCGTGATTCGGTGCAGATCACAATTACATTCCTTAATTTATGAGTCAAATCTACATCTCGTTTTTAAACATTCCGACAAAATTTCCCGCATGGTTATTGCATTCATAACAAAACGCATTTATAATATACAGTGCTGTGACGGAATGACTAATCTTGTTGAAACTGGTTTTCGCTCCTTATTACGCAAGGGGTCTGTTCTAGGTAGATTAGTACGGGCAGCTGGTTTCAGCGGTAATAATTACATAATGGAGATCAAAATTATAAATGAGTACTTTCATCTGTATCTGGAGTTCTTCAGCATCTCCTAATACTTCGTTCATCGTTCAAAATTCTTTGCAACTGTGCAAATATTTGAAGTTCAATCTACTAACGACAGACGGAATACACATTTGAAGAAAGTAGGCTGTGATGATTGATTTATTAATGACATTACTTCAGCGAAGAATCAAGATAACAGCTGATACTTTCAAGCTGCTGAATAATTTTTCATGACATATACCTCATAATTATGTTTTCTATGGTGAGATAAAAAAAAAACCACAGTACAGCAGCAGGGAACTAGAACCTTCAGCGTGGAAGCCACGAACTTTAGCCCTTGCACAACGCCCGCTCGGTCGAAGCATAATTAACGTTATGGATATAGGAGGTACGCATAAACTTTAACATCGATTTTCTGGGAAACTAGCGGCCTTCATACGAAAAGCCGCAAGCCAGGTACTCGGGACAAGTCTCCCTATAACATACGCCAGACCCCTAAAATTCTTGATTAACAGGTCTGATGGCTCTTGTTAGGTCCATTAGTATAAAATGGTATGTAGTTGGGTCTTCTAAACTGTACGAAACTCATGGTTACACTAATGGAGATGTTGCTGACACTGCGACTTCACTTCCTTCCTCTCCTATCAATCTATTAACATCATTTTAGCACTAAAACCCAACGCCCTCAGTTACTTATTAGATATATTCCAGTATCATTCGTCCTTTGAACATTTTTCCATCTATAGTTCCCTGTTGTATCATGTAACTATTCCTGACACACTTACATCATTTTCCTTTTTTCTTTTCTAGTCAGTGTTTTACACACATTGTTTTCCCTCCAATTCTGAGGAGAGCCTTCTCATTTCTTTTCTTAATCGCTCATTTAATTTTCAGTATCCTACAACGGCGCCGTATATCAAACGCTTCGATTCTGTCCTGTTCCGGTTCTCAAACACTCTGTGATTCACTTCTACAGAATGCTATGCTCCAGACGTATGTTGTCAGAAATTCATCCTAAAATTCAGCCTTGTGTTAGATACTGGCAAGGAATGCGCTGTTCTCCTGTTCAAGTCAACCTGCTATATCTTCGTTGCTTAATATGTCATACGTAATTTTGCTTCCAAAGCTGCAGAATTCTTTCTCTTCGTCTAAATCGTGGTTCCCAGTTTTGATTATGTGCTTATTGCGAATCTGATTTCTGCTGCTGCTCATTACTTTCGTCTTGCTTTTATTTATTCTCAATCCATTTTCTGTACTCGTAACATTGTTAATTGCACATCGCTTTCACCAAGGATAGCAAGGTCGTCGTGAATGTTTTCACTGATATCCTTTCTCTCTAAATTATCTTACTTCTGAACGTTTCTTTCGCTTACGTCATTGCTTTTTCGATGCGTAGGTTAAACAGCAGGAGGGGAACATTGCATCGCTGTATTATACTCTTTTTAACACGAGCACTTCATTCTTCATATTCCATTCTTAATGTGATCTGTTGGTTCTTGTACAAATTGTGCATTTTCCGTCTTTCTCTACGCCTTGCACCTATTTTTCCCGAGGACTTCGAGCATCTTGCACCACTTTTCATAGTTTAACGAGTTCCATAGTTCGTAAAACCCTATGAATGTCTTCATGTTCCGTAAGCCTTGCTTTCGATAAGAAGCGTAATGTTAAAAATGCGAAACTGATCGCCATCTAACAGATACTTAATTTTCTTTCCCGTTGTTCTCTACATTATTCTTGTTAGCAGGTTGAAAGTGTCAGCTGTTATCTTGATTGTCTATTGTTTCTCTCACATATCAGCCCTTGCTATCTTCGGGATTTTGTGGATATTTTTCCGAAAGGCTGATGCTCTAGTCTCATGCACTCAGTAAGCCAAAATGAAAAGACGTTTGAATTTCATTTCATTCTTTGATCATACAAATTTTGGAGAAATAGTCTCGTCCCTTTCTCGTTTCTTTCAATGCGTTTTTAAAGTCTGCCTCTTATACTGGATACCCTGTTACTTCCAAATCGACACTCATTTTTTTTCTAGTTAGTAACGTATTCCATAGATCTTTTGACCTATTCTTCTTCCGAAATGATGTGGAACGAGCCAATTTAGAGAATACTATTTATGATTGGTGTTAATATTAGTGAACGTATTACATTTTTAGTCCTGAGCCCACAACTGCACTTAAAATTCAGCTTTTGCAGGCTGCGAGTTTTTTTAAATAAAAAATCTTCCGTGGAAAAGGAGCTGTCCGGGTGAAATGATTTTAGAATAGATTTAACACTTGCTTTGCTACGTGTCAGACATTTTAAGACACTGGACAAATGATGAAAAATTTCTGTTGCTCCGTACTGAACATCTCTCCAAGTTGCTGTCAGCTTCAGTAATAGGTAATAAAGGTCCTTTTTGTAGGTATGGACATCACTCCTCTTCTCAATTTCTGGTGGATTATTTGACGAGTTTCACTAGCTAGTATATGTATTCTGACCGAGCAGTTACCTCCTTGAAGAGATACCTACACCAAGATTGCAGGTGAACACCTCAGACTACTCTTATGTATGCTTTTGTGCATTGAGTACTATCTTTTTAAATGATAAGTTATTCTAGAAAATTATTCCATAAACACTATTGAAGGGAAATACGCAAAATATGTCAGTAGGTTGATTACTTCTAAGACTAGCAGTTATACAAAGGGCAAAAATACTTCCACTTAGTTATCTGAGCAAGTCTGTGATATGCTTCTCCCAGTTCAACATTTCATCAACATGTGCACCCAAAAATTTGGAATATTCTGTCCTGTTTACTGATCTCTGTTGATATGCTACATCTATTGTTTGTATGACTATTTGTTGTATAGAAATGAGTGTTTTCTCAAAATTTAGGGAGCTTCCATTTTCAGATAACTTCATAGTTTTTCGAAAACCATCATTAAAAATTTCTTGCGTTGCTTTCTCCGTAATGATTTTTTTTGTTTTTGTTTTACTGGTACCAATCATGTTCGATGAATGTTAAATGAAAGATCATTCACATATACACTGGTGTGCAAAACTGAAGGACGAAAGTAACTTTCGCATGACGTGTCAATGATAAGTAACATAGTTCGAAGAAACTTGAGCCATACTTGGAAAGAACTGCTACAGTGTAGCGCAGGAGATAACGGAAAGAAATACGCAATGAGAAGAACAGAAGTGACACGTTTGTTCAAAGTCAGTAATTATACTGAGATCAGTGTTATTCATGATTCCTTGGACATTTAAAAAGGTGGTTCTTGGTTCATAACGGGATGTCTGATGATCACGGATTGCAATGTATACCCGGCAACGTACTCCAAAGCTGGCCACATGGTTGCTAAGGAGAGCTTGTGGTAGATCTTTCCATTCCTACACTAACGCTGTTGACAGCTGCAGAGTCATGACACTGTACTTTGTCTCCATGTGCGTCTTTTCCAGAATCCATTCAGGCCTGATGTCATTTTCATGCATGACAATGTGCGACTACATCGAACTCCGCAGGTGCGGGGACTCTTGGAGCTAGAGGATAGTCGGCGAATGGACTGCCATGCCCGATCCATTTACTTAAACCCCATCGAGCAAGTGTGGCATGCGACTGCGATACTTATCGCAGGACATGCGCAGGCACCAACGGCTGGCCAGTTATTGTCAACCGCGCTGGTGAAGGAGTGAAACGCCCTACCACGAGAGATCCATAGCAACCTTCTGGCTAGCATGGGAGCACGTTGTAAAGCTTGCACCGCCGTCCCTGGTGATTGCACACTCCATTAACAACCATGCCCCACCATTTGTTACGTCCATCACGAATCTTAATAAATTCAGTGTAATTATTGTCTTTGAATGACAGTGTAATTTCTGTTCGCCTCATTCCATGTTTCTTTCATTTATCTTGTGCACTATATTGTAGCAGTTCTTTCTATATGTGGGTAAAGTTTCATCGAGCTATGTCACTGCCAAGTGCGGAAGATACTTTTGCCCTTACGTTTTACACATCAGTGTATAAGGCTTTTGAAGATGGTATCTGTTCCCGAAAGAACAGATACTATTGATGACCGTGGAGCTTCTCTAGAATGAAATGATAATTAAATCGAAACCCTTAGCTGTTAACAGGTGTTGTTGATATGCATCAATGGAGACAGCTGAAAATGTGTGCCCCGACCAGGACTTTCCTGCTTACATGGCAGGCGCTTTATCCATCTGAGCCACCGAGGGCACAGAGAATAGTGTGAGTGCAGGGTCTTTTCCCTTGCACGCTTCCCGTGAGACCCACATTCCCAACTGACCACAACCTACATTCGTAGTGTTCCTAATATATATTTGCCCATCCACTCATTACTCGCACCAGACTAAGCTGAAGAGTCCCGTAAGAGTTCGGCAAAGACTGCGCATTTGCACAGAAGAAGGTCAATGGCCGGGTAGCCTTTAACTAATAGCAACACTACTAATGTACACTCCTGGAAATGGAAAAAAGAACACATTGACACCGGTGTGTCAGACCCACCATACTTGCTCCGGACACTGCGAGAGGGCTGTACAAGCAATGATCACACGCACGGCACAGCGGACACACCAGGAACCGCGGTGTTGGCCGTCGAATGGCGCTAGCTGCGCAGCATTTGTGCACCGCCGCCGTCAGTGTCAGCCAGTTTGCCGTGGCATACGGAGCTCCATCGCAGTCTTTAACACTGGTAGCATGCCGCGACAGCGTGGACGTGAACCGTATGTGCAGTTGACGGACTTTGAGCGAGGGCGTATAGTGGGCATGCGGGAGGCCGGGTGGACGTACCGCCGAATTGCTCAACACGTGGGGCGTGAGGTCTCCACAGTACATCGATGTTGTCGCCAGTGGTCGGCGGAAGGTGCACGTGCCCGTCGACCTGGGACCGGACCGCAGCGACGCACGGATGCACGCCAAGACCGTAGGATCCTACGCAGTGCCGTAGGGGACCGCACCGCCACTTCCCTGCAAATTAGGGACACTGTTGCTCCTGGGGTATCGGCGAGGACCATTCGCAACCGTCTCCATGAAGCTGGGCTACGGTCCCGCACACCGTTAGGCCGTCTTCCGCTCACGCCCCAACATCGTGCAGCCCGCCTCCAGTGGTGTCGCGACAGGCGTGAATGGAGGGACGAATGGAGACGTGTCGTCTTCAGCGATGAGAGTCGCTTCTGCCTTGGTGCCAATGATGGTCGTATGCGTGTTTGGCGCCGTGCAGGTGAGCGCCACAATCAGGACTGCATACGACCGAGGCACACAGGGCCAACACCCGGCATTATGGTGTGGGGAGCGATCTCCTACACTGGCCGTACACCACTGGTGATCGTCGAGGGGACACTGAATAGTGCACGGTACATCCAAACCGTCATCGAACCCATCGTTCTACCATTCCTAGACCGGCAAGGGAACTTGCTGTTCCAACAGGACAATTCACGTCCGCATGTATCCCGTGCCACCCAACGTGCTCTAGAAGGTGTAAGTCAACTACCCTGGCCAGCAAGATCTCCGGATCTGTCCCCCATTGAGCATGTTTGGGACTGGATGAAGCGTCGTCTCACGCGGTCTGCACGTCCAGCACGAACGCTGGTCCAACTGAGGCGCCAGGTGGAAATGGCATGGCAAGCCGTTCCACAGGACTACATCCAGCATCTCTACGATCGTCTCCATGGGAGAATAGCAGCCTGCATTGCTGCGAAAGGTGGATATACACTGTACTAGTGCCGACATTGTGCATGCTCTGTTGCCTGTGTCTATGTGCCTGTGGTTCTGTCAGTGTGATCATGTGATGTATCTGACCCCAGGAATGTGTCAATAATGTTTCCCCGTCCTGGGACAATGAATTCACGGTGTTCTTATTTCAATTTCCAGGAGTGTAGGTTGTGGACAGTTGGGAATGTGGGTCCCACGGGAAGCTTGCGAGGGATAAGTCCCTGCAGTCGCACTATTCTATGTGCCCTCGACGGCTCAGATGGATAGACTGTCTGCCATGTAAGCAGGAGATCCCAGGTCCGAGTTCCGGTCGGGGCACACATTTTCAGCTGTCCCTATTGATGTGTATCAACAACAGCTGTCGGCAGCTAAGGGTTTCGATTTAATTATCATTTCAGTGTACAAAGAGCCTAAATGCATTCAGAATTTAACGTTGTGGTACTCCCTTTGCGATTTCTGCCCCTTGTCACAAAAATTCTCTCTCCCTGCAACATTGTTTCAATTATTCAGTTCGACTTCTTGCCTTCTGTTTGTTAAATATGAATCAATTGGAATGTGTGTAAAGCCAACAATTCCCAAAAACGTAGGTTTTTCTAAGGACGTAACAAGGACTACACACACAAACACCTTGGCAAGTACCAACTGACGATATTTCATTATAACGGGTTTATAACTTTTTGTGAGTGAATGTGCACTGAAGAGTCAAAGAAACTGGTACACTTGCTAAAATTGTGCAGGGACCCCACGAGCTCGCAGAAGTGCCCATCACGGCGTGACGTTGACTCGACTAATGTCTGAGGTAGTGCTGGATGGAACTGACACCATGAATCGTGCTGGGCTGTCCATACCTCCGTAAGAGTATGAAATGTCATGTGGGTAGGGCTCCAGTCGGGGAGACCGGTCGCCTGGTGCAAGTGTTTAATTGACGCCACTTCGGCGACTTGCGCGTCGATGGGGATGAAATGATGATGAGGAAGACAACACAGCACCCAATCCCTGAGCGAAGAAAATCTCCGATCCAGCCGGAAATCGGATCCGGGTCCCTTTGTATGACATTCCGTCGCACTGACCACTCAGCTATCGGGGCGGACCCGTCGAGTATGAAGATCTCTTCTCAACAGCACGTCGCAAGGCATCCCAGATATGCTGAATAATGCTTATGTTTGTGGAGTTTGCTGGACAGCGGAAGTGTTTAAAATTAGAAGAATGTTCCTGCAACTACTCGGTCGCAATTATGGACGTCTGGGTTGTCGCATTGTTCTGTTGGAATCCCCCAAGTCGGAGTGCACAATGGGCACGCATGGGTGCAGGTGATCAGACAGGATGCTTACGTACGTGTCACCTGTCAGAGTTGTATCTAGACGTATCAGGGGTCCCACATCACTCCAACTGCACATGCTTCACACCATTACAGAACCTCCACCAACTTGAAAAGTCCCCTGCTGACATGCAGGGTCCTTGGATTTGAGGTTGTCTCCATACCCGTAGACGTCGATCCGCTCGATACAATTTGAAACGAGACTCGTCCGACAAGGCAACATGTTTCCAGACATCAACAGTCCAGTGTTGGCGTTGACGGGTCCAGGCGAGGCGTAAAGCTTTGTGTCGTGCAGTCATCAAGGGTACACGATTGGGCCTTCGGCTCCGAAAGCCCATATCGCTGATGTTTCGTTCAATCGTTCGAACGCTGACACTTGCTGATGTCCTCAGAATTGAAATCTGCAGCAATTTGCGGAAGGGTTGCACTTCTGTCACGCTGAACGATTCTCTTCAGTCATCGTTGGTCCCGTTCTTGCAGGATGTTTTTCCGATTGGTGTTTTACCGAATTCCTGATATTCGCGGTACATTCGTGAAACGGTCGTACGGGAAAATCCCCACTTCATCGCTACCTCAGAGATGCTGTGTACCATTGCTCGTGCGCCGGCTATAACACCACGTTGAAACTCACTTAAATCTTGATTAACTGCCTTTGTAGCAGCACTAACCGATCTAAAAACTGCGCCAGACACTTATTGTTTTATATATGCGTTGCCGACCGCAGCGCCGTATTCTTCCTGTTTACATGTCTCTGTATTTGGTTCAAATGGCTCTGAGCACTATGGGACTCAACTGCTGAGGTCATTAGTCCCCTAGAACTTAGAACTAGTTAAACCTAACTAACCTAAGGACATCACAAACATCCATGCCCGAGGCAGGATTCGAACCTGCGACCGTAGCGGTCTTGCGGTTCCAGACTGCAGCGCCTTTAACCGCACGGCCAC
This sequence comes from Schistocerca nitens, assembly GCF_023898315.1. NCBI lineage: Eukaryota > Metazoa > Arthropoda > Insecta > Orthoptera > Acrididae > Schistocerca > Schistocerca nitens. The sequence continues at coordinate 411,030,383 of NC_064622.1, forward strand.
TTCGGCCGGCTCTGTATTTGAATGCGCATCCCAATACCAGTTTCTTTGTCTCTTCACGGTGTAAAGAACATTCTCAATCGAGCAACCGTTCTGGCATCCGAACTGTGATTTGCAAAGTAAATTGTTTCTACTTAAATGTGCGACTACTCTTGAGTACACTACTTTCTCGAATACTTTGGAGAAATATGTCAGTGACGAAACTGGGCGACAATTATTTAAGTGTTTCTTGTCATCTTTATGAAAAAGATATTTAACAGTTTATATCACGTTAGCAGACAGTTCCTTCCCCACATTGAGATCTCCAGCATTCTCTCTACATATGCCACCCTCTCCTCTGCACTCGACAGTGGACTTACTTTTACACTTACACGGTTGAAACCTTTAATTTTAATTTCACCGGAGGTTTTTTGACCTTTACTTACGCTCAGTTTGTCCTTCCGACTACCATACACAGATTAAATTGGCAGTAACAGCTATTTTCATTTCATTTATGGAATAAGTTTGTTATGAAATCCAGCTTGTATGTAAAGTAATGCTTCTTCCCCCCCCCCCCCCCCCCCCCCCCAACACGCGTTTAGCTCACCAGAGAGATTCGACAAGAAACATCCACGGGTGTAAATAAACGATCTTGATGAAACTTGGCAGGTACGTAAAGGGGTCAAAATAATGGAATACGTATTTTTCCGTTTTTTCCCAAAATCACTTTTAACCGAGAAAACACACACGAATTGGAAATATTAACTTTAGAGGGAATATTTTCAGTACCACGAAATATAAAAAATGTTTCATATAAAAATTGAACTGTAATTAACGTTTTCGAAAACTGAATAATCATCTCTTGCAATAATTTGAAATTTTGCAAAATATCCCACCACCATTAACTAATTTTACAAAATGAAAAATTTTGTTACAACATAAATGAAAGAATCTTTCAAACCAGACCCATCCATGTGTAATGAAGCTGGTGTGTGAAATGTCATTTTTGGAAAGTCAGTTGTACACAACCACTGACAGAGTACTGGGAACAAACTTGCTTAAAATATCCAACCGTTTCTATTTTTTACTACCCTAATTAGTTTTTTATCTTTTTTATGTTTTAAATTTTTATTTTATATTTTAAGCTCTTTTTTTAGTTTAGTTTACCGTTCTACGTTACTATCTTCTAAGAAATTCATAAGTAACTCATTATGATACACTATCATTGCAATAATGATAATCTGTAAAGAAATGTTAAAGATGCAAGGATGTACATAAAATGAAAGCAACTTTTTCAGATAATACACACGATGGACAGCAAAACACAAAACAAGATTCAGCAGGACCCTGACGTGTTATCCTCTAAATATCCTGATTTGTATCAGGTATATTTCGGTACATTTGAAATCCTCACGGCAGAGAATTGATTATGTACTGGTTGCTGCAGCTTTATGATAAAGTTTATGAACTGGAGACTGACATCAGCGGCATTCAGCAGAAATATCGGAAAATCTTCTCACAGTCCTTTCAGCAAAGAAAGCCGTACAAGTCCAAAAGCTATACTCGTCCCGTCGAACCTTTTAGGTTCACCAGATTAACAAATTCCTTGTCCCTGGGTACGACGATCGAAACAGTTGTTTCCTACTGATCACCTTAAGAATCTAACAGTAATTTTTTTCTGCACTAAGAAAGCAATCTTCTGTCAAATATCTTTTGACGTGGTCAGACGTTAGTTTACAAGATTTCGTTTCCGTCACGACGACATTTGGGACTTCAAAACAAGAAACTAGAATCCTCGGTCCAACATCTCTGTTATTTTCTTAGCTATGAAAAGGAGGATACAAACCAGGATAATTAGAGAATCGCGCATCACAATTTGAGAGTCCTGATGAATTTTGTTTTATGTTATATTGTCCGCCCTGTGTGTTACTTGAAGAAATTTCTTTCATTTTATACAGGGTGTTCAAAAAAAGTGTCTCATACGTCGAGAGGAGATGGTGCTCAACGAAACAAGAAAAATAAGTCCAATAAACATGGGCCCGGAAATGCATACTTTCCCCGATAAACACGTCTTTACAGGAAGTGCTCAGCAAGGCCTCAACTCATGACAATGCTAGCTCTGCCCTCCGGCGTAAGGAACAGCGCACTCTTTGAAGTGTGCCCGGTTGTTGTTGTACCCGCTGGCACCCACTGAAGACACGACCCTGTAGTGTCCGAGAATCGATGATTGACGTGGCGTAGACAAATTCCTTCAGTGTCGAAGTAACCAAAAGTCAAGGGGTTTGAGGTCTGGGGAACGAGCAGGCTAAGACATGGAACGCCCGACCCCCAACCCCTCCACCCCCGACCAATCGAGATGTCCTGAAATGTCTACATTAGATGTTCGCGCATACTGTGAAAGTTTGGTGGTGCGCCATCATGCATGAACAACATTTGTATTCGTTGTTGCTGTGGCAAGCAAGGTAGGCAATACATTAATGACAACGCCCAGATAAGAGGCCCGGTTAATCTTTGTGGTAGCATGTATGGCTCTATTAATCTATCGCCAAGTGTACCTGCCCATATGTTGATTGAGAATCGGTGTTGATGCTTTCTTTGCTGAATTGCTTGGGGATTTACGTCTGCCCATACATGGTGGTTATAGAAATTCACGACATCTCTTGTGAACCGTGCCTCATAGATAATTAAAATCTTGGATCTGAACAGTGGATCTGGGGCACACGTCTGAAACAGCCATTGATAGAACCGTCGCCTGCCATGACGATCCTGTGGCGTTCGGCCTGAATGCGCTGTCGACGATACAGATGCAACAATCGTTCATGATGAACCCCCAGATAGTAAAGGGAGACACGCCTTCTGCAGCTGCTAGTCATCGCACACTGGTCCCAGGGGTTTCTTCCACCGAACGTAGCACGTCAGGTGTGCGGACTGTACGGGACCTTCCACTGTCAATCATCCGAGGTGCAACGGTACCTGTGTCCCTCAGACGCTGGAAAAGTCCGCCGAACACGTTACCAGAGGGCGCTCTGCACTGTGAATATTTTTCGGCGTAGAGGACACGGACTCGTAGGCCATGTCCGTTTGCTAGACCATAGCAGAATAACACATCCGCCATTTCACTTTCCGAGTAGTAGGTTTCCATTGCTAACAAGTTGTGGAAGAGAGAAAATGTAAATGTACTACACTGTTTGTACGTACAAACAGCGCAGTAATGATCAAAATATCCACGGGTGTACTGCCGGTCTACAGTGTCCAACGGGCACAATATTTCGGCGATCATAAATGTCGCCATCATTAGGTGAACTGACGGACTGAGCTCCTGTGAACGTGCCGGCACGGAGATCCGTACACTATGGCTGCTCAGGGGGAACTGCGTTGGGTCGCGGCGGTGGCCGATTTAAATACCCTCCGCCCGCGGCGCGCTCACTCCGCCGTCCGCGCCCCGCGCCACGGTCGCGCGGTGGAACAGATTGCGACGGCGTCTGAGATGACGTCGGTGTGATGGCTCTGTCCGCCGTGGTCGTCACAACTATACATTTGCTCGATTTACTCTTGATTAACCCAATCGCTGGTTCCCAAGCCTTGCAAAGATTATAGCCACAGTCACGGTTTATGAGGTCGTCATTGGTGCGAATTTCGATGGCCTCTCTAACAACGCTGTCCCAGTATCTCGACGTCTGTACCAGAATCCTCGTGCGTTCATACTCCATAGCAAGTCGGCGGTCGCTGAACATTGTTTGTCGGAAAATCTCGCTATGGAGTATGAACGCACGAGGATTCTGGTACAGACGTCGAGATACTGGGACAGCGTTGTTACAGAGGCCATCGAAATTCGCACCAATGACGACCTCATAAACCGTGACTGTGGCTATAATCTTAGCAAGGCTTGGGAACCAGCGATTGGGTTAATCAAGAGTAAATCGAGCAAATGTATAGTTGTGACGACCTCGGCGGACAGAGCCATCACACCGACGTCATCTCAGACGCCGTCGCAATCTGTTCCACTGCGCGACCGTGGCGCGGGGCGCGGACGGCGGAGTGAGCGCGCCGCGGGCGGAGGGTATTTAAATCGGCCGCCGCCGCGACCGAACCCAGTTCCCCCTGAGCAGCCATAGTGTACGTATCTCCGTGCCGGCACGTTCACAGGAGCTCAGTCCGTCAGTTCACCTGATGATGGCGACATGTATGATCGCCGAAATATTGTGCCCGTTGGACACTGTAGACCGGCAGTACACCCGTGGATATTTTGATTATGAAATACGCCGGGAGAAACTTAAGAATCACAGCGCAATAATAGTAAACACATAAGTGAATCCGCGTTTGCAAGAAGATAAAACACCTGGCTACTTACCCAGTGTTGACAGTACAGTACGGTAAGGCCCACAAACACGATGAAAATTAACGTGGCCGACAAGACGACTCGAACCACACAGCAGATCACCTGATGGTAGGTAGAGTATTGTGAATAAGACATCATAATACCCTGCCGAAACATTTGACTGAGCGCTAATTCAACGACTGTGCTAATATCCGCATCCAAGCGTCGCGCAAACGTCCCGATAAAGACGTGTTTATCTTGGAACCTATGCTTTTCCGTACCCACGTTCATTGCACTTTTACTATGTGATCAGAAGTATCCCGACACCTGGCTGAAAATGACTTACAAGTTCGTTGCGTCCTGCACTCGAAATGCTGAGATTCAATATGGTGTTGGCCCACCCTAGCCTTGATGACAGCTTCCACTCTTGCAGGCATAAGTTCAATCAGGTGCTGGAAGGTTTCTTGGAGAATGGCAGCCCTTTCTTCACGGACTGCTATACTGAGGAGAGGTATCGATGTCGATCGGTGAGGCCTGGCACGAAGTCGGCGTTCCAAAACATCTCAGAAGTGTTCTATAGGATTCAAGTCAGTACACTGTGCAGGCCAGTCCATTACAGGGATGTGGTCTCGCGATAGCGTTCTCGCTTCCCGAGCAAGGGCTCCTTGGTTCAATTCCTGGCGGGGTAAGGGATTTTCACCTGCCCGAGGTTACTGGGTGTTGTTTTGTCGTCTTCATTATCATGATTCATCCAAATAACGGTAGGAGGAAGGCAACGTCAAACCACCTCCATTAGGACCTTGACTAGTACGGCGGTGCGGGTCTCCCGCATCGTTCCCCTACACTCTGTCAAGAAGCATGAGACTTCATTTCCATTTTTTCCATAGTCGTGTAACCACTCCGCCACAGGCCGTGCATTATGAACAGGTGCTCGATTCAGTTGAAAGATGCTATCGCCATTCCTAATTTTTCAGCATTGGGAAACAAAAAGATGCTTAAAATATAAATGTAGGCCTCAGCTGTGATAGTTCCACGCAAAACAACAAAGGGCGCAAGCCCCTCCATGAAAAACACGTCCACACCATAGCACCACCGCCTCCGAATTTTGTTGTTGGCGCTACAACTGCTGGCAGATTACGTTCACCGGGGATTCGATATATCCACACACTATCATCGGATCGATACATTGTGTACCGTGATTCCTCACCCCACGAAACGTTTTTTCGCTGTTCAATCGTCCAATGTTTACGCTCCTTACACCAGCCGAGGCGTGGTTTGGCATTTACTGGCGTGATGTGTGGCTTATTAGCAGTCACTCGATTACGATATCCAGGTTTTCTCATCTCCCACCTAACTGTACTTGCAGTTAATCCTAATGCAGTTTGGAATTGTCTTGTGATCGTCTGGATAGACGTCTACCTATTACACATTACAACCCTCTCCAACTGTCGGCGGTCTCTGTCACTCAACAGACGAAGTCGGAATGTACGCTTCTGTGCTATACGTATCCCTTCACGTTTCCACTTTACTATCACATCGGTAACAGTGGATCTAGGGATGTTTAGGAGTGTGGAAATCTCGCGTACAGACGTATGACACAAGTGGCACCCAATCTCCTGACCACGTCCGGAGTCCGTGAGTTCTGCAGAGCGCCCCATTCTGCTCTCTCACGATGTCAGATGAGTACTGAGGTCGCTGATATCGAGTACCTGGCAGTAGGTGGCAGCACAACACACGTAATATGAAAAACGTATGTTGTTGGGCGTGCCCGGATACTTTTGATCACATAGTGTATTTTTCTTGTTTCGAGGAGTGCTACCACCTCTCAAAGTATTCGACACTTTTTTTTGAGCACACTGTATACATGATATAAACAACTCTACGTTTTAAGCTTTTATTTACATATTATCAGTACTGTAATGATTTTATCTCACAATAATGAGTTACTTATCATTCTGAGTTAGCAAAAGACACCTGTGTAAGATGATAATCTAAAAAAGACAAAAAAGAATTCAAAATGTAAAACAAAAACAAGCAACACAAACAATTAGATTAATAGACATCAAATTGTGTATAACTTACTTTCCAATAATGGCATTTCAGAAACAGCTTTGTAAAACGTAGATGGATGTGGCGTGAGAGCTTCTTCCACTTACACTACTGGCCATTAAAATTGCTACACAACGAAGATGCCGTGTTACAGACGCGATGCTACAGATGCTGTGATATGCAAACGATTAGCTTTTCAGAGCATTCACACAAGGCTGGCGCCGGTGGCGACACCTACAACGTGCTGACATGAGGAAAGTTTCCAACCGATTTCTCATACACAAACAGCAGTTGACCGGCGTTGCCTGGTGAAACGTGTAGAGAGAAAAATGCGTACCATCACGTTTCCGACTTTGATAAAGGTCGGATTGAAGCCTATCGCGATTGCGGTTTATCGTATCACGACATTGCTGCTCGCGTTGGTCGAGATCCAATGACTGTTAGCAGAATATGGAATCGGTGGGTTCAGGAGGGTAATACGGAACGCCGTGCTGGATCCCAACGGCATCGTATCACTAGCATCTTATCGGCATGGCTGTAACGGATCGTGCAGCCACGTCTCGATCCCTGAGTCAACACATGGGAACGTTTGCAAGACAACAGCCATCTGCACTAACAGTTCAGCTCCGAAACCACGGCTGCCGTTACCCTTGACGCTGCATCACAGACAGGAGCGCCTGCGATGGTGTACTCAAAAGACGAACCTGGGTGCACGAATGGCAAAACGTCATTTCTTTGGATGAATCCAGGTTCTGTTTACAGCATCATGATGGTCGCAACCGTGTTTGGCGACATCGCGGTGAACGCACATTGAAAGCGTGTATTCGTCATCGCCATACTGGCCTATCACCCGGCGTGATGGTATGGGGTGCCATTGGTTACACGTCTCGGTTACCTTTTGTTCGCATGTAATTACATGTCAGTTCTAGTATAATATATTTGTCCAATGAATACCCGTTTATCATCTGCATTTCTTCTTGGTGTAGCAATTTTAATGGCCAGTAGTGTATATTGTAACATAAGTTTTCAAAAATGGCTCGGAGCACTATGGGACTTAACTTCTAAGGTCATTAGTCCCCTAGAACTTAGAACTAATTAAACCTAACTAACCTAAGGACATCACACACATCCATGCCCGAGGCAGGATTCGAACCTGCGACCGTAGCGGTCGCGCGGTTCCAGACTGTAGCGCCTAGAACCGCTCGGCCACCCCAGCCGGCCATAAGTTTTCATCTTGCAAAAATAATTAATGGTGGTGAGGCACTTTGCAAAATTTCAAGTTGATTATACGCTTTTCAAGAATGTTGACTACATTTGAACTTTTATATGAAATACCAGCCATAGCTAACTTCTTCATGGAGGATTTCGAAGAACGAGCGTTGAACAGTGCTCCCTTACGTCCATCCTGCTTCTTCAGGTATGTTGACGATACATTTTTAATCTGGCCACATGGCAATGAGGCACTGCAGCAGTTTGTTGAACATTTGAATGGTATACATCAGAACATAAGATTTATAGTGGAGGTGGAGAAGGATGGAAAGTTACCCTTCTTAGATGTACTGGTGGAGCGAAAATCAGATGGACGTCTCGGACATTCTGTGCACAGAAAACCGACGCATACAGATTTATATCTAAACGCGCGTAGTTTTCACCACCCAGCTCAGAAGAGAGCTATGCTGAACACCTTGGTACACAGAGCAAGGACTATTTCGGACAAGGATCATCTCGGCTCCGAGATTAACCATCTGACGACGGTATTCATAAAAAATGGTTATTCTGATCGTGATATCAGATCTACTCTGGCGAAGAAACCAAGAAAGGACGCTGTTCGAACAGATCAAGAGGACCAACACATCGCACGGCTACCATTCTGCGGTGCAACGACCAGCAAGATCGGCAGAGTCCTGAGCCGGCAAGGAATCAGACCAGTCTTCCGGCCACCTAGGAAGATTAAGGAAATGCTGCGACCCGTGAAAGATAATCTTGGCCTGAGAGTACCGGGAATTTACAGCATTCCTTGCGAGTGTGGCAAAAGTTATGTGGGCCAGTCTATAAGAACTGTCGCCGATCGCAGTGTGGAACATCAGCGTCACCTGAAATACAGGTATCTAGAAAAATCAGCGGTGGCTAAGCACAGTTTGTTAAATAAACATAAGATTTTATTCGATGAAACAAGACTACTTGCTCACGCTTCAAACTATTGGGACTCTGTCATCAGGGAAGCAGTTGAAATTAGACTCTGTGAAAATAATTTCAACAGAGATTCCGGTTATGCACTCAGTAATGCATGGAAGCGCGCAATTGATATAGAAAGAGCGCAGAGGGAGACTTCTTACATTCCTCGCAGTTCTCCGCCTGTTGCGATGGATGGCGCTGCAAGCAACGCTGGATAAAGCGCGCAAACAAAATCTATGGATATAGAGGCCGCCACCTCAGTACGCGTCGGTTTCACCGTGACGTCATCCAGCCAATGAGAAGCCGTCCACTGCTTATAAAAGCGGAAGCCTCACCGGTCCACGACAGTCAGTTTTACCCCTGACGAAGATGACGGAGGTAGTCATCGAAAGCTTGGGATTTTATCCAAATTTGACGCGGCAAGTAAACCGAGAACTTTTTATGCAACCTTTTTAATATTTCATGATTTGAAGATATTCCCTCTAAAGGCCGGCCCGTGTGGCCGAGCGGTTCTAAGCGCTTCAGTGTGGAACCGCGCGACCCCTACGGTCGCAGGTTCGAATCCTGCCTCGGGCACGGATGTGTGTGATGTCCTTAGGTTAGTTAGGTTTAAGTAGTTCTAAGTCTAGGGGACTGATGACCTCAGATGTTAAGTCCCATAATGCTCAGAGCCATTTGAACCATTCCCTCTAAACCTATTTTGTCAAATTACATTTTGGGATGTTTTTTACCACTTACAAATTATATTGGGCATAAACGAAAAGTGTTGTATTATTTTGACACCTCTGCATATACGCCAAGTTTGATCAAGATTGTTTACTTACACTTGGGGAGGTGCCTTGAGAGTGGGTTGGTTGCTTCTTTGGTTAAGGTGAGTCCCTGAGACCCAGGGGGAGCCCGGGCAGTCCAACGCTATCGCAGCGCGTGGCTGCGCACGATCCCCCTGTGACGCACCTCCGCTGCCCTTTGACCTTTGGACGGATGTCAGCTGCGTTCCTCACACAAGGTTCGTGTTCCGCTGCCGTACCGTTGAGATCCCGGCTCTGGTTAACATCGAGGCAGACAAATGGCGAAGCGGTGCAGTGTAACTTAGCTGCGGGTTTGACGTTGGCCATCTCTGCCTCAGCGGGGAAGTTTCTCTCTGGCTGTACTGAAACCTGTGTGTTAAAGTGTCAACTACCACGTCTGGCGTCACGCGACAGTATTTCAACAGTTTACTCTTTTCTTATTATTCGTGTCAGAGCACTATATTTCAAATTAAAAGCCAGAAGTGAATGCTAGTTATAGGAAGAGGACAAGCAAGTACACGTACAACATAGGAAACAACAGTTAAAAAGGCTAGTAAACACACTAATCAGTCACAGCTTTATGACCACCCGCTTGCTAGCGTGTTGTTTGACCTCTAGAATGCAATACCACACCGACTTTGTGTGACATTAATTCGACTAATTTTGTTAGATTTCCGGGTGCACGAACCAAATATAAACCGGAAATTTTTATAAGTTTATTTAAGATTTAAAAAAATTCATACACACAAACGTACTTTTTTATACAGAATCATGGTCGGGAAACAAATTTTTCCCAGTGGACAGGCGGTTTTTTTATACCGTTTTTTTGCCGGGCGGTGTGGCCGAGCGTTTCTAGGCGCTACAGTCTGGAACCGCGCGACCGCTACGGTCGCAGGTTCGAATCCTGCCTCGGGCATGGGTGTGTGTGATGTCCTTAGGATGGTTAGGTTTAAGTATTTCTAAGTTCTAGGGGATTGATGACCTCAGAAGTTAAGTCCCTTAGTACTCAGAGCCATTTGAACCATTATTGATACCGTTTTTGTAAAATGAAACTGGAGCAAGTCGCTCACGGACATTTTTACAGCACCATCTCCAACAACTCTGTGTCCTCTAACTGTTCTTTTTATTTTTAGTGGTCCACACAAATGAAAATCGCAGGGCGACAAGTCCGGACTGTAGACAGAATGTCTACTGGGGTCGAGTACAATTCCTGAATGCTTTGTTGTTTGGGAAGCTGTGTGGACTTGAGCGTTGTCATGAAGCACGGTCACATCCCGGATTGTAAATGAGCATCTTCTCTAGTAATATGCACGATTTGTTAGCCGCAAAAGTTGATGCTAGCAGCGTCCACACAGCGTCCACACAGTGTTCGTGGAAAAAATTGATCAGAAGAACTACTTTAAAACCAAAAAAGAGTTTCGCAAAAACGTTCCCTGCAGAGTAACAGTTTTTAGCTTTGGTAGGTGAACATTCATTCTTTTTGCCCCATTCGGTGCTGCTGTTCTTAGATTTCGTCATCCCACATTTCATCGGAGGTCACAGTACGGTGCAAAGAACGTTCTCGTTCAGTTTGGTACGGTGTGAGTAGCCATTTTCACAACTCTACACGCTGAAATTCCTGTTATACAGTGAGAAAGCCAGGCACCCGTCTTGCAGACACTTTCCGAAATCCAAGGTTGTCAGTAATGATCGCCTGAGTACTGTTGTAGTTCCTGCCAACGTCAGTAGCAATTTCAGCACTGTTATTCTTCGATCGTCTTCAGTAACCTCTGTAGTTTGGGCAACCACGATAAATCATACAACCCAAACGGTTTCAGTAAGCTGGATAACAAAGCAAATATTCTCTTTCCAGTCATGCTGGTTGTGGTGTCACCGCCAGACACCACACTTGCTAGGTGGTAGCTTTAAATCGGCCGCGGTCCATTAGTACATGTCGGACCCGCGTGTCGCCACTGTCAGTGATCGCAGACCGAGCGCCACCACACGGCAGGTCTCGAGAGACTTACTAGCACTCGCCCCAGTTGTACAGCCGACGTTGCTAGGAAAGGTTCACTGAGAATTACGCTCTCATTAGCCGAGACGATAGTTAGCATAGCCTTCAGCTTAGTCAATTGCTACGACCTAGCAAGGCGCCATTTATCCTTTGCTATGTATCTAATGAAGCATGTACAGTAACAAGACCAATGTTCACCAATTGTGGATTAAAGTTAAGTATTCCAGCAGCTACGTACTTTTCTTTATAGCATTCATTAAGTATCCTGTTTCAGACATCCCGCCAGCCTGCGTGAGCTTATAGCGTGCATTTCCGCTTCCTCAAACAACACGGTGTTGGCACTTCTGCCGACACTTCACTGGTACTCGGGCAACTTCAGTGAGATACATTCTCAATTGTTTCTCGTTCTCATAAGAACTGTTTGTGTCATGCGTACATTTGAGTCTTGCTCAGGGCGTCGCCTCTGGACTGTACCGCAATTTCGGACGTTTTTTACTCCTTCTGTTATGAGAAAACTGATTATAATGCTTTACGTATCAGATGACCGTAACTCTTCATCTGACATTGCCACTCTGACCCAAGAAAAGTTCGAGCTGTGGAGCACAATCAATGGAAACGAAAGCAACAATGATCAGAGATAATACTGCTCTTTACAAAAAAGGCGCGTAAGAGAAAAATTCACCCTCGTATGCAGTACCAGATGTCTACGCATATGTCGCTTAATTCTTGCATATTACGGACTGGAGATTTGTGAGCGGGGAGACGCACTAGATAGCTTTCCATGTGTTTTCCATCGGGTCTACATTAGGCGAATTTTTCGGCCAAGAAATCAATGTGAATTCAGTATAATGCTCCTCAGAGCACAGCAGCACCATTCTGGAGCTGTGACACAGAGAGTCATCCTGCAGATAGATGTCGTTGCTATAGTGGGAGACATCGCGGGATGTAGGTAGTTTGCAGTAATGTTTATGTAGTCCATGTCAAGGTGCTTTTGATTACTGTCACAGGTGCCATGGCCGCGCGGTATAGCCGCGCGGTCTTAGGCGTCCTGTCAAGATTCGCTCGGCTTCCCCCGTCGGAGGTTCGAGTTCTCCCTCAGGCATAGGTGTGTGTCTTGCCCTTAGAGAAGGTTCGTTTAAGTTAGGTAGTGTGTAAGCAGAGGGACGGATGACCTCAGCAGTTTGATCCCATAAGCTCATGCCACAAATTTCCAAACAGATTCTATGGAAGCCCACGTTGATGGTACCCCATAGAATGCTGCCATCAGCAGACTTTCAGAGCGAGGTGCACGTTTGGAATAGCCGTTCTTAGAAACGGCGGTATATGTGGACACAAGGTCGACTTGGTGTACCAAGAAAAATGATTCACTCGACCGGGCGACAAGTTTCCATTGACCAACGGCCCACGTCGATGATACGGTCTCTGCAAACGTAACTGATGATGTTGTTGGATCAACATGAGAAAACATAGGGGTGACTGCTGCAGAGCCCTGTCTTCAGTGCTTGTACGGTGAGCTCCGAAACCCTTCTGCCGCACCAGCAATGTACTCTGTCGCCAGATCTGCGGGCGATCTTCACCTATTTAGATTTCCATAGCTGGACGTTCCCCCCATGAACCATGGACCTTGCCATTGGTGGGGAGGCTTGCGTGCCTCAGCGATACAGATAGCCGTACCGTAGGTGCAACCACAACGGAGGGGTATCTGTTGAGAGGCCAGACAAACGTGTGGTTCCTGAAGAGGGGCAGCAGCCTTTTCAGTAGTTGCAAGGGCAACAGTCTGGATGATTGACTGATGTGGCCTTGTAACAATAACCAAAACGGCCTTGCTGTGCTGGTACTGCGAACGGTTGAAAGCAAGGGGAAACTACAGCCGTAATTTTTCCCGAGGGCATGCAGCTTTACTGTATGATCATCAACAAAAGCAAAACAAGGATAATGGATTGTAGTCTAATGAAGTCGGGTGATGCTGAGGGAATTAGATTAGGAAATGAGACACTTAAAGTAGTAAAGGAGTTTTGCTATTTGGGGAGCAAAATAACTGATGATGGTCGAAGTAGAGAGGATATAAAATGTAGACTGGCAATGGCAAGGAAAGCGTTTCTGAAGAAGAGAAATTTGTTAACATCGAGTATAGATTTAAGTGTCAGGAAGTCATTTCTGAAAGTATTTGTATCGAGTGTAGCCATGTATGGAAGTGAAACATGGACGATAAATAGTTTGGACAAGAAGAGAATAGAAGCTTGCGAAATGTGGTGCTACAGAAAAATGCTGAAGATTAGATGGGTAGATCACATAACTAATGAGGAAGTATTGAATAGGATTGGGGAGAAGAGAAGTTTGTGGCACAACTTGACCAGAAGAAGGGATCGGTTGGTAGGACATGTTCTGAGGCATCAAGGGATCACCAATTTAGTATTGGAGGGCAGCGTGGAGGGTAAAAATCGTAGAGGGAGACCAAGAGATGAATACACTAAGCAGATTCAGAAGGATGTAGGTTGCAGTAGGTACTGGGAGATGAAAAAGCTTGCACAGGATAGAGTAGCATGGAGAGCTGCATCAAACCAGTCTCAGGACTGAAGACCACAACAACAACAGCTGGACGTTGTGTGATGAAGCGTGGAAGTCCAGCACATGCCACCATTTCGTGGTTTCTCCGTCGTTAGACCATTTTCCTTAGGCGCCCATGACAGCAGCATGCGAACAGGTGACTAGCTTCGCTGTTTCCGAGGTGCCGGGGCGTAAAATTATGATCTTTATCAGAAAACTTTCTATCAGTGAGCGTGCCCGGTCCCAGCCTGTACTATCGCTAGAATAATTTCCCATTCGTCTCTGTGCCGCTTAGATACTTTCCTTACCGCTTCAAGTGTTCGCAGCGCCAACAGGCGACATTCAGTATCACGGCGGGCATTGATCGCAATCCTTGGTTCATTTTTCTGTCTGACTTCTTTGTTTAGTATGGCTTGATATTTCAGCCATTTTTTATATACAGAAGTGGTTCTCCAGTTATACCGGGTGATCAAAAAGTCAGTACAAATTTGAAAACTGAATAAATCACGGAATAATGTAGATAGAGAGGTACAAATTGACACACATGCTTGGAATGACATGGGGTTTTATTAGAACCAAAAAAATACAAACGTTCAAAAAAGTCAGACTGATGGCACTTCATCGGATCAGAATAGCAATAATTAGCATAACAAAGTAAGACAAAGCAAAGATGATGTTCTTTAGAGGAAATGCTCAATATGTCCACCATCATTCCTCAACAATAGCTGTAGTCGAGGAATAATGTTGTGACCAGCACTGTAAAGCATGTCCGGAGTTATGGTGAGGCATTGGAGTCGGATGTTGTCTTTCATCATCCCTAGAGATGTCGGTCGATCACGAAACACTTGCGACTTCAGGTAACCCCAAAGCCAATAATCGCACGGACTGTCTAGGGACCTGGGAGGCCAAGCATGACGAAAGTGGCGGCTGAGCACACGATCATCACCAAATGACGCGCGCAAGAGATCTTTTACGCGTCTAGCAATATGGGGTGGAGCGCCATCCTGCATAAACATCGTCCCTTCCAGCAGGTGTTTATCAGCCAGGCTGGGGATGATGCTACTCTGTAACATATCGGCGTACCTCTCACTCGTCACGGTAGCAGTTAGCTCCATCTGTCGGACATTTTGTGAACTTTTTTTTTAATTATTCCGTGGTTTATTAAGTTTTAAAATTTATACTTACTTTATGATCACCCAGTACTTAGTGGGACATCTGGATTCTATCAGTTTGCACTGAACTTTCTAAAATAGGTTTTTACAATGCCATTTACGATAATGATCGAAGCAGAAGAAATGAATTAAAATTTGTACTGTGGCCGGGACTTTGTTTTTTAATCTCATTTTGAACGTTTTCGTTCGTTGTATCTGTTCGGGGCTAACGTCGCAAGACACCCGTTTCAGTTCGTCGTTGATCCATTAGCTAACCCTCTGACCGAAAACGCTGAGTTCCTGTGCCGGCGCTCTCTGACCCGTGTCTTCTTGCTTTCTAGGCGAAAATGGTAACCACTACACCACCGCAGTACAATGGTCAACAGTGCTGCACGAACTACCCAAGTTGAGTGCCCTCCCCAACACAAATTTCAATGTTGACCATTGTACTGCGGTGATGCAATGGTTAACATTTCAGCCTAGCGAGCAAGAAGACCCGTGTTCGATTATCTGCCGCAGCACAAATTTTAATGAATTTCTTCTGCTTCGATCATTATCGTAGATGATGAAGAGACTCAAATGTCTCACGGAAACATTTAATTATAATGCCATTTACGTTTAGAAATTGTGCTAATATCTCTTGAGTGTCCGCGCAGTAATTTCATGTGCACATTAAATTCATTTCTCATAAATATTAAGTTTCATACAAACACTAGCTGAGTACACGGCGTTGCCTGGGTAGGTATTTGCTCCAGTTTGTTGTCAGTCCCTCTTCTCTTTCCCCTTCTGTCCACCACTTCCTCTCCCCAGCACCCCGTCGATCCCCTCCTCCATCCTCTCGCTATCCATCTTCTTCTCCTCCCCCTCTCTTCAACCATCTCATCCTGCTGCCTTTCTCTGTCCATTTCCTGCTCTCGCTCTGTCTGCGAAGTTATCGCCCTATCCTAATAGCTGGCTGGTGGCTCTCACCCTCACAGTATTTCTTTCCAGATAGTAATAAAGGTACCAAGTTTGGTTGACAGATGACAGGAGATTTTTACCCTCGGCTTTACCAGAGTACATATGTGTCATATTCACACAGTGTCTCAGAAAACACGACAAGCTTTAGGGACAAGTTCCTCACACCAAAACAAGGAAAAAAGCTGGGCTCTAAATGCTTACATTAAGAACCGTGAGCACTTGTTCATATTCGACACTGTGAAATACTTACCTTCTACTTCAAACTCTATACTTACCATATTTTGGCAGGAGGTAGTACGGACCAGAACAGGAAAAAAAGTCCAGCAAACATGGGCTCTAAAACTCACAGTCTATGAGCACTTATTCATCTTCAAAAATTGTTCAAATGGCTCTGAGCACTATGGGACTAAACATCGGAGGTCATCAGTTCCCTAGAACTTAGAACTACTAAAACCTAACTAACCTAAGGACATCACAAACATTCATGCCCGAAACAGGATTCGAACCTGCGACCGTAGCAGTCGCGCGGTTCCGAACTGAAGCGCCTACAACCGCTCGGCCACCGCGGCCGGCTATTCATATTCGATACTATAAAATATTTACCTTCTACTTCACGCTCTTTACTTTCCATATTTTGGGAGGAGGTAGTACGGACCAGAACAAAGAAAAAAAGTACAGCAAACATGAGCTCTTCAATTCACACCCTAAGATCTATGAGCAATTGTTCAGTAGAAGAAATGTAGTTCGCGCCAGCGAAGATGAACAAATGCGAATGATCATAGCTCTTAGGGTCTGAATTTTAAAGCCCATGTTTGCTGGACTTTTTTTCTTGTTCTGGTTCGTACTACCTCCTCCAAAAATATGGAAAGTAAAGAGCTCGAAGTAGAAGGACAAGTGCTCACGGCTCTAAGGTACGCGTTGTAGAGCCCACATTTACTAATATTTTTTCCTTGTTTTGCTGTAAGGATATTGTATGTACAGCTCCTCAGCGTTTTTTTGGGACACCATGTTCTCCACATATGTTTAACATATTTCACACATTTTAGTTCACGTATTTCGCCTCTATCTGTAGCGAATTTTGCCCTTCAGTTTCGTTTTCATGCAGTTCAATCATTATTATGTCTATCTACAGAAAAATGTCGCGTAAAATATAATTTTCGCAGATATATTCACTAGTATATTTTCATACTGTCTGACAAATGTATTTGGACTAGAGTTTGTACTAAAGACGTAATAGATTAAAACGTCGTGCAAGGTGCGCCTGTTTTTCATGTGCACCTCAGTGTTTATACGAGTTTCGTGTCAGGTTGGCAACACTGCGCCGACGCGGACTCTTCGAATAATTGCTGCGCTAAATAATTATAAAAAGTGTTGTTATTAAGCTATTTTTAAACGTTTACAGATGTTATAAATATAATATAAGTGTTGTTAAATTAGTGGAAGTGTTAGTGAAGTACAAAATAAGATTAAACGGGGTAAGAAGCGTATTTTTCTTCTCGCGCCTGTACCACGAATCCTAGGCCTAATTTCACGCGCGCGAATCGTAAGTAAGCAGTGAATTAAACTTATAGGTAAACGTTTCCAGTTGGTATAAATATAATATAAGTGTTGTTACATTGGTGGAAGTGTTGGTGAAGTATTAAAGAAGATTAAATGGGGTAAGAAGTTTATTTTCCTTCTCGCGCCTATAGCACGGATTTTAGGCTTAATTTCACGCGCGTGTATCGTAAGTAAACAGTGACTTAAACTTATATGTAATCACCAGTTTTTTTTTATTCAGTACTCTTTCAATTTATTTATATCTGTCCTGAATAGTTTCTAGGGTCCTTTGTTTACGTTTTAGTCAGTACTTAAATTAGTTTATACGATTTCTGTTTTTACCATGAGTGAGAAGTGTGTGACATGCCGTAGGATCGTTAGTTCTGGGGTATGGTGTGATGGGTGGTGTAGTTTCTTTCAGTGGGGCGAATGTAGTGGCGTGGGAAATAGGGACATAAATGAGGCTCACCAGTGGTATTGTAGGATCTGCAGTAGAGATAGGAAAATACTGGAACAGGAAGGGAAAATTGCAGCTCTTCAATCTGACCTAGACAAGTTAGAGAGGGAGAAGGGTGAACAGAGGTGGGAAGTGGCAATAGGCAAGGGAGAGCATCAGAGAGCTTTGTCATAAATCTTGAAAATAGATTTGACCTGTTGCCTCAGTCAGAATCGGATGAGCCTCATGTAGCTGAAGCTGTAGAAAGGGCACAACAAGCTTCCAAGGACTTGAAACAGGTAAGGAAATTTGTAAAGAGAAAGAAAGTTCTGTTGTTAGGTAGTTCCCATGGTAGAAGTGTTGGCCAACTACAGCAGGAAAATCTAGGTCCAGAGTACCAGATCACAAACTTTTTTCAAGCCTAGTGCAG
This sequence comes from Schistocerca nitens, assembly GCF_023898315.1. NCBI lineage: Eukaryota > Metazoa > Arthropoda > Insecta > Orthoptera > Acrididae > Schistocerca > Schistocerca nitens. The sequence goes on from NC_064622.1 coordinate 411,048,745, forward strand.
ATCTGGGTAAGGTAACAGAGGATTTAGGTTCTTTATGCAAGAATTTCACAAAGGAGGATGCCGTGGTTATAGTGGGTGGTCCGGGAAATAGCATTGACAGAGACTCTGAAAATTCCATAGAGATTGACCTGGTGAAATAACATCAACAACGAAGCATACGAGTGTGGGATTTGTGTCTGTGTTGAGACGCCATGATCGACCTCATTTGAACTCCTCCGTCAGGAGGGTGAACTTAGAGTTGGAGTGGCTGCTTAGGACGGATATAGGGTCCCATATTGGTTTGATTCCTGTGGATGCTATCGATCGGTGGGACTACACTAGGCATGGCCTTCACCTCAATGGGAAAGGTAAGGGAAAACAGTCTGGGTTGATTGCAGAAAACTTGAAGGAAAGTCACAAGTGGTAAAATACCAGTGGTCACAGATCTCAGAGGGATGCCTTTTTTAGGATAGGGAAGGGGGAAAGAAGACGAGTTTTAAGAGAGATTGGCAGACACAGTTTGAGAAAACAGATGAACAGGAGTGAGATTTTAGCATACAGCCTCTATTTAAACAATGTTTAACAGAAAGTAATCAGAAACTATCAGTTCATCTTCGCCATAGCAGTTATAATCCCATTAGTATGCAGTATCAGTTATCTTTATTACACCAGAAAATTCCGGGACTCAGAAATACAGTTGATGAACTACTCATTTTTATCGATTAAATGAATTCATCTAACCAAATTGACATAGTCTGCCTCTCTGAACATCAAGTGACCACTGGTACCACTAGTATATATATGTTAGACATTTCAGGATTTAAGCTAGCTTGCTACTTCTGCAGAGTAGATACGGATGGAGGAGGAGTTGCCACATTTATTAAAAACTGCCATAAATTGAAGAACATTGACATTAATAAATTCTGTTTAGAGCAGCATCTAGAAGCATGTGCAACAGAAGTAGAGTTCCATAACAGATCCTATATAATAGTAACTATTTATCGAGCACCTACAGGAAATTATAATCAATTCATGAATCATCTAGAAGCTGTTTTGGGTTATTTAACAGGAAGAAACAAAGAAATTTTGATTGCTGGTGACTTTAATACAGATTTTCTAATGCAATCTTCCAGTAAACATTTACTGCAGTTAGCAATGTTGTCTTTCAATCTAACTCACGCTGTAAACTTTCCAACTAGGATCACTAAATCCTCAAGGACAGCCATTGATAACATTTTTATAGACAAATCAAAGGAACAAAATCATATCATAAAACCTGTAATAAATGGAATTTCAGATCATGACATGCAGCTCCTTGTTTTAGATGTAAATTCTAAGGAGACTGCTAAATCTGAGTACAGGAGAGTAGTCAATCAACCAAAAATTGAGTGTTTTAGAAAACTGCTCAAAGATATGAACTGGAAGGATGTTTATAGTGCTCAGGACATGAATGAAAAATATATCACATTCATGAACAATGTCTGTACCATGTTTGAAAACTGATCCCTCTAAAAGTTACTCAAATTAAACAGAAGTCTATAATAAAACCATGGATTACACAAGGAATAAACATTTCCTGTAAGACAAAAAGGAAAATGTATCTGTCGACCAAGAATAGCTCCAATGCTGATGATTTAGCTAAATACAAGGATTAATGTAAAATATTAAAAAAATTAATTCAGAATTGTAAACAAATACACTACGAGAAGAAGATAGCAATGTCAGGGAACAAAATAAAAACAATATGGGATACAGTGAAAGAGGAGACTGGTAGAACCAGAAAGGAACAGGAGCAAATAGCACTAAGGGTAGAGGACACATTAGTAACCGATGGACATAGTGTGGCAAATCTATTTAACAAGTACTTTATATCCGTTACTGATAGAATAGGATTGTCAGGATCAGTAAATAATGCCCTTGAATATCTGAAACTAGCCTTTACAAGTAGCTTCAGGTACATGAAAATGTCATTCACTTCACCAAAGGAAATAACTTCCATAATAAAAGTTTTAAAAACAAAGCATTCTAGTAGTTACGATGAAATAACAACAAAGTTAATTAAGGCATGTTCTTGTGAGTTTAGTACAATTCTAAGTTACTTGTGTAACCAGTCAATTATAACTGGGACATTTGCTGTCTGGTTGAAATATGCAGATGTTAAGCCTCTATTCAAGAAAGGGGATAAAGAGATACCGATTTTACTTTTGCCAGTATTCTCAAAAATTTTAGAAAAAGTAATGTACAGGCAGCTTCTCAACCATATGACCACAAATAACATATTATCAAGAACACAGTTTGGATTTCTGAAGGGTTCTGATATCGAGAAGGCTATTTACATCTACAGTGAAAATGAACCTAATTCATTAAATAACAAGTTACAAGCAGCAGGTATTTTCTGTGATTTGTCAAAGGCATTCAATTGTGTGAATCACAACATCCTTTTAAATAAATTAGAATTCTATGGTGTCATGGGCAGTGCTGCAAAATGGTTCATGTCATACCTGACTAACAGGAAACAAAGGGTGTCAGTGCAAGGGACTAGTGAATTAAGTCATCAGTCATCATCACAATGGGAAGAAATTACGTGTGGTGCCCCACAAGGATCCATCTTAGGGCCATTGCTTTTTCTTGTGTACATTAATGATCTCTCATCAGTTACACTGCCAGAAGCAGAGTTCGTTTTGTTTGCAGATGACACAAGTATTGCAATAAATAGTATGTCGTGTGTAGTTCTAGAAAGATCTGCTAATGATATTTTCATGGATATTAATAAATGGTTTAAAGCCAACTCACTGACATTAAACTTCGAAAAGACTCACTATATGCAATTCAGAACCTGTAAGAGGTTTCCACCCAGAATATGCATAAAGTATGAAGAAGAACCGATAGAAGAGGTCGACAGTCTTAAATTCCTGGGATTACAACTTGATAATAAATTCAGTTGGGAGGAGCACACCACAGAACTGCAGAAATGCCTTAACAAATCTGTATTTGCAATTCGAGTGTTAGAAGACATAGGTGACATAAAAATGAAAAAGCTTGCATATTTTGTCTACTTTCATTCCATAATGTCATATGGTATAATATTTTGGGGTAACTCTTCAAGTCAAACAAAAGTTTTCAGAGTACAAAAGCGTGTAATACGTATTATTTGTGGAGTAAATTCACAGACGTTCTGTAGAAACCTCTTCAAAGAACTGGGTATACTAACTACTGCCTATCAGTATATTTACTCCTTAATGAAATTTGTTCTAAATAATATATCTCTTTTTCCAACAAACAGCTGAGTTCATACATAAAATACCAGGAACAAAAATGATCTGCACAAGGACCTAAAAGCACTTCCTTTAGTTCAGAAAGGGGTCCACTACTCAGGAACACTCATCTTCAATAATTTGCCAGCAAACATAAAAAATTTAGTTACAAATAAAGATCAGTTTAAAAGGAGCCTGAAAGATTTACTAGTGGCCAACTCCTTCTACTCCATCGACGAATTTTTTAATAGAAACAAATGATGTATTGTATATATTCATACTATTAGTATTGTTATTTCAGCTTAAAAAGAATTGACATGTTCCACGTCCACGAGGATCTCCTCAGCACGGATCTATGAAACGAAAAGCTAATATAATCTAATCTTGAACTTTGTGTCGTACAGTCAGTTTATCAGAGAGAAAAGTTTCTCAAACGTTTTAAATTATTTATAAAGTTTGTTTCGAGTCAGTAAGTGCTCTCATTCACAAATACTCAACGACTGAAATCTGGATATAAGAGTCTTGCGTTACATTGCTATTTCGTCCTCACCCCCACCCCTTTGATAGCTAGGTGGTTCCTACCCCAACAGCGGTTTTTTGTAGATATTAAGTGACATGTGTACCAAGTTTGGTTGATATCGGTCCTGTGGTTTAGGAGGAGATGAGGCACGTATGTACATACATACATTTTTGTAATACGTATAGATTAGCGTTGTGTCTGCTTGAGTAGCTGAAGATTTATTTTTCCGATCTTGATCTTTTATTTTAAAAATATAGATGGAATGTCGTTGGTTGCCCCAGATTTAGTGTGTCGGCAAATATTGATTTATCTGTGTTTTATTTGTCTTGTAATTTGTTAACTGTACACACAATGTGTTGCATAACTTAAGTGTTGACTGTAGTGTGTAAGAATTTGCTTTTATTAGTTGCCCCAGATTTCCTTGTGATTTGTAAATAAACATGAAATGTGGTGCGGTGCAGCTATTGTGATGTATGGCTTCATTGGGGGAGATGAAGTGGCGTGGGAAATGTTGTTTTAACTGAGACTCCTCCATAGTATTTTAGAACCTGTGGGAGAGACAGGATAACAGCTGAACAGGAGGGAAAAATTAAATGCCTTGACACTGCACAGAAAAAAATGGAAAGGTCAAAGGGGGAGAAAATTAACGGTACGTGGGAAGTGGTAGGAGGAAATAGGGGCCACAGGAAGAAGACAGTATCTCACAGCTTTGTACTGACACTAAAATAGTTTCGTACTGGACACTAATATAACTTTGTCTGCACGCTAAAATAGCTTTGATGTGCACGCTAAAGTAGCTTTGTTCTGCACGCTAAAACAGCTTTGCTCTACCACTTCATTTAGATGAGGAAGGGTATCCAAGCCACATGGGTCAACACGGAGTTAGATCATACTCTTCCGTATGTTACAGAGTCATAGATTTGGCTTTCGTTGATAGTATCAGCAAGGAGGAATTTACAGGGCATGTCCTACATCGCAGTGGAAAAGAGAAATTTTTTGGGTTGATAGCAGAATCTTTGAGTGACACTCATAGGGATATCCCCATATTAACTAATGTGACCATAGCACTGGATTAGCGTAAACTCAGATTTTAGGCTGCCGATACTTAAAAAGAAAATATAACTGAAAAATTTGAGCCTAAATCAAATGAAGAAAAAAGGAGATTAAAATGAACTTATCAGATCTGAATATTAGAGGGTTGCGCCACTTTAAAACTCTCCATCCGCATTCTGCCAGATATTTAATGGATGCACCTACATCCAGTGATTGTTCGTCAATCCCGTGGTCATACAATAACGAGTATATGCACCGTCCATTACATTTATGTTGAGGGTCAACTATCAGTCCCTGTACCAAGTGTCGATTGTGTGCAGATCACTAACAATTACGATAGTGAGGTGTTGGGTAACTAGATTCTCTGAACGCACATCCTGAAAACTACGTGCTACGCTATAGATAAACTGAAGCTCATAAACTGATTTTCCGAAACTGAATGGCGTCGTAGTTCGATTTCAGACATGCATGCGTAGCAACTGTAGAATGTTTGTAATAACACTGGACAAAAACACCGCAGAGTGTTGACGAATGTCCCAGATATGCGAGTGACTCGAAGACTTTTCAAGTAACTGTTATCTCTTCCTTTGCACGGTGTGTGGTTCTTCAGTGGATACACAAGCGAGGAACAGATGCTGTTCATGAACAGAGAATTCAGATATTAATTTATTCTACACTTAATATTAAATAGTAAAAATAGTACACAACTTTGCTGTTGTGGTTGCAGCGTCAGCTGCTAATTGTAGATCTGAATGTAGAAATACGAGGGCTGGAATTATTTATTCACAACCGGTACAAAAGAGTTACACGTCTGCACCTGTTACTCTCCTTCAGAGCAGTCACCAGCGCTGTGTAGAACCCGTTGCAAGCGGTGTGGAAGGCGTAGTATACCGTTAGCAGAGCCTGTCCTGTTGATGGTGCGAATGGAGCGGTCTACTGCCTGCCTAATCTCTGGAACAGTTCTGAAGCGAATACCACGACGCGGTTCCTTCATCTTCGGAGTCAAATCAAAGTCACAAGAACTTAAGTCCGGAGAGTAGGGTTGATGGTACAGTACTTCCCAGTCCCATCGACCCAACAGAGCAGCCACAGCTTGCTCCCTATGCACCCTCGCATTGTCGTGAAAAATGATGGGTGGGTTGCGCAGAGAGTGTCGCCGCTACTTTCGCAAAGCTGGCCGCAGGTGATGCTCCAAAAACGAGCAGTAATACTGTGCATTGACGGTCTGCCGTGGAGGAACGTAATGCGTTAGGATAACACCATCACAGTTGTATACAAGAATCACAATAACATTCACCATACTGGGGCTCTGATGCACTTTCGCGGCGACCCATAATGACGCCATTCGTTGGATTGGTGTTTCATTTTTGGCTCGTACGATGTGGCCCATGTCTCATCCAGTGGTACGATACGGCGTAAGAAAGCCTCTCCTTCGCGCTCATAGCGCTCCAAGTGCGTCTGAGCAGCGCCTTAGCGCATCCATTTCTGCATTTGCGTTAAGTCATGCGGAACCCATCGCGATGCAATTTTTCGCGTGCGCAGGCGCTCCTTCGGGATACGAAGCGCGGTCGTATGCGCTAATCCGTTTTCATCGGCGAGTTCACGAATCGTATGGCGTCGATTACTGTCCACTTACGCTGCAACAGCATGCACAACTTCTTCAGAGACACTGTTCTGTACGGCAATGCCGATTCCCTGCACGCCTCTTGAAGAACTTGGCACTGTCGTGCTGTACGACCTCTGGCACATTCAATCTTGTTGCAACTGCGCTGTTCCTGTATCGAAAACATAGTGACACCGCTACGTTACACCGCTCGCTCACAAGTGACTGTGCCCGCATCTCGTGGTCGTGCGGTAGCGTTCTCGCTTCCCACGCCCGGGTTCCCGGGTTCGATTCCCGGCGGGGTCAGGGATTTTCTCTGCCTCGTGATGGCTGGGTGTTGTGTGATGTCCTTAGGTTAGTTAGGTTTAAGTAGTTCTAAGTTCTAGGGGACTGATGACCATAGATGTTAAGTCCCATAGTGCTAAGAGCCATTTTGAACAAGTGACTGTGTTTCCCTCGATTGTGCGCACGCTGGTGACGTCGGACGGGCGAGTCCATTTGCTCGTAGGTAAGGCAGGTATGTCAAAAACGTGTGCTATCAGCGACAATTGTAAGATTCCATTGCATAGTGTCTCCACAGTGTTGCCACTATTTACTTTCCAACCTACGTATATACAGACACAAAAGATTTAGAAATCTTTCAGGCTTGAATGCAATATCTATTCAGAAGATGTCGAGCCCTGGCCACTATAAAAGTCTGTAAATGTTGTTCAAGTGGCAAACACACAAAATTGGCTCTGGCCAGGAATGTCCGATTTTAAGTAGACCCGGCACAGGATCACCGCAGAGGTGATGCATGAATCTCATTGGTAGCGTTCGTGACAGCGCCCTAGTGACGCGGTGGCGGCTGTGGGAAACGGGGCGCCGTACCTGGCGGCGCTCGTACTTGGAAGTGCGGCTGACACCGCAGTAACAAAACCCAGTACGTTGGTCTCGACGGCGAGTGTTCTTGGTAGACAAGGGTGTCGTCAGGAGTGTCCTAGGAAAGTGTGACAGGACTGCTATTTATACATAAATGATCTGACGGGCAGGGTAACAGGAAAGGCGAAAGGTTCAAATGGTTCTGAGCACCATGCGACTTAACTTCTGAGGTCATCAGTCGCCTAGAACTTAGAACTAATTAAACCTAACTAACCTAAGGACATCACACACATCCATGCCCGAGGCAGGATTCGAACCTGCGACCGTAGCGGTCACGCGGTTCCAGACTGAAGCGCCTTTAACCGCACGGCCACACCGGCCGGCAAAGGCGAAAGCTCGACTTCGTTTCAGTAGTGGGATTTAGAGAAAGTGTAGCTCTTCCATAAACGAGATGGCGTATACGACGCTAGTGCGACTCATTCTTGAGTACTATTCTAGTGTTTTGGATCCCCACCAGGTCTGAGGAAAGAAAGAGGCCCCGAGCGATTGAGGAGTGCTGCTAGATTTATTACCGACGGGTTTGATCAGTACACAGGTACTACGGAGGTGCTTCGTGAACTCAAATGGGATTACCTGGAGGGAAGACGGGGCTCTTTTCACGAGCACTATTGCGGAAATTTAGAAAACCGGCGTTTGAAGTCCACTGCAGATCGATCCGTCTGCCGTCCACATACATTGCGTGTAAAGACCTTACGAGAAATTAGGACTCATACGGAGGCATATAGACAGTCGTTTTCCCCTCGCTCTAATTGCCTGTGGAACAGGAAAGGAAATGAGTAGTAGTGCTACAGCGTACCCTCCGCCATGCACCGTATGCGGAGTATTGTGCAGATACAGATAACACGCTAATGTCATGTGACAACATCTCTCGCCGCCCGGAGTGGCCGAACGGTTATAGGCGCTACAGTCTGCAACCGCACGACCGCTGCGGTCGTAGGTTCGAATCCTGCCTCGGTCATGGATGTGTGTGATGTCCTTAGGTTAGTTAGGTTTAAGTAGTTCTAAGTTCTAGGGGACTGATGACCTCAGAAGTTAAGTCCCATAGTGCTCAAAGCCATTTGAACCATTTTTGAACAACACCTGTAGCCCTGATAATGACAACTGTTCAGTGAAGAACAGTGTCCACTGGTTTCCTTATGTGTGCCGCAGCTAGTTGAATCCACTTGTTGATGATTAGATACCGTACAGCTAGAAGAGCGGGAGGATGTCGATTTCTACATTTCACGAGCTCTTCCAGATAATTCCAGATATTTTAAATGAGTAAGAATTTTCAACGAGTAAGAACGAATTATTTAGCGGGCCAGTTGAAGTGCAATATACGTGCCTGTTCGCGTTCTTAAAACCACAAATGAATACGTGCAGCCCTGTAAACACGGCTTTTGTCATTTTGGAAGACGGGTGTGTCCACAGCATAAAGATACAGAAGAAAAAACAACTCTTGACTAACCAGAATGAACAGGTTTACGTTGATTAATGTTCAACCTAGCCTCAATGAGCAGGTCCAAGTCATTGCATGAAATACGCCCCAAAACATCACATCACAACACACACACACACACACACACACACACACACACACTGCAATTTGAGCACGTTACTGAGATGTGGTGCAGTCAATGCCTTTCATCATTTGGGAAAAGGGCACTAACGCCTACAGTCAGCTATTGGCCACTTCATGACGGTACACTGATGACATGTAGCTTTAAATGTTATTGTGAGCAATGGCCTTTCGCGATGTAGTCGCCTAGAAATGTGCGCTGCATGTAATTCCCGCTACACTGTTCGTTCGGAGGCTTCATTCACTGACAGCAACACTTCTTATGCCATGTCAGGTGATTCTGAGCGATACACCATTCCATGTAGACACCACGGCTAGAGCGAATTGAAACACTACAAAATCAGGCATTTTATTGACGATGTGTTCAAGGGATGTCCAAACACGGTATCTCCTATCTGCCCTTACACTTTGTCTCCACGTTGACCTCGCCGCTCTGATTCCATACTGACGACTGGTGCGAACACACCACGTAGCTGTCATGGCTATACCAGGTGAGCAGTGGAGCGACGACTGGGTGTCAAAAAGAAGACCATCACTTCTAAACCTGTAAACATTAATTTTTAGTTCCAAGCGGACGAATTAAAAGTAATTGTCCAGGTGCTGGTAGAACTAGCGCACTGAGTGTTTCGCGAAAACTTTATATGTACGCATTTGTCCAGGCTCTCGAGAATCTCAAGTATCTTTGCCCGTTTTCAATATAGATGCTGGGAAGATATCACTCGCGGGAATTCAAAGACCGTTAAAAAAAAAAAAGAGAAACAGCATTTCTTCGAGTTTACGGGCGCTCCACTCCGATGTTATCTGCTTACGAGGGAAGCTCCCCATCAGCAAGCCATTCAGATTTAGTGGTAACAGAGGCCGGTGGGCAGGCCGTGAAAAACTGAACACAGATCGAGCATGAAAACAGGAAGTAGGTGTACCGAACTGTGGAAAAAAGAAGCAAAGTGGAAGCAACGGTCCGAGACCAAGAACTGAAATATAGAGCAGCCTGAAAGCTCAACGATGTTGCGGTTAAGGTGTCACGGTGTTGAACTGCCAAGCGGTCGAGTAGTGTTCAAACCTCATTCGTGCCAAATTATTGTTAATTTTTCTTCCGCTGTTCGCTGTATTCAAATTTGTATCTGTGTCGTGGTGTAACTTCCGTTTGCAACAGCGAGGTGTAAGGAAGGAATCTACAGGGTGAGTCACTAACTATTGCCACCTAGAATAACTCCGAAAGTATGATAGCAACTGAAACGTTTCTGGGACAAATGTTGCATGGGACAGCGGGGGCCATAATGTGACGTTGGTTTTTTGTTGCTAGGTGGGGTCGCTTCAGATATATGACTGTCTAATTTGGTTTTTTAAATGTGATCCTATAGTTTGTTACTTATTTTCCGATAGCGGCTATCGAGACGAATCCAATGATGTGTAACAATATTTGAAGGTCAACGAAGATCAAAAAGGTGGCATAAACGTCCTTCTACAGAATTACCATTTGCACGATATACGAGAGAGGATTGTCGGAGCATCTGCTTCGATAAGTGCCGATGTGATAAGAAATACCACTCAATCCATGATAAGAATACATTGATACCAATGGTTATCACATCGTACATCTTTTGTAAATGGAAGTTCATGCCATCTTTGTGACCTTCGTTGACCTTGAAAGACCTTACTGTTACACATCATTGAATTCGTCTCGAGCCCGCATCTCGTGGTCGTGCGGTAGCGTTCTCGCTTCCCACGCCCGGGTTCCCGGGTTCGATTCCCGGCGGGGTCAGGGATTTTCTCTGCCTCGTGATGGCTGGGTGTTGTGTGCTGTCCTTAGGTTAGTTAGGTTTAAGTAGTTCTAAGTTCTAGGGGACTTATGACCACAGCAGTTGAGTCCCATAGTGCTCAGAGCCATTTGAACCAATTCGTCTCGATAGCCGCTATCAGAAAATAAGTACTAAACCATAGCATCCCATTTAAAAAAAGCAACAAAGTTAACCTTCATACCTCTGAAACGACCCCACCTAGCAACAAAAAACCAACGTCATATTATGGCTCCCGTTGTCTCATGCAACTTTTGTCCCACAAACTTTTCAGCTCTTATCATGCTTTCGGAGTTATTCTTTGTGGGAGTAGTTAGTGAATCACCCTGTACAATGACAGTTGATTCTACACAACTATTCTATTAGCAGCGGAAAGGAAATGACTTTTGAATGGGAAGCGCTAACGTTTGATGACAAGGCGACGACAAGTCAACCGAATCCTCCAACGGGAAACACGTCCGGTGTTTCATACACGGCATTAGTGACAGTATGTGTATACCATGACAGGAATCTCTTACCAACGCACGCCACTTTTACGCCTTGTGAGTGAGACAGGTTTGTCCCCTTGCCTCTTTTAGATGTTACTATGAATGTGAATATGATCACTCCCAAGAAAATGACGAAAACATAGTAGTTTGCCACATAAGCTGCAACAAATGGACCTAACAGTTTGAGAATCACAGTTTCTCTGTGCTCTGTCAAAACATACGTGTTTATCATTTTTGAAGCTGCGTTCCGTTCTTGAAGTTTTGTTTCTTGAATTCCTTTGTCGTAACGTACGAGGGCAGTTCAATAAGTAATGCAACACATTTTTTTTGTCGGCCAATTTTGGTTTAAAAAACCGGAAATTTCTTGTGGAATATTTTCTAACATTCCCGCTTCGTCTCGTTTAGTTTCATTGACTTCCGACAGGTGGCAGCGCTGTACGGAGCTGTTAAAATGGCGTCTGTAACGGATGTGCGTTGCAAACAACGGGCAGTGATCGAGTTTCTTTTGGCGGAAAACCAGGGCATCTCAGATATTCATAGGCGCTTGCAGAATGTCTACGGTGATCTGGCAGTGGACCAAAGCACGGTGAGTCGGTGGGCAAAGCGTGTGTCATCATCGCCGCAATGTCAAGCAAGACTGTCTGATCTCCCGCGTGCGGGCTGGCTGTGCACAGCTGTGACTCCTGCCATGGCGGAGCGTGCGAACACAGTCGTTCGAGATGATTGACGGATCACCATCAAACAACTCAGTGCTCAACTTCACATCTCTGTTGGTAGTGCTGTCACAATTGTTCACCAGTTGGGATATTCAAAGGTTTGTTCCCGCTGGGTCCCTCATTGTCTAACCGAACACCATAAAGAGCAAAGGAGAACCATCGATGCGGAATTGCTTGCTCGTCATGTGGCTGAGGGTGACAATTTCTTGTCAAAGATTGTTACAGGCGATGAAACATGGGTTCATCACTTCGAACCTGAAACAAAACGGCAATCGATGGAGTGGCGCCACACCCACTCCCCTACCAAGAAGAAGTTTAAAGCCATACCCTCAGCCGGTAAAGTCATGGTTACAGTCTTCTGGGACGCTGAAGGGGTTATTCTGTTCGATGTCCTTCCCCATGGTCAAACGATCAACTCTGAAGTGTATTGTGCTACTCTTCAGAAATTGAAGAAACGACTTCAGCGCGTTCGTAGGCACAAAAATCTGAACGAACTTCTCCTTCTTCATGACAACGCAAGACCTCACACAAGTCTTCGCACCCGAGAGGAGCTCACAAAACTTCAGTGGACTGTTCTTCCTCATGCACCCTACAGCCCCGATCTCGCACCGTCGGATTTCCATATGTTTGGCCCAATGAAGGACGCAATCCGTGGGAGGCACTACGCGGATGATGAAGAAGTTATTGATGCAGTACGACGTTGGCTCCGACATCGACCAGTGGAATGGTACCGTGCAGGCATACAGGCCCTCATTTCAAGGTGGCGTAAGGCCGTAGCATTGAATGGAGATTACGTTGAAAAATAGTGTTGTGTAGCTAAAAGATTGGGGAATAACCTGGTGTATTTCAATGCTGAATAAAACAACCCCTGTTTCAGAAAAAAAATGTGTTGCATTACTTATTGAACTGCCCTCGTATTTTACACCCGTTTATTTGTTCTTTTTATTTCTGTGAGACGTCTGTGTGGTGCCTCGCCTGCTGTCACTGTTCATCACGTTTACGTGCGACTTGAAACATGAATCATATTCTGAAACCAGTGTATAGTATGATAACTGATAACACTACAAAGAAAACAAACATTTCGATCACCGGACGGACAGTTCATAATGCTGTGAAAAAAAATCGAAGTAAATGGCGCGATGGAGTTTTGAACACGACTCGTCCGCTTTATAATGTAACACCGTGACCACTCAACTATGATGCCGCGGCTATTGAGATTCGATAGATGTTGTACTTGTTAAGCTTGGACTGTTCACTGTTTCTTTTTCGATTTTTTCACAGTTCTACACAACTTGTTCCCGTTTTCATACTTTAGCCATGTTCAGTTTTTGATGGGCTATACACTGAGCCATCTTATCACCAAATCTGACGGGGATGCTTTGGGGAGTTTCCCTTGTTACTTCTTCAGACTTGCAGAACACACAAAAAGAAGCGAGCAAGCAGATCGTGTTTATACACGTAGATATAGAAGATCTAATTAAATATTATTTATTTACGTACTAAAATATGTCAACATACATTTTATGTTTGCATATTCGTCAGTTATGCTTCTGATAGATGATGAATGCAATGTATATTCTAGTGGCAGAAGGATATTTTTGTGTGATGGTGGTGGTGGTTAGTGTTTAACGTCCCGTCGACAACGAGGTCATTAGAGACGGAGCGCAAGCTCGGGTTAGGGAAGGATTGGGAAGGAAATCGGCCGTGCCCTTTCAAAGGAACCATCCCGGCATTTGCCTGTAGCGATTTAGGGAAATCACGGAAAACCTAAATCAGGATGACCGGAGACGGGATTGAACCGTCGTCCTCCCGAATGCGAGTCCAGTGTGCTAACCACTGCGCCACCTCGCTCGGTCATTTTGTGTAATGTAATTAAAAGTTAGCAGCTTTCAGATTTTTTGCTTTACTTGTACTGTGAGACTGTGCTTCTTGCCAAATTTCATAATTCTAGGTCAACGAGAAGTACGCTATAGATTTCGACGAGTGGTTCGCTAGTTTCGAAATATGTGACGTAAATGGCCGAGTCTTAAATGAATTGACTTAAAAGCTTAAAATTTTTACGCTGCCAAGGAAGCATAAACCTTAGCACTGTACACCAATTTGAACTTGATGTTTCCGCCAGTTCCTCTGAAAAAGGATTTTAGCAGTCGGACAGACAAAGAGACAGAGAGATAAACAGTCAACAAAGTGATCCTATAAGTGTTCCGTTTTTACAGACTGAGGCACGGAACTCTAAAAACATGAAATTAAAATCTTCCATGAGTATCATTGCTTCCAGTCACTCGAATTTAAAAACACAAAATTAAGAATCATTCACAGCAACACGCATACACGATAGTAGCTCTTCGTAAAATTTATTGGTCCATTCCTCAAATCAACCAACCAGTCAATCAACCAAAATTTCTAAATTCTTACGGCGAGATACCTTTTCCATTTTGAATCATAGGCTAATCATTTAAGCGAACTACATGTGTAAGCTACAAGTATCAAACAACAAATTTTTAAGAGGCCATTTACGCACTTTGAAAGCAAGTAAATATTAAAAACTTACAATACAGTCAAATGCAATGACAATGGTTGAAACTGTTATAAAATACAAAGCTCCGTCCAAGTAAGATTGTTTCCTATGGCCGACTCTCGGTCAACATAATCAAGCGACCCCAGTTCGCTGCGGGCCCAGTGTTACTAACAGCCATTGCTGCCCCGTCGGTACCAACTTACACAGGTTCATTTGAAAGCCAAACACTTATTGGACGTCCAACGTGTATCCAACACCTCAGACGTCAGGCATTTATTTGCAGAATCTGACAGCAATGGTAATTAACACTTGGGAAGCAAAAGACTTACAACTGATAGACATAGCGAGTCCAAGTTACAATATAATTTCAGTGACAGCATTAACATGAATTCCTCAGTCTCTGTTTCACTCATCAAAGTAATCACATGATAGTGGTCATGATCAGTTCAACACTCATACAGTATTTGTACCTTTAGGTAAGGCCATACAAACATAACATACTTGTCTATGGATTTTTTCTTTACTTCTTGGCAAAACAGTTCACAGTATGTTATTTAAGATTAAATAACAACTATTCTGTTTTCGTTCTACTATTTTATGTTTATTTCAGATTAGTTTTCGGCTTATGGGGCCATCTTCAGGAAATGAGACACTAGTTCTTAGGGAACCAAACATTAAAAGAGAAAAAAAATTCACTTACATAGCATGTTGTACATCAAACTTCTTTTTTAACATTAGAATTACACTTTACATCATGGACAATGTTAATCACAATAAACATTTGACTACAAATTGTACAGGGTTATAATGCAAAAGTGTTTTGAGGTCTTGACATTGGCTGTGAGACTGTTAAACCGAGCACTCTTCATTTATGTTTTGCAACAAAAATGTTTTCTAACATTGTAAATTAAATTTTAGGCAATGAACAATATTATTTACAATAATTAAAATACACACTCTTACAGTATCACAGGTGACACTGTTATAATGCCATATTTTGAGTGTCGTGCCATTGGTTGCCCCCTCCCCCCCCCTCGTGAACCATGGACCTTGCCGTTGGTGGGGAGGCTTGCGTGCCTCAACGATACAGATAGCCGTACCGTAGGTGCAACCACAAGGGATGGGTATCTGTTGAGAGGCCAGACAAACGTGTGGTTCCTGATGAGGGGCAGCAGCCTTTTCAGTAGTTGCAGGGGCAACAGTCTGGATGATTGACTGATGTGGCCTTGTAACACTAACCAAAATGGCCTTGCTGTTCTGGTACTGCGAACGGCTGAAAGCAAGGGGAAACTACGGCCGCAATTTTTCCCGAGAGCATGCAGCTTTACTGTATGATCGTAGAGGGATACCAAGAGATGAATACACTAAGCAGATTCGGAAGGATGTAGGCTGCAGTAGGTACTGGGAGATGAAGAAGCTTGCACAGGGTAGTGTAGCATGCAGAGCTGCATCAAACCAGTCTCAGGACTGAAGACCACAACGCCATTGGTTGAGAATATATAACTGAGCACTTGTAACTTATGTTGTGCAACAAACATGTTTTACATTGTAAATTACATTTTGTACTGTGGGCGAAATTAAGAGCAATGTATGATTAAAATAAACAGTATTACAAGTTATATTGTTTGTGGAATAAGCAAAGTAAGGAACAGGATATTCTATTGTGTTTTCATTTTGTGTAGCAGTACGTGGCAGTGTGTGTATATAGTTCGTTGAGTGAATCATATGATGCATAAAAGTGAGATGTAATCAACTGCAATTGATAATTTAGAACCAGCTGTGTGTGTTGAGTGAAATGTTGTTTATCTCAAGTGCTTCTAACAGGCTTAGTTTCCTTCCGTTGTTGGTTATATGTGGTACTTCTATGTGGACTTGGTATCTGTCCTTTCTTCAGTACATGTTCAGCAAAGGCGAAGTCTGAGATATACAGCCTCCAGCTGAATTCGTGTTCAATCAAAAGAAGGAAAAAAAATGATTGAAATGGCTCTGAGCACTATGGGACTTAACTTCTAAGGTCATTAGTCCCCTAGAACTTAGAACTACTTAAACCTAACTAATCTAAGGGTAACACACACATCCATGCTCGAGGCAGGATTCGAACCTGCGACCGTAGCGGTCCCGTGGTTCCAGACTGTAGCGCCTAGAACCGCTCGGCCACCCCGGTCGGCCGTGTTCCATCCATCTAGATGTTATAGCCCTGTCTATCTGACCAATGTACAGTTTGCTGCAGTAATTGTAAGTGATTTTATAAACTGTCGCTTAATAAATGTTTTGTCCTTGTCGCTCAACAGGGTATGAGCTGTAGTGCTTCTTGCTGCAGAGGGGTTATAAGCGTAGGGCAACATTTTTCTTCTTTGTTTTTCGTTTAATGCAGTACATTTAAAGGAGTCTAATACTGTTTGAATATTCTGTTTTGACACTTGTGTGGATGTAACACGGTGCACCATGGAATGGAAGGTAGCATATTTGTGTGATAATGGGTGCTGTGGATCATGATGTTGCCCTGACTGTTGTGGTGGGCTTTTTGTAAGTTTGGAAACTGTGTGTTTGCAGCGATCTCTATACTGAGATCCAAGCAGTTAATGGATTCCCCCCCAATATCAATGATGAACTGTATGTTTTTGTGATGCGAGTTTAGATGTTCTAGGAATATGCTCAGCTCTCATTTGGTACCAGTCCACAGACACAGTACATTATCTGCATGTCTGTACAACTATTTGATATTATCACTGAGAGGTTCATTACGAAGGAACTATTTATCGAAATGGCCCATGAAGATTTCTGCTAAAAGGGGACTGAGGGGAGACCCCATTGCCTAGCCATCTAAATTTTTGTATAGAGTACCTTCAAATTGAAAGTAAGTTTTGTGTAAACACGTCTGAGTGGCCAGTTTTTGTCTTCTGCTTGTGCAGCGTTGACGCCTGCTTTGTGTAAATAGTCCTGTCAGACTATAGAGGCATTCTTCGGCTGATATGTTTGTAAATAAGCTGCTGACTTCAAAAGATACTAGTTTTGCATTATGTGGTACAGGGAGTTATTTAATTTTGCAAACGAGGTCCACTGAATTTACGATTCCAAACTTGGATTTAAAGTTTGTCTTGGTTTGCTACAGAAATGTAATTCTTTGGAAATTTTGTAGTTTGGTGCGGTGTCGATTGGTATAAGAGTGTAAATGTTAGCCTTCCTTGATTAGTTTATTAACTCCACACAGTTTAGAAGCTACTGGCTTTATGTTGATCAAGTACTTAGGTTCATATTTATGTTTTACGCTTTTACAGATCTTGGTTAAGTTTTTAATTTCTTCGTTAAAGGTTGTGGTGGGAACTTTGGTGAGTACATTGCAGGAAATAGGTGTGAGGAGTTGTTTCACTTTTTCATCATTATCATTTTTGCCCATGAGAACATAAGTACTACTTTTATCTGCTTTCGTGGAAGTGTTATTATTCTGAGTAATCTTCTTATTAGGTTCCGCAATGTGTTGTGGTAAACAGATAGTGATGTAGGAATGTCTAACTCAAGCCATTTTTGTATATTGCGACTTACTACTTGGTTGGCTGCAATGTCTTTGTTTACACTGTATTCTCTATCAAATTTTAATACATATGTTTTTCGGAAGGTTTGTGGGAGGGGCATATCTGACAAATTTTACTTGCATTTTCATTTCCTTCGTGAAAAGAACTGTTTCAGATATATTTACAACACGTTCTGAGAAGTTTTATTGTTTTGTGGTTATGGATGCACTAAAATCACATAGCAGGTTGTTTCCTGAAGATAACCATTTAGCCGAAAACTAGCTTGAAATAAAATACATCAGTTAAACGAAAACAGTGTGCTTGTTATTCTCTCTTAAACATATAACGTACAGTATTAAACCAAAACCCTCGAGTGCTAGCAGCAATCCTTTAAAATTTCTGTGTCCTTATGCCAACAATTACTAAAAGTTTTTTGACTCATGATACCTTTCCCCATGCGCAGCAGCTTATGCCGTATCAGACCAACAAATGTAAGCAATAGTGTGAAATTCAGGAAGACTGTGGCGATATGGGAATATTTGGCGGCACAGGATCACATCACAAATTGTTAATTACTCGATACCACCACGCCCATCTGAGTAATACACCAGTAACTTAAGCCACGCAGTGCCGGACGTTTAGTAACGTAACAGAAGTACTGGACGCAGTAGTGTTCAAGTTAGCGTACCAAATCAGCCTCTTGCTGGCTACGAGTATAGTATCGTATTTTTCCTGTAAGGAAACTCAAATCCCTCTCAGTTCACAATGTAAGAAATCTCCGTGTGCGGATTAAACCGCCAATGCAGTTGAGAAATGGTACACTCCAGAATGCCAAACCAATGTTATTCGCCAGACAATTACTTTAATAATCCAGTACTACACGTACACTGGGACATCGCAGTGTGACCGCACAGGCCTTCACCACTCGCCTTCGCACTACTCGCGCAGTCCTCTACTTTACGACTCCCAATGGCAGCGCCGGTCGTGGAGGGGATAATTCGCATATGCGCCACTCATCGGCACACGGAAAATGATCACGTGACAACCTGCTTTCAGTTCCACAGAATTTACAGCTCTAAAAACCACCAGTTGAAGCGGCTATTTCAGCAGTTGCATTCTTTTTTATGTTTTCGACAGCTGCATGAATGGAGTTGGCTTTCATGTAAATGTGACAAGGTTCGAGGTTTTTATGATTAATAACGTCCAACTTCCTACTACATAACTTTTCCACATGAAATATGGACGACTGAGGTAACTGAAAAGGTAATATTCCTGTTCTGGCAACTGCAGTAATCACTAAACTTGTTGATCTCAACAACTTCTTGAGCTAATCTGAGCATCTGCCTACGAAGCTATTCATTTCCTCCACCGCCAGCAGTGGTTTCGTCCTACATACAGTACTGTGTAGATGCATGCTTGTTAGTTTCAGATTACACAGTAAATTGAGAGTCGACACCGATCGTTTATAGAGAGCTATCCCATAGTATAAAACGATTTTGCAGATCAAAACACAGGAAATAAGTTCTTAGATTTTTCTGTACTTTTCTCTTTGTCGCAACGGCCTTGCTCCAGTCGTAACACCGAAGTTAAGCGCTGTCGGGCTGGGCTAGCACTTGGATGGGTGACCATCTGGCCTGCCGAGCGCTGTTGGCAAGCCGGGTGCACTCAGCCCTTTTGAGGCAAACAGAGGAGCTACTTGATTGAAAAGTACTGGCTCCGGCCTTGGAAACTGACATACGGCCGGGAGAGCGGTGTGGTGACCACATACCCGTCCATATCCGCACCCAGTGACTGAGTATGACATGGCGGCCGGTCGGTACCGTTGGGCCTTCATGGACTGTTTGGGAGGAGTTTTCTCTTTGTCGATCTTCTTCTGCGCATAGCTAGAGCCCGATAAAATTAAATGAACTGCCTTTTATTCTTCTACTTTAGTTTTTTCTCCCTCGTTATTGACATTGGTTGTTGTGTTGGTGAAAAACTATGGAAGATCCTTCAGTGTATACATCCGTTATTGCTGCATGAAGTGCTTCCGTGCTTATGGTATGAGAATGGTTTTCTGGAAGTTAGAATTTGCTTTTTCTTAGATATATAAAGGCTGTTCGCTTATTAACGTCCGATCGGTAGCGAAATGGAATCCATAGGAGAAATCCGGTGAAGCTTCGTACGAAAGCGTTATCTGTTGTCTCTAGTATGTCCATCGATCGGGTCACATTGCTCTTTTCAGTTCTGAGCGCACAGTGAGTGCGAAAGGTGCCTAAAAAATACTTTCTCCCACAAGTATGAGCACCTGCTGAACGATTACTCCTGATTTCATGCAGCCCTCATAACGTAACTGCAATGCTTCTTCACAACCATTCTCAGCTGCACACTACAGGGGCGATGAAGACGCTCCTGCAGCGGTTTAGATGGAAAGTGATCACCCACCAAACACCTCGGACTTACCTCCCTCTGAGTTTCATCTCGGATGAAATGAACTGCTGGCTATGACAACAAAATTTTCGAACAGGCAACAAGCAGCAGACTAGCGTAAAGAAGTGGTGGAAAGCATTGATTGCTGCCTTCTATTCCGAGGATATAGGAAAGTTGGTTCAACGCTATGACAGATATCTAAGTCGGAGCAGCAACTATGTAGAAAAGCAGCTAGAGGGTGTGGCTAACTGTTGAAAATTAAACATTTTTGATTTT
The DNA here is from genome assembly GCF_023898315.1 of Schistocerca nitens. Classification (NCBI taxonomy): domain Eukaryota; kingdom Metazoa; phylum Arthropoda; class Insecta; order Orthoptera; family Acrididae; genus Schistocerca; species Schistocerca nitens. The sequence goes on from NC_064622.1 coordinate 411,069,348, forward strand.
CGATGTACACTCCTGGAAATTGAAATAAGAACACCGTGAATTCATTGTCCCAGGAAGGGGAAACTTTATTGACACATTCCTGGGGTCAGATACATCACATGATCACACTGACAGAACCACAGGCACATAGACACAGGCAACAGAGCATGCACAATGTCGGCACTAGTACAGTGTATATCCACCTTTCGCAGCAATGCAGGCTGCTATTCTCCCATGGAGACGATCGTAGAGATGCTGGATGTAGTCCTGTGGAACGGCTTGCCATGCCATTTCCACCTGGTGCCTCAGTTGGACCAGCGTTCGTGCTGGACGTGCAGACCGCGTGAGACGACGCTTCATCCAGTCCCAAACATGCTCAATGGGGGACAGATCCGGAGATCTTGCTGGCCAGGGTAGTTGACTTACACCTTCTAGAGCACGTTGGGTGGCACGGGATACATGCGGACGTGCATTGTCCTGTTGGAACAGCAAATTCCCTTGCCGGTCTAGGAATGGTAGAACGATGGGTTCGATGACGGTTTGGATGTACCGTGCACTATTCAGTGTCCCCTCGACGATCACCAGTGGTGTACGGCCAGTGTAGGAGATCGCTCCCCACACCATGATGCCGGGTGTTGGCCCTGTGTGCCTCGGTAGTATGCAGTCCTCATTGTGGCGCTCACCTGCACGGCGCCAAACACGCATACGACCATCATTGGCACCAAGGCAGAAGCGACTCTCAACGCTGAAGACGACACGTCTCCATTCGTCTCTCCATTCACGCCTGTCGCGACACCACTGGAGGCGGGCTGCACGATGTTGGGGCGTGAGCGGAAGACGGCGTAACGGTGTGCGGGACCGTAGCCCAGCTTCATGGAGACGGTTGCGAATGGTCCTCGCCGATACCCCAGGAGCAACAGTGTCCCTAATTTGCTGGGAAGTGGCGGTGCGGTCCCCTACGGCACTGCGTAGGATCCTACGGTCTTGGCGTGCATCCGTGCGTCGCTGCGGTCCGGTCCCAGGTCGACGGGCACGTGCACCTTCCGCCGACCACTGGCGACAACATCGATTACTGTGGAGACCTCACGCCCCACGTGTTGAGCAATTCGGCGGTACGTCCACCCGGCCTCCCGCATGCCCACTATACGCCCTCGCTCAAAGTCCGTCAACTGCACATACGGTTCACGTCCACGCTGTCGCGGCATGCTACCAGTGTTAAAGACTGCGATGGAGCTCCGTATGCCACGGCAAACTGGCTGACACTGACGGCGGCGGTGCACAAATGCTGCGCAGCTAGCACCATTCGACGGCCAACACCGCGGTTCCTGGTGTGTCCGCTGTGCCGTGCGTGTGATCATTGCTTGTACAGCCCTCTCGCAGTGTCCGGAGCAAGTATGGTGGGTCTGACACACCGGTGTCAATGTGTTCTTTTTTCCATTTCCAGGAGTGTAGTTTCCATTTCGATACCGATCTGACCCTAATAAACGAATAGCCCTCGTAAAAATTGGTAACTTCCTTAGCCGACAACGTGAAGTATTTCAAATTTGTGAAAAACTGACTTCATTGTACTTACATAAAGCTATAGATTTAATCGATGTGACGTTGTCAAGTGGCACACCATACTGTATTTCAACATTACAGAATTGTTTTTCCTACTTATTTGCTGTGACTTTCATTTCTCGGCATTTAGAGCAAGCTTTCCTTCATCACACTAAGTAGAAATTGGTGTATAATGTTTACTATGGTTAGCTATTTTAAGATATATTGGACACTGCTATTTTAAAATGTCCGTTACTTTTCTATCACCTCTTTCACTGCTCCCTACTTTTCTCGATCGCTCATTTGTAGTAAATAATCCCCCTTCCCCTCCGCACTTATTTTCAATATCCTGTTTCATTTGCATGGATGACTGTCCTCCCTACTCTTTCCCTTCCCAACACCTCTTTCCCATCCCTCCATGGGCCACATACTTTCTAATATTTCGATTGGCTATTATGTCTAGTGGTCAATGACCTAGCTACGTTTTTGGATGCACAGTGCCACAGATATGGGGCATTTGATGTTTATGCAACGGTTTTAACGTTTCTTTTATTATGTCATTAAAACAGCTTATTAGACTGTATTAGTTCCATGTGCACTAAACAAAGAAAAGTGCGAGGTCATCCACATGGGTACTAAAAAAAACCGATAAATTTTGGGTATATGATAAACCGGACAAATCTAAGGGCTGTCAATTCCTAGGAATTACAATTACGAGCAAGTTATAGTGGAAAGACCACATAGAAAATATTGTGGGGAAGGCGAAACAAAGACTGCACTTTGTTGGCAGAACACTTAAAAGATGCGACAAACCCACTAAAGAGACGGGCTACATTACACTTGTCCGTCCTCTGCTGGAATATTGCGGCACGGTGTGGGATCCTTACTAGGTAGGATTGAGGGAGGACATCGAAAAAGTGCAAAGAAGGGCAGCTCGTTTCGTGTTTTCGCGCAATAGGGGTGAGAGTGTCACTGATATGACACGCGAGTTGGGGTGGCAGCCACTGTAACAAAGGTGGTTTTCTTTGCGGCGAGATCTATTTACGAAATTTCAGTCACTAACTTTCTCTTCCGAATGCGAAAATACTTTGTTGACACCCACCTACGTAGGGAGAAATGAACATCATAATAAAATAAGAGAAATCAGCGCTCGGACGGAAAGATTTAGGTGCTGCTTTTTCCCACGCGCCATTCGAGAGTGGAATGGTAGAGACGTGGTATGAAAATACACTCCTGGAAATTGAAATAAGAACACCGTGAATTCATTGTCCCAGGAAGGGGAAACTTTATTGACACATTCATGGGGTCAGATACATCACATGATCACACTGACAGAACCACAGGCACATAGACACAGGCAACAGAGCATGCACAATGTCGGCACTAGTACAGTGTATATCCACCTTTCGCAGCAATGCAGGCTGCTATTCTCCCATGGAGACGATCGTAGAGATGCTGGATGTAGTCCTGTGGAACGGCTTGCCATGCCATTTCCACCTGGTGCCTCAGTTGGACCAGCGTTCGTGCTGGACGTGCAGACCGCGTGAGACGACGCTTCATCCAGTCCCAAACATGCTCAATGGGGGACAGATCCGGAGATCTTGCTGGCCAGGGTAGTTGACTTACACCTTCTAGAGCACGTTGGGTGGCACGGGATACATGCGGACGTGCATTGTCCTGTTGGAACAGCAAATTCCCTTGCCGGTCTAGGAATGGTAGAACGATGGGTTCGATGACGGTTTGGATGTACCGTGCACTATTCAGTGTCCCCTCGACGATCACCAGTGGTGTACGGCCAGTGTAGGAGATCGCTCCCCACACCATGATGCCGGGTGTTGGCCCTGTGTGCCTCGGTAGTATGCAGTCCTCATTGTGGCGCTCACCTGCACGGCGCCAAACACGCATACGACCATCATTGGCACCAAGGCAGAAGCGACTCTCAACGCTGAAGACGACACGTCTCCATTCGTCTCTCCATTCACGCCTGTCGCGACACCACTGGAGGCGGGCTGCACGATGTTGGGGCGTGAGCGGAAGACGGCGTAACGGTGTGCGGGACCGTAGCCCAGCTTCATGGAGACGGTTGCGAATGGTCCTCGCCGATACCCCAGGAGCAACAGTGTCCCTAATTTGCTGGGAAGTGGCGGTGCGGTCCCCTACGGCACTGCGTAGGATCCTACGGTCTTGGCGTGCATCCGTGCGTCGCTGCGGTCCGGTCCCAGGTCGACGGGCACGTGCACCTTCCGCCGACCACTGGCGACAACATCGATTACTGTGGAGACCTCACGCCCCACGTGTTGAGCAATTCGGCGGTACGTCCACCCGGCCTCCCGCATGCCCACTATACGCCCTCGCTCAAAGTCCGTCAACTGCACATACGGTTCACGTCCACGCTGTCGCGGCATGCTACCAGTGTTAAAGACTGCGATGGAGCTCCGTATGCCACGGCAAACTGGCTGACACTGACGGCGGCGGTGCACAAATGCTGCGCAGCTAGCACCATTCGACGGCCAACACCGCGGTTCCTGGTGTGTCCGCTGTGCCGTGCGTGTGATCATTGCTTGTACAGCCCTCTCGCAGTGTCCGGAGCAAGTATGGTGGGTCTGACACACCGGTGTCAATGTGTTCTTTTTTCCATTTCCAGGAGTGTAGTTTCCATTTCGATACCGATCTGACCCTAATAAACGAATAGCCCTCGTAAAAATTGGTAACTTCCTTAGCCGACAACGTGAAGTATTTCAAATTTGTGAAAAACTGACTTCATTGTACTTACATAAAGCTATAGATTTAATCGATGTGACGTTGTCAAGTGGCACACCATACTGTATTTCAACATTACAGAATTGTTTTTCCTACTTATTTGCTGTGACTTTCATTTCTCGGCATTTAGAGCAAGCTTTCCTTCATCACACTAAGTAGAAATTGGTGTATAATGTTTACTATGGTTAGCTATTTTAAGATATATTGGACACTGCTATTTTAAAATGTCCGTTACTTTTCTATCACCTCTTTCACTGCTCCCTACTTTTCTCGATCGCTCATTTGTAGTAAATAATCCCCCTTCCCCTCCGCACTTATTTTCAATATCCTGTTTCATTTGCATGGATGACTGTCCTCCCTACTCTTTCCCTTCCCAACACCTCTTTCCCATCCCTCCATGGGCCACATACTTTCTAATATTTCGATTGGCTATTATGTCTAGTGGTCAATGACCTAGCTACGTTTTTGGATGCACAGTGCCACAGATATGGGGCATTTGATGTTTATGCAACGGTTTTAACGTTTCTTTTATTATGTCATTAAAACAGCTTATTAGACTGTATTAGTTCCATGTGCACTAAACAAAGAAAAGTGCGAGGTCATCCACATGGGTACTAAAAAAAACCGATAAATTTTGGGTATATGATAAACCGGACAAATCTAAGGGCTGTCAATTCCTAGGAATTACAATTACGAGCAAGTTATAGTGGAAAGACCACATAGAAAATATTGTGGGGAAGGCGAAACAAAGACTGCACTTTGTTGGCAGAACACTTAAAAGATGCGACAAACCCACTAAAGAGACGGGCTACATTACACTTGTCCGTCCTCTGCTGGAATATTGCGGCACGGTGTGGGATCCTTACTAGGTAGGATTGAGGGAGGACATCGAAAAAGTGCAAAGAAGGGCAGCTCGTTTCGTGTTTTCGCGCAATAGGGGTGAGAGTGTCACTGATATGACACGCGAGTTGGGGTGGCAGCCACTGTAACAAAGGTGGTTTTCTTTGCGGCGAGATCTATTTACGAAATTTCAGTCACTAACTTTCTCTTCCCAATGCGAAAATACTTTGTTGACACCCACCTACGTAGGGAGAAATGAACATCATAATAAAATAAGAGAAATCAGCGCTCGGACGGAAAGATTTAGGTGCTGCTTTTTCCCACGCGCCATTCGAGAGTGGAATGGTAGAGACGTGGTATGAAAATACACTCCTGGAAATTGAAATAAGAACACCGTGAATTCATTGTCCCAGGAAGGGGAAACTTTATTGACACATTCATGGGGTCAGATACATCACATGATCACACTGACAGAACCACAGGCACATAGACACAGGCAACAGAGCATGCACAATGTCGGCACTAGTACAGTGTATATCCACCTTTCGCAGCAATGCAGGCTGCTATTCTCCCATGGAGACGATCGTAGAGATGCTGGATGTAGTCCTGTGGAACGGCTTGCCATGCCATTTCCACCTGGCGCCTCCGTTGGACCAGCGTTCGTGCTGGACGTGCAGACCGCGTGAGACGACGCTTCATCCAGTCCCAAACATGCTCAATGGGGGACAGATCCGGAGATCTTGCTGGCCAGGGTAGTTGACTTACACCTTCTAGAGCACGTTGGGTGGCACGGGATACATGCGGACGTGCATTGTCCTGTTGGAACAGCAAATTCCCTTGCCGGTCTAGGAATGGTAGAACGATGGGTTCGATGACGGTTTGGATGTACCGTGCACTATTCAGTGTCCCCTCGACGATCACCAGAGGTGTACCGCCAGTGTAGGAGATCGCTCCCCACACCATGATGCCGGGTGTTGGCCCTGTGTGCCTCGGTCGTATGCAGTCCTGATTGTGGCGCTCACCTGCACGGCGCCAAACACGCATACGACCATCATTGGCACCAAGGCAGAAGCGACTCTCATCGCTGAAGACGACACGTCTGCATTCGTCCCTCCATTCACGCCTGTCGCGACACCACTGGAGGCGGGCTGCACGATGTTGGGGCGTGAGCGGAAGACGGCCTAACGGTGTGCGGGACCGTAGCCCAGCTTCATGGAGACGGTTGCGAATGGTCCTCGCCGATACCCCAGGAGCAACAGTGTCCCTAATTTGCTGGGAAGTGGCGGTGCGGTCCCCTACGGCACTGCGTAGGATCCTACGGTCTTGGCGTGCATCCGTGCGTCGCTGCGGTCCGGTCCCAGGTCGACGGGCACGTGCACCTTCCGCCGACCACTGGCGACAACATCGATGTACTGTGGAGACCTCACGCCCCACGTGTTGAGCAATTCGGCGGTACGTCCACCCGGCCTCCCGCATGCCCACTATACGCCCTCGCTCAAAGTCCGTCAACTGCACATACGGTTCACGTCCACGCTGTCGCGGCATGCTACCAGTGTTAAAGACTGCGATGGAGCTCCGTATGCCACGGCAAACTGGCTGACACTGACGGCGGCGGTGCACAAATGCTGCGCAGCTAGCGCCATTCGACGGCCAACACCGCGGTTCCTGGTGCGTCCGCTGTGCCGTGCGTGTGATCATTGCTTGTACAGCCCTCTCGCAGTGTCCGGAGCAAGTATGGTGGGTCTGACACACCGGTGTCAATGTGTTCTTTTTTCCATTTCCAGGAGTGTAGTACGATGAACCCTCTGCCAGGCAATTAAGTGTGAATTGCAGAGTAACCATGTAGATGTAGATACCCCTTTTAATTTTGTCATTTTATGTAACTGATCATCATAGTACATATGACATGGCACCACAATGTTTACCCTGCTGTTGCATAGTGACAATGTTGTCTTCCTATCCCGGTGTTACGGGAACTGGCTTAGTAGCCTGTCATCTCATGTTATGTACACAACTGATAACGCTCTTGTCATTTTGTCACTTTTACACTTGAATACGTAGCAATAGATTGCGCTTCCATTTTTGTTTAATACTGGTTAGTTATCACTATCTATAAAAGGTACTTGTATTGTATTTGTGTAAACCAATTCGGTCGCTACATTTCTATTTTAGATTTATGAATATAGAAATAATGGCTAAACGCGACACGCATACTTTGTGATCAATAAAGACATTAAAAGTTCCTGGGAGATGAAAATTGTGTGCAGGACCTAAACTCGAACTCGGGAACTTTGCCTTTCGCGGGCAAGTTCTCTACCATCTGAGCTACCCAAGCACGACTCACGTCCCGTCCTTACAGCTTCACTTCTGCCAGTACCTCATCTCCTACTTTCCAAACTTCACAGAAGCTCTCCTCCGAACCGACAGGAGACATTCTTCACCTGCTGTATGACGTTTTATGGGACGAAGCCACCTTAACTACGGATCCAAGCGTATTTAAATAGAAATTGCATTCACGTTGTATCGTCCTACAGTCACCCAACATAGACACCTTCCCGTTCCCTAGAGCATCGTCAGTAAATAGTCGTAATCTGCTGCTCGCTCTATCTGTTAGATCGTTTTAGTACATAAAGTACAAGAGTGGTCCTATCACAGATCCCTGGGGTACTCCTGACGATACTCTGGTCTACGACGAACAGTCGCCGTCTAGGACGTGGTGCTATTACTTAAAAGGGAACCTCCCCATCGCACCCCCCTCAGATTTAGTTATAAGTTGGCACAGTGGATAGGCCTTGAAATACTCAACACAGATCAATCGATAAAACAGGAAGAAGTTGTGTGGAACTATGAAAAAAATAAGCAAAATATACAAACTGAGTAGTCCATGCAACGAGAGGTCCTTGGTTCAAGTCTTCCCTCGAGTGAAAAGTTAAAATTTCTATTTCCAGACAATTATCAAAGTTCAGGCACTGACACATAATCAACTTCGCTCTCCAAAATTCCAGGACATGTTCAGATTTGCTTGGACATATGCAGGATTTGGCGGTCTACACACGGAAAAATTTGAAAACGTTAAAAACATATGTTTTGACAGAGCACAGGGAAAACTGTGTGACTGTGAAACTGTTGCATTCATTTGTTGCAGTTTATGTGACACACTCTTTTGTTTTCATCATTTTTTTGGGAGTGATTAACACATCCACAAGAAAACCTAAATCGGTCAAGGTAGAAGAATCTATTTATCCATTCGGCAAGTGTACAAGGTGGGTCGACAACATATTCCTGTCATGTGACGCACATGCCGTCGCCAGTGTCGTATAGAATACAGGGCGTTACAAAAAGGTACGGCCAAACATTCAGGAAACATTCCTCACACACAAAGAAAGAAAATATGTTATGTGGACATGTGTCCGGAAACGCTTACTTTCCATGTTAGAGCTCTTTTTATTACTTCTTTTCAAATCACATTAATCATGGAATGGAAACACACAGCAACAGAACGTACCAGCGTGACCTCAAACACTTTGTTACAGGAAATGTCCTCCGTTAGCGAGGATACATGCATCCACCCTCCGTCACGTGGAATCCCTGATGCGCTGATGTAGCCCTGGAGAATAGCGTATTGTATCAAAGCCGTCCACAATACGAGCACGAAGAGTTTCTACATTTGGTACCGGGGTTGCGTAGACAAGAGCTTTCAAATACCCAAATAAATGAAAGTCAAGAGGGTTGAGGTCAGGAGAGCGTGGAGACCATGGAATTGGGCCGCCTCTACCAATCCATCGGTCACCGAATCTGTTGTTGAGAAGCGTACGAACACTTCGACTGAAATGTGCAGCAGCCCCATCGTGCATTAACCACATGTTGTACTTGTAAAGGCACATATTCTTACAGCACAGGTAGAGTATCCCGTATGAAATCATGATAACGTGCTCCATTGAGCGTAGGTGGAAGAACATGGGGCCCAATCAAGACATCACCAACAATGCCTGCCCAAACGTACACAGAAAATCTGTGTTGATGAAGTGATTGCACAATTGCGTGCGGATTCTCGTCAGCCCACACATGTTGATTGTGAAAATTTACAATGTGGCGGTGAATCGAGGAAGTACAGTACATACTGACGAAACTAAAATGAGCTCTAACATGGAAATTAAGCGTTTCCGGATGTCCACATAACACCTTTTCTTTATTTGTGTGTGAGGAATGTTTCCTGAAAGTTTGGCCGTACCTTTTTGTAACACGCTGTATATCAGACGTTTTTTCCTGTGGAGTAATCGGTTGACCTATGACCTTGCGATCAAATGTTTTCACTTCCCATTGGAGAGGCACGTCCTTTCGTCTAGTAATCGCACGGTTTTGCGGTGCGGTCGCAAAACAGAGACACTTAACTTATTACAGTGAACAGAGACGTCAATGAACGAACTGACAGATCATAACTTTGCGAAAATAAAGGAAGTGAACTTTTCACTCTAGGTAAGACTTGAACCAAGGACCTCTCGTTGCGCAGCTGCTCAGGCTAACCACGGGACCACGGCGCCCTGAGTTCACATTATCCTTGTTTTTGCCTATCTTTCGCTTATTATTTTTCATAGTTCGTCACAACTTCTTCCTGTTTTCTCGATTGATCTGTGTTCAGTTTTTCAAGGCCTATCCGCTGTGCCATATTATAACTAAATCTGAGGGGGGTGCGATGGGGAGGTTCCCTTGTTAGTACGACATGACTGGGTCCTTTTGTGGCCGATTAACGGTACCGGGGGAGCCTGTCGCTGCTGCTGTCGCTATGCAACGCGCCCCACTGGAGCCTGGTCGGCGTGGCGGCTGGACGGGGTGGGTGCCCGCAGCAGCGCCCAGTGGCCCACATTGCGGCGCGGCGAGAGTTGCCTTCCCGCGTCTTCCCACAGGAGCCGGGATCAATAGGAGCGGGCGGGGCGGAGCGGCCGCTATCGCCGCTGCCGCTGCCGCTGCCGCAGCTCAATGTAGCACGCCCTGCCCTGCCCTGCCCTGCCCAGACCAGAGCACACCAGCGGGGCAGCGCCAGTCCGACTGCCGGGCACGCTGACACGGCAGGGAGGCGATCCGCCAGGTGACCTCCACTCCGGCTGGAGTTGGACACCTCGCTGACCAGCTGAGTGGCAGCTGATTAATAAACGTAACTCCCACATCCGGCCCAAGGATACAGTTACACACTCGCCTAAAACGGCTGAACTATCCCTGGCTAATTCTTGGTCCCTTCACATTAGTGTGCACACCGGCTACGTTAGACATCAACATGCGATAACCACCCACAGACGGCTAGTGGCAGCACAAGCAGTGGTGGGATATGTAAAGCGTATCGTGGGGAGGTGGGAAACACTGCAGTCCTTGTAATGCAGAAACGGAGCGATTTATCTGACTTCCAAAAGGGCACGGTCATTGATTTTGGGCCAAGGATGGAGGCATTTCCAAAACGGCCAAGTTCGCGTGCCGCTATAGTTAAAGTGTACCGTGCATGTGTGAAGTCATCCACATGAGCACTAAAAGAAGAATGTAATAATTCCAGTCCCAAAGAAAGCAGGTGTTGACAGATGTGATAATTACCAAACTATCAGTTTAATAAGTCACGGATGCAAAATACTAACGCGAATTCTTTACAGACGAATGGAAAAACTAGTGGAAGCCGACCTAGGGGAATATCAGTTTGGATTCCGTAAAAATATTGGAACACGTGAGGCAATACTGACCCTACGACTTATCTTAGAAGCTACACTAAGGAAAGGCAAACCTACGTTTCTAGCATTTGTAGACTTAGAGAAAGCTTTTGACAATCTTAAATGGAATACTCTCTTTCAAATTCTGAAGGTGGCAGGGTAAAATACAGGGAGCGACAGGCTATTTAAAATTTGTACAGAAACCAGATGGCAGTTATAAGAGTCGAGGGACATGAAAGGGAAGCAGTGGTTGGGAAGGGAGTGAGACAGGGTTGTAGCCTCTCCCCAATGTTGTTCAATCTGTATATTGAACAAGCAGTAAAGGAAACAAAAGAAAAATTCGGAGTAGGTATTAAAATTTATCGAGAAGGAATAAAAACTTTGAGGTTCGCCGATGACATTGTAATTCTGTCAGAGACAGCAAAGGACTTCGAAGAGCAGTTGAACGGTATGGACATGGTCTTGAGAGGAGGATAGAAGATGAACATCAACAAAAGCAAAACGAGGATAATGGAATGTAGGCGAATTAAATCGGGTGATGCTGAGGGAATTAGATTAGGAAATGAGACATTTAAAGTAGTAAAGGAGTTTTTCTATTTGGGGAGCAAAATAACTGAGGATGGTCGAAGTAGAGAGGATATAAAATGTAGACTGGCAATGGCAAGGAAAGCGTTTCTGAAGAAGAGAAATATGTTAATATCGAGTACAGATTTAAGTGTCAGGAAGTCGTTTCAGAAAGTATTTGTATGGAGTGTAGCCATGTATGGAAGTGAAACATGGGCGATAAATAGCTTAGACAAGAAGAACATAGAAGCTTTCGAAATGTGGTGCTACAGAAGAATGCTGAAGATTAGATGGGTAGATCACATAACTAATGAGGAGGTATTGAATAGAATTGGGGAGAAAAGTTTGTGGCACAACTTGACTAGAAGAAGGGATCGGTTGGTAGGACATGTTCTGAAGCATTAAGGGATCACCAATTTAGTACTGGAGGGCAGCGCGGAGGGTAAAAATCGTAGAGGGAGGCCAAGAGATGAATACACCAAGCAGATTCAGAAGGATGTAGGTTGCAGTAGGTACTCGGAGATGAAGAAGCTTGCACAGGATAGAGTAGCATGGAGAGCTGCATCAGACCAGTCTCAGGACTGAAGACCACAACAACAACAACAACTTATGAGTTACAATTACGAATAACTTCAAAATTTTAAACATGGATGAAGCAGCAACTGCTGAAAATCTTCACGGTAAACGATAACATCCAAACAGTTGCTGGATAAAGATTTATTGCAATACTTTACTACGGTTTCGGTATATCTAAATATACCTTCATCAGAAGCAAAAATACACTAAAATCACATCCTGCAGTGGAGATACAAAAAACGACCGTGCCAAAGCGCGTCATCAGTAGTTAAAATTAAAATACCACCTCTATCTGTACAGCACAATTATGAAGGGATCGTCGATGCGAAATAATAAGATAGAGGTGATATTTTAATTTTAACTACTGACGACGCGCTTTGGCACGGTTGTTTTATGCATCTCCACTGCAGGATGTGATTTTAGTGTCTTTTGCTTCTGATGAAGGTATATTTAGATATACCGAAACCGACGTCAAGGATTTCAATAAATCTTTATCCAGCAACTGTTTGGCTGTTATCATCTACCGTGAAGAATTACGAATAAGCTAATCTGCGATGAAAGCAAACCAAAGACTGTGATTTATTGGCAGAGCACTTAGAAAGTGCAATAGACGCAGTAGAGAGGCTCTTGCACCACGCTTGTCCGCCCTATTCTGGAGTACTGCTGTGCGGTGTGGGATTCGCTGCAGACAGGATTCACGGAGGACATCCAAAAAGTTCAAAGAGGGACAACTTATTTTGTAATATCGTGAAATAGGGCGCAGTGTGTCACGGATATGATACGTGAATTGGGATGGCAATAATTAAAACAAAGGTGTTTTTCCTTGTAGCAGGATCTTATCGTGAAATTTCAATCGCAAACTTTCTCCTCCAATTCCGAAAACGTAGTTGGCGATCACCTACATAGGGAGAATAGTCATCACGATAAAATAAGAGAGCTTGCATACAATATTTAAGTGCTCGTTCTTCCTGCACGCCGTTAGTGTGGAACGACAAAGAAATAGCATGAACGTGATCCGGTGAACCCTCCGCCAGGCACTTTATTGTTATTTATACGTAGGTTGGAACTTAAATAGTGGTAACACTGCTGTGGAGACACTATGCAATGAAATCTACTAATGTCGCTGATAGCACACGTTGTTGACATACCTCCCTTGCCTCCGAGCAAGTGGACTCGCCCGATCCCGCGTCACCGGCGTGGGCACAATCGAGGGAAAAACAGTACTTGTGAGCGAGCGGTCTAACATAACGGTGCCACGGAATTGGATCAAGATTGAATGTGCCAGAGGTCGTATAACACGACAGTGTCATCAAGGTCTTCAAGAAGCGTGCGGGGAATCGGCATTGCCGTACAGGACAGTAGCACGTAGGGTAAAAGCCTTCAACGAAGGTCGGCAAACTGTGGCAGACATGCATCGGGCAGGTCGTCTTAGAGTCTCTGAAGAAGAAGTGCATGCTGTTGCCGCGTTAGTGGACAGTGATTGACACCATACGATTCGTGAGCTCGCCTAAGGAACCGGATTAGCGCATACGACTGTGCTTCGCATCCAGAAGGAACGCCTGGGCATGCGAAAAGTTGGATCACGGTGGGTTCCGCATGACGGAAATGCAGAAATGGATGCGTTATTGCGCTGCTCAGACGCACTTGGAGCGCTATGAGCGGCTTTCTTACGCCGTTTCGTACCACTGGATGAGACATGGGCCACATCGTACGAGCCAAAACTGAAATGCCAATCCAACGAATGGCGTCATGGGTCGCCGCGAAAGTCGAAAGTGCTTCAGAGCCCCAGTATGGTGAAAGTTGTCGTGATTCTCGTGCACGACTGTGATGGTGTTACCCTAACGCAGTCGTTCCCCCACGGCAAACCGTCAATGCACAGTATTACTGTTAATTTTTGGAGCATCACCTACGACCAGCATTGTGAAAGAAGCGGCGACACTTTCTGCGCAACTCATCCATCATTTTGCACGACAGTGCGCGGGCGCATACAGCGCAAGCTGTGGCTGCTCTGTTTGGTCGATGTGACTTCCCAGTACTGTAACATCCACCATACTCCACGGACTTAAGTCCTTGTGACTTTGATTTGATTCCTAAGATGAAGGAACCACTTTGTGGCATTCGCTTCACAACTGTTCCAGAGATTCGACAGGCGGTAGAGCGCTCCATTCGTACCATCAACAGAACAGGCTCTGCTAACCATATACTACGCCTTCCGCATCGATGGCAATGGGTTCTGCACAACGCTGGTGACTACTATGAAGGACAGTAACAGGCACAAACATATAACTCTTTTGTGTCGGTTGTGAATAAATATTTGCCACTATTTAAGTTCCAACCCTCGTAGATGTAGATGTCAAAATGGCGCTATCCAAAACTGACGCCGAGACCACAGTGGTGCACCATGGGCCTTAGATGACAGGGATGAACGATGGGCTGCAGAGAAGTGAACCTGCGAATAGACGTGCATCTGTTGAGCACCTGACCGCCCAGATGAAACAAGGGTCTACCAGCAGTGTCTCCTCAACGAATGTTCAGTGAACGTTGCTGCTTGTAGACCTTCGCAGTAGGTGCCCGCTTCATACACGCTTGCTGGCTACTGTTAATCGGTGACAAAGGTTGGCATTTGAACGTCAGTACCGCAGCTGGAAACCCACCGCGTGGCGACAGGTGGCCTTCAGATGAATGAGGTTTGATGATGCTCTATCGGACAGACGGCCGTTGGCGTGTACGGGGTGTAACGTCTGAAAGCAAATAACCCGCAACGATTTCGTGGCTTTCTCTGGGTTGTCACTCTGGAAGGCACAGTGGATCAGCACAAGTAGGCATCTGTTCTTGGGGACCAAGTCCAGTTTGTTTATCCTCAGCCAGATGTCATCTACCAGTAGAACAACGCAATGAGTCACACGGTTCGCAGTGTCGGGCGTTGTTCTAGAAGCACCAAGAACAGTTTATCGTACATCTCTGCCCACCAGATTCCCTGCATTTGAACCGCATCGACAATCTGTCGTGCCATCTCGGTCGAGCTGTTCACGCCATGGATTCTCAATCGAAGAGCCTAGCGCAGCTGGGTACAGCAATGGAGTCGATATGCTACCTTCCAGAACCTCACTGACGCTCTTTCTGCACGAATCGCGCTACGAGAGGTGGTTATTTAGGCTTTTGTCAGGTTGTCGCTGGACAGTGTATAACACAGCATCGCGTTCTTAACAGAGAGAAATTTTTAGAGGCAGTAGTGATATTATGTAGGTCAAGGCGGGGAAAAGTGGTCACTCTAAGGGAAATTAAAGTGACATCAAACTAAAGCAATTGACAGAAGCTTGCAGCTTACATACCGGGTGATCAAAAAGTCAGTATAAATTTGAAAACTTAATAAACCACGGAATAATAGAGAGGTAAAAATAGATACACATGCTTGGAATGTCATGGGGTTTTATTAGAACAAAAAAAAAAAAAAAAGTTCACAAAATTTCCGCAGATGCGCGTCGTTTGGTTATGATCGTGTGCTCAGCCGCCACCTTCGTCTTGCTTGGCCTCCCAGGTCCCCAGACCTCAGTCTGTGCGATTTTTGGCGATGGGGTTACCTGAAGTCGCAAGTGTATCGTGATCGACCGACATCTCTAGGGATGCTGAAAGACAACATCCGACGCCAATGCCTCACCATAACTCCGGACATGCTTTACAGTGCTGTTCACAACATTATTCCTCGACTACAGCTATTGTTGAGGAATGATGGTGGACATATTGAGCATTTCCTCTAAAGAACATCATCTTTGCTTTGTCTTACTCTGTTATGTTAATTATTGCTATTCTGATCAGATGAAGCGCCATCTGTAGGACATTTTTTGAAGTTTTGTATCTTTTCGGTTCTAATAAAACCCCATGTCATTCCAAACATGTGTGTCAATTTGTACCTCTCTATCTGCATTATTCTGTGATTTATTCAGTTTTCAAATTTATACTGACTTTTTGATCACCCAGTATTTTGAATCAATTGCTTTGTGCCTTTGTCCGACTTCAACGTGGGGTCGGCCTTGTTACTATGAAATTGGCGATGTTGGTATCAGAGGGTGCCCTGATGCCCTTCCAGTCACCCCCCCCCCCACCCCGCGCTCCTCCAGGACTGAATTAGTGTACACCAGCTGTCTGCATCTAGTGTAAGCCATGAAACAGTGTAAATGTTTTTCAAATGTCTGCGAGTCGTGTAAAAGAGGCTGGACGTGGGGACCAGCCCGTCATTCACCTAGTGGGATGTGGAAAAGTGCTTAAAAACCACATCCAGGTTGGCCAGCACACCGGCCCTCGCCGTTAATCCGCCAGGCGGATTCGATACGGGTTCGGTGCGCCTACACGAGTCCAGGAAGTAGCACATTAGCACCCTCGGCTAACGTGGCTGGTAGCTTACGTATTTTGAATCTAGAATGTTATATCACATTGAATAGTTACAGGTAAAAGAAACACAATGAATATGATCTACGTGGGCTGGACAAAAATATGAAACATCGCGAGAAATGCATGCTTGAACATAAATGGAGATAACAAACAAACCTGCAGGTTGTGCTATTGTACTTAACCACGTACGCCACCTGTGCAGTATCCTTCGTACGTTGCTAGTGTCAAGTCTAGGTAAGAACAGTGTTTTGTGTGGTTATGAGCGCATTATGTCGAAGTTATGTGAATTCGGACTTGAGCAAACTGTTGGTGTTCGTATGATGGCTGCTTCTGTAACAAAGGTAGTCAAAGTCTTTGGTGTTTCAAGGGGCACTGTATCGAAGATTTGTGCTGCATACAAGTAAGGTGGAAAACTTCATGTGCTAAGTCACAACGCGGACGAACGTGTGTGTTAAGTGATAGCTATGGACCGTTATTGAAGAGGATTGTGACGAAAAAAGCGAGGACGAGAGGAGCGAAAGTCACTGCAGAACTATCAACACCAAAACAGCATGGAGAGAACTCCATAAACAAAGAATTGCTGGGCCAGCTTGAAATCTTAACCCACTCATTGGTGATGCAAATGCCCATAAGAGGAGAACGTGATGCAGAAGCGATAAAACTTGAACTACAGAGCAACGGAAAAATGTAGTTTGCTTGGATGAGTCTTGTTAGACACTGTTTCCAACTTGTGGCCCGAGTTTAGGTCCCAATAGCGAAATATAGTGGAACTTCGGTGGTGATTTAGGCAGCCTTATCGTGGTATTCCATGCGCTCAAAGCTATTCTGCAAGATCGCGTTATTGCCAGGGATTGTGTGACCATTGTGGCTGATACGGTCTATGTCATAGTACAATGTTTGTTCCGCATTAGCGACACTGTGTGCCAAGACGACAGGGGTCGTGCTCACACATCTAGCATTGTCCAGGACTGGTTTGGTGACCGCGAGGATGAATTGTCGCGGCTTCCGTGACCACAGTCGCCAGGTCTTAGTATTATTGAGGCTTCTTGGTCTACTTTTGAAAGAAGAGTGCATGATCGCTATAAGCATACCCGTCTTTATCCACTCTTGACACGACTGGAAGTTGTAACGCCATCAGTTGTTCCACACCGCATCGGGAGAATGAGGACAGGCAGAAGTTAGTAGAGATTCGTGCTGCTGTAAAAAGAGCGATGCGTGAAGCATACAACCACTACCACCGTCATACCTTAGCAAAAGATCTTGCTGAAAACCCAAGGAAATTCTGGTCTTACGTAAAATCGGTAAGCGGGTCGAAGGCTTCCATCCAGTCACTCACTGATCAGTCTGGCCTGGCAACGGAAGACAGCAAAATGAAAGCTGAAATTTTAAATTTAGCATTTGAGAAATCTATCACGCAGGAGGATCGCACAAACATACCGCCGTTTGAGTTCCGTACGGATTCCCCTATGGAGGAAATAGTGGTAGACATCCCTGGGGTTGTGAAGCAGCTGAATGGGGTGAAAATAAATAAATCGCCAGGTCCTGATGGGATTACAATTCGGTTTTACAGACAGTACTCTACTGCATTGGCTCCTTACTTAACTTGTATTTATCGCGAATCTCTTGCCCAATGTAAAGTCCCGGCGACTGGAAAACAGCGCAGGTGACGCCTGTATATAAGAAGGGTAGAAGGACGGATCCTCAAAATTACAGACCAATATCCTTAACATCGGTTTGTTGCAGGATTCTCGAACATATTCTCAGTTCTAATATAATGAATTTCCTTGAGACAGAGAAGCTGCTGTCCATGCATCAGCACGGCTTTAGAAAGCATCGCTCCTGCGAAACGCAACTCGCCTTTTTTTCACGTGATGTCTTGCGAACCATGGATGAAGGGTATCAGACGGATGCCATATTCCTTGACTTCCGGAAAGCGTTTGACTCGGTGCCCCACTGCAGACTCCTAAGGTACGAGCATATGGGATTGGTTCCCAAATATGTGAGTGGCTCGAAGACTTCTTAAATAGTAGAACCCAGCACGTTGTCCTCGATGGTGAGTGTTCATCGGAGGTGAGGGTATCATCTGGAGTGCCCCAGGGAAGTGTGGTAGGTCCGCTGGTGTTTTCTATCTACATAAATGACCTTTTCGATAGGGTGAATAGCAATGTGCGGCTGTTTGCTGATGATGCTATGGTGTACGGGAAGGTGTCGCCGTTGAGTGACTTTAGGAGGATACAAATGACTTGGACAGGATTTGTGATTGGTGTAAAGAATGGCAGCTAACGTTAAATATACATAAATGTAAATTAATGCAGGTGAATAGGAAAAGAATCCCGTAATGTTTGAATACTCCATTAGTAGTGTAGCGCTTGACACAGTCACGTCGATTAAATATTTGGGCGTAACATTGCAGAGCTATATGAAGTGGGACAAGCATGTAATGGATGTTGTGGGGAAGGCGGATAGCCGTCTTCGGTTCATTGGTAGAATTTTGGGAAGATGTGGTTCATCTGTAAAGGAGTCTGCTTATAAAACACTAATACGACCTATTCTTGAGTACTGCTCGAGCGTTTGGGATCCCTATCAGGTCGGATTGAGGGAGGACATAGAAGCAGTTCAGAGGCGGGCTGCTAGATTTGTTACTGGTAGGTTTGATCACCGCACGAGTGTTACAGAAATGCTTCAGGAACTCGGGTGGGAGTCTCTGGAGGAAAGGAGGCTTGCTTTTCGTGAATCGCTACTGAGGAAATTTAGAGAACCAGCATTTGAGGCTGACTGCAGTGCAATTTTATTGCCGCCAACTTACACTCCTGGAAATTGAAATAAGAACACCGTGAATTCATTGTCCCAGGAAGGGGAAACTTTATTGACACATTCCTGGGGTCAGATACATCACATGATCACACTGACAGAACCACAGGCACATAGACACAGGCAACAGAGCATGCACAATGTCGGCACTAGTACAGTGTATATCCACCTTTCGCAGCAATGCAGGCTGCTATTCTCCCATGGAGACGATCGTAGAGATGCTGGATGTAGTCCTGTGGAACGGCTTGCCATGCCATTTCCACCTGGCGCCTCCGTTGGACCAGCGTTCGTGCTGGACGTGCAGACCGCGTGAGACGACGCTTCATCCAGTCCCAAACATGCTCAATGGGGGACAGATCCGGAGATCTTGCTGGCCAGGGTAGTTGACTTACACCTTCTAGAGCACGTTGGGTGGCACGGGATACATGCGGACGTGCATTGTCCTGTTGGAACAGCAAGTTCCCTTGCCGGTCTAGGAATGGTAGAACGATGGGTTCGATGACGGTTTGGATGTACCGTGCACTATTCAGTGTCCCCTCGACGATCACCAGTGGTGTACGGCCAGTGTAGGAGATCGCTCCCCACACCATGATGCCGGGTGTTGGCGCTGTGTGCCTCGGTCGTATGCAGTCCTGATTGTGGCGCTCACCTGCACGGCGCCAAACACGCATACGACCATCATTGGCACCAAGGCAGAAGCGACTCTCATCGCCACTGGAGGCGGGCTGCACGATGTTGGGGCGTGAGCGGAAGACGGCCTAACGGTGTGCGGGACCGTAGCCCAGCTTCATGGAGACGGTTGCGAATGGTCCTCGCCGATACCCCAGGAGCAACAGTGTCCCTAATTTGCTGGGAAGTGGCGGTGCGGTCCCCTACGGCACTGCGTAGGATCCTACGGTCTTGGCGTGCATCCGTGCGTCGCTGCGGTCCGGTCCCAGGTCGACGGGCACGTGCACCTTCCGCCGACCACTGGCGACAACATCGATGTACTGTGGAGCCCTCACGCCCCACGTGTTGAGCAATTCGGCGGTACGTCCACCCGGCCTCCCGCATGCCCACTATACGCCCTCGCTCAAAGTCCGTCAACTGCACATACGGTTCACGTCCACGCTGTCGCGGCATGCTACCAGTGTTAAAGACTGCGATGGAGCTCCGTATGCCACGGCAAACTGGCTGACACTGACGGCGGCGGTGCACAAATGCTGCGCAGCTAGCGCCATTCGACGGCCAACACCGCGGGTCCTGGTGTGTCCGCTGTGCCGTGCGTGTGATCATTGCTTGTACAGCCCTCTCGCAGTGTCCGGAGCAAGTATGGTGGGTCTGACACACTGGTGTCAATGTGTTCTTTTTTCCATTTCCAGGAGTGTATATTTCGCGGAAAGACCACAAAAATAAGATAAGAGAGATTAGGGCTCTTACAGAGGCATATAGGCAGTCATTTTTCCCTCGTTCTGTTTGGGAGTGGAACAGGGAGAGAAGATGCTAGTTGTGATACGAGGTACCCTCCGCCACGCACCGAATGGTGGATTGCGGAGTATGTATGTAGATGTAGATGTAGATGTAGAACCGGGTAAACGGTCTAAAATTATCAGATAAGGATTTGGAAATAAAAAGGGAAGTATTATTTAAAGGGTTAAATGATTTTTAAGATTACTGTAGACTATATTATCGGTTAAGAGACGTTTTTCGGCTATCCGAACAGTCCGCGTGGCTCATGAAGAAAAAATTGAATGCAAAGATTTAGTTATGAATAGATACGTACAAAAATTAAAAATTATCTTATGTCCCTCCTTCAAATTATTTCTTATATATCTTCAACGGTGCGGTGACACGTTGGTGTTGTCCTTCATTATTACTGGTGTCCTTGCAGGTCGTCATGATCGTCCAAACATTTATTACGATTTACTTTCATGGATTAATAAATAATATTCAAACAACTTTTTAAAACTGTCCTGGATATATTTTCACACACGACATATACGTAATACATTTACAAGGTTAATAATAATTGGCTTGCGTACAATTTTTACTCAAGTTATCATACGCATCTGATTTCTTTCAGATCTCAACAGGGACAGACAGCTACTAATTAATAACTGCACGCTGGATTGTTCATTAATAATCATCTTTGGCTTCACAATCTTTTATCGGTGTCACAGATGTTATCGATATCTTGCGGCAAGAGATCGCGCCGTTTAATCAACCGCCACAGAGGCCAGTACAGACATACAAACTCTGAAAATGAACAGCAACCCTCTTTCGGCTGAAGTAAAGTCACCCGCTTAGCGTCTTCCTCTACGTGCAAACATTTTGCTGTTGTTGAACTGTGCTATCAACGGTTTTATCCACATTATAAGTATGTCGAAGAGGATGCAAGTGTTTATCTTGCCCTGTTTTAAGGATATCAAAAAATTTGGCTACGTTGACCTTGCTGAAACTTGTCCTCTACTCACGGAGGAAGGTTTGCAAACAGTAATATTAAGGTCCCGCTTTTGCCGGTTATCTCAGAATATTTGTTAAAACGATGCGGTATTTTGTTCCATTCTGCCAGCTTTAATACTAATCTCCATAGACAGTTCACCGTAAATCCATAAAATCGCTTTTCCAATTGAAAAATATATTCGAAGTTCTTCTGCATGACTGCACACAATTCGTTAGTTTCCCTCAATCTTGTCACCGTCTACTGATGTTTGGTACTTGCTACTACAATTCTTTTCTTTGTATTACTTGAAATTACTTCGCGGCAATAGAAGAAGGCATTTTATCATTCCTAAGCGCCTCAGACTAATTTTCCATCGCAACAGAGTCTCTCGTTTGTTACTCTGATTACTGGACATTTTTTCTAGGTGTCTTGATGCCTTAGTATCTCAAGCAATACCAGTCCGCTGTAGCAGATCTTCTTCAATCGGATTTTTATTAGGGAAAATATAACAGAACAGAGTTGGTTTTAAATAACATTAGCTAAATAATTGAAAATAGAGCGATAGAGTGACGGATGACAGGTTGCTGTTGTGGTAAAAAGATTAAAGATGAACTACTGAGAAAAGTGCTCATATTGATCACTTTCACCGACGACTAGAGTGGCTACATTTGCCGATAGGACGCTCTGTCGATATTAACGAAACTATCAATCCGCAAGAAAGAACAAGGAACTACATTTGTAACTCTAAAGGTGTTGTTTAGACACTGATTTGTGAAAAAGTATTGCTCTACTTTTACGTGAGGTAACAAGAATAATGTAAATACCTTGTCTTTACTTCAGACGACTGGAAGTAAGTAAATATTTTATTAAAAAATAACGGAACCAACTTCCTCTGTCAAACTCACTGACAACGTTGATGGTATTTCATTTTATTTTATTTGCTGCCATTTAAAAATGATCTATTAAGCCACTCTTATTCGGCCATAAGCCATGATTTTAAATAATTATGTTTATATTTTTGTGTGATTGTGAATGACTTAAGAATAACCATTTCAAAAGCATAAGTAGTGTACTAAGTACTTCTAGGCGTAAGGACTTATAGTTACGTCAACATTTGTAACATTTGTCTAGTATAAGTCTATAAATAGTCGAAACAACAGTGTCTCGCTCTCATTCTATCATTTGTCTCAGTTCGTCTCACGTTGTCTATAATGTGTTAGCTCGTGTGAGTGCTTATGACTTTCAATTGTGAAAATACATAGAGTGAAAGTTTTCAAAACTTTAATTTTGGAAGTGCCTTCCATTTTTCCTGAAAGCAGTCATCTTTGTGAAAGGGAAAAGTTTTATTATTAAAAAGAACTTATAATCAATTTTTTCAGTGAATTCAGGGAATTGAGACAGAGTTTCAGTGGACAGGAATAAATTTAAAGATGAAACTGTGAGAACTACAATTATAGTCGATCGTTACATTAGGCAGCGCAGCGCAGCGATCGTAATTTTTTTCTTCAAATCCGACGAAAGTTAACATAAGTATACAATCTTTGACTGCCAGAATTAATGAGCATTAACTTCAGTATAATTCGGAAAAATAGCTTTCTACGCGAATTTAACTTACTTAAAAGGTTGTAAAATTAATTTCGACAGGGCTTGCTTAAAGATAATGTTATCTATTCACCAAAGTTGTAGATAGATAGATGCTTCGAAATATTCAGTTCCACTACGAAACCTGTTTTACGACGAACTTTAAAGACACTGAATTGTGGCGTCTTCTCGCAAAGAAAATTAAAAATTACAACTCCCTGAGATCAAAAAGAGACCAGTATTAACGACTGCTAACCGCTACCAACTGGTTAAGAAATATTAAGATTCCGTGAGCCGCCACACCTGCCACCTAGTTACTAAGGCAAGTCTTTCTCACAATATAAAATTGTACATGTATGGACTATGAAGGTTATTTGATTTCTTCTTATATTAGCAAAGTTTAACAATTTTGAAAATTTAAATACTTGTAAACTTATGAGGGCGTGCTGAAAAGTAATGGCTCCGAATTTTTGCATGGAATATCTTAGGGCTTTTTGAGTAAAATTCTAAATTTTGCTCTTCATGTCTGCAAAGTTGTTTCTCAACATAGTCACCCTGGCGACGAACAAATTTCTCCCAACGAGAGACCACTTTACTGATAGCGTCACTTTGTTGACAGAGCCACAACCTCACCTCTGCTAACACCTCTTCATCACTATCAAAATGAAGTCCTCGAAGGCGTCCTTCAAGTTTTGAAAACAGATGAAAATCAGATGGGGTCAAGCTGGGACTGTATCGCTGACGGTGAACCCAAGGAGTCTTATTATTGCATATGTCGCTGCTCTTGTGTGAGGTTTGGCTGGCATTGTCGTTGTCAAGGAGACGGTACTGCATGTGTGGACGATCACTTCGAATCCGAAACTCAACCACTGGACACCGTTTCTCATGCACTGGTGTAGTTACGTTACACAGCACCATGCTGCATACTAGAATTCGGAATCCTCTAGGGTTGCAAATATTTAGGCATGATGAATAAGGATATGTGTGTGTTTGCGAGAGGGGCTACGTGTTTGTTTTAATGTGGCTGTATGTGCAACTGGAATGATTTTTTTATCTTATCCCCAACATACCACAAAGTCAAACATCTCCAAAAGTTCTACATATACATCTACATGACTACTCTGCAAGTCACATTTAAGTGCTTGGCAGAGGGTCATCGAACCACAATGATACTATCTGTCTACTATTCCACTCCCGGACAGCGCGCGGGAAAAACGAACACCTAAACCTTTCTGTTCGAGCTCTGATTTCTCTTATTTTATTTTGACGATAATTCCTACCTATGTAGGTTGGGCTCAACAAAATATTTTCGCATTCGGAAGAGAAAGTTGGTGACTGAAATTTCGTAAATAGATCTCGCCGCGACGAAAAACGTCTTTGCTTTAATGACTTCCATCCCAACTCGCGTATCATATCTGCCACGCTCTCTCCCCTATTACGTGATAATACAAAACGAGCTGCCCTTTCTTGCACCCTTTCGATGTCCTCCGTCAATCCCACCTGGTAAGGATCCCACACCGCGCAGCAATATTCTGACGAACGAGTGTAGTGTAAGCTGTCTCTTCAGTGGACTTGTTGCATCTTCTAAGTGTCCTGCCAATGAAACGCAACCTTTGGATCGCCTTCCCCACAATATTATCTATGTGGTCTTTCCAACTGAAGTTGTTCGTGATTTTGACACCCAGGTACTTAGTTGAATTGACAGCCTTGAGAATTGTACTATTTATCGAGTAAT
This sequence comes from Schistocerca nitens, assembly GCF_023898315.1. Classification (NCBI taxonomy): domain Eukaryota; kingdom Metazoa; phylum Arthropoda; class Insecta; order Orthoptera; family Acrididae; genus Schistocerca; species Schistocerca nitens. The sequence goes on from NC_064622.1 coordinate 411,094,234, forward strand.
CGAATTCCAAAGGAATTCTTTTGGAACTCATGTGGATCACCTCACACTTTTCGTTATTTAGCGTCAACTGCCACCTGCCACACCATACAGCAATCTTTTCTAAATCGCTTTGCAACTGATACTGGTCTTCGGATGATCTTACTAGACGGTAAATTACAGCATCATCTGCGAACAACCTAAGAGAACTGCTCAGATTGTCACCCAGGTCATTTATATAGATCAGGAACAGCAGAGGTCCTAGGACGCTTCCCTGGGGAACACCTGATATCACTTCAGTTTTACTCGATGATTTGCCGTCTATTACTACGAACTGCGACCTTCCTGACAGGAAATCACGAATCCAGTCGCACAACTGAGACGATACCCCATAGGCCCGCAGCTTGATTAGAAGTCGCTTGTGAGGAACGATGTCAAGAGCTTTCCGGAAATCTAGAAATACGGAATCAACTTGAGATCCCCTGTCGATAGCGGCCATTACTTCGTGCGAATAAAGAGCTAGCTGCGTTGCACAAGAACGATGTTTTCTGAAACCATGTTGATTACGTATCAATAGGTCGTTCCCTTCGAGGTGATTCATAATGTTTGAATACAGTATATGCTCCAAAACCCTACTGCAAACCGACTTCAATGATATAGGTAAGTAGTTCGATGGATTACTCCTACTACCCTTCTTAAACACTGGTGCGACCTGCGCAATTTTCCAATCTGTAGATACAGAACTATCGGTGAGCGAGCGGTTGTATATGATTGCTAAGTAGGGAGCTATTGTGTCAGCGTAATCTGGACCTGAAGAAGTGCCCGTATCAAGCGATTTGAGTTGCTTCGCAACCCCTAAGGTGCTAGCAGCTGTACGTGTTTCAAATTCTGGAATATTCCATTCGTCTTCCCTGGTGAAGGAATTTCGGAAAACTGCGTTCAATAACTCCGCTTTAGCGGCACAGTCGTCGGTAACAGTACCATCGGCACTGCGCAGCGAAGGTATTGACTGCGTCTTGCCACTTGTGTACTTTGTATACGACCAGAATTTCTTCGGATTTTCTACCAAATTTCGAGACAATGTTTCGTTGTGGAACCTATTAAAGGCATCTCGCATTGAAGTCCGTGCCAAATTTCGCGCGTCTGTAAATTTTAGCCAATCTTCGGGATTTCGTGTTCTTCTGAACTTCGCATGCTTTTTCCGTTGCCTCTGCAACAGCGTTCGGACCTGTTTTGTGTACCATTGGGGATCAGTTCCATCTCTTACGAATTTATGAGGTATGAATCTCTCAATTGCTGTTGCTACTATATCTTTGAATTTGAGCCACGTCTCGTCTACATTTGAATAATCAGTTCGGAAGGAATGGAGATTGTCTCTTAGGAAGGCTTCTAGTGACACTTTATCCGCTTTTTTAAATAAAATTATTTTGCGTTTGTTTCTGGTGGATTTGGAAGAAACGGTATTGAGCCTAGCTACAACGGCCTTGTGATCACTAATCCCGGTATCAGGCGTGATGCTCTCTATTAGCTCTGGTTTGTTTGTGGCTAAGAGGTCAAGTGTGTTTTCGCAACCATTTACAATTCGCGTGGATTCGTGGACTGACTGCTCGAAATAATTTTCGGAGAAAGAATTTAGGACAATCTCGGAAGATGTTTTCTGCCTACCACCGGTTTTGAACAAGTATTTTTGCCAACATATCGAGGGAAGGTTGAAGTCCCCACCAACTATAACCGTATGAGTGGGGTATTTATTTGTTACGAAACTCAAATTTTCTCTGAACTGTTCAGCAACTATATCATCTGTGTCTGGGGGTCGGTAGAAAGAGCCAATTATTAACCTAGTTCGGCTGTTAAGTATAACCTCCACCCACAGCAGTTCGCACGGAGTATCTACTTCGACTTCAGTACAAGATAAACCACTACTGACAGGCACAAACACTCCACCACCAATTCTGCCTAATCTATCTTTCCTGAACACCGTCTGACACTTCGTAAAAATTTCTGCAGAACTTATTTCAGGCTTTAGCCAGCTTTCTGTACCTATAACGATTTCAGCTTCTGTGCTTTCTATTAGCGCTTGTAGCTCAGGGACTTTCTCAGCACAACTACAACAATTTACAATTCTGACTGTTCCTTGATATAAGCACGTCCTGTATTTGCGACGCACTTTCCCGAGGCCTTCTAACCCGGTCCACGCCACACAGCCTCCGCTACCCGTGCAACCGCCAGCTGAGTGTAGTGAACTCCTGACCTATTCAGCGAAACCCGAAACCCCACCACCCTATGGCGCAAGTCAAGGAATCTGCAGCCAACACGGTCGCAAAACCGTCTGAGCCTCTGATTCAGACCATCCACCCGGCTCTGCACCAAAGGTCCGCAGTCAGCTCTGTCAACGATGCTGCAGATGGTGAGCTCTGCCTTCATCTCGTAAGCAAGACCGGCAGCCTTCAGAAAATCAGATAGCCGCTGGAATCCAGAGAGATCCAAAGCGACACACGTCATTAGTGCCGACATGTGCCACCACCTGCAGCTGGCTGCACCCTGTGCTCTTCATGACATCCGGAAGGACCCTTTCCACATCAGGAATGACTCCACCCGGAATGCACACGGAGTGCACACTGGATTTCTTCCCCTCCTTAGCCGCCATATCCCTAAGGGGCCCCATTACGCGCCTAACATTGGAGCTCCCAACTACCAATAAGCCCACCCTCTGCGATTGCCCGGACCTTGAAGGCCGAGAATCATCCTCTGAAACAGGGCAGGCAGCTGCATCTGGCTCAGCCAGAGACAGTGCCTGAAACCTGTTTGTCAGACGCACCGGGGAGGCTTTCTGATCAGCCTCCGGAGACGTCTTTCGCTGCCTGCCACGCCTTGGAACGACCTCTCAATCAACCACAGGCGAGGGCTCAGCCCCACTGCGGGCAGCAACCGGGGCAACCACAGCGGCAGACCGATCTGGGGACAGACGGGACGAGGTTGACATCCCCGTGATACCCAAGTCCGGCTCCCCACAGTGGTGCCCATTGGCAACAGCCTCAAGCTGCGCGACCGAAGTCAGCGCCGCTTGCAGCTGTGAGCGAGGGATGCCAACTCAGCCCTCATCCGAACACAGCAATCACAGTCCCTGTCCATTCTAATCGATGTTGAACAACAGTTACTGAAACACGAATCCGTGCCTAGATAACGCAAGGGAAACACGCAAAGAATGTATGAACTAACCTGTACAAAAGCCTAACGACTGCGCTACAATCTGCCTAAATTTACGATTACAGTAACTAAAACTCGAAATTATACCTCCTACACGAAACTCACACGCAATTTAAGTAAGAATCTACGAAGTAAACACTAAAGCGCGATGCTACAACTCTCAAATACTATAACACGCCCGAAATTTATGAATTAAACAATGCAAGTACCCAAAAACACGCAAAGAAATTAAGAATTAATCTATGTAACAAGTAAGTAAGCTAGGGCTATACGACTTGCTGCTGGCAGCTGCTTATCCAACGGCGGCAGGGAGCAAAATACTAAAAGTAGAAGACAACATAACAGTGATAAACACATGACAGCAAACAGAACACATCCAGAACATACATGTACCATATACAGCATCACTGATATCATTCGACATAGAAACATGTAAACCTCTTACTCTATCACCAAAACAACAGCGGCCATAGAAGGAAATCTCACATTCCACAGCAACCCCACTACAAAAGCAGCAACAGAAATAACAGATATGTTCAGATTGATAATTGAACAAAACTGTTCCCAGTTTGAGAATAAATATTACTTGCAAAGTCATGGACTGCCCATGGAATCTCCAATATCAGGCACTTTAGTCAACATTTTTATCAGTCAGTTTAAAAACTAGATATTTGAGAAGATAACTGCTGACGAAAGATTTAAAATCATATGTTGGTACAGATACACGAATGACATTATTTGTCTGTTAGATGAGCCAAATGATAAAATAGATGAACTCCACTCTCAGATCAACAAAGCACACCAGAATATGAAATTTATACTTTATAAAGAAAACGATCAAATAAATTTTCTTGATATGACGACAATAAAAGGAAATGAACATTGAACATTTTCAGAAAATCAACAGCCACACACAATAACACATTCAACATCTAATCGTCCCCACAACCAGAGTCTTGCGGCACTAAGACATATGTTATATAGGTTACAAAGGATTCAGAGGCTCTGAGCACTATGGGACGTGACATCTGGGGTCATCAGTCATACAAAGGACTACGCTGAACAAGAGAAACTACATACAAATATCTAGGAGCAATGGGTATGATACAATGTAGTACACAGTCGCAATCAAAAAAATAAAAACACAAACAAAAAATAAACACAACACACGCAACATATCCAGAATGCACGAAAATGCTCAAACCGAAAACACACACACACACACACACACACACACACACACACACACACACACACACACAAACACTCACACTCACACACTCAGACACTCAATGACAACATTACACAGAGAAGAAGCATGTGTTACACTATGGCTTAATACATAAATTAATACAAAGTGCCAAGCATACCAAAGAAGTTTGGAAGGTAGGAGACGAGGTACTGGCAGAACTGGAGATGTGAGGAAGGGTCGTGAGTCGTCCTTGGGTAGCTCAGGTCGTACAGTACTTTCCCACGAAAGCCAAAGGTTCCGAGTTCGATTCTCGGTCCATCACACAGTTTTACTCTGCCAGGAAGTTTCACACCAAAGAAACAGGGATTCAAAACAGCGCTTAAAACTGTGTAAACCTTCCAATCAAATTTAAGCCAACCAACAATCAAGAGTAACGAATTCCAGAGATCAGGAGTACACAAACTTGAGTGTCAAAGTTGTGATGCAGTATACACAGGCATGACTTACAGGAATTTTAGAACACAGTACAAAGGACGTCTTAGGGGTTGGAATTATGAAACAAACCGTTCCATATTTGCAGAGCACGTAAGACACCACAATGATACAAATTTGGAACAAGATATAAAAATGACCATAGTAAATAACCAATGACAAATATCTTACACAAACGCAAGAAAACTACGGCATCTAGAAATCCATTGCTGTAAATAAACAAATGATAAATGAGCAAACACACACCAATACAGACTCTCTAGTACACTTCATAAAAGAAATGGTAAGATAACAGTAATTCCAGTTGGAAATGCAGCCACATTAAAACAAATACATATTCATTATTTTATCCATGGCCGTAATTTTCAAGAACTATAGTATTATTTTTTTCAGGACAAATTTGTCATGAGTTGCAAATAAATTTTATTACCTTTACCTCTTTCAACAAATTAATTTCTCATCTTCAAAAGCTTAGTTCAGCAGAGTCAAGGTCTTGTACGTAGATAAAAAAATATAAAATTTATTTGTAACTGACGATTTAAATTTATCCAGAAAAAAATACATATTCTCACTTTCGGATCAAACACATACACACACACACACACACACACACACACACACACACAAAATAAAAAATGAAGTAAGAAGTAGGTAGTACATTCAGACACTCACATACACATTCACACACAGTAAGATGGTACATAAACCATGACCTAATCACGCAAAAACAAAAGTTCACGCGCGAGCACGTGCGCACGCACCGACACAAAAAGACACACACACACACACACACACAACACACACACACACACACACACACTCACTCACACACACTCACTCACACACTCACTCACTCACTCACACACACACACACACTCACACACACACACACACACACACACAGAGGGGAGAGAGAGAGAGAGAGAGAGAGAGAGAGAGAGATACACAGATGTTACAAAAACACACTCAATAGTTGGCAGTAACATTCGACAATTGGCAACACCAACCAAAACATGACATAAAAACCATTAATTCCTAGTGCTGTGAAGCCTGAAAAAGAAATTTCAAACGGCAATTGTAAGACGACGAACAGCGCGAAAAATGGAGCAGAAACGCAAAGTGCAGAAAAACATCCACGAAACCTGTAAGTAGAACTTCAAATTATTACTACATCATGCAACAGGAAACTGTCAGAACTGTTTGTAGCCTATATACAGGGTGAGTCACTAACTATTGCCACCAAGAATAACTCCGAAAGTATGATAGCAGGTGAAGAGTTGGTGAGATCAATGTTGCATGAGACAGCGGGGGCCATAATATGACGTTGGTTTATTGTTGCTTGGTGGGGTCGATTCAGAGATATGAAGGTCAGCTTTGTTTTTTTGGGTGGCATGGTATAGTTTGATACGTATTTTCTGATAGCAGCTGTCGAGACGAATCCTATATGTGTAACGTTAAGGTCTTTGAAGGTCAACGTGGTTCAAAACGGTGGCATGAACGTCCATTTGTCCATTTACAGAAGGTGCTGGAAGTGATGAGCATCGATATCTATGCAGTACGGCAATATTCTTGTCATGGATTGAGTGGTATTCCTTATCAAATCGGCACTTGTTGAAGGATATGCTCTGACAATTCTCTTTCGCATATATTCAGGTGTAGTTGGAACGTCTTCATGAACAATGTCATCTACGAATCCCCACAAGAAAAAATGCAGAGGTGTCAAGTCTTGCAAACGAGCCGGCCACGACACATCTGCTCCGCGTCCAATCCAACGATTTGGGAATTGTCTCTGCAATTCATTTCTAGCCATCAGCGAGAAATGTGCCGGACACCCATCGTGTTGATACCACATTCTGTTCCTTGTTCCCAAAAGTATTTCTTCCTATAACAGACCTAACGTCTCTTGCAGGGATGTGTTGTACTTCCTACCATTAAGATGTACTTCAATGAAATAGGGGCCTATAATTCCGTCCTCCAGAATCCCACACCATATATTCATCGACCACTGGTTTTGGTGTGCAACTTGCCGCATCGAACATAGATTTTCAGTTGCCCAATAATGCATGTTGTACAAATTACATTTCCATGGTTCATGAATATAGCCTCGTAAGTAAATAAATGAGTCGTCCCTCTGAATCTGAAGTTGAGCCCATAGTCAGAACTGAACTCTACGCATACAATCCGTACCAGTTAATTCTTGGCGGAATCTGATATGGTAAGGATGTTATTTATGGTGATGCGAAACACGAACAACACTACTCTGGCTCATGCCAGATTCCCTTTAGATTTGACGCGAACTAACACAAGGATCTGGAACCACAGTGGCAAGGGTACCAATTTCCGTTTCCTTGTTAGTAGCTTTCCTTTGTCGGATATGTTTGCGATGCGTTAAAAACCCAGTTGTTCTCAATTTTTCATACACATATTTAAATGTACGACGTGTAGGGTAAGTACGTTGAAATGAGAAGCATATCGACTTTTCTTTGAAGGAATACATCATTCACATTCCCTTGATTCGACGATACTAGTTTCAACGTTCCTATTAGTGTTGTATTGCGAAACCGTCGAATGGTGTTTACATGTCAATGGCACGTTAGATGGATACGCCATACTGGGCTAATATTTACTATTTGCACGATATACGAGAGAGAATTGTCAGAGTATGTGCTTCGATAAGTGCCGAAGTGATAAGGATTACCACTCCAGCTATGATAAGATTGCAGCACTGCATTGATACGAATGGTCATCACTTCGAACACCTCCTGTAAATGGAAGTTCATGCCACCGTAATGACCTTCGTTGACCTTCAAAGACCTTACTGTTACACATCACTGGATTCGTCTCGATAGCCGCTATCAGAAAATGCTTACCAAACTACAGCATCCCACTTAAAAAAAAACAAAGCTGACCTTCGTATCTCTGACGTTACTCCACCTAGCAACAAAAAACCAACGTCATATTATGGCCCCCGTTGTCCCATGCAACATCGGTCCCACCAACTCTTCAGCTACTATCATACTTTCGGAATTATTCTGCGTGGCAATAGTTAGTGAAATTACAATGAAATGAACACCCTTAGCTGCTTACAGGCGTTGACATACGTCAACGGGGACAGATGAAAATGTGTACCACGACCGGGACTCGAACCCTGGATCTCCTGCTTACATGGCAGACGCTCTATCCATCTGAGCCACCCAGGACACAGGGGATAGCGCGACTGCAGGGATTTATCTCTGGCACGCCTCCCACGAAACCCACATTCTCAACGTATTGTCCCGCACTACATTCGTAGTGCCCCCGCCCATTATACTCATTACTCGCGGCGCGTTGCCGATTCCCGTAAGAGTTCTGGCACTGTTTGTGCATTCGCACAGAAGAAGAAGATGGTCAAGTGGCCGGTGAGCCTTAACTATATATTTACTAAGATTGTATCTGTTCTTTCGGACATGTCCGAAAGAACAGATGCCATCTTAGTAAATAAATAGTTAGTGACTCACCCTGTATAAATCTCCCAAAATGTAAACCAAATTGTCTAAAGAAACTGTGTCCTTATTTCAGGTCAGTGAAGATGACTTGCAAAGAATAAAGATCAAACGCTTGTGGCATGAGAATTAATTTATTCAGTAGTAATTAGACGGTCCAAAAGTAAAAATTATCAACATACAGCAATGTTACACGCATCTGAGATAGACAGGACTACAAAAGTTGAAGATGCTATTACCTTAACCACTCTTTCGAGAGTCGCCATCAGTAACGTCCCAATTTAATTTACAGATTCACCCGAACAAAGAAACTTACGAGGAGAAACTTTAATCACCAGTCAATAAATCAGTGAAACAGGGGTACTTTCTCGTAATGCTCCCAAGTAAACTGAAGTTCCTGTGTATGGTGCACCTTTACACGCACTTTCCTCTAGCACCATGGCAGTGCTATAGATTCACAGTGGCAGGAAACAAATCTGTGTTCCCATTAGCTCCTTATCCCAACCAACTCAGATTTCCTCTGCTCTTTGGTGTGTTCGGCGCTGGGAGCTTACGGGCCCCAGTACTGATTTTTATACGAATAAATTGATTTTTCTAGAAGATGATGTGCTCCTTACGGTGGTGATTCATCCAAGATAAACTACAATAACAGAAATTATGTGAACTTTAGCACTGGGGATTCAGTCCGTGTTAGGATTCTATGAAGATTTTGACGTTAGTGATGTTCAGAGACTGTGTTCAAACTGCTATGTGACGAATACACTTTTAGAGATTGTGCTGAAGAAGTCTTCCGTTTACATTCTGGCAAAACTAGCATCTGCGTGCTAATGATTGACTAACAAGCTCAGGTTTTTAGCGAATAATGGATGCAGCTTCGGGAAAATGGGCAACCAGATCTTTTCGAGTGGCTGTCGGTGTGTCTCGTACACCAAAACCTTCATTCCCCTCCACAAGAAGAAATCCATCAGAGTGAGCCTGGGAGAACGCGGTGGGCACATTAATGAGCCACACTACGCAATCTGACAAGTCGGGAATCTCTCTCTAAGCGTTTCCGACATCAGCAACAAAGTGTAGTGGAGATCCGTCATGCTGAAAACATAATCGTTTCTAGGATGCTTGCGGGACGTTCTCCAACGTTTCCGGTAGTACTTCACGTAGAAGGACGGAGGAAGATACACTCCGTCCCTCAAACCTTCAATTTATCTAGGAGAATACTGTAGTTCACACAGCCAAATTCCTTAGATAGGTCGCAGAAAATACCAACCAGCGCTACTTTATTATTTAATGCTTGTAAAAATTTGGTGAGTGAACTAGTAATTGGGATTCTCGGTGGAGCAACCATTCTGAAATTCAAACTCATTTGCTGAGAATATTATTGTTGCTCAGGTGACATTCTATTTTACAATCCATCACTTTCTCAAAAATTTGGGAAAATGTTGTCAGCAGTGAGACAGGTCGGTAGCTATTGATACATCTCCTACCACCTTTCTTAAAGAGGGATTGGATAATTGGCTATTTGACTGCAAGTTTAATATAAAACAGAGCTTATTATTTGGGAAAAAATCTTCAATTCTCTATGGAAAACATCATAAAAACCAGATGAGCTTTTATTTTTCAGAAAATACATAATTTTCTTATTTCACAAGGCGAAGTTGACGATACATCCATATGACTGAATTTTATGAGAGGTGCTTTTTGAACATACTGCTGTTATCTGTCTCTCGAACTGTTTGTCCCTGTGTTAACTGTTATGTTTAGAAAATCATTGTTAAATATATTTACGATCTGTGACCTTCCATTTATAGCCTTTTCATTTCAGTAGTGATGTTACCGTATTGTGCGGCTGGTTGTACTGTCACTCGTTTCACTACATTCTTTATAGCCTTAAGTCTATTGTTGAAACTACTGATTTCTGACATGCGCATGTTCTTGATGTTTTACTATTTTTAATGTAATTTTGAGTGGTTTTTGTAGTGTAAAACTACTACGGGATCTCTGTTTATACTTGTCAAAAGATACATTTACCTTTTCCTTTCACAAGGTACTTTAACCCCTTGGGTGATCCACCGTATTTTAAATGGTTGTTTTATCTCCTTTAGATTAGCTTATGCAGAAAGCAGTTTTTAAATAATGATATGAATTTATAATGGAATAGATCAAATTTTATGTTTCCAGTTCGTTCATTATAAATCTCATCCGAAGTCATCTCTTGTGAACTGTTCTTAAGAACATTTCTCCTGGAGTCATTAATTAATCTGATTTCGAATGAGCACCATCCGTACTGTAAGGCACTATATCATTTATGTTATTTAACTATTCATCATGAACAGAGAAAGCATTTGTTATTGGCTAACAGTTATTTTCTCTCTTTGAGCTTCATCAACGACAACATCATCAGTTAAGGTTCTACTGTCTGTATCTACCTGTGTTCGGAATTTAATCATTGCACTCAAATTTTTGGATCCAAATAAGGTTCCCAGATCATTTTTTCCTAGCAAAATCCTTTGGAAAATCTACACTGAAGTCACCACAGGCTAATAACTGCATGCTGCTATCTGACAGATAGTAAGCTAAAGAATCCAGATTCCTCATAAACCAAAATTTTCCAGACAGTATCTATATACAGTTACATTTTAAACTATTTTTCAGTATTAACTCACAAGCACACACTTTTATGTGCTGATCTCCACCAAATCTCCTTGTCTCATTATTTTTGATTTGTATTCTGTCGTAATGTGTGTAACAGCTCCTCTTTTTCCCCATATTGTTTCTGCTTGAGCAATCTTTTCTCTGTAACTTACCAAATCCTGTGGTTATGTGGTGCTCAGACAGACACAGGATGTCTGTCTTCTCAGAGCACTCTAAATTTTCCGAATAGACAAGGATCTCTTGTACCTTATTACTCAGTTCTCTAATATTTTGATAAAATTAACTAACCTTACTTCTCTGGGTATTTTTAAGCAGTTTGTTTAGTTCTTCTGTTATTTTAAATTCTTGCAAAATAGGGTGCCTGAATCCTAAATTGTTAACTTTGAAAGACTGCCCCTCTTTCAGGCTTGTCATTGGTTAATTTGACGAGCGTGCTTACGGCAACAGATCATTTCTCAGGATCCAGTGCTGCTTAACAAAGTTACGCAACGGAATTTAATGAAGACGCTATTTGTTATAGGGGGCCCAAAAGCAATGTATCCTTAGTTGGTCTCTTTGAACAGTCTATTACTCCTGTCTGTGGACATTGGATTTAGCGACCATGAAGAAAAATCATAGAGTAAAGCAGATTCGGGATTTACTTCACAATCGACATATTAAACGTTGCAAGGGTTCAGAATTCATTACTAACTATTTCAATTAAAATGGCACATGAATGACTACATTAGTGATTGTAACTAGACGTTGATATGTTTGGGAGATGGATGTGGATGGCGTTTTGGTCTTGACGATTCATTATCATTGTTACTGAATCATGAGGTAGTATAGTAGGTACGTAGTAACTGCTAGGCGGGCGAGTGGCTGCGACTAAAGACTGGGCAGAGCAACCGTTAGAAAAATGGCTCTGAGCACTATGGGACTCAACTTCTGAGGTCATTAGTCCCCTAGAACTTAGAACTAGTTAAACCTAACTAACCTAAGGACATCACACACATCCATGCCCAAGGCAGGATTCGAACCTGCGACCGTAGCGGTCTCGCGGTTCCAGACTGCAGCGCCTAGAACCGCTCGACCACTTTGGCCGCAACCGTTAGAGATGTGATGTTTAAAGCTTTCCCGGTGTACTGATTGTTCCATAAAAACACGGGAGCTAAACTCTTCTGGGAAGCCTGTTCTAGAGAAGCTTCGTAGTCGACGTAGTGATCTGCATAAAGATGGAAATCGACCTGACACCGATACGCCAGGCTTTCACAGTGGAGGGCGCGAGGCGCAGCGCACGGAGCCGTTATGAACGCGCACGCTGAGCAGCGCATGCGCAATGTCACCTCAGAAGGCTTTAAATAGCGGAGCTCAGCGCGTACTCGCCAGTACTACTACAGTGGCATTCACCTGAAGATGGCCAGAAGACTCTGCGCCGAAATATCGTGGCAGGAAGTTACTGATATCCGGTAGTTCTCCCGTGTTTTTATGGAACAACCGTTAGAGAGATCACGACTACCATAAAAGTTAACGACTTATTGTGCCTATCCGTCCTTATCATGCTGGTGCTGCAGTGTGATCTCACCATAAGCCTCGATGATCGGTGTCTAGCCTCAGTGCTATAACTCGAGAGGCCCCTCCGCATCTACTGGCCAGGCACCCATTCCTCTGAGTTCATACATATCCACATTTCCAGGTCAGAGCTCCAACCCTGTAATGTCTCTGACTGACTCTGTCCGGCCATTCTACTCAAAAATCCAGATCGGAATGTCCCAAAAGCGGCAGTTTTGCATGTGCCTAAATTTTTCTAGCCGGTCACCTTATTTGCCAGCAGTGTTCGCCAATAGCATAATTTTGTAGTGTGTTCCATCATCTCTCTGTCGGCTCTGTGAAAACTACTCTCCCAGTCAACATCTTTACTGTCATTCTCTGTCCAAAACGTGGACCTCAAGACTGTCGCAGGCTTCCTACCGATGACAGCGCATGCTTCTTACATTGGCGAGTTTCCACTACAGTGGAAAAACAAAAAGGAAAAAATACGTTCCACCCTTCTGGAGTGGGCTTGGCGGGCCACCAACCACGTAATGCAGTAACAGATAGTGATATTTTTTGGAGCACTTTCTCAGGATCTTACTTGCAGCTGGGGCCTACACTTTTGCATACACCTAATGGTGTTTCTCTGGAAACTCTTACACCATTGAACAGTTCTCTCATTCACCTGAGGTTGAACTATCCGGTCCACAGGCTGGAATAAGGAAAACAGTGGGGGTTGCATTTTTAGCATTGCAACTGCGTCCTGCCATATTGTCCAAGACCCTCAGGTCTAGAGTCCGGCACCGGAATAGCAACTTCGAGCCTCCTACACAAATTCTGTTCTCCCGCTTTGTATCTGCCGTGGATCAATTTGCTTGCTTATGGAAGGACACCGTCATCTGCATCTCAAATATATTCATGGAAAGTGACTGAATGGTGGTGAACCCCCGCCTCATCACAGAACGTGAAGGTCAGATACTTCATCACTCAGTGAAGTGACAATCGGCAGATCTGACAACAGAGTACAATGCTGGTACAAGCACAAGTGTTTCAGCGCGCGTTGTTGACTAACCCTAACACAATGTTCTGTCACATTAATGTGACCACCTGTCAAACGCGTGAATAAGCATCTTTTACAACATGGACCGCTGTGAAAACTGGAGGAGATCATTGAGTTTCTGGAAAGTATTAACACGGAGGCGGAGCCATGCCGACTCTAAGACTGTGGCCAGCTGCACTGGGTTTCTCAGTTGCAGATCCATGGCGCGAACAGCCCGATCGAGATGGTGCCAAAGATTATCGATAGCGTTTAAATAATGAACATTGGGTAGCCAGGAGAGTACGGTAAACTCGTCCTAGTGCTCTTTAGACCACGCATGGACAATGAGAGATGCGCGACACATTGAATGCTGGTAGATGCCTTCATACTGAGGAAGAACTAATTGCACATAGGGGTGAACATGTTCCTCAAGGATAGGTGCGTACTTGTGTTCATCCATTGTGCCTTCCAGGATGGCATGGTCACTCAAGAAACGCCTCCCCGCGTGGACGCTTCCGATAGCTTTAAGATGTTTCAAGTCCTACACACCATCTGTCTGATTCCGTCCACTGGAACACAAAATGTAATTCATCTGAAGAGATCACCTGTCACCAGGCAGAGGAGGTCCAGTTGCGGTACTGGAATGAGAATTCCAGCCTTTGTTACCGATGAAAAGTCGTCATCATTGCATGAAGCAGGCATCTATTACAGAGAAACATACACATCAACCTTCACTGAACATTCGTTGAGGAGACACTGTTGGTAGCCCTTTGGCTCATCTGAGCAGGCAGGTGGTCAATAGCTGCACATGTATTCGACTGTATGTTGTTGTTGTTTTTTTGGGGAAGAGGCCAAACAGTGAGGTCATCATTCTCATTGGATTATGGAAGGATGGGGAAGGAAGTCGGCCGTGTCTTTTCAAAGGAACCATCCCAGCATTTGCCTGGAGCGATTTAGGGATATCACGGAAAACCTAAATCAGGATGGCCGGACGCGGGATTGAACCGTCGTCCTCCCGAATTATTCGACTGTACACATCTTTGCAGCCGTCGTTCACCCATGTCATCAGTAGCCCGTTGTACGCCACAGCTGTCTCGGCGCAAGTTTTGGATAGCGCTATTTCGCCATGCACATTATACTTTAAACATAGCGAGACACGACAGTTTTCAAACTTAGCCGTTTCTGAAATACCTCCATCCTTGGCCCAAAAGCCAGTGATCTTGCCGTGCTGGAAGTCAGCTAAATCTCTCCGTTTCCACATTACGACAATGATGGCACTTTTTTCTGCACTTCTCCGAAAGACTTTGTAGACCCTCCATCTGATAGTTCATTGAGTTGTTACCGCACGTTGATATAGAAAATAGACGGTGTTCACGTTAGTATGAGTGGACTGTGTACTTCCATGCCGACCCAACGACGTTGCCAATTACGACTGCAGCCGCACAGGGTCATAGAGTTTTGACTGTGGATCAACGGAAATGTATCGCCTGTTCAGATAAACCACGTTTTTTGATCATGGGTATGTCCAGATACAACGGCATGCAGGCGAACGTCTCCTCGAAACAGGTGGGGTCAGTATTCTGCTATGTGGGATATTGACCTGGTCCTACATGGGGCCTGTTGTAGTGATCGAAGATATCAAGACAGCTGAGGTCTATGTGATCACTATTGTAGCCCACCTGTGTCGCTTCAAGCTTGATGTCTTCCCCAGCAGCAATGAGATTTTCCAAGAACATGTCCATATTAAAAGGCCACAGTTGTGCTATAGTCATTTGACGAGTATGACAGTGAAAGCATTTTGATATCTTGGCCACCAAATGTGCTCGATCTGAACCTGATGGAACACATTTTGGACGCTGTCGGGCGCTAACTAAGCGTCCAAAAACCACTGTCCCATAAATTAGGCGGATTGCTTGACCTGTGCATAGATATCTGGTGCTACGTGCTCCCAGAAACATACGAATGATTTGTCGAATCCATGCCACGCAAAATCGTTGTCTCACTACCTTCACGCTAGTTGCGCTTCCTACAAGCGCTCGAAATTAACAATGATCCATAGAGGTTAATATTGTTACTTGTATTTATTTTTGTCCTTCCATGACGTCGAATATTATCTTTTGGTTAGCAGTCACTGCATTTAAAAAAGCTCACCAGGCGCAAAAAAAAAAGAAAAAAAAACCTCACCGATACAGAAATCATTACAAGCATCATTTAATGCCATGTAATTCCGCTCCTGCACTCGATAAGTGGGTGAACAAGGGTGTGTACGTCGCTATTCGCCACGGATTTGATCGCGCATTTCCACCAAAAATCCTGGGATGCTGGTATCTGCATTTTGCCCAATGTGTCACAGAGATTTGATATGGGTTTCAAGTCAGGTAATTATGCAGGCTAATCGAGAAGTAATGCAGTGCAGTAATGTTCAGAAAGCCAGTCACATATTCTTGCAGGTTAATGAACTTTGCTATCGCGACGTGATCGACTCCAGATGTTCAGTGTATGCATTTCCTGTCGTAATGTTCTCTCGCTAATAGGTTCGTATGGAGCGTCATTCACTGCTTGTAGCAATCCCACATTGTTTGGAAGCGATTTTAGTTCGTAAGTCGTGAAACGTGTCTCCCATACCATGCAATGAGAATTGTTTTTTGACCACAATTCTGATGTCGTGTTTCGTGGCCACAGCACTGCTTTTAGAGATGCTGAACAGTCTTCCTCGAAACACCAAGTCCGGGAACTTCACACACTGCATGGCCATGGGCGTAGTCATACACAACTACCCGTTCTTGCCACTCTGTTACATGTTCTTACAGTTACCCATGTTTATGTACAATCTCTGGTTGAAAAAAAGATGTCTCATTGATAGCTACTGCTCTATTCTCAAGTAGAGGCAATGCAAGTAGGAGAGAAGGGCCGGTTTTAGCTCACTTGGTTCTGTCCTGGCTCACGCCTGGACTGGTCCAAGTTATCCAGAAGCGGCCCTTTTCTCATACTATAGTCCAAATTTCAGCTAACTAACTTATTTTCGTTTGAAAAACCCCTATTATATTTTAAATTACCTAGAAAAATTAAGGAAAAATGAATATTGTTTCTGGTCACGTTCACTCATTACAAAAAATTATTTTTTCTCATAAAAGGTGAACAAAAGAAAAAATATAATTTTATAAATGTTGCACACAAAGAAAAATAAATGAAGTTTGGTTAATGCAGAATGAATAATTTTTTTTAAAATCACTGGCTTACTAGTTCAGTGTATTTTATTATGAAAAGTAAATGTCAGAAAACAAACTCTTTAAAAACTGCTAAACAACGCTCACATTGTCCTCAATACAGCTTGTGCTTTTTAGGACTACTCTGATCCTATGTACACTGTGCTACATGAAGACAATGTTCTGAATTAACAGAGCCACTCCATTTATTCAGGCCATTATTAAGTATACTGGTCAGGGTGTTGATAGTTTTAGTGAAATGGCCTGCTCTCTTTTCACTTTTGCGTTTTAATGCTCTCCTTTTGATCAAGGCTTGTGTGAAGTTTAGCTGATGTAAAAGTGTTTGAAAATCGTATATATATTTGGTATCTGAGAGACAATGCTTATTCAAATTTAGTCATTTTCGAGTGTTTGATTTGGATCTAAATAAATGATTTTTGTGACATTATTGTATTTTATTTGATGGGATGATATGTAAATAACATAAAACGATAATTACAGTACTCAATGTTAATTTTTTTTTAAATTTCAAATTTCAAATCAAGAATGTTCTCCTCTTAATTTAAATGGAGAAACAGCAATGCCATCTGCTGACAGATTTTGTAACTATTACACATTAATATATTAAAAAACTAGAAACCCACCTCGATTGCGGAAAAAGGACCTAGTGTTAACCTAGGTTTCGGTGCAGATAACTACACCTTCTTCAGAACAATAAAATCCACAAGTGCCTAAGGAGACTTTTGTCAATGATTGAAAAAACACAATAGCTATACATTTATAAACGAAAAAAAGGAAAACACAAACAGTACATATGTAGAAAGTCAAAACCACTACTTAACTTAATGGTGTATGCTCCACCTCACACCATCCTATGTTCGATGGGCCATGACCTGCCATAAACTTTTCTCGCAATCGAGGCGGGTTTCTAGTTTTTTAAATATATTTGCACTTTACGGAGGGTCATGGCACATCAAACATAGGCCGGTGTGAGGTGGAGTGTACACGAATAAGTTAAGTAGTGGTCTTGACTTTGTACATATGTACTGTTTGTGTTTTCCTTTTTTTCGTTTATAAATGTATAGCTATTGTGTTTCTTTAATCATTGACAAAGGCCTCCTTAGGCACTTGTGGGTTTTATTGTTCTGAAGAAGGTGTAGTTATCTACGCCGAAATGTAGGTTAACACTAGGTCCTTTTTTCGCAATCGAGGCGGGTTTCTAGTTTTTTAATATATTAGCCAACGATTCCTGATGTGCTGTGATGTTGAAAGTTCTTAAACTATTACACAGTTTGATACATGTAAAATAAATTAACTGTGAAATTTGACACAAACAATATGCAACAGTTGCACAGTTCACACAGGTAAAATGCATCTATGATACTGTGTTTTGTTACAGCCTTTGAATTCTGATTGCATTTTTGGGTGGGTCCTTTAGCTCTGGAAAATTGCTACCCACAATACATAGAAGTTGGGTTCCATAACTCTCTGGAGAAAGGTTCGAAAAAATGATTGGTAATTTCTCAGCCAAATAATAACCAGTTTTAAAAATTCAAAATGCTAATATAATCTACATAACAAAAGCTATCTTAAAAAAATACAACGAAAAAAATTAGATATCATCTTCAAATCGACAAACTAAATTTTTCAGTTTTTATATTCTCTATCTATATGAAAATGCTTACGAAATAAATGAGCATGATGTTAACACTTCTATAAATTCTCTAATTTTTATTCATTTATGTAATTAAAAATTTTCAGTAAGTATTCTGTCTTGTGAATCCTACATTAATTTCTTTTTATCGTACATAGCTATATAAGCAATTGTGTCATACGGAACTGTCAAAAGTTGCACAAAGTGTCAGGGACATTTTCTGTGAAGTTAGAATACTTTTTTCACTTGCCATATTGATGACATAAATCGGATAATTCGTTATAAAATTAAATGGACTAATATCTACATCTCCTTTCAGTAGTGTAGTCCGTTTACAATCGAGAAATGAATCATACGCTTTGAGAAAATGAGTTGGTGGATTAATATTTCACATCTCCTTTGGGAAAATTTCGTTTCTTCCATTTTCTGGTATATTCTGCAGTTTAATGTGTTCGAGTACTGAAGAGTCAACGAACTGATAATTTTTACGATTTGTCTGAAATGTAACAAATACAAAATATGGCATATCAAGTTCTAGTGAGCTATAGTAATTTATTGAATACCGAGGTCACAATTTTTCTTATCACTCCATCTTACTACTTCTACAGTTTGTAGTTAAAAAAAGATATCAGAATTTTTGGATCTTTTAGAATATTTTCTCGCTGTTCTACCCATAATTTGGTTGATATTTAACTAGTATGTGAATTTTCATTGCTTCTATATAACAATTTTACCTTCTTATGGAAGTGTATCTTTCATTTCAACTCCAGCTTCATTATAATCTGGCCATCTAAGAATTGTACCTACAGCACTAGAAGACCTATTCACAACTATAGTTGAATCACCTTCCAACATTATTTCCTTATAATCTTTAAAGAAACCACCAAGCATTGTTAGTGGATAAAGTAATTATAATTACTTTATAATAAAATAATTTCTTACATTTTAATTCGCCATTATGAGGAATATGTCATTCCAAGCTTATTTTAACAGCAAGAGATGGAGTCAAGTTCAAAAAACCTGACTAAGAAATAAATTCTTGTTCTGTTCTAGATAGAATATCCTTCCCATTCTTTATAGTTATAAACTCAAATAGTTTTACTACATAATTATCAATAAATATTTTATTGGATTTTCCTTTGTATGTTGGATAATATGATTCTGATCCATCAGGATTAACTATAACAATTCCAAAACTCATGTACAGCTGGTCAGCATGTGGCTGAAGCCAATCATCTCCAATAATTACTTCAATTTTTGTATCATTTACATATTTACTTCAATTTCTGTATTATTTTCTTCTCATTCACAGGGAATGAGTGAAAGTAGTAAATCTCAAATTTGTTCATGATTTACTAAACAACTAAAACAACTGTTACACTAGCGCCACTACACTCAATCAAACTGCCATTTGGATCAGTTGTAGTAATTTCTAAAGATTGAATAGGATCAAAAATTGGAAAATAAAATTTACTGGTCTATCAAATTCAACATTATTATTGAATGAAGCAATAATATTAGTTTCTCCATCAAAATGATCAGTATGTTTTACAAACATTCCATCAGCTAAATTAGAATTTATATTAGTTAATTCAAATGGTATTATTATTGGTAAATTATTTCCAGCTGTTTTTGATTCGTTACAATAGTCAGGCCACTAAATCCTAATGCACTTTTGATACTATCTTTTTTAGTCACACATAACTTAACGTGACTCTCAATAAAATTTCTAATTTAAATCTCATCAGCTTTAATATTTGCATTCAGTTTATTGAAGGAATCAACTTTTCAAAGTTTTTCAAACTATGTATTTACCAACAGGAATTTGCAGTATTTGTTTATCATAATAAAGTTCATTATTTTGTGGTATAATATTTGGATTTAAAATGGTTGAATAGAAACCAATTAGTGCAACATTATTATAACTTTCTCATCTAGGTACAGTCAACCTTTTTTGGGAACTGATGACTTAGCACTCAAATGAAACAGATGAACAATTTGTTAAATAATTTCATGTAAGTAAATGAAACCTAATTGAGAATAAAAAAAATAAGAATTCCGGAAAAGAAATCAAAAAGCAAACATTGTAAGCTTTTTCCAAATTCTCTTGGATATGCAATCATAGGAACAAGCGGATGTGGTAAAACAGCATTAATGATCGACAGTTATATTCTAACTTCAACATGGTTGGATTGGAATAAAATTAATCACATGTATGTTTGTTCAAAAAGTTTAGATCAACCAAAATACTCAGAATTCCTAAAATGTGTAAAAAATTGAAGATAAGTATAAAGAAAAACTTACTACTTTTATTGAAGATAGTGATTAAATAACACCACTAGATCAATGCCAAGAAAGTTCAGTTGTAGTTTCAGACGACTTTGTTCTTGAAAATGAAGGTGTAGTTAGAGAATATTTTACTAGAGGTAGACATAAAGGAATAGATTGGTTTTACTTAGCTCAGACATATTCAAATTTCCCAAAACAATAGTCAAACATTTGAAATGTTTCAAATATTATCAGACAAGATGATGCAAATTTAAATCATATTTATCATAAATTTTGATGATTTTAAAGAAATGTGTAAAAATGTTGGAATAATCAGTTTAGAGTTTCTTATGAAGGATATGACTAGAAATCCGAATTTTTGTAAGTTCAGAAATAAAATTTAGAGATTCATAAAGAATTAATGAATTTTTATCATCATTAAATGAACACACTGAAAAATGCTATTACATATGTTTTACCTGAATACACAAATGAATTTAAAGAAGCTCCTGATATACAACACAATATGAAAAAATTGCAAAAAAATTGAATTGAGATTTGGTGAATATTATACTAATCGTTCACGGTCCAGTAATGAAGCTAAATCTGGACCTGATGCATATGGTTGAGAATGTTTTGAAAGACGTATATTTAGAATATGGTAAAGTGTATAAATCTTTTCCAAAAATAGTTTTAATTCATATTTTTTATCTCTAATTAATGTTTGGAAAATATGATAGAAAAGTTATTATAAAGCTAAACAAAATATAAGAAAAGTTGAAGAACTTAAAGGACAATTCAAGTTTGGAAAGAACAACCAAGAACAGAATATGAAAAATGTAAAAAAAGATAAAACTGTTATTGACACTATGAAACAGGTAAAATGAGGACAGAGACGTTGAAAAACGAATTGTTACTTATCACCACAAATTATGATGATATATTTCCCATTCCATTAACACCATCTGAATCTTCATTTGTAGGTAGCTCATCTCACACTTAAAATCCATCACTGCAAAGAGGAAAACAACTTGTAGAAAGGCTGAAGAAGGTAGAAGAAAAGAAGATAGAAAAACAAATGTCCCCAAAACTGCGATCATTGGTCCAGAAGCACCAAAGTATATTGGCACTCTCAATAGTAAAGTTTTTGGCTTGCAATTTGATGATAGTAAGCATTATATTGGGGATTCTGAATTTAAATTTAACAATGATAACATTTTAATTGAAAAAAAATTTGCAAAGCAACAACAGATTTAATGAAACTGGTGACTGAAAATAATGTTGAATATCATGAGGATGCTTAAAATAGCTATAATGACATATTAATATCAGCAAATGCTATTTTTCAGAATAATGATGCTTGTATTAATAAACCTAAATCAAGTAGCAGTGAGAAATGTAATCCATTTATCAGTCTGATATGGTTGAAAATAGGAAAATCAGCAAGTCGCGAAGACAAATTGGGATAAGTTTTAGTAAAGAAATATTAAAAAAACATCGAATATATTCAGGTGAATGATGATAGAGATTTAATCGATAGATTAGCAGTGATTCATGGTGAAGAATCAGCTGGAAATAAAGATTATTGTAATGAAAAAGCTGACATACCTCAAATGGTAACAAAGAAATGTATTCCTTTCATAATCCATAACCGAAAGGAATTTCATATTTAAATAGATTTGGAAAACTGAAGAATGTGAAAGTTTAGTAAACTCTTTGATTAACAGATAACCATTTGAAATGCATCTTCCTGGTTGTAATTACTACAAAAAAATGGTTCAAATGCCACTGAGCACTATGGGACTTAACTTCTCTGGTCATCAGTCCCCTAGAACTTAGAACTACTTAAACCTAACCAACCTAAGGACACCACACACATCCATGCCTGAGGCAGGATTCGAACCTGCGACTGTAGCAGACACGCAGCTCCAAACTGTAGCACCTAGAACCGCTCGGCCACTCCTGCTGGCGTAATTACTAGAGTCTGGGAACAAAATTAGAAGAAAGTAGGTCTAGAGGTGATAAAGGAATTAATCTATCTGACAAAGCTTGCAAACTACATGACATTGCATACAGAGATCATAAAGAAATAGAAAAAAACACTAAGCATATAAAGAACTTCAATTAGCTGCGAAAGAAATAATGTATGCCTCTAATGCTTCATTAGGAGAAAAATTAGCAGCTAGAGCAGTTAGAGGTGTAATGTACAGAAAAGAAAATTTAGGAATGGACGCTGCCATTGCTGAAAATGGTTGGCGTTTATTTAGTTATTAATCCCTATAAGTATTTAATTAGTATAAATGAATAACTTTCAATTGATTATTGTTCGTTACCTACTGGTGAAACTAAACCAAATTAAATAGTATTGATCAATTGTTATAAATAGGCACAAAAACAGAGTGAAAAATTGGTGGAAAATTATTTAAAGGCTACACGATTATTGGTTGGATAAATTTAGAAAACAAAAAAAAGAATTATAAGTGACAACTGTTCAAAAAACAGAAAGATTAATTAAACAACCAGGAATTATATAACATCTTTAAAGTAACTAAAGGATATTGTGATTTTAAACATAGAAGATTATTCGATTTAAAAGATTTTTAAGTGGTTATGATGCAGTTACCAAACAATAATGAGAAAATGAGCTAACCAACACAAAACCTGAATACACAACTTTTCTAACAAAGTTCAGTAGCCTACAGTTTAGTGAAAAGATTAGCCAACTTAATGAAAATAATCTAATTACTTTACCAAAAAGATGTAGAGGAAGCTTTTTCAAATCACTTCTCAAAGCAGATTTAACAACATCCCTAAATCAGTTACATAATCTTCAGAAAAGGATGTGTGACAAACAAAAACTGAGATTTTTTTACTTAGGTGTGATGAAATATTGAAATATACATTTGACTACAATGTAAAATTCAAGAGTCTTATTTTATTTGAGGCCAATATAGATGGTGATTTGTCACTTACTGATATTAAAACAGATGTAAAAAGATGTAATGCTGACGAATTGGAAACATTGTATCCATCTCAGTTCAGTAATCCATTACTTGAAATGAAAATGTAAGATAAAATATTTATAACTCCATAGCAATCAGTTAAAACTGTACCTCTTTTAGGTAAATTACTGATGTTTGGCGAACTTAGTTGATAATCAAGTGATGATGGCAGAATGGAACTGTTTGAATTGTAAAAAATGTACTGAAACATGTAACCATCAGACAGTAACAACTAAAAATGTAAGAGGAAGCATTGAAGAGCTTTTACATTATATAGCACTAAAAAGCTTCAGCTCTTCCAGTTACAGATAAAACAGGTAAAAATGTAGCTGATGCTTTTGAAAAAATATTCAAGGTTAACAAAACAAGAAATTTACAAATAAATGATTCCGTAATAAACAATTTCAAGAACTGACGAAGAAAGCTTATATTAATAATTATTCAACTCTTAATGAATTAAAGGCATCTATCAGTGAAAAATTTTACAGAACACTTAAAGTGCACTGGTTTAATTAAAAATATTGTTGTTGGTGCTGTGGTCTTCAGGCCAGAGACTGGTTTGATGCAGGTCTCCATGCTACTCTAATTAAAGATATATTTGATGAATATAATATTATAAATCATTCAACAATAAAAATTAAATCAATAGAAGACAGTGAAAATAATTGTTAACTGACTGTTACTGTACCTAATGATAAATTGCAATTAAAAATTGGATATAAAATCAAAATCAGTCAGTTAAAAGAAATTTTTGAAAAAGGATACATTACTAATTGGTCAACAAAAATTTTTGAAACAGAATCTGTTATACATTCTCATCCAATCCTACACTGACTACTTTGCATGACAAACATAATTATGTACCTCACTGCAGACATCTTAAACAGTATATGTCGCTAGGAATGAAATCAACAAAAACACATAGAGTTTTAAAGTGTAAGCAAAAGGGTTTGTTGAAGAAGTGTATTGACTGAAACACAAAAATAAGGATTAAACAAAGAACGATAGTGATGACAATTATTATGAACAAGAACTGAAGAAAACAAAATATGCTGATCAATTTATAGTTCAGAAAATTTTAAGAAAGAAAAGTTATAAAATGTATGTTAAATGGATAGTATTTGATCATTCACATAATGATTGGATAAATAGTTAAAATTGTTTTATAAATATTAAATAGAAATTTCTTTACATACATGTGTCAAGTATTAGAATTTTACAACAAACTGAATGACTGAAATAAGTGATGAGGATTATAAACATGCAATATTAGTATGGGAAAAATTTAATATGAAAAATCTTGGTGAATATCATGATCCAAAACTTAAAATTGATGTAGTATTATTCAGTGACTGTAAATAACAGAATAACTTGTATAAATTCTTATGTTTTAGAACTTTCTTGGTATTTCGCTGCACCTGGTTGGTCATGGGATACATTGTTGAGAATGATTAAGCAACCACTAGTATTATTACATGATTATGACATGTTATGTGTATCCACAGGACATGTGGCCTGTAATTGAAGAAGTGTCATGATGATTTTTCCATTGGCAAAAGATTCCGGAATAGTCCCCCATTCGGATCTCCGGGAGGGGACTGCTAAAGGGGAGGTTACCATGAGAAAAAGATTGAATAATCAACGCAAGGATAACGTTCTACGAGTGGGGGCGTGGAATGTCAGAAACTTGAACGTGGTAGGGAAACTAGAAAATCTGAAAAGGGAAATGCAAAGACTCAATGTAGATACGGTAGGGGTCAGTGAAGTGGAAGGAAAACAAGGATTTCTTGTCAGATGAGTATCGGGTGATATCAACAGCAGCATAAAATGGTATAACAGGTGTAGGATTCGTTATGAATAGGAAGGTAGGGCAGAGGGTGTGTTACTGTGAACAGTTCAGTGACCGGGTTGTTCTAATCAGAATCGACAGCAGACCAACACCGACAATGATAGTTCAGGTATACATGCCGACGTCGCAAGCTGAAGATAAACAGATAGAGAAAGTGTACGAGGATATTGAAAGGGTAATGCAGTATGTAAAAGGGGACGAAAATCTAATAGTCATGGGCGAATGGAATGCAGTTGTAGGGGAAGGAGTAGAAGAAAAGGTTACAGGAGAATATGGGCTTGGGACAAGGAATGAAAGAGGACAAAGACTAATTGAGTTCTGTAACAAGTTTCAGCTAGTAATAGCGAATACCCTGTTCAAGAATCACAAGAGGAGGAGGTATACTTGGAAAAGGCCGGGAGATACAGGAAGATTTCAATTAGATTACATCATGGTCAGACAGAGATTCCGAAATCAGATACTGGACTGTAAGGCATACCCAGGAGCAGATATAGACTCAGATCACAATATAGTAGTGATGAAGAGTAGGCTGAAGTTCAAGACATTAGTCAGGAAGAATCAATACGCAAAGAAAGTGGCATACGGAAGTACTAAGGAATGACGAGATACGTTTGAAGTTCTCTAACGCTATAGATACAGCAATAAGGAATTTCGCAGTAGGCAGTACAGTTGAAGAGGAATGGACATCTCTAGAAAGGGCCATCACAGAAGTTGGGAAGGAAAACACAGGTACAAAGAAGGTAGCTGCGAAGAAACCATGGGTAACAGAAGAAATACTTCAGTTGATTGATGAAAGGAGGAAGTACAAACATGTTCAGGGAAAATCAGGTATACAGAAATGCAAGTCACTGAGGAATGAAATAAATAGGAAGTGCAGGAAAGCTAAGACGAAATGGCTGCAGGAAAAATGTGAAGACATCGAAAAAGATATGATTGTCGGAAGGACAGACTCAGCACACAGGAAAGTCAAAACAACCTTTGGTGACATTAAAAGCAACGGTGGTAACATTAAGAGTGCAACAGGCATTCCACTGTTAAATGCAGAGGAGAGAGCAGATAGGTGGAAAGAATACATTGAAAGCTTATATGAGGGTGAAGATTTGTCTGATGTGATAGAAGAAGAAACAGGAGTCGATTTAGAAGAGATAGGGGATCCAGTATTAGAATCGGAATTTAAAAGAGCTTTGGAGGACTTACAGTCAAATAAGGCAGAAGGGATAGATAACATTCCATCAGAATTTCTAAAATCATTAGGGGAAGTGGCAACAAAACGACTATTCACGTTGGTGTGTAGAATATATGAGTCTGGCGACATACCATCTGACTTTCGGAAAAGCATCATCCACACAATTCCGAAGACGGCAAGAGCTGACAAGTGCGAGAATTATCGCACAATCAGCTTAACATCTCATGCATCGAAGCTGCTTACAAGAATAATATACAGAAGAATGGAAAAGAAAATTGAGAATGCGCTAGGTGACGACCAGTTTGGCTTTAGGAAAAGTAAAGGGACGAGAGAGGCAATTCTGACGTTAAGGCTAATAATGAAAGCAAGGCTAAAGAAAAATCAAGACACTTTCATAGGATTTGTCGACCTGGAAAAAGCGTTTGACAATATAAAATGGTGCAAGCTGTTCGAGATTCTGAAAAAAGTAGGGGTAAGCTATAGGGAGAGACAGGTCATATACAATATGTACAACAACCAAGAGGGAATAATAAGAGTGGACGATCAAGAATGAAGTGCTCGTATTAAGAAGGGTGTAAGACAAGGCTGTAGCCTTTCGCCCCTACTCTTCAATCTGTACATCGAGGAAGAAATGATGGAAATAAAAGAAAGGTTCAGGAGTGGAACTAAAATACAAGGTGAAAGGATATCAATGATATGATTCGCTGATGACATTGCTATCCTGAGTGAAAGTGAAGAAGAATTAAATGATCTGCTGAACGGAATGAACAGTCTAATGAGTACACAGTATTGTTTGAGAGTAAATCGGAGAAAGACAAAGGTAATGAGAAGTAGTAGAAATGAGAACAGCCAGAAACTTAACATCAGGATTGATGGTCACGAAGTCAATGAAGTTAAGGAATTCTGCTACCTAGGCAGTAAATTAACCAATGACAGACAGAGCAAGGAGGACATCAAAAGCAGATTCGCTATGACAAAAAAGGCATTTCTGGCCAAGAGAAGTCTACTAATATTAAATACCGGCCTTAATTTGAGGAAGAAATTTCTGAGGATGTACGTCTGGAGTACAGCATTGTATGGTAGTGAAACATGGACTCTGTGGGAAAACCGGAAGAGGAGAGAATCGAAGCATTTGAGACGTAGTGCTATAGACGAATGTTGAAAATTAGGTGTACTGATAAGGTAAGGAATGAGGAGGTTCTACGCAGAATCGGAGAGGAAAGGAATATGTGGAAAACACTGATAAGGAGAAGGGACAGGATGATAGGACATCTGCTAAGACATGAGGGAATGACTTCCATGGTACTAGAGGGAGCTGTAGAGGACAAAAAGTGTAGAGGAAGACAGAGATTGGAATACGTCAAGCAAATAATTGAGGACGTAGGTTACAAGAGCTACTC
The DNA here is from genome assembly GCF_023898315.1 of Schistocerca nitens. Classification (NCBI taxonomy): domain Eukaryota; kingdom Metazoa; phylum Arthropoda; class Insecta; order Orthoptera; family Acrididae; genus Schistocerca; species Schistocerca nitens. Next base: position 411,122,348 of record NC_064622.1, read on the forward strand.
TGAGATGAAGAGGTTGGCACAGTAAAGGAATTCGTGGCGGGCCGCATCAAATCAGTCAGTAGACTGATGACCAAAAACAAAAGACATGATGTTATGGCTGAAAAAAGTATAAGAGGTAAAATATCCCAATATTGAAAAGATGTGTAGAAGCAAATAATAAAGATTTGAAAAATTTTAATGAAAATGATATCGAATTATTTAGCACATTTAGTTGCAATTAATTTATATGGATAAGGTATGAGTGAATTTTTACCATTTGTTGTATTTGAATATCAAGAACCAAATAATTTTGGTTGTACAAAAAATTTAACTTTCAGATACTGCTAAAATTGGATATTTGTGGAGTAGATCTAGAATATACAAAATATTTACATCATTTATATAAAGATTTAATATTCGCTACTGAAAATAAAAGATTTAACACTCACTACTGAAAATAAAATTGAACTTGGAACTAAAGAAAATTAGTTACTGACTACTTTGAATGACAAATATAATTATATAGTTCACTGTAGACATCTTAAACAGTATATGTCGCTAGGAATTAAATTAACAAAAACACACAGAGTTTTAAAGTTTAAACAACAGGCTTGGTTGAAGAAGTGTATTGACTGAATTACAAAAATAAGGGGAAAAGCGAAGAACGATTTTGATAATGGTTTCTACAAGTTGATGAGTAATTCAGTATTTGGTAAGATAATGGTAAATATAAGAAATAGAGTGATATGGAATTAGTGTCAGATAGAGGAAAGAGCAATAAATTAATAGCTAAGCCAAACTTTAAGCCAAGAACTATATTTAATGAAAATCTTTTTGCCATTCCTGTGAATAAGACAGAAATTACATTTAATAAACTCATCATATTGGTATGACTTTACTTGATTTACCTAAAGAACTAATGTTCGATTTTAACTACAGTATAAAGAAACTGAAGTATGCAGAAGGTATTGATTTGTGTTTACTAGATACAGACATTTATATCGACAATATGAAGACTAAAGATTTTTATGAAGATATTAACTCAATGACTGATTGCTTATATAGAAGGGATTATACAACAGATACTATTTATTGAATTCCGCAAGTAAACAAGAAAGTTTTAGGGAAAATTAAAGATGAATGTCATGGAAAAATAATGAAAGAATTCTGTCATTTAAGGGATAAATTTATGCCTATAAAGTTGGTAATAAAATAGAAAACAATGTAAAGGGGTTAAAAACGTATTGTTAAAAATAGAAGTAGCTTAGAACATTATAAAGATTGTTTGTTTAACAATAGAGAACAGTATAGAAAAATTAATATGGTTTGAAGTGAAAAACATGTAATACATACAGTTGAAATAAACAAGAATGCATTGAGTCCGCATGATGATAAAAGATGTATTTTGGAAAATAAAATAGATAAATTACCATAAGACATTATGTACTGTAAAAAAGATCTAATGGAGACTTTAATGAAGAAGCTCAACAACACAAGTGTCTCGAAAGAGATTTAAAAAATTTGTGAGTTTGAGATAAATTTTTTTGTGTAATAATACTGGTTGTGAATATTTAAATACTAGATATGCAGAAAAAATTTGTACATAGGTTAATACCGACTTTCAGGTTATTTTACCCGATAGATATTCTAAATTAATTGCTGAATGCGATTTTCAAATAACTGAAAAAGGAGAAATGAAACTGAAGTATAAAGAAATGAACAATCTTAAAAATAAAAATAATAAATTTCGTAATCTGGAATTCACTCTGCGGATTTTATAGAAGTTCTATTTTTCCCTATTAAATTGTATAATCTTTAAATACACAATGCCAAACAGCTAAAGCAGTTTATAATTGCATGGATATAAAAAATACTGAAGAATTGCTTACAGGTAAGTATCGAAAACAGTGGTACCGAAAACATATCAAGAATGTAGTAAAGGATATCAAAACTTCAAGCCAATGTGGTAGAAGTATAGTCAAGAGTCATCTCAAAAAAGATGAAAAATTGTCAGTTCATAAAAGTCTGATGTCTGCTCAAGAAGAAAGAATTAAGGAAACTTTGAGTAAATAACAGAAATATAAAAACAGTTTATATTTTCTTACATTTACTTTTTATAATAAAATACACTGAACGAGTAAGCAAGTAAATTTTAAAGAAAACTTTTATTTATTCTGCGTTAACCATAATTCATTTATTTTTTTCTTATGTGCACCTTTTTTCATACATTCACCTTTTGTGAGGAAAAAAATTTTTATAATAAGTGAACATGATTAGAAAAAATTTTCTTAATTTTTCCAAGTAATTTATAATGAAATAGTTAGCCCTAAAATTAGTATTATAGTGGGAGAAAAGAATCAGTTCTGGATAATTTGGGTCGGTCCTGGCTTGAGCCAGCATGTGGCTTAAGTGTTGCGCCATCTGTAAAGCCTTAATGATTCATCTGTGTGTGCTAACTGTGGTGTCTAATTTTTTACATAGTTAATTTACAATTTTAGCGGTACCTGTATTGTTACCGACATTTAAATTATGCAGTTTCATTTTGCGAATCAGCCGAAGCACGAAAGCATTATGTTTCTACATTGCAAAGACGTGCGATCTCGCACTGTGGCCACACCCTCACAATAGCTTTTTTACGCTGCGCCTTTTTCTTCTCTCGTGCGACTATGTGTGTGTGTGTGTGTGTGTGTGTGTGTGTGTGTGTGTGTTTACGCACGTACCGGCGTGTGGGGACTTCTGTAGCGTGGGTGTTTACGGCCCGAGCGCAGCCAGCTTAAAGTTTAATACCGCGGGAGTAGGAAATCCGATTGTTTTACGGCCAGCTGTTTCGCGCCCGACACTGCAGAGGAGTTTTCCGGGAAACTGCGATTACAGCGGCCCTAAACGCGTCCCCGAGTGCTTCCGAACTTTTGGCGTCCGCGAACTGCCAGAATCGCACACGAAAGTGTCACCAGACACGTTAATTAGACGGAATCTCGCTTTACCACTTCTTCCAGTTTCGCCAAGGCAAATCAACTACGTTACGCAATCGTAGTTTGAACGACTGTCAATTATTTCAATGAAATACAGTTCTACAACAATGCGTTCCATGTCAGTACATTACAATATTTTTACAGTCCTATTACAGACTTAGAAGATATCTATTCATATATTGTGAAAAGGATTATCTCTGCTTCTTCCCCATTAAGTTATGTTCTCTTTTAACGATCCTGTTCTTCACTACAGTATAAAGACATTATTAATTTGTTTTTGGCGGCTGTTTATGTTCTTCACACATTTCTTAATGAAAAGTCCCCTAGAACTTAGAACTACTTAAACCTAACCAACCTAAGGACATCACACACATCCATGCCCGAGGCAGGATTCGAACCTGCAACCGTAGCGGTCCCGCGGTTCCAGACTGTAGCGCCTAGAACCGCTCGGCCACCCCGGCCGGCATTTCTTAATCAATGTAGTTGTTGTTCATAATAAGGTTTCTTTGCTGTTACAAATTTTGTCATTGTCGATGAGACCTCTCTGCTATTGGCAAAGTTACCTATGTTTGTAGATCTGTCTCCACTATTTGGACCCATTTAATGTACGATAACACAATAAACAGTGTGGCTATATTTTTAAGTGTCTTTTCAAAATATGTTTTATTTCGTGTTCGGGTGAAATGAGATGGAGTAACTACAGCTCTCTCAATCTTTTGTTTACTACTTTCAATATAATCATATGTTCACTGTAAGAAATCTTCAATACTTTACTTTTTAGGGGTCTGTGCCTCAACCATTAAAATGTCTATATGATCACTTTGTTTCTGATCCATCTGTCTGTCTGTCTGTCAGTCTGTCCGACTGATCAAATCCCTTTTTCCTGGAACAGGTAGATGTATCTGGTTTAAATTTATGTTGAGGTCTACTGTCCCTTGGTGGCGTAAAAAAGTGAAGCATCTAAGTTAATGCAATCAAAAGTTAGGACCTTTTATGTTACATACTTCGATGTTCAAAAACATACTCATCAAAACCTACAGCTTACCTCCCGCTGACCTAGAATCATGAAATTTGGCAAGAGAAAGATTTCACAGTACAGCCAATGGAAGTAATCTGAATATTGTTAATCTGAAACTGTATAATATGAAAAAAATATTTCTTTTGTCATTTATTTTCTAGCTTTCAACTTGAAACTAAAACATTCTGGAAAGTATTGTAGTTCATGGGACCGATATCTTTCTAGTCTCAACGATGATAAGGAGCAAATGTAATCGATTCTCGGAATGGATAAACCGTCTAAATACATATAATTAATTTTGAATGGAACACTCACTGAGTGAGTCGTACTCGCACTTGCCAAATTTTTTTGTAATACAAGGGTGGTTGAAAAGTTATCGGAACGGAATATAAAAAAGTACTTATTTTACTGAAACTTTTTTTTAATTTTTCAGTGTAGTCTTCTTGTAGGTTAATGCACTTGGTCCAACGATCTTCCAGTGCCTTGATCCCATCTCAAAAATCTCGGAAATGAGTTTTCTCCAGGCCTGCCAAATAATTGTCAACTGCTGATATCAGTTCATCATTTGAAGTGTATCTTCGTCCACCAAGGAAAATTTTTAGTTTTGGGAAGAAATGGAAGTCTGACGGAGCCATATCAGGTGAATAAGGGGGGTGTGGCAGCAATTCATATCTTAGTTCGCGTAATTTTGCCATGGCGACAGTCTCATGTTTTTTGCGCGCGTCAATAGTTGTGGCTCCCATCTTGCAGATAATTTTTTCATTTCTAATTCTTCAGTTAAAATGTGATATACCGTTTCAGATGGCATTTGGTAAGCCTGAGAAATTTCAGGCACTTTCAGTCAACGATTCTCCATGACTATTTTGTGCACGTTTGCAATGATTTCTAGAGTAGTGCCACATCTTGGCAGACAACTGCACAGATCATCATCTGAGCTCTCCAGACCAAATTTAAGTTCATTCGTCCACTTGGCAACGGTTGAATATGAAGGAACATAGTCCCCCAGTATATTCTGGAAATCGGCATGAATGTCCTTTGCTTTCACACCTTTCTTTACGAAGTACTTAATCTCTGCTCGAATTTCGATTTTTTCCATCTTCGCAAATCACTACGCGAGAATAACAACAGAACTACGTCACTGACACAGCTGCTTTCCAATAATACTGACATGGCACGTCTTTACAGGGAACAGTCCAATGAATAAAACGTGAACAACTCGTTACGATAGCGCTGACCTCTGGTGGTGATTCCGAGAACTTTTCAAACAACCCTAGTATGTAGGGGGGACAGAGGCTGAATGAATTACCGGATCGGAATGACTTCGGTGGTCTAATTTCATCTAGAGTCAATGAAGTGCGCTCAGACTGACAGGATTTCACCAAATCAATGTCTGCTACGGTTTAGTAAGGTTGAAACTGTTGTCGCGTGCCAGTTACGTAGTCTGCATATAAAAATGAGCGAATTCACTGTTCCATTATAATCTACCAGACCGTTTCCAATATCATAGTTCTTTCTTCGCAGTCAACGTTTAGTCCACCTAAATCAGCATGTTCTAAGCTATTGTTGTGTACAATTCAGTTGGAAAAAAATTTCGCTCAATATTTTCTCAACTGATGTGCGTTTGACGCGGAATGGTCAACTGATACAGTTCGTCCCGTCCCGGTCGCTTTTTATTTTTCATTTGACGAATTCCAGCAGATGTTTCGTCTTTCTCTTTCTCAGACGGTACGTCATTACGTGCGGAAAACGAAGAGACAAAACTGGTCCACGAAAAACATGGACAAAGCTGTTGAATCGGTAATTAATAAAACGATGAGCCATGAGAATGCATCGAAACAATTTGTCGAAACACATATCCGCATCCATTCAACAAAGAAGCGGAAATGGCTTGTGAAGATTGGGAACTTTTTGACTCACCATCGTGACTTACGTTTCAGGAAGGAGAAAGCCACATCCGAGACGCGTGGTGTGGGATTCAGTAAAGTTACATTATCACAATTTTTTGAATTACTGACTACAGTTATCGACAAAAAAACTAGAGAATGAATTTACAGCTGTGATGAGACCGGTATAACTGTCATACCAAAACAGTACCCAAAAATTATTGCAAATAAAGTATAGCGTCAAATAGGACTGCTCACATCTGCACGTCGTGGAAATACGGTGACAGCCGATATTTGTTGTGCAAGGGACGGAAGATTGATGTCTCCAGTGTTGATGTGTCCTACGAAAAGGAAATAGAAAGAATATGAGTCTGGTTTGTCACCAGGAGATTAGGCCGAAGCTCATAATTGTGGGTGGATGACAACAGAAATATTCTTATGCTGGTTCTACAAATTCATCGACTTATCTAATGCCAAGACAAAAAGCGCTGTTCTGCTGCTCCTTGATGGGGAAGCAACTCTTACGAAAAAGTTGGAGGTGATGGAGCTAGCTCGGAGCAACGATGTTACTTTACTGTCCTTTCGGCCACATTGGTGGCAAAAGCTTCGTCCTCTGGATGTAGCCTTTATGAAACCCTTGAGCTTCTATTATGAAGACGAAGTAAGCAAACTTTTAAGATGGAACTCAGAGAAATTTTGTGGGAAATCACCTTGTTTGGGCAAGCTTTTCTGAATGATGCGAACATGAGAACTAATGAAAAGATTCTAGAAAACCAATTTCAACGCCTTCTCAGACAATGACTTTCTACCACCTACGACAACTGATATTCCGATTGAGGTAGGGGCCACTACCACTGAAAATCATTCAGTCAATCTTTCTCCAAATCTAGACACTGATGCTCCCAGTGACTCCTCAAACCCACATCCTGAACTCGTACAAACTAATTACAGTGCTGGAGCGTAGACCTGTGTTTTTGAGGTTTGATACTCCAGATGCATCCATCAATAACTACACAAGGTCAAGCTCCTGTGCTTTTAGCTCGGGAAATGTTACACCAATCAGTTGCACCAGGGTAGAAACGAGTGACAGGAAAGAGAGGTAAAACAGCCTTTCTTACATCATCCCCCTACAAGAATGACCTACGAGAATCGGTCAAAAATCCCAGAAAACTAATGAAACTAAAGAGAATATAGCAAAGATCAGGCTGCTACCTCAAAAAGAGAGGAAGAAAGTCAAAGGGAAAGGAAAGATCAACAAAGAAATGGAAGACAAAATAAAAAGAAATCGACTCTACAGAAAATGAAATATCCGAAGACAAGAAGATGCAGTATGTGTATATTGTAAGAAATTATATTTCACATCGTCTAGAGGTTGGACTGCACGTCAGAAGTGCAAGCAGTAGCCTCATAACTCATATACTGACATAGATAATTAGGACGACGAAGCCCATCTTATTTTCCAGGCGTCTCATCGAAGAATTTTTTTAAGGGCCAGTCCACCCTGTGTATGGGGCAAAACAGACCATTTTCTTAGTTTATCGATATAACAAACGAAATATATTGTTTTCCATTACTTAAAACTCCTGGGATAATTATTATGTTATCTTCATTTGCAAATTGTATTATAAAAATGATTGAATAAAACTGTTTTCATCATAGAGACGTCAAAAATTTGCTCTAAACGTTACGTGGATCATTCTATCCTGCTCTCCTCTACCAATATTATGCAAATTCTGTCTTGGTCTGAGTGACAGTGTGTTGCTATCTTCACGTAATGTAATAGGCGCCGAAGTCGATTAGTGGAAACCTCATTGAATAGCTTTAATGTAATACAGATTTAATACATATGTTGTAGGAATACGACAGAGACAATGTGTGTATGTTCAGGATCTCCTCCCAAACCAGTGGATCGATTACAAATCAAAATAGCCCTCATGAGAATCAGCACTGGGAGCTTTATAAACGACCTTCAATAGGAATAGAGATATGATCAAAAAAGTGTTTCCTCCATCCACTGGCATTTGACTACCCTCCATGACAGGCATGTTGTGGGAGTAGAATTGGCTTGGTTTGTTGAACTGCATTGAAGGAGTTACACATGTCGATGAGTATGACGGGGACAGGTTGAGATGGATAGAGGAGGGATGGACAGAACAAGATGAAGGAAGAATGGACAAAGAGAGGAAAGAAGAGGGAGATGCAAGAGGGAAGTGGAAGGTGTAGTAAGGTAGTAGGTAGGTAGAAAAGGAAGAGAGGGAGGTAGAGATGGAAAGAGAGCTGGGGAGAGGGATATGGTCAGAAGGAGGAAGATGTATGCTTAGAGAGAGGGGATGAAAGACCTAGGCAAAGAGAGTGACATGAGGAGAAGAACAGACAGAGTGGAGGCGATAGACAGACAGAGTGGCGGGGGAGGAGGGGGGGTGAGGTGGACAGATAGAGAGAGGAAGTGTGGAGGTGTCCTCAATATACTGTATGTGTTGAATACATATGTGAGTGAAGGCACAGGGAAGAGGCTGGTATGTACATAAAAAAAGTAACAGACATATAAAAAGTCTAAGAGATATGAAGACACTTTAGATTCGTGAGAACCATGAATCACACAGCTCACATAGTTAAAAGACATACAAAAATCAATCAGATGCAGCAAACAGCTAACCCAGGGGCATCTCGTCATATTGCTAAGACGTGGCTGCTATAGGTGATAAGGAACGAATGCACAATAGTAGTAGCGAATATGACGCTTCTCAGTGCGGCTATTTGTTTAGAGAAGTATAGACACTAGGACGCCATGCAGAAGCGTAATTCATGGGTACAATTCCTGCAGGTTTTGAAGCTTAAATTTTATTTTCTGAACTGAAAGGATTGTTTCATTCATTCTCAGTCATTCGTACATTCCATCAAGAAGAACCTTATAGAAAGTGGAAAGAATCGAGTAATACATTGATAAAAGAAAGGAAATCGTTGAAATGTACTCTGTATGTTACGTTAACAGTAAACTGTCGTTTTAGTGAAACTCCCTAGCTGATTAAAACTGTGTTCCAGACCAGGACTTGAATCCGAAGTGAAAATAGGAAGGTAGGAGACGAGGTACTGTAGGAAGTAAAGCTGTGCAGGCTGAGCGTGAGCTTTGCTTGGGCAGCTCAATCGGTACAGCACTGGTCTGGGAAATACAAAGATCCTGGGCTGCTGCAGAGAGAAATGTTTATGCTATCATTGTTCTGCTTAATGCTATGATTATGTGATCTGATTTTAATGAAATAAGTTAAAAAGAAAGCTGCTAGGTGCTGCCTCCTAGTTATACTATAGAACTGCTATTTATGCTGTTAGTATTTAAATATTTATTTGATTACAATGGCATTTTTCAAAGAAAATACGCACCTACATCCATAAATAATCAGCTGTCTTTATTGTTCTCACAGCTTGTCACGCAGCATTACTACAAAAACTGCTATTTGTGATGTAGCAAATAGAATTTTTGAGTCCACTATCCTGCATATTCAATTAATTTTACACGTTTTCAGCTATAATCTGAGCTGTGGCTGATAAGGATGAGTTTCGACCTCCAGTTAATATGCTTCTGCCATCAGAAAACATTGAACCGGATTTCAGTCATCAGAAGATCAGTCAGGTAGGTTAAAGGCATGAGTGGGCCCAGTACCGATACTTGTGGCACTCGAGGTGTTATTTTCTCCCATTCTGAGAGTAGTTTCATGCACGAGAGAATCAGATAATGAGGCCCTCTGCTTTCTGTTATGAATATAAGAGTTCATTCATGCAAAAGAAACGCCATTAATTACATAAAATTTTACTTTGCCAAATAATATCTTTTGTGATTCACACAGAGACTTTGGCAAGATCACAGAGAAAATAAGAATGCAGGACAAATTTTCGTTTGAAATTTTGTTTATTTATAACTCAGTCAACAACTGAAAATATGCGCTTCAGTTCTGACTTTGTTGACTGGTTTTGGGTAAGTTATATTCCCATCTTCAGGTGTACAACTTTATTGAAACAAGGGAGGAAAATGGTAAGGTCTGTATAGTACGTGTGGAACTGTAAAAAAAAAAGTAGCTACTAATGTTAATTCAGTTACAGACATAAGCAAGAAAGTGCAATCGGGTTAGCTTAGAAAAGAGGGAACCCAAAAAGGGAAATGAAGCGTATGGCAGCCTCAAACCATGTGCATGAAAAACTGAACAAGAACTGAAAGCACTAAAATCGAACTGCTACTAAAATCATACATAATGGCGGCATTTGGTGAACAAATGTTCATGCATTATCAGTCAAACGTAATATCGGAAGTCATGTAATTATATAGTCACAACTAAGTGTACTTTTATTTCCCTACGTTTAGCACTGCATGTGCACGTTCCCTATAAGACAATCTTTCCTTCTAAGATGTGACAAATATTAGAATAACATTTAAATAATTCTTCATAAGATAAAATTTAAAAACAGAATCCAGGTCTTTAAAAAGTTTTAATAACTGGTCAAGGAAGGTCAAACACAGTGTGAGTTGAGATGATAGAAACAGAGTGGAAAAAGGCCTATAAAATACAACAGATATCAAATGAAAAATTACTAAGTACCTCCTATCTCTCACTAATATGCTTTTACGAGTACAGTTTTCTGCTGTGGGAAGTATGGATGAGGATCATGTGTAAAAGAAACTAATCTGAAGTTTTATCAGGAACAGTCATACAAAAGTAAATAATAAAGAAGTCTACAGATTTTTAAATGTGTTGAAAATTTATCTACTGTGGTTTTAAGTAGTGATGCACAATAGTTTTTAAATAATAGTTTACTTCATAATATAAGGAAAAAGCAGGTCAAAACTACAATTAAAATTACAATAGGTGGGATTAAAATTGAGTACTTAGGTATATTCATTAATGCAGTCAAAAGAAAAAATTCGTAGAAAGTCCACAGAAACTTTCATGGGAAGAAGCCTCTGTCGATAAAGCAATCCGAACACTAAATAATAAGTGACAAGATAAGAAAGTTCTCATTCTGAAATCAGACTAGGGGAATAGACCCATATTTATTAACGATAACGGTTACTTTAAAAAAATTGAAAATTCTTTAGGAAGAATAACATTGTAAAAGTTGAAAAGGACTTGACACCCAGATTCCAGAAAGAAGTAGAGAATTCCAGACTCAAGATATGCTGAATTTCTTGTTTTCAGGCGAAGATGAAAGGTGTACAAAGGTTAATATCATATGTCAACCTGTCCTATGATCACAAAGTAAACTGCCTAAATAAGACAAATCAATCAAGCCAGAAGTTAATACAAAATTAACAGACAGCTCAACAAAATATTTAAGAGAATCTTATGTATGAAGAACCCTCTAATACTAAAAACAGCAAGGCCTTCAACCAGGAAATAGAATATATTGAAATATCAGATAGTATCACTTTTGCTTCATTGGATATCGAGAACGTACATACAAATATATCTATTGACAAATTCTTAGAATTTTTAAATATAAATCTAATATATTTCAAACAGTTATGCCAAGCTGCTTAGTAGGACTGATTGAAAACTTATAGTTTGTTCTGTCATGTAATTCTTTGATGTTTAACAATAAACATTAAAGGCAAAGAGTCTTGCTATGGGAAATGGCTTATGAGAACCATCGCAGCTATCTTCTTTATTAACCAGCTAGAAGCGACTTTTTTCAACGTGAATCCAGACAAGATATACTGATCACACTTAATACACTCCTGGAAATTGAAATAAGAACACCGTGAATTCATTGTCCCAGGAAGGGGAAACTTTGTTGACACATTCCTGGGGTCAGATACATCACATGATCACACTGACAGAACCACAGGCACATAGACACAGGCAACAGAGCATGCACAATGTCGGCACTAGTACAGTGTATATCCACCTTTCGCAGCAATGCAGGCTGCTATTCTCCCATGGAGATGATCGTAGAGATGCTGGATGTAGTCCTGTGGAACGGCTTGCCATGCCATTTCCACCTGGCGCCTCAGTTGGACCAGCGTTCGTGCTGGACGTGCAGACCACGTGAGACAACGCTTCATCCAGTCCCAAACATGCTCAATGGGGGACAGATCCGGAGATCTTGCTGGCCAGGGTAGTTGACTTACACCTTCTAGAGCACGTTGGGTGGCACGGGATACATGCGGACGTGCATTGTCCTGTTGGAACAGCAAGTTCCCTTGCCGGTCTAGGAATGGTAGAACGATGGGTTCGATGACGGTTTGGATGTGCCATGCACTATTCAGTGCCCCTCAACGATCACCAGTGGTGTACGGCCAGTGTAGGAGATCGCTCCCCACACCATGATGCTGGGTGTTGGCCCTGTGTGCCTCGGTCGTATGCAGTCCTGATTGTGGCGCTCACCTGCACGGCGCCAAACACGCATACGACCATCATTGGCACCAAGGCAGAAGCGACTCTCATCGCTGAAGACGACACGTCTCCATTCGTCGCTCCATTCACGCCTGTCGCGACACCACTGGAGGCGGGCTGCACGATGTTGGGGCGTGAGCGGAAGACGGCCTAACGGTGTGCGGGACCGTAGCCCAGCTTCATGGAGACGGTTGCGAATGGTCCTCGCCGATACCCCAGGAGCAACAGTGTCCCTAATTTGCTGGGAAGTGGTGGTGCGGTCCCCTACGGCACTGCGTAGGATCCTACGGTCTTGGCGTGCATCCGTGCGTCGCTGCGGTCCGGTCCCAGGTCGACGGGCACGTGCACCTTCCGCCGACCACTGGCGACAACATCGATGTACTGTGGAGACCTCACGCCCCACGTGTTGAGCAATTCGGCGGTACGTCCACCGGGCCTCCCGCATGCCCACTATACGCCCTCGCTCAAAGTCCATCAACTGCACATACGGTTCACGTCCACGCTGTCGCGGCATGCTACCAGTGTTAAAGACTGCGATGGAGCTCCGTATGCCACGGCAAACTGGCTGACACTGACGGCGGCGGTGCACAAATGCTGCGCAGCTAGCGCCATTCGACGGCCAACACCGCGGTTCCTGGTGTGTCCGCTGTGCCGTGCGTGTGATCATTGCTTGTACAGCCCTCTCGCAGTGTCCGGAGCAAGTATGGTGGGTCTGACACACCGGTGTCAATGTGTTCTTTTTTCCATTTCCAGGAGTGTATATTAAGGACGCTTCAAAAAGTTCTGCGTAGTTAACTGGGCAAGAATTCTATAGTTACTGCGTCCTTAAACATGTTTGTAAAGACTGGAAGGAGTGATATAGGTCTGTAACTAGAGCTGGTTTGCTTATCGCCAGTTTTGTAGATGTTTGCCTTATTGGTTTTGGTATTTTATATATCATAATATAAGTATTTTTTATCGGCCCTTTGGTTAACCATCAGCTCCCATAACAAAGATGCTTCATTTGTATCAAAGGCCTTTTGGTAATCAGTTAATGTGAGTTAATCTCCAAGCCATATTTTCTTGTTTAAATTAGTATTTTCAAAGCAAATGCATTGCCTATTAGCGATCGACCCTTTCTAAACACTCCTTGTTGTTCAAGCAACAAATTGTTTCACATATTGCGTAACATTTCGTTACACAGTATGTATGTATGTATTTAAAATTCAATAATGTTATCCCTATGTGGTCTATTACCATACTTTCATCATATTTTGAATGTAAATATCACTTGATCTTTTCGCCAATATTAAGGTATTATTCAGCATTGCCAGTATGTATTAAGTTAATGTACAAAATTATTTTAAGTGACTCACTGTTCTTCAGTGGAAGAAGACATATAAGGAATCACGTAGAGTAAGTTAACATGACTGGCCTGTTAAATGCACATTTCAAAAGCCTCAAATGTGAATCAGTCGTAATACATATACTAATAAATGTAAGTTAAAACACTCAAGGACACTTATACGTGCCCATAGTTGCAACTGGACTGTTCATGCCAAAGACTGAGTTCACACTGAATCCGCTGCTTACAATTACAACACAACTGGCTTCAGTAAATGTCATATCAATCTACAGCGCCCTCTTGTCGTAAGTGATGCATTGACAACATGTATTGTGTTTGTTTTACAATTCATATGTTTTACCATTTTATTTATTGTTTCGTACTTTCTAAAACTTATTTGCATAATATAAATAAGGTGACTGTAACTATAAACAGAGGCAAATGTTTTGCAGTTATACATGGTGTTAATAGTATGAGCTAATCAGTGACACCTTTTATTGCTGGACACTGTAAAACTGAGCACAGCTTAAAAAACACAAAACATCTGGTTGTCTTAAAACTAAAAAGCTTTCATTTAAGTCGAGCAGTAATATGGGAAATACATTACATTTGTGTCCAGAAACTTAACGCTCTGTAAGGTCTTTTTATGAAAAACATATGAAGAGGACATTTGAAAGTAGAAAGATTTCCAGTCCTTTCGACATACCCTTGCTGGTATTGTAACTTGTAACACCAGTCTTGTCTGTTCCAGTTCCTTCATCTGTCGTCAGTAAGTAATACCCTTTTAATAAATAGTTTTTAACTTTGGTAATTTGAACAAGATGTTTTGCATTTTTAAACTACGAGAATGTTCTACTGTAAAGTGTGTGGCATTATCTGCACCACTGATTAGTTCACATAATAACCACCATGTATAACTCTAAAACATTAGTCACTGCTGCCAGTTCCAGCTACCTTATTTGCTTTGTGTCAGTAACTGTTAAAATGTATAAAAAATAAAATAATAAAAGATACGAATTGTAAAGTAAACTCAATACATGTTGTCAGTGCATCACACCTGCAAAGAGGGCGCTATAGATTGGGACGACATACGCAGAAGCTAGCTGTGTTAAAATTGTGAACAGTGGCCTCTGTGCAAACTCAGTTTTAGACATGAATATGCGACTGTGTGCATATATAAGTAGTTTAATGTTTTAAGATATATTTACTTGTACGTATTTTATCACTGACTCACATTTGAAACTTATACAACTGTACATTTAATAAGGCATCCATATTACCTTATTGTAACTGGTTCTTTGTATGTCTATGTATCCACATCGGGACGCGCTACGTTGCATATACGTTGCAGCAACCCCCTCAAATGGACACTTTTTCATCGCCGCTTACACACTGCCGAAAAAAAATTAGGATACCTTTTAGAGGTTTCCGATTCGCTCAAGATTTATTATTGCAATAGTGCATATAGCGTCATGAAGTGATTACATTTACAGATCAATAACACGAATGGTGTGAGGTACCAGGAATCGAGCTATGCTGAAATACCCATATTAGTACGTGGAATAGGTTCTATCGACGATGCTGCAGATGGTGAGCTCCACCCTAAACTTGCAAGCAAGACTGGCAGTCTTTACCATTTCTGCTAGCCGCCCGAAACCAGAGAGATTCTCCTCCGATCCAAATCGACACACACGTCATTGGTACCGACATGAGCTACCACCAGCAGTTGGCAGCACCCTGTACTCTTCACGGCACCTGGTAGCAGCCTTTCCACATCCGGAATGACTCCCCCCCGGTACACACATAGAGTGCACACTGGCTTCCTTCCCCTCCTTGGCAGCCATGTTCCCAAGGGGCCCCATCACGCGCCTAACGTTGGAGCTCCCAACTACCAGCAAACCCAGCCTCTGTGAATGCCCAGACCTTGCGGGCCGAGAAACTTCCTCTGGAACAGGCTGGACGACTGCATCTGGCTCGGAGACATCTTCAGCCACAGATAACGCTCGAAACCTGTTCGCCAAACGAACAGGTGAGGCCCTGCGATCGGCCTCTCGGAAAGTTTTTCGCTGCCTGCTAGACCGGAATGATCTCCCACTCGCCCACGGGTGAGCGGTGAACCTCAGTGCTGGCAGTACCCGGGGCGGCCACAGCAGTGGACCGATCGGGGGAGTAAACATGGATGTTAACATAAAAAAGCAATAACAAGCTAACCAACATTGAGCCGTGGTAAAAACTGCTGTTTTTAAGAGCGCGCTGCAGCGCATAGTGTAAAGCAGTCGCCCTCCGTTTCTGACGGTGGCGCCTCTGTGACAATCGCAGCATTGGTGTCTCCCTCTGGTGGGAAAGGTTGCGTGTTCACGGGCATTTAAGGGGCGCTATGAGCTCGCCAGTCGGTCAGTCTGGGTCAGTCTCTCGTCCCCAGCTTGCTAGTCTGTCTCTCGTCCGCATTTGTTAGGCAGTTACTGTCTGCCTGTCGTTCGGAGTGCTAGTTTGTCTGTCGTTCGGATCAAGCTGTAAATCCGGCAAAATGAGAGTCTTTCCTCTCCACCAGTAAGAGAACTCAGCGAGTGGCCGCCCGGTCGGGGCTTAGTTCCTGCATCTGCGCGTTAGGCCGAGTTTCTCAGGCAATGGTCATTGGCGGTTGGATCGATCGGTTGGTCGTTCACGCACTGACACACGACTTGTCAGTATTGACCGTCGACGCATGCGAGGTCGCCACGTGTGTCCAGTGGGCCGCGGCGTGTAGCGAGGGGTAGTGACTTCGCGGTCGACACGAGAGCAACATGAGGGAAACCACGACATCGAGCTGGCCGGGGCGAGCTGCGACGCCGTGAGACGGGAGGTCGGAGCGGCTTCCTGCGTCCGTTGAAGCGGCTGGCAGCGGACGCTTCGGAAGAGCGATTTGGGGGTGCTGCGCCAGGTCTTCTCGAGAAATCGCAGTGTATTTAAACTTAAATGATTGGTGATACTTTGTTTGATTTACTCTTGTTAAATTCCACTTGTTTTCTTGGTGAGGTCACCAGCCGTTTTGCTTTGGGGTCGTCCCACCATTCTTCTCCGTTTTCCCACCCGCGGGAAGGTGGTTTTTTATAAATTAAGTTGTCTGTTTTTCCTTTGTTGTTAGAGCAACCTGCGGTTCCGGTTCTTCGGTAATCTCCCTATCAATTTACCGTACGTTAGGAGCTGCCTCTGTCATGTTTGTAGGATTTTGTGTGTTAACGAATTTATTGCTTGGAGTGTAACGGCCTAATACCTGAAATATGTTTTGATGTTAGGAAACTTTGATATTATTGCCTATGATCTTGAGAGGCGGTATCTGTGTACTGTAGAGCATCTTAACTGCTGTTTGGCCAACCTTGTACAATTGTATATAAGATTGCATTTCATGGTCTTTTATTTAAATGATCATTTTAGTATATAAAGTTGCCATCCTTTCACCGTAAAACTTTTCTTAGATGTTAAAATCAAGTTGCACCTTCGGTAGCAAGGTTAATATTTTATTTGTTAGTGTTTTGTGCCATTTCCATCCCTCCTACGGGGGGTGCATAGTTTGTGTGCTTGTGTAAATTGTTAAAACTCTTAGTTTAAAGTTGTCTGGTGTGTTGCAGATTTGCACCAGTGTAGTCTTTCAGAGGCTGTTGTGAGCGGTCGTAACTACAGCCGTGTCAAAAGGGAGCGGCAAGGTTCTCTGCCCGAAAGCTCATACAGTAGAAACTTGTTTCTTTCTGCCTCTGAATAAATTGTAACTTTGGTATTTAGAGGGTGCTTTCTGATTATAATTTTAAATCTGTTTCTTTTTAAAAAAATGCTTTTAGGCACTATTAAAGTGAATAAAATTCCCATTTGTTATAAGGAATTTGGTTATGATTTCATCACTTACGCCCGGGCAACTACTTCCATGCTTACATAGTGTGATAAATGTGTTAATGTTCTTGATGAATCGCTAGTAAATAAAATAAATTCTTAAGAATGTTCTTTGAAAATAAATCACGGTTCAAACATCATCACATGTTGAGACACCTAACTTCAAACACTTAAATAGCCAAAATTGGCCAATCAAGTTCCGTGCCTTAAATCCGTTTGATTATTGAGAGTGCTATCAAGGGAAAGTCATATGGATTTTATTATACATATTTCCTCAAGCGCGTTTAAAACAGCGCCCTTTCTTCTTTACGTAATATCTCCAAGTCGTTGTGGAGATCTGAAATGGAATGTTGATTATCACGAAAGTGAGATGTTAGTGCGGATTTCGAACTGTTCACTTTCAGATATTCTTTAAAACTAATTTCGAAAGCTCTAATCGTTTGCCCAATGTACTTTTGAGAACAGCCATTACAGGAAATTGAATTAAGCCATGTGTTATTATGTGGGTTGCTGCTGACTGTTCCCTGTGTTTATACTTGGGACCTGCATTGTGCGGAATAAAATTCGCTAGATTTATATTATTCTTTTTTAAATGTTTATCTATTCTTTCTGAAAAGTGGCCGCAGTAGGGAAAGTGGTGGTAGTTCATGTTGTCCTGCTTAACAGGTGATAAAGTGGTAGAAAACGTGGAGTGGTTATTGGCAGAACTTGTTTTGTAAATACTTCCTTATTAGTATTGTGAACAAAATTTATATCGTAACATTTAGCTAATACAATACTTTGCAAAACCTGGTACTCCGGGTCGAAAGTCTAGGGGGTAGGGGGACGTGATGGAGGCGGTAAGGAAGTGAAAGAAAGGCGGCCTTTTTACGTTTCATGGGATGATTAGAAGAACGAAGGAGCATTGTGTTAGTGGCTGACTGTTCCCGGTAAATATCAGAAATAAGGGTACTGTTTCTTAATGTGATTAAGAGGCCAAGGTAAGGGAGTGACTCATTAACACTGTGTTTGCCTGTAAATTGAATACTAGACTGCTGCGAATTCAGGCCTTTATACAGTAAAGAACCTCATCAACGTAACGAAACCAACCAAGAATTTCTATACTGTAAGGTAGGTATTTTTGTACAGTATCTTGTTCAAACTTAGACATAAAAATGTTATCGAGGCAGTAAGACAAAGGAGAAACTATTGCTAGTCCCTGTTTTTGAATGAAGAAAGAGTCTCCAAACTTGAAGTAAGGTAACCTCTTCGTTACGTATTCGCCATTGAGCGCCTGAAGACATCCATTTCTGTGGCCTCCAACTTGGCTTTCTTCTTCTCTGTAAGTCTCTATGTATCTGCCCCATAAAAAAGGGAACATTTAATTAGAGCTTCATAGGTAATTTATTTCCATTTCTTTCCTATTTCACTGTTCCAAAGAGTTCAGTCTAAAGAAGAGGTCAGTCTTCTAGCCTGAATAATTCGTTTTGTAATTTCTTCATCATTTTGGTCTGTAGTTTCAAATTCTACTCGTAGGCACATGTAACTGTTGCAAGCTACAAAATAAAATTTCCTCTTGGATGCTGGATAGTTCTGCTACTGTAGGAAGATATTTTGTTTTTCGGGTGTTAATTTCTAATCCCATCGTTTATACTCTTCCTGTAATAGTAGTAGTTAATTGATGAAAAACATGTTATAAAAGCGTCCTTATTTTTGCGCAAGCCATTTGGTGGTTAATATTTTAGGTAAATTACCATATTAACAAATAGAATTTATGTACTAAATAACAAACAATATCAATGTACAAAGATTCTTCCTCCGAAAAAGAATGTTTTATTTTCTGATAATATTCTCACTGGGAGAACGAATTCTCCTGAAACAGCATCAGAAGGTCTTTTATCCATATTGTTATTGAAGAAAAGAACAGACCCCATGATGAGACAAATTTCAAGAACATCCAATTGCTCTTGACTTGAGTAAATTGTTCTTAATATTGTATTATTCTTGTCTGCATTCGGCTATTGGAATTTGTCTGCATAAACACTCATGTTTACCTAAAAGACGGTAAATACGGCTGTAGATGATTATCTACTTTTGAAAAGTTGTCAAACTTTAAATGAAAGAAAAGCGGTTCCAATATCCATTAAAAACTGACTGCGTGAAATTATTCACAAAATCACCTAAACTAAATTTGCTGTATCTTCTCAGAGCTTTTGCTAATGTGGCAACGATAATATGTTCTACTGAATTCTGCACGATCAAGGCTAAGGTCAGTTCTTATTTCTGTTGTCATATTTCTTTCACAGAACTTTCTCTCCATTGTTTGCGGAGACTGAAAAACGTGGTAGTCTATATGAACAGAGTGCAGCTCGCTAGTAATGCACCCTTGCGCTACTGGAAAACTGGAGGAACATCTGTGCAATCTCGCAAGAAGTTCTCGAGGAAACCGCCTTTCTTTAGCCAGCGAGCACGCATCGCATCCACATTATTACAAACAAAAGTTACACCCGGAAGCAACACCAGATGAAAAGGCAGTTTTGCAAGAAGTTTCTCTTCTGTGCTTCGCTCGCTGTATTTTTTCCGCTCTCGTATCCCACCGCTCGCTTCAAAGTAAGTTTCAGAATGTTCCAGTTCTTTCATCAGGCCCGGCCGGAAGGGGAAGACATTATCTGAGCAAACAGGGCGAGCAGGGGTGGAACTAGTCACCCCTTAAACTAGTGAGGGAAGCTCTGTGCCGCTTCCATCATACAGAGCGGGGGAAGACCGAATTTCTGATGGCGCTTTTGTTAAAAAAGTAGAGGAAAGTATCTTAAAAAATATTTTCAGGGTTATGGTGGCCCCGCAGCACATGATTCTGCATAAAAACTTCGCAAACTTGATTCGTCAGAATGAATGGCAGTTCCTTTAGGAGCACAAGATTTAACGGCGGGCCGGCCGGGGTGGCCGAACGGTTCTAGGCGCCACAGTCTGGAACCGCGCAACCACTACGGTCGCAGGTTCGAATCCTGCCTCGGGCATGGATGTGTGTGATGGCCTTAGGTTAGTTAGGTTTAAGTGGTTCTAAGTTCTAGGGGACTGATGACCTCAGAAGTTAAATCCCATAGTGCTCAGAGCGATTTGATTTGATTTAACGGCGTATTATTCAGCATAAATGGTGTTACATTGCAGCGTATTGTTGCATACATGCTATATGCGCAATTCATACCTTGTGGGGGTTCAGCTGAAATACACTGGCAGGACAAGTGTTGGGGTCACCCTGACCGATTTCTCGAACGACATTCAGTTGTTACAATACACGAGGAAACGTGACTCTAAATAATAAAAAGTGTGAAGTCAACCACATGAGTACGAATAGAAATTCGTTAAATTTCGGTTGCACGTTAATCACACAAATGTAAAGGCTTTGAATACAAAATAATACGTAGATATTACAATGATAGATAATGCTCTGGGGAAAGCGAACCAAAGACTGTTTTATTGGCAAAACACTTACAATATGCAACAAATCCACTAAAGAGACTGCTTACACCTCGCTTGTCGGTCCATTACCAGAGTGCTGCTGCTCAGTATGGGTTCGTTACCAGGTATGTTTGACGGAGGACATGGAAAAGTTCAAAGAAGTGCAGCTCGTTTTGTATTATCGCGAAATGAGGGAGAGCGTGTCAGGATATGATACGCGAGTTGCGGTGGCAACCTTTAAAAAAAGACGTTTCTCGCTGCGGCGAGTTATTTTCACGAATTTTAGATCAATTACTTTCTCCTCTGACTGTGAAAATATTTTATTGTCGCCGGCTTACATTGGGAGAAATGATCACCGTAATAAAAATGATATAAATATAAATATAACATAATAATCAATAAAAATATGTAAATGTAATATGCACAGTATACATCAATAAAAATATATATAAAAATAAATTATAATAAATAAAAATAAAAATTAAATATATGAGAGCTCTCTCGGAAAGATCAAGTGTTCGTTTTCCCCGCGCACTGTCCGAGAGCGGAACGATAGAGAAATACTGTGAAAATGGTACTGAAGTGTGAACTGCGGGGTAGTCATGTAGATGTAGATGGAGATGGAGATGTAGAGATGGCTGAGATTATAACAGGTCGCTTCTCGGCGAACTTCAGTGGGGAACATTTTAACGGGGCACGCAGCCTTATTAAACTCGAAACGGCGAAAGCATTTCATTCAGACTGGGATTAAATGATCTCAGTCTTTATAGAGTAACATGATCGCTTTCGATGTACATGACGTAATACGTGTTACCATTTATCACTATTAGTGAGAATTGGAGCCTCGAAATAGAACATGTTGCAACAAAAAAATTGGTCATTGAATTGAAGTCATAGGCAAATTTACTTTTCCTCTCAACTTCAATCGGGAATCTTTGACAGAAAGTAACTCTAAAATTTAGAGATCCGCTACTCCAGGGATACTGCCTGGCCCTCCTGTTGCCACCATCTTGTAGCAGTCATGAGAATGAGAGGGATTAGACCGCTTAGCAGATCCATATAGATAATTTAACTTTCCTTCACCCAGTACGAAAATGGAATAGGAAAGAAAATCGCTAACGTTCGTACAAAGTTTTCTCCGCCACACACCGTGCAGTGCCTCGTGGAGAACATAGAGATGTAGACGAAGAGGAATATATATATATGTACTTTCAATTTTATTTTCTGAAGACGTATGATTGTCTGTTTGGTTTGCTTTGGTATGCTTTGCTTTCCATTGTAGAAGTATTAGTACAGTTATAACAACTCTATAGCCTTCAACACACAACAGGTCTCGCCTGGATTGCGAACGTAATAAATTTGTACCACAAGGGAAGCATCCCTCTGTGATGCATTTCTTGAATAAGTGGACTTTTGACCGCATACGCTAATAATGACAATAATTATGATGATAACAGTGATAATAGCTGGGCCGTTCCAACCGTGGTAACGGGTCAGGATCCTACAGATGGAAGAAATTGTCAGCCTTGTCTCTTTCCCGAAAAGGGGAGAGGTTGCAGTGTTCAGTTATCACGAGATTATCAACGTTAAGGGTTAATTTTAAAATCTAGCCGGAAATGTCTCGTGGAGCGAGAGCCTGTAGTTCAGCTTGTGACAGCTCTTGTCACACAGTGAGATTTAAAGTCTTTGGAAGCGACGTGCCGTTTCGAGATGCCAGGAATACGACGCGCGTGTTGCAGCTAGATCAGCCGTACGGCACGAGTTATAACGGACCTGAGGACGGTGCCGTCTTTATTTGGACGTAAAAGCGTGGTTTAGTATATATTCTTCGTGATTGACAGGAATTTGTTGTGGTGTCACCGCCAGACACCACACTTGCTAGGTGGTAGCCTTTAAATCGGCCGCGGTCCGTTAGTATACGTCGGACCCGCGTGTCGCCACTGTCAGTGATTGTAGACCGAGCGCCGCCACACGGCAGGTCTAGAGAGACGTCCTAGCACTCGTCCCAGTTGTACAGCAGACTTTGCTAGCGATGATATACTGACAAATACGCTCTTATTTGCCGAGACGATACTTAGCATAGCCTTCAGCTACGTCATTTGCTACGACCTAGCAAGGCGCCATTACCAGTTTATATTGAGATTGTAATTATGTATCATCAAGAGCGATGTTCTCCAATTATGGATTAAAGTTAAGTATTCCAAAAGCTATGTACTATTTTTGGTTACTATAATTACGTTACCTTGTTCCAGACCTCACGCCAGTCTGCGTGAGCTTAAACGCGTGCATTTCGGCCTCCTCTAGCAACACGGTGTTGGCTCTTCTGCCAACACGTCATTTGTCGTTTAGAATTTTTGAGTGCTGTGACACTTTATTGAAATTTGTCATTTTGATTTAAGGGTCGATCAAAAAGTTCCCGTTTGACAGCGCTGCACCAGCTTAGATGCAACATAGCCCGACTCCGACGCGGATGTATAAGCGCCGACATGTAGGCAAGGTATTAATGTAGCATTCGTGTCTTTCCGACCTGCGTGCGGTAAACGCTGAAAGCGTGATCTAAGGCGGCGTTATTACGAACTGTCTCGAAACAGGATCAATATGCTGTTATTATTTTCTTGGGTGTCAAAGAACAAGTACCGGAAAACATCCAGCGGAGACTGAAGAATGTGTATGGGGCAGTATGTATCGAAAACCACTGTTGTAGAATTCTACGCCAAGTTCCGTGGTGGGTGCGATTCGTGAAAAGACGCCAGTCGATCTCGCCAGCCGCATACAAATGGAGACACTCGAGTACACGCCCTATAGTCCTGATCTCTCCTCAAGCGATCATCACGCCTTTGTTCCCTTAAAAAAAGCCTCGAAGGGTCGAGGATGTGTAGCAGGTTGTTACGGAGATGGGTTTTACCAAATGAATAAATACGACACCGAAGTTCGGGCAACTGGATTCTAGATTTTCTTGCAGATAGAGCTCAACACGCCGCTCTCCTCAGATGTAACGATAATTTCCGGAGTACCCGAAGGAAGCGTGACAGGACCGTAATTGTTTACAATGTGTACAAAGAATCCAGTAGAAAGCGTCGGAAGCTTTTTAAGGCTGTTCGCTGATGATAGAGTTGTCTGTAAGAAAGAAGCAACGCCAGAAGACAGTACTGATTTGCAGAATGATCTGCAAAGGATTGACCAATGGTGCAGCGTCTGGCAGTTGACCCTGAACGTAAATAAATGTAACATATTGCGCATCCTCAGGAAAAGATATCCATTGCACAACTACAATGTCGATGACGAATTGCTGGAAACCCTACCTACCGTAAAATATCTAACTACTATCCAGAGCGACCTTAAGTGGAATGGCCACATAAAACAAATACAAGGAAACGCAGATGCCTATTTGAGATTCATAGGAAGGCTCTTAAGGAAATATAACACATACACGAAGGAAGTTGCTTAGAAGGCTCTTCTCCGACTGATTCTTGAGTAGCGTTCGTCAGTCTTTGATCTTTACCATTTGGGTCTGATAGAAGAGATAGAGAAGATTCAACGAAGAGCAGTGCATTTCACCACGGGATTGCTTAGGCGGTGCGAGGGCATTACACACATGCGCAACAAACTCCAGTGGCAGTCATTACAAGAGAGGCGTTGTGCATCATGGAGAGGCTTATTATTGAAACTATGACAGACCACTTTCCAGGAAGAGTCGGACAGTACATTACTTCTTTCTCAATACAGCTCGCGAAAAGGGCAGACGAGAAAATTCGAAAAATTATAGCCAGTACAGAGTCTTACCGGTAATCCCTCTTCCCAAGCGCCAGAAGTACACGATTAGACGTTTTGCGAAGTATGGTGTACATGCAGACATTCTGCTGAGAGTCAGGTCTTTTTTTTAAAAAAAGAAATCTTTATAATTATACATGTGCAACCCACCCCCTTACATGATTAGTGGGTCCTTAAATGTTACGTATCCTTATAATTGCAGCTAATTTACAGTTTTTTCAAGTAAAGTACAGCCAATACAGAATTACAATGGTCAACTTTATTACTATTAATAATCTGCTATGTAATGGCTGCTTATGTGTGTCAGCAAGCATATAAACCTACTATGCAGCCTTGCTCACCGAGCTAACCCCGATGAGCGTCCCCCTGATACTGGGCAGGCCGAGGATGTCTATCGCTGCAGGTTCTCATTTTAATTTCCTAATTCTAAGTCCTACTAACTAAAGTTCTATGTCATGTTCGGTGCATTTCCAGATTTGGTGTTATTGCACCCCACTCCCAACTATAATGTAAGTTGGCCTGTCCACATACAGACGGTATAGGATTAGGGTACTGGACACATTTGGTGTTTGTTATTGATCACGGATTAATAATTAATAAATGTCCCTCAGATATTCTGTCAACACTTTCCGTAATACCTCGTTTGCCAAGCTGTTCAAAGTTTGGAATGTATCGTAACGTCTCAGTAAGTGGTAAGTGTCATATTAGCTACTAGCATTGAGATCGATCATGTTACTCTAAGAAGGTTGAGGTGATTTCCAGGGGGGGGGGGGGGGGTCTATTAGTTATAATGGGGCTCTGTCCTCTGGACATTAAAATTAGAGAACAAGCAGAGTGGTACTGGGCCAAAATAGCGGATATCATGAAAACAGGGGACATACTGGGCGTTAGGGTTGTGGACAAGGGTGCGATAAGGAGAAGAGGTGAAGAGTGTGGCAGCAATCATGGGAAGCGGAAGAAACTGGCCGAATAACATTTGAATTTTTACCAGATGTGAAGGAACGACTAGGTATGAAATACTTTGAGCCAACCTGGGGATTGCTCCGTTTTTTCACTGCTCATGTGCCCTACCCGACATACCTCTGTCGGTTTGGAAGAGGGCTACGCCCGCGTGTGCTTGTGGCGCACCGGAGGGCACTCCCGACCACGTGGTTTACAAGTGCCCCCTTTTGAATGATGTAGCAACCATACTAAGAGACCAATTACCTAACAATGACACTCACACAGACCTCAATATCATGTTCCCCTGCACTCTTCTCACTGTCATGGCGGGCACTACCCTCGTGAGCCTGTGCGCCCAGACTCCCAAGCTGTAACCCACTATTGACATTAAGACTCTGTTATAGTATTATGAGATGAGGGGGAAGATGAAATCTTTTATGACCTATGGAGATAAGATTGTTAAGCACTTGCAGTGCTCTCTGGGTTACGGTTTCAATGTGTTTTCCAAAGTTCCACCTTTCGTCAATGATGATTCCCAGGTAGCGCGTCTCGCGTCGCATAAGAACTGGTGAGCCCTCAATTCTCACAGTGGGACTCCTTATCAGCTGTCCTTTCAGCAGAAGATATGTAGACTTGCTCAGTGAAATTGTCATCTTTGTATTTTGGCACCATGGTTGTAATTTTCCTATAGCCCTTTCTATTTCGGGCTCTATGTCTTCTCGGCTTCTGCCACCAACAGGAGGAGGTCACCCGCGTAGGCTATCACCTCTATCATTTCTTCGCTTTGATGTAGGTTGTCCAAAAGAGACTCCATGTGGATGTCCCAGAGTAGGGGGCCTAATACAGAACCCTGGGGGCATCCCTTTGTTATTGTTTTTCCCACTCTTCCACTAGGGGATGATAGCCAGTTCTCCCGGTCCTCGCAATAGTTCTCAGACAACCATATAGCGGCCCTGGGCACACTTTCTCCCACGGGTGGTCGAAGGTGCCACTGATGTCCACCATGATGCCAACTACATACTTGTACAGGGTTGAGCCACAGACCTCAGCCACCAGGGCGATTGCATCAGATGCCGACCGCTCAGTCCTGAAGCCGAACTGCCTGCTACTCAACCAGCACAGCACTCAGTGTGCTGCCAGTCTGTCAGCCAGCAATTTCTCTAGTATCTTCCCAAACAAGCCCAATAAGCAGATGAGTCAGTAAGATTGTGTTTCGGCCGGGGTGTTTGTCGAGTCCTTTCTTCACGACATTTGCAATTTTCCAGATCTCTGGGAATTTTTTCAGCCTGAGGCACTCATTGAATAGATGAGTGAGTGATGTTACTAGCTGGGGAGCCAAGAATAGCACCACCTCCGTCACAATGCCGTCTGGCCTGGGAGCTTTCCCTTTCTTCAACGTTTTTATGTGGGCAGCCATCTCTTCTTCAGAAAATGGGTAGACTGTCGTATCATTGTTGTATCTACCAAGGTCTTAATTTCTTAATTGGTGCTGTGCTTCAGTCTCCCCATCCGCACTGTCAGCCAGCAGAGACCTCAGCAGTCTCCTGCCAAGTTTCCATCATCCTCTCCCCATTTCTGACTGTTGACAGCTCCATAGGAGAGCGGATTTTTTCCCCAAGTAACTTATAAGGTACTCCCCATGCGTCTATAGCTAGTTTTCAAAACATATCTTTCCCAGCTCCATTACCTTACCGCCCGTAGTTCCTTTTGGGACCTCTGCTTTTGCAGCAACCATTTTTGCCGTTCCCTCCAGGCGACACTGCGCTGCTAGTGCCTCCTTAGCCTTCTAACAGACTTGCGCATATCCTCCAGTTTGGCTGACCATGGTGACACAGAGGCCGCCATGGCCTTCCTCCTAGTTGGTACGGCTGCCTTCACCGCTCTGGTTATTGCACTCAACAGCTCCTCGGCTCTTTCGTCCACGTCTATGTCCTGGTGTGTCTATGTCGCACTCCCTCGCTAGGCGCTCCCAATCTGCTCTTTTATAATTCATCTGTAACTCCCACCCCATGGCCCAGTGGCACTCTCTATCACCTAAGGTGAAAGTTATGAGATTATGATCACTTGTGGTGGCATTATCTTCAACCTTCCAATTTTGTATGATGTTGTGATATTGGCGGCGTTTGGTGTGACTAAGGTCACGTCTGTATTTGTGCCTTGTCCCCCTCCCGCTGTATAGGCAGGAGGGTTTCCAGGCTTGTTAGCCACCACAAGTTGCAAAGCCATGATTGACTCTTCAACTTTTTCTCCATTTGCATCTCTTGTGCCACTGTAGCATAGGGGGGATTTTGCATTAATGTCAGCAGTTGTGATCACTTTTCGCTCCCGCAACGCCGTGATTACTCTTGTCAAATGGTCTCGATGTTATCTCCGTATTTAAAGTACATATTCAAGAGAATAATTACTCCCACGGGAGTTTGCAACTCCACGACGTTGTAGTGACTGTTAGTGTACTGCGAGGGAGTTGTTACCCAAAAAACTTTATTAGTTATTATTATTGCCGCTCTCCGGTCATCCCCTCTGCTGACAATCTGCCATGTTGAGGCTGCAAAATCTATTTTCCCAGCTTGAGAGTACGGCTCCTGCAGACAGAGCACGTCCAGTCTCTTTTCCTCCACCTCCTTGCGCAGCTCCTGCATCACTAGTCTATTGTTATGAGTGTTAAGTTGGCCAAAGGTTGTTTCAGTCATTTAGGAAAATATGTGTGAATGTAATCGTCTGGCCAGTTCTTTTTCCAGTCGAACGCGGTACGTTCATTTGCCAAGATTGATTGATTGTAAATGTCATCAAGGTCGAATTTTTCACCTCGTCTTTCGAAAACTTTCTTTAGCAAGTCTCGCAGGGCTGCGAAGTCGGTGGGGAGATTAATTGACTTTAGTTGTATTCTGTCTAAAGCCTCCGAGAAGGCGAACTTTCCACCGTTTTCATATCCCACTCGGACCGCATGTCGAAAGGTAGTGCTCAGGGTAGTCGGCTGCTCCAAGTTCGCCAATAGCATGGCGTGCTCAATGTTAGGGTACACCCTGACCGGGTCAGCAGGCGGTAATCTCACTAAAGGGGTGTCTTGTGCAGTTAGATGTGCACTTGTGCTGATTATTGTACTTTCTTGGAGTGGTTGTTGTTCTGGTCTGCGCAGTTCGTTTTTCTAAACTGCCACAGGCGGGGCCACTACCACGGTATGCTCTTGCCGCTGTTGGTCTCTAGTCGGCCTCATTCCCCGAGTTTGGGAGGAGGAAGCTGTGATCATCATGGGAAGCTCTGTCTATATGCCTATATCAAACATTTCAATTTTGAGGGTGGCCGAGAGCGACCTCAAAAATTCTTTAAATTTACTTGCCCTCACAGCTTCCTTCCTCCTTTTACTCGGGGATTTTCGCTTTGGCATTCTGTTCCGTTTACCGTATTCAGTCATAATCTACTCTTGAGATAAGTCTTTGCTCGAGAATTCTGTAGGGAAGGCAGTTCCGTCCAATGGCTCCGCATGATCTTTTGCCTCGTCTTTTGCGTGGGATGCAACCTCCCGCTGTCCTGCAGTCTTTCCGGGTATGACCATCCTCATCACACTTGGAGCACGCCGACCCCTGGTGCAAATGTGATCCACGAGGTAATCCCTTATGTTGACCGCATGAAATCCTTTATATAGTTTTCCCATTGTCATGATTTTCTTCCACCTTGGTGGAATTCTTCATCATTCATCTCTTCAAAATTTTGTCCTCTTATTGTCTCATACAGTTCTTCGTTTGTCATTATAGTAGGTACATCGTATAAAATGACTAAGGGGTTTCTGTTTTGGGGTGGCTCGCACTTGACCACCGTATTCAGCTTTTGATCATTTAACAGTTTTTCTCTATATTCTTCCGTGGCTACATCCACAATTACCACATTTTTGCCTGGTTTCACTGTTGTATCCGCGGACCCAACCGAATAGCGCGCGCGCCCTGCCGTCACATCGCTTGCCACAGTTTCCCGTCGTGACCGCCAGGAGCGCATGGCGTTGCCACCGACCGAAGACGTCGCGCCTTTGCTAAGCTGGCGCCTACAGCGCCCTCTGGCTACACGATGTAACAGGAGCGCTGGCCGCGAGTCAGGGAGTCTTGGAGACAGCTCGTTGCAGTCGTCAGTGCCGTCCTTCGTTGTCTGTGTGATTCAGCATTGTATAACGTCTTAGGCCACGAATCAGGAATATTCTTTGGACACTAATTGGAACTGTATCTACGGTACACTCTTCGCTGTCAATAAAGCTAACAAGGGAACCTCCCCATCGCACCCCCCTCAGATTTAGTTGTAAGTTGGCACAGTGGATAGGCCTTGAAAAACTGAACACAGATCAATTGAGAAAACAGGAAGAAGTTGTGTGGAACTGTGAAAAAATAAGCAAAATATACAAACTGAGTAGTTTATGGGAAGATAGGCGACATCAAGGACTCTAAAAACACAGGAGTGCAGTGGTCTCGTGGTAACGTGAGCAGCTGCGGAACGAGAGGTCCTTAGTTCAAATCCTCCATCGAGTGAAAAGTTTAAATTTTTTATTTTCAGTTAATGTGACAAACTATTGTGTTTTCATCACTTTTTTGGGAGTGATTATCACATCCACAAGAAAACCTAAATCGGGCAAGGTAGAAGAATCGTTTTACCCACTCGCCAAGTGTACAAGTTAGGTGGGTCGACAACATATTCCTGTCATGTGACGCACATTCCGTTACCAGTGTCGTATAGAATATATCAGATGTGTTTTCCTGTGGAGGAATCGGTTGACCTATAACCTTGCGATCAAATGTTTTCGGTTCCCATTGGAGAAGCACGTCCTTTCGTCTACTAATCGCACGGTTTTGCGATGCGGTCGCAAGACACAGACAATAAACTTATTACAGTGAACAGAGACGTCAATGAACGAACGGACAGATTATAACGATGTAAAAATAAAGAAAGTAAAATTCTCACTGGAGGGAAGACTTGAACCAAGGACCTTTCGTTCTGCAGCTGCTCACGCTACCACGAGACCACGGCGCTCCTGAGCTCACATTGTCCATGATGTTGCCTATGTGGCCCATGGACTACTCAGTTTGTATATTTTGCTTATTTTTTCACAGTTCCACGCAACTTCTTCCTGTTTTCTCAATTGATCTGTGTTCAGTTTATCAAGGCCTATCCACTGTGCCAACTTATAACTAAATCTGAGGGGGGTGCGATGGGGAGGTTTCCTTGTAAGTAACTGTTTTATACTAGCTGGCACTTATTTGTCACTAATCGTTTTCCTGCCACCAGATTTCAGTCACAACCTGGTCACGCCCTACTCCATATCCAAATTATGGTTGCCACGCCCGGACGACAGGATTGACAGTGGTGGTAAAAAGTTACTGGACCCTTTTGATGCCTTGGCCAGGCAGGGGCCTAAGGAAGACCGCCGTGTCTGGCCGCTTGGTTACTTTTGCTATTGTGTAGTTTGCGGCTTAGATGGCGCTTGTGCGACCACTCTCGCCTACGTCCTAGTTGGTTGCTTTCTCAATCTCTCGTTTTCTTTTTACAACTCCTCATCGCGGCCTTCGAGTTTAGCATTGGAAAGCCCATGCAGCTAACTCGTTTCCGATACTTGACAGAGCCGCTTGACTAATCTTACCATTCTTAATATTTTGCTCCAAGAGCAGCGTAATTCTAGCGTGCCTCTGCGTAACTTTCATCATTTGCTTGTCCCAGCTCGTCCTGTGGAGAGGGATCAGACATCATAGATGCCCGTGAAGACGCACTCACATCATTCGTTTCAGGCATCTTGATTACAAGTGATAACAAGGGTGGGAGCCCGTCTCTTACCCCAGAACGGCTCGTCTGGCATGGGGGGAACAGATGCAGCTCGCCCACCGAGCTCGCCCCTAGGCCAAGGTCACTCCCGTGCTGCCAGGTTCAACGCGCCGTCACCAACGCACTAGTCCTCCTTGGTGGCCCCGTCATCGATGATTTCACCCGGCGCTTCTCGGCAAGTACACCCTTCTGGAGAAGCAGATGCACTCCTCGTCCTTTGCCGCCTACTGGTCCGAGCTTCCATCTCTCGGCCAGGGACCTACTCAGGTGGAGGGCCGATCACCCAGTCGTTCGGCGGTCTGGACCCAGTTAACCTGGGTTTGGCAGAACACGCCCCGGTTACCCACGGGCGCGGTGATGCGTCCTTGCCGACTCGCTCCGAGATCCCATGCCGACAAACGAGGTCGCTGGCAAGCAGAGCACCTGATGTTCTGTCCTCTGCGCAAAGAGAGGGAGAGGAGCAGCAGCCACCCAGCGCAGGTGGTCTCATACGGAGTGAGCAACACCCCACGCAGCCTACCAGCCCCGCTCAACCTCCTCCCGCAAAGAACTGATCTTCGGTCCCTCAACACAGCTCCCTTTTGACGCAACGTCTGGGCGGGCCCGAGAAATGCCGAGCTTGACGTCTGGCACCACGGGAAGGGGGAAAGAGACACTTGGGAAGGAGAGGCTGTGAGAGACGCGTCACTTCCTCATGTGAGGCCTGTCGTGGGCACGCCCGACCAGAAGCACCCTGGTGCGAGATACCGTGCCTTACGGCGCGCCGGCCAGAACCAAGCGCGCCGTGAAGCGACCGAGGAACTGCAAGCTTGCACCAGCGCTCAACTCATTCGGCCCCACGGAAGGTTATCCTAGGTTTGAGTGTGGGGGTCAGGAACCCATTTCTAGATATATCGTACGAAGACAATCGCCCCGCATGGGTGTCACTGGCCGCGGACAAGTATCACCCAGAGGCTTTTATAACATAATTATTCATTTCGGATATATATGAAATTTCAAAAACAACTTTTCCAACAAATTGATAAGCGCTTATAGCACTCAGTTTGTTTATTTTGTAGACTTCCTCATTCGGTTATTGGTGCAACAGCTTGGTAGATCAGAAACACCATAGCTCTCTCACGCATGTGTTGAGAGTTCTGCGAGTGTGGGAGTCTTTTGAAGTTGAGGGTCGCAAGAAGATGAACAGATTGCAGTAAAACTTGAAAGATGGCCGCTTTTGGGAACAGCCGCCTTTCATGTATCGCACAACTGCTCCATACTCAACGTAGGTCACTTGTTTAATCGCAAACATCGAGTCTTGAGCCATTTCTTGCTTCTAGAACGAGGTTTCATTACGAAATCGAGAAAGTGCAGCTCTGTCTAGCCGCGAGCTAAGGGCTTTGACCTTGAGAACACTACTAGGCGACAGATTCGGTTCTCTTCCGCCACACTTTCCGGGACAAGGCTACTGACTCCTTGTTTGTCGTCATTGGCAGCATACGGCAGCTATCAGTTTGACACACATTTTGTCTAGGGTGTATATGGAGGTTTTTGATCAGCAAACATCGGTATTTTATGGTAAAATAGCAGCTAGCCAGAAGCATTGCAATCACTTTCAGATCCTCCGTCAGAACAGTCCTCTGACCGGCCGGCCGCCGTGTCATCCTCGGCTGGTAGGTGTCGCTGGATTTGGATATGGAGGGTCGTGTGGTCAGCACACTGCTGTCCCTGCCATTGCCAGTTTTCGTGACCGGAGCCGCTTCTTTTCAGTCAACTAGCTCCTTAAGGGGCTCCGGAAAGGCTCAAAATCATGAAAAGTTCAATTTTTACTTTTTTTGCGTTTTCTGAATCTGCAGACTATTACCTTTTAATAGATATATAATTTATTCAATTCCGAAGACTACAACTATTTTTAAATTTTTTTTTAAATGTGTTCTACATGGGCGTGACCCACTGTGGCGCTGTTAAACTGCTGTCAAATTGTGTTATTATTAACGTCCGTGTTCATCAGGTACATTTTAGTGATGTGAGATAAGTATGTGTTGTGGCTAACCTGTGATGGTTCAATATATATCGCTGGTGTGATTGTCGATTGTTTCATGTTTATTTACTCTGTCGTTATCTCGAAAATATTCGTAATTAATTCTGTTTCTTGAGTCTCTGTTTTGTTGAAGTATAATAATGAGTAAAAGTAAAGTTATTAGAAATCCTCTGACGGCTTTCAAGAAAAGGAGAAATGTTGGAAAGCCAAAGGTATGTGTTATTACTGTAAACAATGAAGACGATGAAAATCCCCAACATAGCTTGTGTCCCAAAGAAGAAGACAGTTGGTGTAAATATAACAAAGGATTGCTAACTGGTGAAGTGTACACTCATAAGCATAGTCTGCCTCATGCAATAATTGAGGTGATAAAACCTATTTTCAAAGACTTAGCAGCACCTGAACTGTTGAAAAAGTGTATTCACGGAAAAACTGAAAACCCCAATGAAAGTGTAAATAGTGTTATATGGTCGAGAATCCCCAAGACTGTATTTGTTGGAATAGAAACGCTTCACTTTGGTGTGTATGATGCTGTTGCGACTTTCAATGATGGCAACATTGTAAGGTACAAGGTATTTAGAAATATGGGAGTGAAGATAGGTTCTGACATGGTACGAGCGATGCTTGCTTTAGACAAGGAACGCCTTCGGGCTGCATACAGGGCTGTAAAGAGTCTAGAAATACAAGCAAGAGTAAACAGGAGGAGGAACAAGAGGAAGCTGGAGGATGAGTTTGCAGAGGATGAAGATAATCCATCCTATGGACCTGGAATGCACTAAAAAGTTAATCCAATCTTTGTCGCTCGATTCCCAAAACTTTTATTTTCTCATACTAATTACATGTTTTCTAAGGATCTTCCAAACATATTTGTTTCAAACTTTCAGTAAATGTTACACAGTACCTTCTGCATTATTTAACACAGCCTTTTTCCAAAAAAAACTGTATATTTTTGAATATATAAATAAAAAATTGCAAAAAATGTTGTGAAATTCATTACAATTGAAAAAAAATCATCTTTAATAACTGAACTAAAATTTTGTAAAATCCCTGTGTTAAGTTGTAGCCCATATTCCAATAAATAATCTGTAAAAAGTTCAACTTCCTACCTCAAATACTTTGTGAGGAAAGATGTAATTTATAAGCGTTATTTTAACATTGCAAGTATTTGGCGTTCCGGAGCCCCTTAATTGGCCTCAAATTGGCTGCGTGCACCTCGCTTGCCAACAGGGCTCAGCAGAGCCCGACACCGCTTGACTTCGGTGACCGTTGTTACCACTGCGGCAAGGCCTTTGGCGCTTTCATAGACAGGATACTTATAATTAAACTTTCATTACTTGACAGGGCCCCCATAAAAAACGGTTGATCCTACGAAAATTAAACTTTGTGGAAACATTTTTAAAAACAGGCGGAAGAGAGATAATGAATAAACTATTGAAAGAAATTTAAATTTCCACATGAGAGTGTGCAAATATGGTGATCTTCTTCGTTACTCAGTTTGGAACGATTGGTCAGTGATTAGATTTTCTCCAGATGTGTTACGGAGGAGCCGAGTGCCCTCAAGAGCAATACGAAGTGGAGTTCAATCGTGTATCAAAACAGCTGAGTACAAAACACGTCTCCCCCTTGCCGTTCACGCTGCATGTCCTTGGTCCTTGGTGTGTACTTCAACCACAGCGTCACGCGAACAGTTTACAAACTTACCCGTTTTGTAAATGCCTGAAAGTCAATGATAATGCCCTCCCTTTTGGATTTCAGATAAATCGTTCCGTTTCGGCATTACCATAATGACTTATAACCTTTAACTCTTTTACAGAGTTATTGGTACTGAGTTTCCTTAATTTACGTCTATGCTCAAGAACTTTTTGTTAACAGTTTACCGGTTTCGGTCTTTAATGAGCATCATCAGATCTGTTTCATAAAAACAAAGTCATAATGTACTGCAGCCATAGTGGCATCGTCAAATGTTAAATTTAACGATGCGACTATGGCTGCAGTACATTAGGACTTTGCTTTTGTGGAACAGATCTGATGGTGCTCATTAAAGACCGAAACCGGCAATCTGATAACAAAAAGTTTGTGACCATAGACGTAAATAAGAGGAAACTTATTACATATACGGGTCACTGTTTTTTCGCGACGATGTCGCAGCTTGTGAAACTAGTTATTGGTACTGTCTCAGGAAAAACCGTATTTTAACATTAAGGCGCACTGTCACACAGACACAAGTATAACACTACTCATGTGTAACCACCTCTTCTAAATGTGTCCCCTTAACGGAATGCTTGAACCTGTATCTTCTCAAAGAATTCGTATAAAAGTTACTCCCAGAGTAGATTGTAAATCTTACTTTCCCTAAGCTAACGTCACACCTTTTACAGAAATTTTGGACGTTTCTTTGATCTTGTAGTGTATGTCTAATAGACAAAAGTATCAGACTGATATTTCGTATCCTCAAGGGATTACAGTATGGAGCAGTATATAGGTAATCAGGGATGCAACCAGTAATCTTTTGGTTCGAGGCCTTTTTCTGGTCAAGAGTATTTATAAACGGTCGCAAGCCTAATTAGGCACGAAGTATCTTCACTGCTTTATTCTGAATTGTGATTTACTATTTTGTCTATACCTTAATGTACATCTGAGAACAGAATCAGTTTCTCATGTTCAGCACAACAGCTAACATTCATTATTACTTTGTTAACTCCAGAGGCCGCGCGGGATTAGTCGAGCGGTCTGAGGCGCTGCAGTCATGGACTGTGCGGCTGGTCCTGGCGGAGGTTCGAGTCCTCCTTCGGGCATGGGTGTGTGTGTTTGTCCTTTGAATAATTTAGGTTAAGTAGTGTGTAAGCTTAGGGACAGATGACCTTAGCAGTTAAGTCTCATAAGATTTCACATACATTTGAACAATTTTTTTAACTCCAGAAGAATTGTACTATAGCATCCAGATACTTTAACACTTCCACTGTTCCTTGAGAAGGTAATATTACTGATGTGCCGACAAAGAAAAGTCAACCATGAGTGTTTATTATAACTGCGATTTGAAGAAGCAGATATTATTGTAAATTAGTTAGGCAAAATTGCTATGTTATGACGCTGACACAATATTAACACGTACTCTGCAATTATCATTCTTTCATTTACAGATCATCCCAGCAGTTAACTGAATGATCACCCTTAAACCATACTTCGTCTGAGAAAGGTAAAAACTTTCAACTCTTATCAAATCTTCATTAGACTCTGTTCGAAAAAAAAGACAAACCTAACTGATTCATTCTGTTTTGATTATAGCGTTATATTTAAGTAGTTAAATCTTTTATGCAACAATACAGTATCTTTTACTGTAACCACTTTCAATGTACTAATTTAGTTTTTATGATCAAAACATACTACTCGAAGTTATGTATCAGAATAGCAAGGTCTTTTATTTTTTTCTTTCCAATTTTTGATTTCATTAAGCAGATCCTGCCTTTTATTTAATAACTAACACATGGAGTTCAGCAAAATTGTAACTTCCAGGAAACTTAAAATATGGTGTTCCACAATCAACACTTTCAAAATATTTTATTAGATTAAGTTAGCAGAGCTACGGTTCTTTATAATTTTGGGATATTCGGAATCATTTTCCCTAGGATAGAACGATGTCTAGCTATATGTCTTACGAAAATTAAGTTTCTTGAAGCAGTGTATGATTGCAACAAATAATTGCTAAAAACACACACAAAAAATTTACTGGGTCAAGCTGTCGTAACAGTTCTAAATAAAGTTCTTAACCTTTTGTTGTAAGCGACGGGTGTGGCGTTTCAATGTGGCGGCTACACAAACCATGTATTAGCAACCTCCGCTCTTCATGTTTTGGGCTTAATAAATTCTTCTTGGCGTCGGTTTGTATACATAATATAGCGCTCTTATATAACCGCTGTTTCCACCGGAAACCCTTTAGCCAACGACTGATGCGTAAGGTACTCTTACGCTGCCTGCAGACTAACTTCAGTCACTGCTGACTGTAGGCTGATTTCGTAAATTGTTTTAAGAATCTTTAACATAGTCAGATGGTTCAAATGGCTCTGAACACTATGGGACTTAACATCTGAGGTTATCAGTCCCCTAGAACTTAGACCTACTTAAACCTAACTAATCTGAGTACATCACACACATCCACACCCGAGGCAGGATTCGAACCTGCGACCTTAGCGATCGCGCGGTTCCAGACTGAAGCGCCTAGAACCGCTCGGCCACAACGGCCGGCTTTAACATAGTCATCTTATACAATTTAGACACAAATGTGACGTACATCAGTTCTGTTCAAAGTTTTAACTTTCACCGATGAGCCATAAAACTTACGATTGAATCTTGTAAGACAGGTTGTAAAGAAGTATTATTAGAAAGTTACGTACGCATCAGGGACAATTGTGTTACAGACAACACTGTTTCCAAGTCCCCCGACGCGGTTTACGAACTGCTGGAGGTGGCGCAGTGGTTAGCATACTGGACTCGCATTCGGGAGGACGACGGTTCAATCCCGTCTCCGGCCATCCTGATTTAGGTTTTCCGTGATTTCCCTAAATCGTTTCAGGCAAATGCCGGGATGGTTCCTTTGAAAGGGCACGGCCGATTTCCTTCCCAATCCTTCCCTAACCTGAGCTTGCGCTCCGTCTCTAATGACCTCGTTGTCGACGGGACGTTAAACACTAACCACCACCACCACCACGAACTGCTGATGCTGCTACCTGTCGTCTGTGAGTGGTTATTGCACGGTAACTTCGAACATATGCGGTTGTCACTGTTAATGGGACTGGACAGTGCATTAATAACGTTATTATTGTAGTGATCGCTAAGTGACTGATTTCAAACCAAATGTAAGACCTCAAATAACATATTACAATGAATTTAAAGTACGTAATATATAAATAATGCCTGATTCTACTTGAGAGAGGGCCTTGTGGACCTTACAGAGCCAGGACGAGTTTTGTTGTGGTATAACCCTTTAGGAACCATGGAGGTGTATCTGCTGCTTTATCTTTCTCTCTTTTTTTCTCTTGCTGTGAGCCTACTTAAACGTACCGGAATCTACTGTGCAGGTTTTGCGGGTGGATACTCCATGCGATTATTAGTAATTTTATGTACATTTTCAACCGCATGTTGATCGAGGGGAAATGGCTGTAAACCATTGCATGCACCCTAATCTCCGATGCTATTCTTATGATCTCCGAGCGTGCTGTTTGATGCGGGTAGAAGAGACACTCCTGTAGCAGCATCACGGTGGCTAATTCCTCTTTCACCAGTGTCATTGTGGAATGGATAGGATGTATTTGTAGTCAGAGGACCTAGAACCTCTTTTTGACTTGTAGGGTGTCGAGGGGTCAGGTCAGTTCTTCAACTTGATTTTATGATGGTCCCCTCATTGTTTCTTTCATGACTATTTGTTTTTATCGCCGATAACTTATAGCTAGTTTACTGGTCACGATAAAATAACCACCTATTACTACCGTATGCTCAGGGTAGAAGGGTATTCCAGGCAATTTCGTTTGCTCTCATCTCCAATTTCTACTGAGGAAGTGGCTTTCACATTTGGTCGTCATGAGAGGCTCCATAACCTGCTAACAGTATCAAATTTATCCTTCATTTTACCGTCTCAGTTGCAAGTTTATTTTTATGACGCAAGTAGTTTCAAGCTATATCATAAAAACTTAATTTTTACGAAGACGGTAAAGTAAACGGTAAATTTCAATTTACAGTGCAGTTTAACAATCTCTCGCGACGAATGTTTCGGCACTGAAATCTATTGAAAATACGAAGTGAAACGGTAAAATGAATATTAAAATGCTGGAGATTAGATGAGAATCATTTCTAAATAAACGGAGGGATATGACAAGCATCTCTGCATCGACCCCAACTCATGTAGGATTGATTTATAGTGACAACGTCGGTTAGTTGACGAAGAAAGCCAATGTTTCTGGCTCGATAATGAATTTCAGTCTGCCGTACACCGATTTCAAATTCTGGCTGCGGAAACTGGCTGAGGAGGAATGGACAAGAAATTAGCGTCTTCCAGTTTGTCGTGAGGGTCAACACCATGTTGCTACCCAGTCAGTCATTAGATGCTCTAACATTTCAGGCGAACAGGAAGCAGATAACAACCTTGGTACGAATGCGTAGGGAAGAAAGGGCCACATTTACGGATGGGAAGCAATTACGCAGAGCAGTTTTCTCGGGAGCCATTCTCCCTAGAGCGTTACCGACAATGGAAAATTAGTACCGCCATGTACTGAGACTCTCGCGAACTTCACGGCACAAGTCGAATAAACGTCTAAGCGCGAAAAACATATTTGCGTTTTTGTACAAGGTGAGTAAATTTTGTTACTGAAATATCGAAGTTGCTAGGGATCGTACCTTTTAGAATTGAGAATAAATAAATATATGTTCGTTTACCGGAGATTATTCTACTTTATAAGATACATTTTTATAATTTGATAGCCTGAAACTTACTACTGTAGTTTCATAACTAGCTCGAGCATGGCCATGGGGCACGTTTACGCAGTTCTATAGGGGCATGTTTACGCAGCTCTGTAGGGGCATGTTTACGCACTGTTTCACATTGCCAACGTGACACCCCTGACAGGGAAGCTTTAAAGCAACAGCAGTTGGAAAAGCAGTTCAGAAACAAACAAAAAATGGAGGGACAGGAGAAAAAAAGGTAGAAATTGGTAAAACAAGCTATGTGAGCCTATCTCAGATAGAAAGATTTAATCCTATGATGGCAAGGACATGATGGAAAGAAATTACTAAAAGAAAGGACAAGGATAAATTTGGGTAGGCTTACATTTGATATCATCAATGTGTTGTCCATAGGCAGGTCTGCAGACGGTAACTCTCCATGCCCTCCTGTCTTCCGCCATCCTCTTCAGGTCGGCATGCTCTCCGCTTTCCTTTATGTCGTCCATCATATTTTATCTACTCCTTCCTCTCAGTCTGCTCTCAGAAACTACTCTTTCTTAATCGTATATCAGCGAGCACTACTCCATTACAACGAATGCTGCATTCAGTTCTTCCTTTCTCATATAACATGCAACAGTCTGATGAAGAGATTTAAAACTGCCTTTGTATTTACTGCTTGAAAATAAACGACCTATCAAAAATAAATCAAGAAAATTCCAGCGTCTTGGTTGTAAAAGGCACGTTTACGACGATAGTGCCACGGAAAACCCATTACTTTTCCGTTTGCATTAATTACAACTCGGACAATGGTAATGATAATGATGACGATTAATTAACATTCGAACCTATACGTTTATGCTAACAAATGGAATTTCATCAAAAATTTGTATAGT
The DNA here is from genome assembly GCF_023898315.1 of Schistocerca nitens. Lineage (NCBI taxonomy): Eukaryota > Metazoa > Arthropoda > Insecta > Orthoptera > Acrididae > Schistocerca > Schistocerca nitens. The sequence goes on from NC_064622.1 coordinate 411,163,063, forward strand.
TCACAGTAAAACTGTTGTTTTCCCATAGTAAGTAGGACTGTAATTATGTTTACTGCCAACAAAATATTTTGAAAATTTTAATAGTGTGTTTTATTTAGCCTTTACAGTGTTTCATCGATATGCTTAAACGTGCCCCCATAGGTGCGTAAACCTAAACCACTAACCGGGGCATATTTACGCACTGGGCTTTGGCCTATATAAAACTATTTTGCAATGTTAAATGTAATGTGGAGTTAGAACTATATAGCCCAAGTTTAATTTTAAAAACCATATTGCCAGATTAAACAATTTCAGACATTATAAAACTAACGAAAATAATAAAAAAATACAGAAAATAAATTCACTTAAGTGTGGTCCCAGTCTCCCAGCTCCCTCCCATTCACATACGAGTAGTATAGGCATTACGGGTAACCTTTTCTGTGAGTGTCACAAGAGGACATGAAAACCTCTTGTTTTCCTGTAGTTTCACCGCATCGCAGGGAAACCGAAATTCTTGTGACGCTGAAGGTTTCCCTTCCAATAAGTGCTCCTGTTTTACTGTATTATGAAAATAGTCAAATACTCAAAGACGTTTCTTATTTTATTACAAGGTAATTAAGGGTGTATATAAATTTGGCTTATCCTCTGTGATTGTATAATACAGTGTCTGGGTGTGTGCTTCAGAAATTATTGAGCTTTTTCTATTCTTTTTTGTCTACGTACTCTCGCACCATTCAACTAACTATCGTGATTTATTGTTGCATGTATTTCATATTTGTACCAAGCTGCGGCAGTATGGTTTAATATACGTGAGGTAGCCGTGTCACCCTTTGCCATGTGACGTCATTTTGTTGAGTTGTGGAAGAGCATGGGATCAACACACCTCTTTCCAGACCGTTGTCTGCTTTTCAGATATTCGCGTTGCCAGTTATATTTCAAATATCTCCCCATCGCGACGCTCAGCGTACTCTGTTCCAGTCCCCTCACCACGGAAAAAAATTCCTTCCAGTACTCGCTTGGCTGTCAGCCACACTGGCCACTCAATAAACCTAAGCTAAATAAAGCATACTTAAAGAAAAGCATCCTTTCTTTCACTCCTCGTCTCTTTCTCTCCCTCCAATTTGCTAACTGCTCTGAGTATTTAGGGAAGAAACGCTTTTCTGCATCCTCCATATTTACAGATTTTTACGGTTTAAGCCTCTGACCAGCGTAGTTACGGCGCTTCGGTTTTGTACAACAAAATAATTTACATGCATTTTTAAAATTTTTATTGCAGCATCAAATCTGTGTTAATCTGATCTGTTGCCACCGAGACTGCTGATACGCGTGACGCCATAGGCGAATGCATTCTGTGCGTGTTAGGTAATTCGAACCAGCTGATATCTGTCATCATTCAAGCCCTCATTCATATTTTAAAATCACATTGTCACGCTTGTGGATGTTGCCGGAGAGTGGATTATTATTATTTTTTTTTTTCTGCTCGCAGCTTTGAACGAGCGCGAGTAAAGCTGCGCCGCCAAGCGTGGATGGTACCGACTGATGAATGATAAATGCAAAGCCAACACCGCTCTCCAAATGCCGCTTGATTCTTTAATGAGCAGATTTTACGTACGCTGTTTTGTGCCTGGTTACGATTCATTGGAACCACACGCTATCGAACCAGGAGGCTGCCGTATCGGTTTTCCGTAACCGTGACTTCAGTTCCTCGTTACGAGCAAATATCTCTGTTTCCACAACTAAATTTTTTATCTGGAGTGTGCTCTAAATCAAGTCTTCGTGATTGCTTGAAACTGTATGCTGGAAGAGAATTAGATCCTGAACCGTAGCCTCGACACACAATGTTCTACAAAGAAGTGTAGAAAAAATGCTTTAAACAAAAATATATCGGCGTTGTACCCTCAAATCAGCGTACGGTATGTGGTGGGGAGTACTCCACTAGCAGCTATTTACTTCATTCTATACAGGGTGATTCAAAAATGCATGTAAATATTTTAAGGGTGTATTTGTGAGGTAAATATAAGACAAAAATGTTCTCTAAATGTTTTTCCATAAACGTTTAATTCCAGAGTTATCGTTAAATACGAAAGTCATGTCCGTATCAAAACGACGGCAGTGCAAGCAGCAGGATGCCATATTCTGGTACGTAATTCACATACGTATCTCCAAACAGTTGATTCGAAACTGCATGAATAGTGTTTGTTTTTGTTTGCACGTGATGTTTACCCCTACTGTACGGAAGATGGCGCTGATATTGTTGGTAACGGAAAGGTACGTCCTGTCGTTCATTCATCGTCGGAAGGCTAAAGGTTTCGTGCACATGATGTACTCAAACAGTGAGTATGCTGATATGCACCTTGTGTATGGTGCAGCAGATGGAAATGCACTTGCAGCAAGACGAAGGTACAGTGAGCTGTTTCCAGGAAGACGGTTACCAAGTCATCAGACGTTTGTATCTGTGGACAGACGTATGCGGGAGTATGGCATTCGTCCTGGGCCACATTCAGGTCGACCACTTGAGCATGCAGTGAACGTCGAGGAACATGTTTTGGACCTGGTAGACCAAGATCCATCTATCAGTACGAGACAAATTAGTGCAGCTGTACGACTTCCACAATCTACTGTATGGCGGCTGCTTCGGAGACAACAGTTGCATCCATTTCACCTGCAAAAAGTGCACAAATTGACACCTGAAGACTATCCTCGCCGTCAGCAATTCTGCCAGTGGTTACAAGAGCGTCATTTGAATGATCCAATGTTCATTCGGCGGATATTATTCACAGATGAGGCCATGTTTACTCGTGCGGGTGTAATCAATTCGCATAATATGCACCAGTGGGCTGTCGAGAATCCTGGCGCGAGAATTGTGCGTGGATATCAACATCAATTCTCCATAAACATTTGGTGTGGTATTGTGGGGAATTACTTACTCGGACCTCATGTTCTGCCTCCAAGGCTGAATGGGCACGCGTACTGCGAATTTTTGGAGGGAGAATTGCCTGGATTGTTACAGGATGTCCCTCTTGCAACACGAGCCACCATGTGGTTTATGCACGATGGTGCTCCCGCCCATTACAGCCGCAACGTAAGGGCGTACCTCAATTCTGCGTATCCACATCGATGGATAGGTCGCGGAGGACCAATTGCTTGGCCAGCCAGATCACCTGACCTGAACCCTTTAGACTTTTATTTATGGGGCCGACTAAAGACATTGGTGTATTCTTCTGCAGTACCGAACAGAGAAGTGCTACAACAAAGAATTGAAGGTTGTTGTGAAATTATTCGTGGAGAGTTGAACGGACTGTGTAATGTGCAGAGATCATTGATGCGACGAGCACGGGTCTGTCTGCAAGTTCAGGGACAGCATTTTGAACATGCATTGCATTAAGATTTGTGCAAATACAGTACAGTACAGTACAGTCTGTAAAATGCTTCAATTTTCCTTAGTTATTGTGCATTGCTGTAGTTCAATCAACAGGACCTAAATTAGTACAGTGTTCGCGAGGAATTGTTTCAGTTTGTTACGTCACGTTTATTTATCAGTTTGCGTTGTTAGTCCAAATGCACTGTAATTAAACTGTGAACTCTGGGAATTAAATACCTTACGTTGTATTGAATGTATTATCCTGTTTTGTTCATAACTCTGTAATAAGCCAAGTATGGAAAAAATTGTATAGAACATTTTTGTCTTATATTTACCTCACAAATACACCCTTGAAATATTTACATGCATTTTTGAATCACCCTGTATACATGCATCCTGCACAGCAAGAACGTTTGCCATATGCTTCCACGAAAACTCGAGTTCCTCCGGTTTATGATGATTGTGCTAGGCGTTTATGGTACGTAGCAATTTACTCTAAAGAGCCAAAGAAACTGGTACACCTGACTAATATTTTGTAGGACCACCACGCTTACGCAGAAGTGCCGCAACACGACGTGGCATGGACTCTGGTAATGTCTGAAGTAGTGCTGGAGGGAACTGACACCATGAATCCTGCGGGGTTGTCCATAAATTCCTAAGAGTACGAGGGACTGGAGATCTCTTCTGAACAGCACGTTGCAAGGCACCCCAGATATCCTCGATAATATTAATATCTGGAGAGTTTGGTGGCCAGCGGAAGTGTTGAAACTCAGAAGAGTGCTCCTGGAGCCACTGTGTAGCAATTCTGGATGTGTGGGGTGCCGTATTGTCCTGTTGGAATTGCCCGTCGGAATGTACAATGGACATGAATGGATGCATGTGATCAGACAGGATGCTTACGAACGTGTCACCTGTCAGAGTCGTATCTAGGAGTATCAGGGGTCCCACATCACTCCAACTTCGCACGATCCACACCATTACAAAGCCTCCAATAGCTTGAACAGTCTGCTGCCGACATGCAGCGTCCATGGATTCGTGAGGTTGTCTCCATCCGCTCGATACAATTTGAAACGAGACTCGTACAACAAGGCGACATGTTTTCAGTCATCAATAGTCCAATGTCGGTGTCGACGGGCCCAGGCCAAGGGTAAAACTTCGTGTCGTGCAGTCATCAAGGGTACACAAGCGTGCCTTCGGTTCCGAAAGCCCACGTCTATGATGTTTCGTTGAATGGTTCGCACCTGACACTTGGTTATGGCCCAGCCAAGAAATCTGCGGCAATTCGCGGAAGGGCTGCACTTCTGTCAGGTTGAACGATTCTCTTCAGTCGTCGTTGGGCTCGTTCTTGCAGGATCTTTTTCCAGCCGCAGCGATGTCGGAGATTTGATGTTTTACGCGATTCTTGATTTTCAAGGTACTTGTGAAATGGTTGTACGGGGAAATCCCCTCTTCATCGCTACCTCGGGGATGCTGCGTCCCATCGCTCGTGTGCTGACTATAACACCACGTTCAAACTTACTTAAATCTTAACCTGCAGGAGTAACCGATCCAACAACTGCGCCAGAGGCTTATTGTCATGTATAGGCGGTGCCGAGTGCAGCGCCGTATTCTGCTTGTTTACATATTTCTGTATTTGTATACGCATCCTTATACCAGTATCTTTGGAGCTTCAGTGTACATTCCTACAGAAGTCTTTTAACCGGTGCCATCATAATTTCAAGAATAAGCCTTTACTTAAAATACGTTGAATTGACTACAGTCTCTCGCTTAAATTATTCGAAAAGTCTGGAAATGCTTATAATCTCGACAGTATATTGTGATACTATTAGTCACAGGCACTCCAGGCAAATGCCGGGATGGTTCCTCTGAAAGGGCACGGCCGACTTCCTTCCCCATCCTTCCCTAATCCGATGAGACCGATGACCACGCTGTCTGGTCTCCTTCCCCACAACCAACCAACCAACCAACCTATTAGTCACAGGCTACATACACTACTACTGTATTTGTGAAAACTGCAACACCAAGAAGAAAACATAGGCTGAAATGAAATTTATTTCATAGATTAGGGGCATAACACTACAGAAATGATTAGGATAATAGGACTGTAATGAACCTCGACTGTGAGACGTCGTTACCACGTCAAGCCGCCAGGTGTTGCAAACTACGCCTCTAGACATCGCTGCATAGAAATAGAGGCTCAGCATGTGCTTGAGGGGAACGCACTGCCACATGAGCCGTAGGCTTGTGCACAAAGCAATGAAAGTGGTTGCTGGAGGACGAGACCATACAAGCTGCCCTAATGACCATATTCCAAACACGTTCCTTGGGTTACATATCAAGCGAACGTGCAGGCGATAGAAGTGGTGGTACACGCTACAATACGATTATAGTACCGGTCCTAGGTTTAGTGAGACATTTATCTCAAGATAATGGGATTTAAAGGAACAGGTAAAGTGATGTACACACTTCCGGTGATAAGAGTAAAAGAGAAGCAAAAATGGTTCAAATGGCTCTGAGTACTATGGGACTTAACTGCTGAGGTCATCAGTCCCCTAGAACTTAGAACTAATTAAACCTAACTAACCTAAGGACATCACACACATCCATGCCCGAGGCAGGATTCGAACCTGCGACCATAGCGGTCCCTCGGTTCCAGACTGTAGCGTCCAGAACCGCACGGCCACTCCGGCCGGCAAAAGAGAAGCACCGAGAGTTCGAAGACAGATAACGGTATATTCAAGGTCAGATGAAAATAGAAGAGAGGATGAAGAATGAGACCGACACATCAAATGAACATATAGAAGTAATGTGGAAACGATGTAAGACTGCAATCCTCGAGGCAGCTGGAGAGGTTTTAGGACATGAACGGGTTCAAAGAAAGGAAGATTGGCTGACGAAGAATGTAATAGAAGAATTGAGGAACGTAATATAGCACGAATGAAATTACTGCAGAGAAGAACTCGAGCAAATCTGAATGAATATAATGAAAAGCGTCGTACAGCGAAGAGCGTCTGCAGACAGAAGAAAACAGCACTAGAAAAGAAAAAAACTGGAAGAAATTGAACAGCTAGGAGAAGGGAAGCAAAGTTGTGAAATGTACCAAAAGATTAAAGGAGGAAAGACCGGGTTCCAAACCAGAACAAATAAGTGTAGGAACAAAGAAGGGGATTTGATAGGGGAGAGTAATAAAATACTTGACAGGTGGGCAGAATACTTTCAAAAGTTACTGAACCCAGAAGTTGAAGGGTTAGAACGAGGAGAACAGGTGGAACTAACTTACTATGGACCAGAGGTTTTGACACCAGAACCTACACGGGGGGAAGTGATGCAAGCCATTAAGACCTTAAAAAACAATACGGCACCTGGAGAAGATCAGATCCAGACCGAACTTCTCAAGTATGGTGGGGAAACGCTGTGGAAAACAATTCATAAAATAATACTGAATATCTGGCAAGAATAAAACAGCTATAATGTGCCCCATACATAGAAAAGGAAATAAATTAAACTGCCAGAACTATCGAGGAATCTCCCTACGAAATACTACATGTTGTGTACATAGTTCCGCGTAGTCAGCACGTACACAACTTTCCCACTAGAGCGCGCCGCACTAAGCACAAAAGCGCAGGCGCAGCGCTCGTCCGTCTCCGCACTACGAGATGGCGCTGTCTTAGAGACGGACCAAATTCTGCTTCCGCCGATCCGCGTATTAATATGTAACGCAGCCAATGAGATTGCTGCTAACGTAGAACCTTTTCTCCTCGCGGATCACACTCGCGGAGTGATACCTGAACGCGCGAGGTATTATAACGAGTGTACAGACCTCCGATTAGTCAGTCTGCATTAGTCTGCATTTGTCTGTACCAATCTATAGTCAAGTTTCAGTCTGCGCCTAATAAGATTATCATATTGCTGTGCATACCCATGAAGAGAAATGTATAGACACTTTGTCAAGTATCAGAGATATGTGAGAATAAGATTAACGTACCAAGACCAAAGGAACTTCAGATTGTCAATTGTAAACAGCATCCAGAATCAAGTGACGTAATATCTATGCTTTTTATTATTTTAATAAATGTGTGTGAAAATTAATCAAGTTCTGTTTAAAGTTGGTCATTGTCAATCTGCTACTCTAAGCATGCAAGTGGCATTTCTATCGTCTGACCTAACGGCAGAAGATAAACACGCCACGATAAGACCATGAGACATATTGCTGACACTCGCCTACTTCGTTAGGGCAATAAATCAAATAACCTGATGGTGTGTGTGCCGAAGGTCTTACAGTACGCACACCACACTACATATAAAGATTTCTCCAAAATTCTAACCAGCATGCTTACTCCATATGTGGAAGAGTTGGAGACTATCAGAGTGGCTTTAAAAGAAATAGGTCAACAACTGACCAGATATTCACATGGCGCATACTACTTGAAAAATGTTACGAACATCACATTAACATACAGCAGCTTCATATCGACTTTAAACAGGCCTATGATAGCATCTCAAGAGTGGCATTGAAGAACGTTATGGAAGAGGCTGTTATACCTAAGAAGCTCATTAAACTTTCTACGATGACCCTCAGCGAAACCAACTGTAAAGTAAAAATACAGGGCGAAATCTCCAGAGAAGTGGAAGTGAAGAAGGGACTTAGGCAGGGTGACAATATCTCCTCGTTGCTATTCAACCTTTGCCTAGAAAAAGTCATTAAGTCAGATAGAGTTAAGTGAAGGAGGAACCTTCTTAAATCGTTCACTACAGTACCTAGCCTATGATGACGATGTGGCATTACTCGCACGAAACACTGTTGTGCTAGGCGAAGCCTAACAACAACTGGAGAAAGGTGCAAGGGAACTTGGCCTGACAGTCAAGATCGAAAAGACCAACTATATGGCAATGACCAATCATCAAAACCTACCAAATCTCAGGATAGCCGACAGGGAGTTTGAAAGGGTGAGAGACTTCAAGTATCTTGGGTCGACTATCACTGACTATCACTGAGACAAATGACATTGGCAGTGAGGTGAAAGCCAGAATAGCAGCAGGTAACAGATGCTACTTTGACGCATTACCCATGCTTAGGAGTTCGCTTAACCCAAAATCCTCATTTACAAAACAATTATAAGACCAGTTGTTATGTATGGTGCCGAAACGTGGACCATGACTGTAAATGAGGAAAGGATCCTTAGCATATGAGAGAGAAAGATGCTACGTAAAATATATGGCCCAGTATATGAGCAAGAAGGTTGGCGCATTCGTACGAATGCAGAACTACAACACCTTTTTGAAGAACCTGACATTGTTACTACCATTAAAATAAGAAGACTGTGGTGGGCAGGGCACGTGGTCAGAATGGAAGAAGACAAAGCATGTAAGAGGATTTTTGATGTCAAAGCTGGAGGCAGACTGCGGAGGGGACGCCCCAGAAAGAGATGAGTGGATGGAGTTAAAGAGGACATGAAACAGCTGGGTGTCAGAGGATGGAAAGTCATAGATGGGATAGAATGGCAGGATATTGTGATGCAGGCCAAGACCCTTCAAGGGCTGTAGAGCCGAGGAGTGAGTAAGTAAGTATGTCATATACCAATCACTTGATCTTGTAAAATATTGACAGGAAATCTAACCTGTTTTTCAGCCAATGGAAACACATCAATATGGAGGCAAACCCATCCCTTTCCCCTCTGGAACAATGAAATCTGAGCTTCCGCTCTCCCTTATCATCCTTTAAATTAGTTCAGTAACAAATGTTTCTCCGTTCGAGATCTGTGCAAATGGGGAGAGGTTCAGGTTTGTCACAAACAAGTTAATATTAACAATAATAGCATAGGGAAAGGGCTCGAAATAATGACAACGATATAAAAAATTAACTAATGGTTTATTAATAACGATCTTTTGCAGTACAGTTAGTTAAAAATATTGTTGAAATATTGAGCCATACTACCTCTATAGTCGTTCATAACTGCGAAACTGTTGTCGGTGCAAGATTTTGGGCACGAACTAACCTCTCGATTATGTCCCACAAGTGTTCGGTATGATTCATGCCGGGAGGTATGTGTGACCACATCATTTTCTGTGTCCAGAACTTTACGAAAAACTGTGGCCTGGTGACGTGGTGCATTTTCTTCCATAAGAATTTCGTAGTTATTTGGGAACATGAAGTCGGTTCTTGGGTGCAAATAGTCCCATGTAGCCGAATATAATCATTTCGATCTGTACAGTTGGACCAGAGGACCCATACCATTCCATGTAAACAAAGCCCACACTATAATGGAACCACCAACAGCTTGCACTATGTCTTGCTGAGTGGAGTCTGAGCTACACTTTTACGCGACCATCAGCTATTACCATATGTGATGGGGACTCATCTGAGCAGGCCACGGTGTTCCAGTCGTCTAGGGTCCAATCGATACGGTCAGAGCCCAGGAGAGGCACTGCAGGCGATGTCGTGCTGATAGTAAAGGCAGTAGCGTCGGTCGTCTGCTGTCATAGCCGATTAACGCTAAACTTCGCCGCACTGTCCAAACGGATAGGTTCTTAGAACGTCCCACATTGAAATCTGCGGTTATTTCAGGCTGTGCTGCTTGTCTGTTAGCACTGACAACTCTATGCAAACGCCGCTGCTGTCGGTCGTCAAGTGGAGACCGTCAGCTAAAGTGCGCATCATTTATGTTGGCGGCCGAGTTTAGGTTCGTTCTGCGCATCTGACGTCAAAAAATACAGTCAGCCAATGAACAGAGAACGACGTTGTCAGATCTCGACTGCAGAGCAGAGCACGGACGAGTGTCTTCAGTTTTAGAAACGTTCAGTCATAAATAAAGTAATAGCACAAAAGCAATGTCTTGATAGCAGACTTTTTTTTTGAAAGTTTCGAAAAACCATTGTTTATACCAATTGCTAAATTTTCTATTAATTAATTAAACCAAACAAGCAACAAGACTCTTAATTCAGGCGATAGCAAGGAAAGGTGTTTGTGTCAATTTCACGAACCGCTTTTTCGCAATAAAGAACAGCGGTATTTGTTTATTTCCTATTGTACCTCGACGAAGTGCGCGTTATTCATAGGCATACCAACAGTGTTTGTCAGAATTTTGCGTGACCTGTTAGAGCCCTTATGGAGCAAGATTGCATTATGAACTGCGTTAGCGTAACGGTTATGGCGTTGTGTTAGTAAGCGAAAGGTAAAGAGTTCAACCCTTATGCGATGCTAAATATTTTCTTTATTTAAAAACAATATCGAAATGTCTTACTTCACGAATTTTATCCGTTTGAACGCAATTTTTTGAAATTTCTAGTGCTTTCTCTTCATTAACCCTTTCGCTGCTGCAGTCACGTGCTCCCCCCATTCCGCGCTGTGCGCGATTTTGTCATCACTGCACTGCTCGCCTTGCAGACACATGGTGTTCCCACTGCTTTGACACACTTATCACTCGATTTCACAAAAACTATTTGGCCCAAAAATTAGATTTTTACACATCTTCCCCCCTGAACGTAAACTTGCGAACTACACTATGGCGCTGCTTCTCTTCTCGTGTATGTCGTGTGCAACTGGCAACGCAGCAATCTCCCGCGTCTGGGCGGGCATGCGCGAGCCGCCAAGACAAAAGAATTCAACTATAGTGGGACGTACCTAGTGTGAGTAACACATGAAATTTCGTATTCTTGGCGCACTCTTGACACAGTGTGTCTCGGAATATTGAATTCTTAGCTGTTTCCGAAATGGAATGCCCCATGCGTCTATCTCAAACTACCATTCTGGTTCAAGGTGTCGCGCGGCCATAATCTCATCGGACACTTTTTCATATGAATCACCTGAGTACAGTCCGCAGCTCGTGGTCGTGCGGTAGCGTTCACGCTTCCCGCGCCCGGGTACCCGGGTTCGATTCCCGGCGGGGTCAGGGATTTTCTCTGCCTCGTGATGACTGGGTGTTGTGTGATGTCCTTAGGTTATTTAGCTTTAAGTAGTTCTAAGTTCTGGGGGACTGATGACCATAGATGTTGTCCCATAGTGCTCAGAGCCATTTGAACCATTTTGAACCTGAGTACAAATAATAGCTCCGCCAAGGAACTGTCCTTTTACACCTTGTGTACGCGATACTTGTGCCACCTGTGTATGTGAATATCGCTATTCCATGACTTTTATCACCTCAGTGTAAATACCCTCTTGAAGTTTTCTGAGGTGGCGTGGAGCGTAGCTAATCGAGGAAGCGGGGAATTATTTTTGGCATGATTCACTTGGAAAATGGATGTACTTTTGTGTCAGGAATGTCACTGACCTTATAATCTTTCATACCGTAATCACCCAAGTGCTCAACAAGGAAATCACCATCATACCGCCGGCCGCTGTGGCCGAGGGTCCTAGGTGCTTCAGTCTGAAACCGCGCGACCGCTCCGGTCGCAGGTTCGAATCCTGCCTCGGGCATGGATGTGTGTGATGTCCTTAGGTTAGTTAGGTTTAGGTAGAGGAGAAAGATTAATTGAATTCTGTAACAAGTTTCAGCTAGTAATAGCGAATACCCTGTTCAAGAATCACAAGAGGAGGAGGTATACTTGGAAAAGGCCGGGAGATACGGGAAGATTTCAATTACATTACGACATGGTCAGACAGAGATTCCGAAATCAGATACTGGATTGTAAGGCGTACCCAGGAGCAGATATAGACTCAGATCACAATATAGTAGTGATGAAGAGTAGGCTGAAGTTCAAGACATTCGTCAGGAAGAATCAATACGCAAAGAAGTGGGATACGGAAGTACTAAGGAATGACGAGATACGTTTGAAGTTCTCTAACGCTATAGATACAGCAATAAGGAATAGCGCAGTAGGCAGTGCAGTTGAAGAGGAATGGACATTTCTAAAAAGGGCCATCACAGAAGTTGGGAAGGAAAACATAGGTACAAAGAAGGTAGCTGCGAAGAAACCATGGGTAACAGAAGAAATACACTCCTGGAAATTGAAATAAGAACACCGTGAATTCATTGTCCCAGGAAGGGGAAACTTTATTGACACATTCCTGGGGTCAGATACATCACATGATCACACTGACAGAACCACAGACACGTAGACACAGGCAACAGAGCATGCACAATGTCGGCACTAGTACAGTGTATATCCACCATTCGCAGCAATGCAGGCTGCTATTCTCCCATGGAGACGATCGTAGAGATGCTGGATGTAGTCCTGTGGAACGGCTTGCCATGCCATTTCCACCTGGCGCCTCAGTTGGACCAGCGTTCGTGCTGGACATGCAGACCGCGTGAGACGACGCTTCATCCAGTCTCAAACATGCTCAATGGGGGACAGATCCGGAGATCTTGCTGGCCAGGGTAGTTGACTTACACCTTCTAGAGCACGTTGGGTGGCACGGGATACATGCGGACGTGCATTGTCCTGTTGGAACAGCAAGTTCCCTTGCCGGTCTAGGAATGGTAGAACGATGGGTTCGATGACGGTTTGGATGTACCGTGCACTATTCAGTGTCCCCTCGACGATCACCAGTGGTGTATGGCCAGTGTAGGAGATCGCTCCCCACAACATGATGCCGGGTGTTGGCCCTGTGTGCCTCGGTCGCATGCAGTCCTGATTGTGGCGCTCACCTGCACGGCGCCAAACACGCATACGACCATCATTGGCACCAAGGCAGAAGCGACTCTCATCGCTGAAGACGACACGTCTCCATTCGTCCCTCCATTCACGCCTGTCGCGACACCACTGGAGGCGGGCTGCACGATGTTGGGGCGTGAGCGGAAGACGGCCTAACGGTGTGCGGGACCGTAGCCCAGCTTCATGGAGACGGTTGCGAATGGTCCTCGCCGATACCCCAGGAGCAACAGTGTCCCTAATTTGCTGGGAAGTGGCGGTGCGGTCCCCTACGGCACTGCGTAGGATCCTACGGTCTTGGCGTGCATCCGTGCGTCGCTGCGGTCCGGTCCCACGTCGATGGGCACGTGCACCTTCCGCCGACCACTGGCGACAACATCGATGTGCTGTGGAGATCTCACGCCCCACGTGTTGAGCAATTCGCCGGTACGTCCACCCGGCCTCCCGCATGCCCACTATACGCCCTCGCTCAAAGTCCGTCAACTGCACATACGGTTCACGTCCACGCTGTCGCGGCATGCTACCAGTGTTAAAGACTGCGAGGGAGCTCAGTATGCCACGGCAAACTGGCTGACACTGACGGCGGCGGTGCACAAATGCTGCGCAGCTAGCGCCATTCGACGGCCAACACCGCGGTTCCTGGTGTGTCCGCTGTGCCGTGCGTGTGATCATTGCTTGTACAGCCCTCTCGCAGTGTCCGGAGCAAGTATGGTGGGTCTGACACACCGGTGTCAATGTGTTCTTTTTTCCATTTCCAGGAGTGTACTTCAGTTGATTTATGAAAGGAGGAAGTACAAACATGTTCCGGGAAAATCAGGAATACAGAAGTTGCTGAGGAATGAAATAAATAGGAAGTGCAGGGAAGCTAAGAAGAAATGGCTGCAGGAAAAATGTGAAGACATGATTGTCGGAAGGACAGACTCAGCATACAGGAAAGTCAAAACAACCTTTGGTGACATTAAAAGCAACGGTGGTAACATTAAGTGCAACGGGAATTCCACAGTTAAATGCAGAGGAGAGAGCAGATAGGTGGAAAGAATACATTGAAAGCCTTTATGAGGGTGAATATTTGTCTGATGTGATAGAAGAAGAAACAGGGGTCGATTTAGAAGAGATAGGGGACCCAGTATTAGAATCGGAATTTAAAAGAGCTTTGGAGGACTTACTTTCAAATAAGGCAGAAGGGATAGATAACATTCCATCAGAATTTCTAAAATCATTGGGGGAAGTGGCAACAAAACGACTATTCACGTTGGTGTGTAGAATATGAGTCTGGCGACATACCATCTGACTTTCGGAAAAGCATCATCCACACAATTCCGAAGATGGCAAGAGCTGACAAGTGCGAGAATTATCGCACAATCAGCTTAACAGCTCATGCATCGAAGCTGCTTACAAGAATAATGTACAGAAGAATGGAAGAGAAAATTGAGAATGCGCTAGGTGACGATCAGTTTGGCTTTAGGAAAAGTAAAGAGACGAGAGAAGCAATTCTGACGTTACGGCTAATAATGGAAGCAATGCTAAAGAAAAATAAAGTCACTTTCATAGGATTTGCCGACCTGGAAAAAGCGTTCGACAATATAAAATGGTACAAGCTGTTAGAGATTCTGAAAAAAGTAGGGGTAAGCTATAGGGAGAGACGGGTCATATACAATATGTACAACAACCAAGAGGGAATAATAAGAGTGGACGATGAAGAACGAAGTGCTCGTATTAAGAAGGGTGTAAGACAAGGCTGTAGCCTTTCGCCCCTACTCTTCAATCTGTACATCGAGGAAGCGATGATGGAAATAAAAGAAAGTTTCAGGAGTGGAATTAAAATACAAGGTGAAAGGATATCGATAATACGATTCGCTGATGTCATTGCTATCCTGAGTGAAAGTGAAGAAGAATTAAATAATCTGCTGAACGGAATGAACAGTCTAATGAGTACACAGTATGGTTTGAGAGTAAATCGGAGAAAGATGAAGGTAATGAAAAGTAGTAGAAATGAGAACAGCGAGAAACTTAACATCAGGATTGATGGTCACGTAGGGAGAGACGGGAAGTTACGGAATTCTGCTACCTAGACAGTAAAATAACCAATGACGGACGGAGCAAGGTGGACACCAAAAGCAGACTCGCTATGGCAAAAAATGCATTTCTGGCCAAGAGAAGTCTACTAATATCAAATACCGGCCTTAATTTGAGGACGAAATTTCTGAGGATGTACGTCTGGAGTACAGCATTGTATGGTAGTGAAACATGGACTGTGGGAAAACCGGAAGAGAAGAGAATCGAAGCATTTGAGATGTAGTGCTATAGACGAATGTTGAAAATTAGGTGGACTGATAAGGTAAGGAATGAGGAGGTTCTACGCAGAATCGGAAAGGAAAGGAATATGTGGAAAACACTGATAAGGAGAAGGGACAGGATGATAGGACATCTGCTAAGACACGAGGGAATGACTTCCATGGTACTAGAGGGAGCTGTAGAGGGCAAAAACTGTAGGAAGACAGAGATTGGAATACGTCAAACAAATAATTGAGGACGTAGGCTGCAAGTGCTACTCTGAGATGAAGAGGTTAGCACAGGAAAGGACAGTGAGTAGACTGATGATAAAAAAAAAAAAAGTAGTTCAAAGTTCTAGGGGACTGATGACGTCAGAAGTTAAGTCTCATAGTGCTCAGAGCCATTTGAACCATTTTGAACCATCATACGCACTCAGATTATGGTATGAAAGGGATATGCGTCGTAGCAGTTGGTATTTCAGTTTGCATGTGTTGTGAGCTGCACCGCGGAACTTCCCCCATCAATGACGTTAGTCTTAAGTAGCATGCGCATAAGTTGTTATGATTTCACAGCTACACTCATGCTCATAAATTAAGGATAATTGCAGAATGTGGTGCCACACAACGTGGCACTACACAAAACTGGCGCTAATAGAATAGGCACATATGGAACACACACGACACAGATCTGTAAGTCCACGGTATTGTTGATAAGTTGAGAAAACCGTTTCCTGTGCATGTACCCCGAAATCAATATGGAATATGATAACCATGCATACGTACACAGGCCGCACAAGGGGTTGGCATGCCCTGGATCAGGTGGTCGAGCAGCTGCGGGGGTATAGCCTCCCATTCTTCCACCAGTGCCTGTCGGAGCTCCTGAAGTGTCATACGAGTTTGAAGACGTGCAGCGATACGTCGAGCGAGAGCATTCCAGACGTGCTCGATGGGGTTTAGGTCTGAAGAACAGGCAGGCCACTCCATCTGCCTGATATCTTCTGTTTTAAGGTACTCCTCCAGGATGGCAGCTCGGTGGGGCTGTGCGTTATCATCCATCAGGAGGAAGGTGGGACCCACTGCACCCCGTCCCGATACACCTGACCTGTTACAGTTCCTCTGTCATAGACATGCAGGGGTGTACGTGCACCAATCATAATCCCATCCCACACCATCAAACCTCGACCTCCATACAGGTCCCTTTCAAGGACATTAAGGGGTTGGTATCTCGTTCCTTGTTCACGCCAGATGAAAACCCGGTGAGAATCACGGTTCAGACTGTACCTGGACTCGTCCGTGTTCGTAACCTGGCACCACTGTTCCAATGACCATGCTCTGTGTTCCTGACACGAGGCTTTACGAGCTCTTCCGTGACCAGGGGTCAGTGGAATGTATCTTGCAGGTCTCCGGGCGAATAAACCATGTCTGTTCAGCTTTCTGTAGACTGTGTGTCTGGAGAAAACTGTTCCAGTGGCTGCGGTAAGGTCCCGAGCAAGGCTACCTGCAGTACTTCGTGGCCGTCTGCGGGTACTGATGCTGAGATATCGGTCTTCTTGTGGTGTTTCACACTGTGGACGTCCCGTACTTTAGCGCCTGGACACGTTTCCTATCTGCTGGAATCGTTTCCATAATCTTGAGATCATAATTTGTGGCAGACGGAGGGCCCGTGCTACGACCTGCTGTGTTTCATCAGCCTCCAGTCGCCCTAGTATTCTACCCCTCATAACATCAGTATGTGTGTGTTCTTTGAGCCATTTTCAACACACAGTCACCATTATCATGTCTGAAAACGTCTGCACACTTACTCGCTGCACCGAAGTCTGACATGCACCAACACACCTCTGCGTATGTGGACTGCTGCCAGCGCCACCGTGTGACGACCGCAGGTCAAATGCACCACATGGTCATACCCCGAGGTGATTTAAACCCGCAAACCGCTCACCAGAGCGCTGTTTCACCATGTATCAGCATTATCCTTAATTTATCAGCATGAGTGTAATACAGTTTGTGTTGGTATATTTATGTTTCAAGTTTATAAGTGTGATCAATCAGTGCTGCATGTCTTCACTGAAAGTGCATACCAAAATTTTGGCAGTTCCCAAACAAATTCTGAATATACCTGGAAAAGGCGTAAAGCGTAAAAAAACTTCTGCTGTGATTTACAACCTATACTGTTTTTCTTACTGAATATAAGATACTGAGGTTGCTGTACTATAGCCACGGAGTGGTAGGATTTATACGAATATTTTTCCAGTGCTTTGAGGCTTGCAACGAACCGCGACCATCATCTGCACAGCTGTGCCTCACCTGAGATGTCACTGGCCCGTGTGTGTGTGTGTGTGTGTGTGTGTGTGTGTGTGTGTGTGTGTGGGTAGGTGGGTGACAGCACGCTGCGGTGAGAGACTCTCTGTCTCTATAAAAAGATGGGAGGTATACACGGTAAAGAACTGGAGGTCGTGTGTAAGTGTCAGGCGTCGCTCAGCAGGTGGTAGCGTCGCTTCCGCAATAATAGTAACACAGGGCAGACAGTCAGAACAATTTTTTACTCTGACAGCAAAACATCTTACAGATGAGGATCATCCAGTAGCCGACAGCCGTTTTAACATCCAATGCTTCCATTGCCCTGAGCATGCTGTTTACTATTCCTCGGCTGGTTCGCCATTAGAACAGTGCAAAAACAAAATGCTGATAATTTACGCATCTATCTCTATACAGAATTTCGATAGGGTGTTACAAAAAGGTACGGCCAAACATTCAGGAAACATTCCTCACACACAAAGAAAGAAAATATGTTATGTGGACATGTGTCCGGAAACGCTTACTTTCCATGTTAGAGCTCATTTTATTACTTCTCTTCAAATCACATTAATCATGGAATGGAAACACACAGCAACAGAACGTACCAGCGTGACTTCAAACACTTTGTTACAGGAAATGTTCAAAATGTCCTCTGTTAGCGAGGATACATGCATCCACCCTCCGTCGCATGGAATCCCTGATGCGCTGATGCAGCCCTGGAGAATGGCATATTGTATCACAGCCGTCCACAATACGAGCACGAAGAGTCTCTACATTTGGTACCGGGGTTGCGTAGACAAGAGCTTTCAAATGCCCCCATAAATGAAAGTCAAGAGGGTTGAGGTGGTGGTTAGTGTTTAACGTCCCGTCGACAACGAGGTTATTAGAGACGGGGCGCAAGCTTGGGTTAGGGAAGGACTGGGAAGGAAATCGGCCGCGCCCTTTCAAAGGAACCATCCCGGCATTTGCCTGAAACGATTTAGGGAAATCACGAAAACCTAAATCGGGATGGCTGGAGACGGGATTGAACCGTCGTCCTCCCGAATGCGAGTCCAGTGTGCTACCACTGCGCCACCTCGCTCGGTACAGAGGGTTTAGGTCAGGAGAGCGTGGAGGCCATGGATTTGGTCCGCCTCTACCATTCCATCGGTCACCGAATCCGTCGTTGAGAAGCGTACGAACATTTCGACTGAAATGTGCAGGAGTTCCATCGTGCATGATCCACATGTTGTGTCGTACTTGTAAAGGCACATGTTCTAGCAGCACAGGTAGTGTAAGAAATCATGATAACGTCCTCCATTGAGCGTAGGTGGAAGAACATGGGGCCCAATCAAGACATCACCAACAATGCCTGCCCAAACGTTCACAGAAAATCTATGTTGATGAAGTGATTGCACAATTGCGTGCGGATTCTCGTCATCCCACACATGTTGATTGTGAAAATTTACAATTTGATCACGTTGGAATGAAGCCTCATCCGTAAAGAGAACATTTGCACTGAAATGAGGATTGACACATTGTTGGATAAACCATTCGCAGAAGTGTACCCATGGAGGCCAATCAGCGTCTGATAGTGCCTGCACACGCTGTACATGGTACGGAAACAACTGGGTCTCCCGTAGCACTCTCCATACAGTGACGTGGTCAACGTTACCTTGTACAGCAGCAACTTCTCTGACGCTGACATTAGGGTTATCGTCAACTGCACGAAGAATTGCCGCGTCCATTGCAGGTGTCCTCGTCGTTCTAGGTCTTCCCCAGTCGCGAGTCATAGGCTGGAATGTTCCGTGCTCCCTAAGACGCCGATCAATTGCTTCGAAAGTCTTACTGTCGGGACACCTTCGTTCTGGAAATCTGTCTCGATACAAACGTACCGCGCCACGGCTATTGCCCCGTGCTAATCCATACATCAAACTCCGCATTTGTAAACATTGCACTGACTGCAAAACCATGCTCGTGATGAACACTAACCTGTTGATGCTACGTACTGATGTGCTTGAGAAAGCAATGAGTTACATGTCAACACAAGCACCGAAGTCAACATTACCTTCCTTCAATAGGGCCAACTGGCGGTGAATCGAGGAAGTACAGTACATACAGACGAAAGTAAAATGAGCTCTAACATGGAAATTAAGCGTTTCCGGACACATGTCCACATAACATCTTTTCTTTATTTGTGTGTGAGGAATGTTACCTGAAAGTTTGGCCGTACCTTTTTGTAACACCCTGAAACTGTACAGTATTACATTGTAACTCAACAACAGTTTCTCAAACGCAGTGTAAAACTATTCAGACATGTATTTGCGTTTAACATCCAGATTGTTTAAAAAGATTCCAGGGTTGTCTTGCATCATGTACACTTTCACAAAGTGATAATAGCCTCCAAAGCACTTTATCGATTAGAACACACATTAACGTTGACCATTGTCATAGCCTTGGGTTCTATGTTATTGCTCGAAATTGTTTGTAGCGTTTCCCCCCTAGTTTTTCCCAATATGCCTATTGCTGATACAGCAAGGTACACTTATAAGGCAATACGGCAGTTACGTCTCTAACGCCAACATACAAAATACACTCCTGGAAATTGAAATAAGAACACCGTGAATTCATTGTCCCAGGAAGGGGAAACTTTATTGACACATTCCTGGGGTCAGATACATCACATGATCACACTGACAGAACCACAGGCACATAGACACAGGCAACAGAGCATGCACAATGTCGGCACTAGTACAGTGTATATCCACCTTTCGCAGCAATGCAGGCTGCTATTCTCCCATGGAGACGATCGTAGAGATGCTGGATGTAGTCCTGTGGAACGGCTTGCCATGCCATTTCCACCTGGCGCCTCAGTTGGACCAGCGTTCGTGCTGGACGTGCAGACCGCGTGAGACGACGCTTCATCCAGTCCCAAACATGCTCAATGGGGGACAGATCCGGAGATCTTGCTGGCCAGGGTAGTTGACTTACACCTTCTAGAGCACGTTGGGTGGCACGGGATACATGCGGACGTGCATTGTCCTGTTGGAACAGCAAGTTCCCTTGCCGGTCTAGGAATGGTAGAACGATGGGTTCGATGACGGTTTGGATGTACCGTGCACTATTCAGTGTCCCCTCGACGATCACCAGTGGTGTACGGCCAGTGTAGGAGATCGCTCCCCACACCATGATGCCGGGTGTTGGCCCTGTGTGCCTCGGTCGTATGCAGTCCTGATTGTGGCGCTCACCTGCACGGCGCCAAACACGCATACGACCATCATTGGCACCAAGGCAGAAGCGACTCTCATCGCTGAAGACGACACGTCTCCATTCGTCGCTCCATTCACGCCTGTCGCGACACCACTGGAGGCGGGCTGCACGATGTTGGCGCGTGAGCGGAAGACGGCCTAACGGTGTGCGGGACCGTAGCCCAGCTTCATGGAGACGGTTGCGAATGGTCCTCGCCGATACCCCAGGAGCAACAGTGTCCCTAATTTGCTGGGAAGTGGCGGTGCGGTCCCCTACGGCACTGCGTAGGATCCTACGGTCTTGGCGTGCATCCGTGCGTCGCTGCGGTCCGGTCCCAGGTCGACGGGCACGTGCACCTTCCGCCGACCACTGGCGACAACATCGATGTACTGTGGAGACCTCACGCCCCACGTGTTGAGCAATTCGGCGGTACGTCCACCCCGCCTCCCGCATGCCCACTATACGCCCTCGCTCAAAGTCCGTCAACTGCACATACGGTTCACGTCCACGCTGTCGCGGCATGCTACCAGTGTTAAAGACTGCGATGGAGCTCCGTATGCCACGGCAAACTGGCTGACACTGACGGCGGCGGTGCACAAATGCTGCGCAGCTAGCGCCATTCGACGGCCAACACCGCGGTTCCTGGTGTGTCCGCTGTGCCGTGCGTGTGATCATTGCTTGTACAGCCCTCTCGCAGTGTCCGGAGCAAGTATGGTGGGTCTGACACACCGGTGTCAATGTGTTCTTTTTTCCATTTCCAGGAGTGTAGTTTTATTCAGTGATCTGTGTTTACAATGGGATAAAATCAGTTTCTCTGACATTAAGGGTGTTATTATTATTTCCATGTGATACATAGATCTTGAATCCAAGCTTTCATAATGGCAGTTGATCAGTACTTAATGCTACCAATGTAGGAGAAACGTATCAATGAACATCATCGTGGTACCTGGTCTCATAGCTAGATTTTTGTAAGCATAAATCTGTATTTTTTTTAAAAGGTAGCTAAAGGTAACACACCTCCTTATGATGCCCTGACTAACATTGCAAAGCGCCATACGACCACCGTAACCCATTGTTTAACGTTATACAGGGTGTTTACAAATGAATATCGGAGTTTTAACGCTTTATAATATTTATTATATTAAACTTACAGTTATAAATTATACGTCAAATAAAAGAGCAACTCAAACAGTTTGACCAAGAACCTTATAAATGTTCAATGTGAGCACCATTCGTCACACGGCACACATCAAGTCTATAGCCGAGTTCTTCCCAACGTTGATATGTGTGTCTTCAGTGATTTTAACAACACTTGCTTCAATCCGGTCTCTTAATTCAGGGAGGTCTGCTGGTAGCGGAGGCACGTACACACGATCCTTGATGAAGCCCCAAAGGAAAAAATTGCATGGCGTCAGGTCGGCTGAACTTGGAGGCCATGCTAAGCAAGCCCTGTCATTGGGCCCCTTGCGACACTTGGGTGCAGTTGAAGTTCAACCAACAGCGTACTTCGCTATGCTACTTAGGTGGCGCACCATCTTGCTGGAAAATGAAGTTCTCTGGCTTCTTCCAACTGAGGGAAGAGCCATTGCTCTAGTGTATCAAGGTAAGAATTGACAGTTGCAGTAGGTTCACCAAAATAGAAAGGCCCATATCATTTATATCTGTAAGTTTATTGTAATAAATATTATTAAGCGTTAAAACCCCGATATTCATTATAAATACCTTGTAGATGACGGTTGATATGTAATGCATGTTATATGGGCTTTTTTCCAGGTAGATGTTTTGGAAGAAGTTGAATTTGTAGATACGTTACTATGTTTGGGTGATGACTCTGTATCACAGATGGCAAAGAAAGCAACCCACAATTGTTCCTATGTTCATAACACAGAACATACTGCAACTGTGGCTGCCAAGGTCTGGCATATATTCTAAAGATACGAAGTCGAGATAGTGGTCGGAATTATGATCAGCTGCTTCTGTCACATAGGTATTGTCGCGTAACATTAGGAAGAAGTATAGTTTGTTGATAATCTGGGTTGGCTGGGACTCTGGATTACAGTAGCATGCTGAAAACAGGAACCCATACCAGATAAGTAATATATAATGATGTGACAAATCCGTGGGATAGCGAAATGCACAAATACAGATAGCAGTAGTATCGTGTACACAAAGTGTAAAAGGGCAGTGCATTGGCGGAGCTCTCATTTGTACTCAGCTGATTCATACGGAAAGCTTTATGATGAGATTATGGCCACAGGATGTGAATCAACAGACTTTTAACGCGGAATGGTAGTTAGATGCATGGGACATTCCTCTTCGGAAATCATTAGGCAGTTCGATACTCCGAGATCCACAGTGTCAAGACTGCGCCGAGAGTACCAAATTTCAGGCATTACGTCGCACCACGGACGACTCAGTGGCCGATAACGCTGTAAGCTTCTTAACGTAAGTGGGGTTGGCTACAAATGACAGATGAATTGCAATACAATGGCTGTGGTTTGAGTTTCACATTATATCATCCGTACTATTTGGTGAGCATGACTGCACAAATTCGGCAATCAACAGTTGTGGCACTTGCACCATGACAGGTTGTGCTACATAGGATTGGAGAAAGCAGTTTTTAACTGTCCTGGGGTCAAAAACCGCGTAAAACATAAAATAAGATCGGCTTCTAATTTTTGTGAGATTGTCTTAAAACATATTCATTATCCTGTACTACGTATTCTGCCACAAGCTGGAATCGAGTAACAGCATGTTCCACAACAGATCGGAGTCTGTTGGGGGTGACATTCAGAATGCGTTCACAATGCGTGCCTTCAGTTCAGGTACATTCGTAATCGGAGCACTGAACACCGTGTCTTCCACCCACCCCACAGTCAGAAGTCACACAGATTAAGTTTCTGGACAGCTAGGCTGTAGGGAAATGACGGCTGATAATTCTAGCATTTCCGAAATGCCTCTGCTTCACTGGTTGTGCAATGCGAGAAGGAGCGCTATCTTGCATAAAAGTGGTCCTACCTACACGTCTACACTGTTGAATGGTAGGAATCGTGTTGGTGTACAAAGACTGTCATAACGTTTACCAGAGACCGTACAGGTAACAGAACCTGTAGGACGCATCTGCGTATTGACATGTGTAGTGTCGGCAGACTTGCCAACACTACGCACACTAATTGAAAGAGGCGGCCAAGATGCACGCGCTAACTCACGAAGGATGGAGTGAGGTCTGAAACAGGAGACTTAATGAATGCTATAAAGAAAAGTACGTAGCTTCTGGACTACTTAACTTTTAATACAGCCTTTGTATACATCGTTCTTGATGAGACATCTGGAGATTGTGGCGATACCTCTTTTGATACAAGCTATCTAAGGCTAATGGCGCCTTGCTAGGTCGTAGACATGAACTTAGCTGAAGGCTATTCTAACTGTCTCTCGGCAAATGAGAGCAAAGGCTTCGTCCGTATAGTCGCTAGCAACGTCGTCGTACAACTGGGGCGAGTTCTCGTGCGTCTCTCGAGACCTGCCGTGTGGTGGCGCTCGGTCTGCGATCACACAGTGGCGACACGCGGGTCCGACATGTACTAATGGACCGCGGCCGATTTAAGCTACCACCCTAGCAAGTGTGGTGTCTGGCAGTGACACCACAACATGTTCTCAGAAATGGGCTTCATCTGTCCACAAAATGATCCATGGTCGTTCACTGTCCACATCGATTCGAGCAAGAAATTCCATAGCGAACCCTTTTGACTTGCTGGCGAGTCAGCAGGAAGCAGATCCTGAAGATGGGTAATTTTGTATGGATTGTAGTGAGTCGGGGTTTTCTGACACTTGACATTGAGCGTCAGTGACAGAGGGGAGCAAAGTTCAGGGATGGCGGGAGAGAAAACGACACTTCGTAGCCGTAGGAATGGTTTCTGTCGTTGGTTCAGTGGGTGAGGTATGAGTGAAACATGGTTCCACTATCAGTCACACGTATGCCCCTTCAGACAAACAGAGTGATACATTGTTTCTCAACTCGCTCAATTCTCCGTAGCAGCGTTACGGCGCGGAGTCGTAGCGTGCGGATTTCAATGAGCACTGATGCGACGACGGCTCGCGTTGCAGTGGAGCATCAAGCCAGGCGGCGTATTCTTCCCTTCAGTACCGTACCCGTGACCCACTGCGGCGGCGGCGCGGTCTTCAGCTTGTGAATTCGCTCATTGCGTTATTAACAAGCGGCTACGGCGTGGCGCGGAGTGCTCCATCCCGGATCGAACCAGTGACCCTCAGGTTCGGCGTCTTCTGGTGGAGTTAATCAACTTATAGGTTCACAGGTGACCCATTTGATGAGGCAGCAGTCCCTTCACCTTCACCAGCCACCAGGGTAAGTAACACACGAACTTCTTCCTGGTAACATCTGGGAAGTCGTTGCAGCGAAGTATGACGTCCGCTTATTAACCGTCGGTCCCTCCGTCCAGGTGAGGTTTCTTTGTATTTTATTTTTCCCCTCAAAGGATCCCCTCATGCCCGTTTGGCGGAGGTATTTATTCAGTGTTTTCGCCAATGTCTCGATGTTTGTAGGGCGGCGACTGACTCTTCCGTCGTTGATAATTAGTTTTACAAACTTTGTGGTCAGTTTCGTTACACCAAAAACAAGAAAAAAAGTTCATATTTTCCAAAACACTGCACATAAAAAAGGGGTTCTTCCGGTGCTTATACTTGGGGTTCCACTGGTGATAAAATGGTAGGGACAAGTCGTTCGGGTAGTGTTTGGGCTACTGAATATTTTCTTATCTAACGGAAGGATCCTCTTAGTGTCTGTGGTGTCACCGCCAGACACCACACTTGCTAGGTAGTAGCTTAAATCGGCCGCGGTCCATTAGTACATGTCGGACCCGCGTGTCGCCACTAGCAGTGATCGCAGACCGAGCGCCACCACACGGCAGGTCTCGAGAGACTGACTAGCACTCGCCCCAGTTGTACGACGACATTGCTAGCGACTACATTGATCGAAGCCTTTCTCTCATTCGCCGAGAGACAGTTAGAATAGCCTTCAGCTAAGTTAATGGCTACGACCTAGCAAGGCGCCATTAACCATTTGTAACGTTGCATGTACCTCAAGATAGAGTCTCACTTCTATCATCCAGAATGCTGTATACCAAAGGACAATATAAAAGTTAAGTGTTCTAGTAGCTACGTTCTTTTCTTTATCACATTCATTACGAATCCTGTTCCAGACTTAACGCCAGATGGCGTGAGTTGACGCGTGCCCTTTCGGCTACTTCACTGTGGACTTGCTGCCTTAACAGTCCACTACAGTGTCACTATCCTACAGTACAGACACACATTATAAATATTGCACACTTCCTCCATGTTAGGCAAATGGAACAAATTGGTCTGTTGTTTCTGAATTTGATGTGGTTTACGGTGAGTTTGATGGGGCTTACGGAGGCAACAACAGTTCATGGGCGGTTACTTGCAACCCCCCCCCCCCCCTCCCCCCTCCCCCCCACACACAAAAGTTTCTGAGCCGTGCGCGGCTCGTGTTCATGCCGTTTTATTGCTTGGCATCTCGTTTCTTATTCGATTTACTGGCTTGCCTGCCCGTGAGTGGCAGCAGCAGCTCTTATCAATACGAGTACTGTGGTACTATCTTTGGAGCGACTGCTAGTATTTCCAGGTCACGTTGTGTGGAGGGAGTGGCGAACGGACTTCAGTTCAGTTGGGGCGCAGCAGCGAGGAGGTCCGTGCAGCGCGAGGGAAAGCCAGGGCCGCTGGCGGCGTGCGTGCTGCCATTGCCGGATCAAGGAGGGGTAGCTGCGAGAGCGATGACTTCGTTGCACACCGAACCCTGGACGTTTAAGTTGAGTGAAGAGTTAACGGCTAATGCAACCTCGACTATTCTGAGATCTCGCCTTTGGTCGGCGGATTGTTGCCCCCAGGGCCGCTGAGCCTGGTGGCAACTTGTGAAGTGTTTCGAGGAGGTGAAATATTGCAGCCGTCTTTCTCTATGTTTCATTCACCACTGAATTTAGTATTATTCTTATTAGTGAAGTGCAACCGGCGATATTTTCTGCCTTGTGGCCACTAGTGCCCCAGTTACCTGCCCTGGAAGTTAGCGTATTTTTCCGGCAGTGAACCTTTCTCGTCGTGTTGATGCTGTCCGATATGGCGTGTAGCTCGGCAGCCTCTTGTATTGTACTGTGCATATTTTTTGGGGGGCCTACCTTAGTTCTAGTGTTTCCTTCGGTCTCTGTGTTTCTGAAGACGTAGTGCTGTCTGTCTCTTCGCCCTTGCCTGAAAATATTCTCTCGTTGTACCGGTGATCGGACGTTAGGGGCATTGGTTAGACGGTCGGTCGGTGCTTAAGCTGATCCTAGTTTGAGTTGCCATCCTGTTACGTGAGTTCAACTCTTGGCTGCCTGTCTCACCGTACCTAATGTTTGAGTTACCTTTCCAGGCCTACCTTTGGTACACTTGCTGAGAACCGCTTGTCCTGATTCCTTAGTGATGTTTGTTTTAAGGATATTTGTAATTTTCTAATTATTGTTGGTGTGGCCTTCAGCCACTTCTTTCGTGATAAGGCCTTCAGCCATGTTACAGTAAGTTTTTTTTAAGCAAACTTGTTTTAAAGGCAAGCTATTTATTTTACAGATGCTATTTGGAATTGTTTTCCTGACTTCTAATTCAGGCCTTCAACCATTTGTTATTTGAAATTGTTTTCGGCCTTCACCGAGTAATAATTTCACTTCTTTTATAATAAGGCCATCAGCAATGTTACAGTTTGTTGTAAAACGAAGTATTTATTTTAATATGTGCTATTTGGAATTGTTCTTCTGACTTGTAATTCAAGCCCTTCAGCTCTTTGTTGTTGAGGTACTGTTGGTGGCCTTCGGCCCCAAAATTGTGCAATTTTTTCCTCCTGTGATCAGTCCTTTAGCCGTCATACGACCGTATTTTTTTTAAAGAGATTATTTTAAAATTTTATTTTCTTTAGAGTTTACGTATTTTTTGAGCAACCGAGTGTAACTGATAACGGCCGCGTCCACAATCGTAACCTTACCCTGCCCCATCCTGAGAATCCAGCTCTCAGTTTCTTTACTATATTTTCGCTGTCACCAGTGGATCAAAAACCATCCAATGATTCCAAGATGGCATACATAGTAAATTGATGAACTTCTTACAATGTACACTGACGGCAAAAAATCGCAACACCAAAAATTGCAAGAATAAATTTGTCTAGGTAATTATATATATATATATATATATATATATATATATATATATATATATATATATATATATATATATATAAGTGATCAAAATTGCAAGGTTAAGGTTAATGTATGCGTGACATAAGACATTGAAAATGTGAAATGCTGGTACATTAATAACCAGTGTCGCCACCAGATACCAGGTAAAAGTCCATGCAGTGTGTTGTATTGGTGCCGGATGTCAGTTTATGGGATTGAGATCCATGCCTGCTGCCCTTGGTCGGCCGACACAGGGGCGAGTGTAATGGTGTTTGCGGATGACGTTGGAGTTGTCGTCCGGTGATGTCCCATATGTTCTCGATTGGAGACAGATCTGGTGATCAAGCAGGTCTAGGCAACATGTCGACACACTGTAAAGCAACAGGCTACAGCAGCGGTATATGGTCGAGCGTCATCCTGTTGGAAAATACCCCCTGGAATGCTGTTCATGAATGGCAGCACGATAGGCACACTACTGTCCATTAAAATTGCTACACCACGAACATGACGTGCTACAGACGCGAAATTTAACCGACAGGAAGTAGATGCTGTGATATGCAAATGATTAGATTTTCGGAGCATTCACACGAGGTTGGCGCCGGTGGCAACACGTACAACGTGCTGACATGAGGGAAGTTTCCAGTCGATCTCTCATACACAAACAGCAGTTGACCGGGGTTGCCTGGTGAAACGTTGTTGTGATGCCTCGTGTAAGGAGGAGAAATGCGTACCATCACGTTTCCGACTTTGATAAAGGTCGGATTGTAGCCTATCACGATTGCGGTTTATCGTATCGCGACATTTCTGCTCGCGTTGGTAGAGATCCAATGACTGATAGCAGAATATGGAATCGGTGGGTACAGGAGGGTAATACGGAACGCCGTGCTGGATCCCAACGGCCTCTTATCACTAGCAGTCGACATGAGAGGCATCTTACCCGCATGGCTGTAACGGATCGTGCAGCCACGTCTCGATCCCTGAGTCAACACATGGGGACGTTTCCAAGACAACAACCATCTGCACCAACAGTTCGACGAGGTTTGCAGCAGCAGGGACTATCAGCTCGGAGACCATGGCTGCGGTTACCCTTGACGCTGCATCACAGACAGGAGCGCCTGCGATAGTGTACTCAACGACGAACCGTGGTGCAAGAATTGCAGAACGTCATTTTTTCGGATGAATCCAGGTTCTGTTTACAGCATGATGATGGTCGCATCCGTGTTTCGCGACATCGCGGTGAACGCCCATTGGAAGCGTATATTCGAAATTGCCATACTGGCGTATCACCCGGCGTGATGGTATGGGGTGCCATTGGTTACACATCTCGAACACTTCTTGTTCGTATTGACTGCACTTTGAACACTGGACGTTACATTTCAGAAGTGTTACGACCCGTGGCTCTATTCTTCATTCGATCCCTGCGAAACCCTACGTTTCAGCAGGATAATGCACGACCGCATGTTGCAGGTCCTGTACGGGCCTTTCTGGATACAGAAAATGTTCGACTGCAGCCGTGGCCAGCACATTCTCCAGATCTCTCATCAATTGAAAACATCTGGTGGCCAGGAAACTGGCTCGTCACAATACACCAGTCACTACTCTTGATGAACTGTGGTATCGTGTTGGAGCTGCATGGGCAGCTGTACCTGTACACGCCATCCAAGCTCTGTTTGACTCAATGCCCAGGCGTATCAAGGTCGCTATTACGGCCAGAGGTGGTTGTTGTGGGTACTGATTTCTCAGGATCTATGCACCCAGATTGCTTGAAAATGTAATCACTCGTCAGTTCTAGTATAATATATTTATTTGTCCAATGAATACTCGTTTATCATCTGCATTTCTTCTTGGTGTAGCAATTTTAATGGCAAGTAGTGTAGAATCACAAGACTAACGTACAACTTAAAATCAGAGTGCGTGGGATAACCGCAAGAGTGCTCCTACTGTCATACGAAAGCACACGCCAGACTGTAAGTCGAATGTAGGTTCAAATGGCTCTGAGCACTATGGGACTTCTGAGGTCATCAGTCCCCTAGAACTTAGAAACACTTAAACCTAACTACCGTAAGGACATCACACACCTCCATGGCCGAGGCAGGATTCGAACCTGCGACCGTAGCGGTCGCGGGATTCCAGACCTAGAACCGCTCGGTCACCCAGGCCGGCTCCCAATGTAGGACCAATGTGTCTAGCGCACAGACGTTCAGGCCCTCAACTGGTCTCCTTGCTATCACTTGCACCGAGGCAGAACCAGCTTTCATCAGAAAGCACACCTCCACCCTGCCCTCTAGTGATCTCTCGCTGGGCAGTACTGAAGTCGCAAATGGCGGCGGTTTGGGGTCAGTGGGAGGCATACTACAGGGCTTCTGAATCGGAGCTGTCCTCGAAGTAACCGACCTGCACCTGATCGTTGTGGCACTGTGGTCCCAACTGCTGCTCAAATTGCTGCTGCGGATGCAGTACGACGCACTACAGCCATACGCCGAATACCATAGTCTTCCCTGTCAGCAGTGCCACGTGGTAGTCCGGAGCCCGGTCTTCTTGCGAGCGTACATTCTCGTGACCACCGCTGCCAGCAATCATGTACAGTTCCTGCTAAGTCTTTCTGCAGTATCGTAGAAGGAACATCCAGCTTCTCGTAGTCCTGTTACACGATCTCGTTCAAACTCACTGAGGTGTTGATAATGGCATTGCCATCTTTGTCGCCTTAAAGGCATTTTTGACTAACACCAAACCACCACCTCCACCAGCTTCGACCTAATCCAGCAAAGACGCAGACTTGTTTATTTCATCTAAACAACAAGGAAGCAAACAGGGAATTACGATTGGAATGGAACTCAGTTAAACTTCAACACTGCCCAAACCCAGTTTATCTTGGAGTCACGTTAGATCGAACATTGTCTTACAAGAAACACGTAGAAAAACTAGAGCGAAAGTCAACACACGGAACGGCATAATCCGTAAACTTACCAACTCACACTGGGGAGCAAACCCTGAAATTCTACGTGCATCATCCCTGGCATTGTGCTTTGCTCCAGCTGAATATGCATGCCCCGTCTGGAGAAGATCGACACATGCTCAGAAGCTGGACGCAGCACTGAATGCCTCATGTCGATTAATCACGGGATGCCTGAAGCCTACAAACCGTGATCTCCTTTATATGTGTTCTGGAATAGCCCCCCCCCCCCCCCCCCACAGATCAGACGGCAAACGTTGGCGATGGCCGAACGAAGCAGGCAGTGCGAAGATAGAAGACATCCCCTGTACGCACATCAGCCAGCGGAGGCAAGACTTAAATCTAGGAAAGACTTCATAAAAGTTGAACGTCCACTAACCGAAAGTCAGTCTACAACTAGAGAATCAATGTAGAAACAGAAATCGGATAAAGGCAGTCTGAAAAGTTGGAACATTAAAGAAAAACTTCCTGCTGGATCGCAATTGGAATGGAGAGTCTGGAAGAGCCTAAATAGACTTAGATGTCAAATGGGAAGATCACATGATAACCTGATCAAGTGGGGATACGCCGAAGAAGAGCCCTGCCAATGTGGAGGAAAACAAACCGTGACACACCTGCTGACCTGTCCATCTTTGCTGGCCCCATGCACTTTCCAAAACCTGTGGTTGGCCAACGACGCTGCAGTGAAGTGTGCCGAACACTGGAGAGAGATATGAGCCTTGCTTTAGACAATAATGACGACTTACAATATGTGAAGATCATGAATGTATATATGAATGAATAACTATCATTTACTTGTATTTGTAACCTAGTATATTTAGCGTATTAATTAATTACAGATGTAGCTCAGACACGATTAAATGAAACCACCTCCTATGTCGAAGACAACTAACGCTCACGACCGTTACAGCGTGTCTCTAAAGCAAACTTGATTTTCAACCTCATAATGGCGCGATTAGTGCCATTCGTAGGTGAATGGCGTGAAATTTGAATAGATATCATCGTTCAGATTGTGGGGCGGCGTCTAAGTTACTTCACTGGTTTAAAGTTTTGATGCCGTCTTTAATCACGTGAGCCTGGCAACTAATTTGGTGGTCAGCAAAAAAGCGAAGGGAAACATACTGACCTTAGTTTGCAGTCTGCACCGCCACATTCCGGTCCAGCCCACTGAAAGAAAACTGTCTATTTCCCATTTTTTGCCGGATCAGGACTATGACTTCAGTAAAAGTTTAAAGTTCTACATCTACATCTACATTTATACTCCGCAAGCCACCCAACGGTGTGTGGCGGAGGGCACTTTACGTGCCACTGTCATTACCTCCCTTTCCTGTTCCAGTCGCGTATGGTTCGCGGGAAGAACGACTGTCTGAAAGCCTCCGTGCGCGCTCTAATCTCTCTAATTTTACATTCGTGATCTCCTCGGGAGGTATAAGTAGGGGGAAGCAATATATTCGATACCTCATCCAGAAACGCACCCTCTCGAAACCTGGCGAGCAAGCTACACCGCGATGCAGAGCGCCTCTCTTGCAGAGTCTGCCACTTGAGTTTATTAAACATCTCCGTAACGCTATCACGGTTACCAAATAACCCTGTGACGAAACGCGCCGCTCTTCTTTGGATCTTCTCTATCTCCTCAACCCGATCTGGTACGGATCCCACACTGATGAGCAATACTCAAGTATAGGTCGAACGAGTGTTTTGTAAGCCACCTCCTTTGTTGATGGACTACATTTTCTAAGCACTCTCCCAATGAATCTCAACCTGGTACCCGCCTTACCAACAATTAATTTTATATGATCATTCCACTTCAAATCGTTCCGCACGCATACTCCCAGATATTTTATGAAGATTTAATTTAATTAAAGTTTCTCACAAACAACACTTAAAATTGCGTTATGTTCAATTGAAAAAAAGTCTTTCTAAACTAACAGCACCTTTAGCAGTTCAGAGGCGACCTCTACGGTAGCTTCCTACGAGATTGTTTTTCGCCTTGACTAACATCACTCAAATGAAAGTTCGCAATAAATGTTCAAAAATTAATGCTCGACATAAAAGTGGACCGAGCGAGGTGGCTCAGTGGTTAGAGACTAGACTCGCATTCGGGAGGACGACGGTTCAATCCCGCGTCCGGCCATCCTGATTTAGGTTTTCCGTGATTTCCCTAAATCGCTCCAGGCAAATGCCGGGATGGTTCCTTTCAAAGGGCACGGCCGACTTCCTTCCCCGTCCTTCCCTAATCTGACGAGACCGATGACCTCACTGTCTGGTCTCCTTCCCCAAAAACAACAAGAACAACATAAAAGTGGAAATAAATCACCACTTATCACGCGGAATTGAATTTCACACGGAGGGCACACTAACATTTATTTTACCGAATTCTAAACGATCCAGGACGGAGTACAGACCTCACAGTGTCTGAGACCGAAGTGAATCTTTCTACTGCGGTGGTTTTTTTTTATTTTTATTTTTTTATTTTACCTGTGTGGTGTCGTTGCCGAAGTGCTACCGCCTTTGGCGGCTGGACTTCCAAGGTTGAAAATTGGGTTTTGTACATCTTTATTGTAGGCGTTTGTAGGACTTTCGGCTCACAGGGGTCCTTTGTGCCCTACATACCGTAGCTTCACTTTTTATTGCGTTGTGAGGGCCCTAGGAACCTTGACTTTATGCCAGGGTTCAGGTTGAATGGTTGCGACTCCTCCGAGTTGCCTCGTTGATGGCCTTAAGTCGTCTATTTTGGTGATGAGACGCTGTACATGCATTTGAATTATTGATCTATCGGTGAAACCTGCAGTTCGTAAAGAATTAATCCTGGACCACCTGGGCGCTTTGAGTATGATTCGTAGACACCGGTTTTGTAAGCGTTGTAGTTTGCGGACGTTGGTGGTGGATGTGATTCCCCACGTGGTGCAGCCATATAACATCATCGGGAGGATTGTCGCGCGGTTGATGCGAAGCTTCGTTGCTTCATTCAGCTCTGTGCTTGCTAAAAAGGGGTAGAGTCCATGGATGGCGCGAATGATTTTGACACTTTTGTCGTTAATGTGGGCTGAATGCGTAAGTTTATGGTCCAGGGTGACCCCCAAGTACTTCGTTGTGGTGGAACAATCGATGGCATGGTCGTTGATCTGGAGGCTGCGGTGAAGAAGCGGTCTCCGGCGAGTGAAGAGTATGGCTTTCGTTTTGAGTGCATTGATCGTAGCCGGCCGAAGTGGCCGTGCGGTTAAAGGCGCTGCAGTCTGGAACCGCAAGACCGCTACGGTCGCAGGTTCGAATCCTGCCTCGGGCATGGATGTTTGTGATGTCCTTAGGTTAGTTAGGTTTAACTAGTTCTAAGTTCTAGGGGACTAATGACCTCAGCAGTTGAGTCCCATAGTGCTCAGAACCATTTGAACCATTTTTGCATTGATCGTGATTTTGTTGTCGGTCGCCCACAAGAGGAGGATATCAACTTGGTGCTGCAAGCGGGTGGTGGCTGTATCTAATGAACGGCTACTGGTAAGAAGAGCCGTATCATCAGCGAATTGGGCTAGCATAGTGTTCGGCAGTTTGGGCATGTCATTCACGTAGATGGTGAATAAGATGGGAGTACCGATCCTTGCGGTATTCCGTCTGACAGAGGTTTCGTGTCTGAGTGTTGATCGGCCTGTTGGACGTAAAAACGGCGGTCGGTCAAGAAGCTGTCAATGATCTTGATGTAACAGTTGAGGATGTCGGTGGTGTTCCGTAGTTTACTTAAGAGCTTCTCGCGCCACACCTTGTCAAACGCTTGTTGTACATCCAGGAAAATGGCTGCTGTATAGTGGTTTGTAAGGTGTTCTGAGATCCGGAGCAACTGGATTTCAGCGGAAAGTTTTGGTTGAAATGCAAATTGGTTGGGTCGAATGGTGTCGTTTTCCAAGAGGGGCGGCTTGATACGGGCCAGGATGACACGTTCAAATGTTTTGCCCATCGTTGGAAGGAGACTGATTGGTCGGTGGTGCTCAGGCTGGAGTAGGTCCTTACCCGGTTTTGGGATGGGTATAATCTTGGCCAGTTTCCATTGTTGGGGGAAATGTTCCTTCAGTAGGCATTCATTGAATATTCGTGTTAGTAGCACTAGCGGTTTCCGAGGTAGGTGTTTTAGATGGTCATTCGAAATTCCATCAGGCCCGGGAGCAGATGTGGAGTGTAAGTTCCTGAGAATGCGACGAATTTCCCTTGGCGACGTTAGTTCCGGCCGCTCTCCGCTGGGGTGTTCTCTTAGGTGGTGCGCCTCTGCGCGAGTGCGCGAGTCCTCTTCTTCATCGTTCTCAAAGTCCGCAAAATTCAGGCGTGATCGCGTCTCATAAGTATCCGCAAAAAGTTCGGCCTTTTGGAGGTTGTCAAAGATGAGATTTGTGCCAAGAGTGCCGTTTTTGACGGCCTGGGTTTCCTGATGTTACGGATAAATGCCCATTCATCACGCGAGAGGTGTTGGATTTGTGCCATACGGTCCTCCCACAGTTCAGCGCGCCATTCCTTGCAACGCCACGTGAGTTCTCTGGAGAGCTGGTGCATTTCGCGTTTATGTGCCGGGTGGCGAGTTTTTTGCCATTTTTACGGGCTCGATTCTTCAAATATTTCAAGTCCTGCAGTGCTGGCCGCAGTGGTTCGCGATATGGTGTGGAGAAGAGTAGCTTCGTTGAGGCCTGGTGGGCGGCTTTCTTGATTGTAGAAGTCAGACGAGTGATGGCGTCGTCGAGTTGCTCCGGGGTTGCTAGTGGCTCCGTGGGGCGCACATTGTTGTTCAGCCACCTGGCGAAGGATATCCAGTCTGTGGAGATTTTCGTTTTCGGTGGCAATGTTGGAAGAGCTCCAGACAGTGTTCCAAGAACAGGTTCAGAAGTCAAGTCATAGACCGGGATTCACATTTTTAACTATGGCCACATCTAGTACATCTGGCTGATGGCGTGGACAGTAGGCAGATAAGTCGGTTCTTCCGGACCTTGGGTGAATGCTTGGAGCCGAATTTCAAGATCGTACAGATGGGTTCCTTTGGCGTTTGTCTGCCGCGAGTTCAAAGCTACATGTTTCGCATTAAGATCTCCGCAAAGGAGGATTCTGTCGTATCTATCAAAGATAGAGATGAAGTCTTCATCCGTGAAGGCCGCACCAGGGCTCACGTAGGCAGCGACGAACGTAAGCTTCCCGTGTGTGGTGGTGATCGTGACTGCAGTGGCTTCAAGACTCGTCATTTCTGGCAAGGATTCGAGGGAGTGAGTGAGTGCATCGCCGATTGTGGCGGTCAGTGCGATAGCCCACCATATTGCGAATGTTGAAGGTTTGGGTGGGTCGCAGATGCGTTTCTGTCAGTAGGAGGACGTCAATTTTGTGTCGTTCGACGAAGTCGGTGAGTTCTAATTTCATGAGAGCGACGCCGTTGGCGTTAAAGAAGCATAATGTGAGATTTCTGTGTCGATGGCGCTGTTGATCCATATTAGTCGGTGAAAAAGGCCAAGTAGAGTGAGTAGTTTGGATAATAAATCCAGTGCGTCGTTGCGAGCTGTATCTGCTATGAAGGCAAAGACGTTTTTGGTTTTTAGTAAATTGATTATTGACCCCATGTTCGAAAGTGCGGCGATAATATCGGACAGACCGAGGGCATTGTCCATGGATCGTTGCTGCTGTTGTTGCTGGCGAATATCTTTCAGACGTTGGCGCGCCGTGTTTTTCTGGCGAGTTGGTTGTTGGGGGGATGGTGCTTGAAATAAGGACGATGCAGCCGTCCAGGGGGTCCGGAGAGATGGGAAATCCTTCGGTGTCGCCGCAAACGATGGCTGTGGTGGTTGTTGTGGCTCCTTGAATGGTGGAGGTCGCAGTTGGTAAGCGTGTATCGCCTTCTGAAATTCAGGGCAACCACACCAAGTGGCAAGGTGGCCTTCTTGGCGACAGTTTCAGCAGATGGGTGGCTCTGTTCGTGGCTTGGTACAATCCTTTGCGTGGTGGTGGCCGCCACAGCGTACACACCTGACCGGCATCTGACAGTACCGGCCAGTGTGGTTGAATTTGAGGCATTTCTTGCACTGGGCAGGTCCGTCAAGTGGCTTGTAGTCTTCAACCTTTGGTGTGGAAGAGATATTGTATATCGTAGATGCTGCTGCTTTTCTGTCCATGTGGCGGTGTAACACAGTAAGCCGACTGTGTAATCAGTTTCTTGGAGGTCAGGAATCGTTTCTTGAACTGGTGTACGTTTGTGATCGTGAATTGCATGTGGCGAAGTTCGGCGGCGAGTTCGTCTTCGGTAATTTCCTCAGGGATGTTCTTGAGGACCACTTGGACTTCTCTGTCTTCTGCTGCTTGGTAGGTGAAATATGGCATGTTGATGGAATGGAGGTAGTCAAGTGCTGCTCGTTGGTCCGCCAGCGTTTCAAAGTGGTATTTAATCTGATTGTTCTTGTAGATCGCCTTGAGTGGTCCGCTGATCTTCTTCTTTAACTGAGCATTGAGTTCCAGATATTTTCCGGTGTAGTTGATTGTGACAGGTGGTATTCTCGGCTTCGGCGGCGGTGGATCTGGGGTGTCCTGAGTAGTTGTGTTGTTAGGCTGAGGCTGGTGTTGGTCTTCCTTTGCTGCATCCGGTTGCTGTAGTGGCGCATAGTAGTTGGTGGTAGGTACAGCTCGTGATTCTGTCTGCATGGGTATGGTTTCTCCGGATTTCTTGCGTTTGGTGCCTTTCCGGCAGCGTCTGACTTCTTGGAATGGTACATCAGAGTCTCTGGATTCGTCTTGATAGTCCATGGCTTGGTGTCGATCAGTCGCAATTCGACTCGTTGTCCTGAATTCGTCAGAAGTTGAGTTGTCACGTGGAAAGGCCCTCTTGATCCCGTCTTCTTGCAAGTTCCTTTGCTCGTGCGTCGCGGTCGCGGCGGAGTTGTTCGAGTTTCTCTTGGATCATTGCACTGTATACGTCTTCAGGTGTGGGGGCCGGTTGGGCGGGGTGTCGTGGTTTAGCGCCATTAGTGGTCCTGCTCGCGAGTTCTACCTCGGCCCAGAGCGTCTGTTCTGGCCTAGAGGAACGCGGGCTTGCCACCCGCGGGTGGGGCCCTGGCTCCTCGTCGTCCCCTACTCTATCCATCCTACAAGTGCGGCTAGTCTGCACTGTCTAGCCTGCTCTCTACGTCGGTCCTATAACACGACAAAATTGCTTAGTATTCGCTGAAAAGCAAGTGAATCGCGGAGGTTTCGTAGCTCTCGATAGCGGCGAGTCGCACAAGGCTTCCACACACACTACGATCGCTAAGGGACTCCTACCCTTCCTTGCCTTTCTGCTGCTTCAGGGACTGTATTTATAAGGTGCCGGTGCGGACTGCAGAGAAAACATCTGTCTATTTGCATACGGCGGCAGTCTACAAACGACCGCTATCTCGGGCACGTAATCTTTAATAATATAGTTACCAATTACTTCAGAAACTACTTAATTTTTGCTGGTATGCAGATAAGCAGTTCGAAAGCACGTAGGAAGTTCCAGATCGCTAGAATGAAAACTTTGCTTAATAGAATTTATTTAGTGGAACTAATGGTAGATTGTTACCTCTGAACCATACCTTTGCTAAGACTTATATCAGTTGCTGTTTATGTTACAAGTCTTAAACTTGGTGTAGCTCTACTATTTGATATATTTGATCATCTGGTTTAACAAAAATCCTCTATCATTAAAATTTCAAGTGCTTAGTCTACAACATTTAGGTACATTTTAGTTACAAAATTATTTTTTATTTAATTACTCAAAAACTATGAGAGGTAGATTAACGTGGACTCTCTGTTATTATTTTTGGGGTGTACTGAAGCATAAAACAAATTTTCAAGCTTCCAAGTCCATTATTTAGCGCCTCTAATTTTTCCGAAAAACGCGGATTCTGGCGTTAATTTTTGTTTTATGGTTTTGGAAACCAGCATCACTTATTTATTACTTCAAACTGCACCTTCTGACCAAATTTTGGCTTCCTAGCGTCATTATTTAGCGCCTCTGATTTTCCTCTTAAAACGGCATTTTCCCGTAAACTATTAAGTTTAGAACATCAAGACTCGGTATTTGGAACATTATTACACTAAACTATAATTTAACAAAGTTTTAAACATAAATTTTAATTTTTAATTTCAAACTAAATTGTGGTGCAATACTTGTGCGCTACGTACAGACGCGTTGTCACTTTGCGCTACTAGCAGTGAACTGGGGTAAGTCCCGGCGCACTCGCTCGCCTCTGTATCTCACACATGATACAGCGCTTGGTTTGCTTTAAGATGTAGAAACACGTTTACCAAATTTTGTTTATGTCTCACAACTCTTTCTTGGTGTGATTTTTGTTTCCGTCACTGTATTTCTATTATCCCGATATCAAGCAAACTTGAAAAATTACTTTATACCTTTATCCCTTTCCCAGATACATAGATTCAAAGGTAACCAACTCGTAAACGTTCAGTATACAAACAAAAATTAAATAGATTGACTGATGTCGGGTATATCCGCGATAAACCCGCGATTTAATTAAAGTGACAGGTATACCCGTGAATGAATGAGTGAATTAATTAATTAATGATTCATTTGAGTAAATTGATGGGCTGTTCCTGAGAAAACCCCAGAGAAAGAATTTTGCATCATTTTTTTGGCATCTGCAGTGGACCAAAACTCTCTTGAGGATTTCAAGAGAGCTATGTACAGCATATGGCTGAAATTTTTACAATATATACCTAAGACCTCGATCTCAAAATACCTTGAAAATTTTTTGGTGTATTTATCCGTTTCCAGGATACAGGGGCTGAAAGTTACACTACTTAGGTAAGTAAAATAAGCACGCGAAAGTTATTAAATAAGTTGACTGATGATAAATGATGGCGGCTACATCAGTGATATCCTCTGACTTAAAGTGATGAGTATAGCCGTGATGAATGAATAAATGAGGCACTTATGTAAATCTTTCTGATACTTTTTTTCAAAATTGTATTACCTGTATGCTTAAATAATTGTAGAAAACATGATTTTTTTGGTACCAAACCCGAGTGGGGGATTCCGAGACGTTTATGCACAGAAAGTGGCTGCGATTTTTAGATTCCAGTACCGAACAGTCTTGAAAAACTTATAGATGTCTTCCTGTTTTCGAGGTACGGAAGTTCAAAGTCAGCCAAGTTGAGCACTTAAATACGCACCTAAAATGCGGTGTGAGGAGAAAACGCAGTTTATAAAGTGATTTAACATAAAAAAATATGATGTAAAATCTCTTCGTTACCATCAGAAGGGTTCTGGAAACTCCACGACGTAGTAATGAAGCACAAACAACATAAAATTCGATCTGAGTTGTAAAATTAGTTTTGCGTTATTTCAGTTTCACATAAGTGAACTAACAAAATTTTACTGACTCATGAATTTCTTTTTGTTCGAGTGACATGCCCTGCTGTGTCAGGAAAAAGAAAGGAACCAGCGAAAAAATCCTTCTATCGGAGCATAAAACAGGTGAGTATACTCTGAGCCAGCTGCCTCATTTTACCTTATGCAGCAACCTAAAAATTTTCAGAGAAATGTTGGCATGGGAACATATGCACGTTTTTGTATGGTGAGGGAGAAGGGGACAATGGAAACGGGAAATAGATGGAGAAGTAGTAAATACTGTAAGATGGTGGACAGTGATTGTGGTATAGAAGGCGAAGGAGGCAATGGGAGCGTGAGAGAAAGGGAAAAGTGGTAGTGGAACGTAGTAGACAGTGAGAGAACAGTGTTAGGGAAAGAGTCAAGAAGGCAGCGTCAATGGAAGATGAATATAGAAAAGGAGAAAGTGAAAGTTGGTGGGAGCCAGTGACTTTAGGCCGGTTGGTGATTTTTCTACCCTGTAGTGATTCCTTTCTCGTTCCGGGCGCTCTAAACACAGTATTCTGGGGACGTAGTGCAGACCACGGCTTTGCCGTATTGTCGTATCGTTGCATCTGGTTTATCGGACGTCAGTTAGCTTCAGCAAGATTATCATTAGTCATTCGTTAGACTGCCACTAGTCTGAGTTACCATCTTGTGAAGTGAATGGAACTCTTGCCTCCCTATGTCATCGCTCGCGAAAGTATTTGTTGTAGGACCTTCTCAGAGGTCGATTCCTGGAGCACCGTCTGTGGCCTCTTGGTTCTTGTAAGACATGTGTGTTCTAAAAGGAGGTCTGACGGCCAGTAGTTCAGTGTAACGCTCCTTCATCCCACGCCTTCTGCAGGTATAATCTGCCTCAGTACCCTTTAAGGAACTTATTTACTGGTCATTGCGTTTTATTATTGTATTATTTATTACAATACCTTGTAATGCCTACATTAAAGGTTATATATGTCTAGTTAATAGTTCTGGTCGCCTTCTGGAATAAATCTAGCAGTGTAGTGTTCAATGGATGTTAAGGGTTGTGTTACAAAGTTTACCATAATCTTATTTCACCAGTTTGGTAATAAGTTGCTTGTTTTTTAATTAACCTCTGCTATTGTATTTGCTGTTTTACAGCAAGTTCCTAATTTTTTTATATTATTGCCGTTCCTGGCGTGTAAGGCCTTCAGCCGAGATTGTGGTCAATTGCCTTGACATTCTAATTTGGTATTTGAATTTACGCAGTAAGCATTCAAAACCCTATTTACTGCCATTCCTGGCGTCTGATGCCTTCTGCTGTGTTTGTGGCGACTTGCCTTTAATATTTCAATACCTGTAATTTGTAAGTTGCAACGAGTTTTAAACAGTTCTTAATTTATTGCCATTCCTGGCGTGTAAGGCCTTTTGCCCTTGATCACAGTGGCTTGCTTTTAAAATTTTATATGTTGTATCTGTATTTAAAGGTGATTTCCTAAATTGCAACTCACTGAAAACACTATTATTTACACAGTTGTATATTTCTTCATTAATAACGTGTGGTATTTTTTATTTATTGTTGAGTCTGGAATTACTGGTTTAAAATAAATTGTGTGTAACTGTAAAAGGCAAACAATAGTAACTGATTACGGCCCCGTCCACAATCGTAACCGAATCCTGCCTTCCCTTGACTACCAGGTTTCAACTGGTAGCAGAGCGAGGTTACGATCCACGGACCTCTGGGTCATGGGCCCAGCTAGGTGGTGATGGTGAGAGATAGTGACAGTGAGAAGTGACTGCATCAGTGGGTAAGAATGAATAAGCAGCAGAAGAGAGTACAAGAGGGAGACAGTAACAGTGAGAGGTGACAGTAGTAGCAGGAGAGAACGAAGGAGACTGTGGCTGAGAGACAGGAGACAGAGACAGTTTGAGAGTCACAAAGAAATAACGACAGTGAGACGAATGAATGAGTGACTGTGGGCAACTGGGTGGGTGGGAATGAGCCGGCCGAAGTGGCCGTGCGGTTAAAGGCGCTGCAGTCTGGAACCGCAAGACCGCTACGGTCGCGGGTTCGAATCCTGCCTCGGGCTTGGATGTTTGTGATGTCCTTAGGTTAGTTAGGTTTAACTAGTTCTAAGTTCTAGGGGACTAGTAACCTCAGCAGTTGAGTCCCATAGTGCTCAGAGCCATTTGGGTGGGAATGAAATGGTTCAAATGGCTCTGAGCACTATGGGACTCAACTGCTGAGGTCATTAGTCCCCTAGAACTTAGAACTAGTTAAACCTAACTAACCTAAGGACATCACAAACATCCATGCCCGAGGCAGGATTCGAACCTGCGACCGTAGCGGTCTTGCGGTTCCAGACTGCAGCGCCTTTAACCGTACGGCCACTTCGGCCGGCTGGTGGGAATGAGAGACTTTCAGCGACGGACCGGTGGGTGTGAGCAAGTTAAGGTTAGGGCAACTTGTGAGAATGAGAGGTGAGTTGCATGTTAAAAAGAGCGAGAATTTATTTGCATGGCTATATTTTTGTGAAAGCTTTTAAAGGTGCTGAGAAAATTAGAATGAGGCACCTGGTGTCCCACTTTTTACTCAGTCTTCTGATAAAGAGGAATATATTCGCATTTTTCCGCTGGTAAAGTTGACGTTCAACGGGTTTACAGGTACAGCCCAACGATACCACTTATCTAGGCAACCGTTTGGCTCATTGTATCCTCGATGGAGTTGTGTTTCCAGGTGGTTACCTCCATCATCAGTCTGTCTTCAGTGTGTCCACTGTGTACATATACTACAAGTAGTGAGTTAACTGAAAGTGCTAAACTGGAACATGGCAGGATGGAGGCAGACATGATTTTCATGTACGACCGCAGGAATGGTTACGGAAACTACATTACATGGCCGTATCAGACGGCGTTTCCCGACCGAAGACAGCCGTGTCATCCGACCTTTGGTGCTGTGTATCATCGTGTTGCCGAGACTGGATGCGTAGCAACACAGAAATTTGAGCAAGGGAGTCGACGTGTTCCTCGTACGCCTGACCAGGAAGAGCACATACTATGGGCTGCCGAAAATGAGGCAGGTATCAGCGCAATTCAGGTTGGCCTGGCATGTGGTACATCTCTACAAACAGCTAATCCGTTGTTTCTCTCTTCAGTTTTGTTTACAGGGGAAGTAACGTTGCGAGGAGGTGGAATAACTAATTTCTACAGCCAACACAAAAAGGCTGCTCGTAGTCCTCATGCTACAGAACAGACTAAATGTCAGCACTAGTGAGCCGTGGCTGGCTCGTGTTATGCTTTGCATTAAACCTTGGTTGCTATTCTGTGATTAGTCTCCCACAGTTATCGCGATTATGCTGTTATCCTCTCTCTCCGCGAGTGGCAGCAGCAGCAGCGTGTATCGATATTCGCACCCTTGTACTATCTTTGGCCTCGCGCTTATAGTTTCCAGCTGAGCCGTGTGCGGCCAGTTGGTCATTTGGCGTGGAGCAGCGAGGAAGTACCCGTGGCGCATGTCTGGCCGGGGCCGCTGGCGGCGTCCACGCGCGGTCGGAGTGTGAGGGGCTGTTCCCATTGCTACAAGACCCGTGGCTCACCAATCCTGTACACGAAAGTTGAGTCTTTACTTAATCTACGAGCCAGCCGCAACTGTTCACATTGTGTCGTTTGAATTTCGTTGTAGGCTGTTGGGACATTCCCACAAGCAACAACATGTGTTTTCAAGTTGGCGAAGTTTTGAATTGAAGTGCACCAGCGGAATCTTCTGCCTTGTAGCCTTTAAAGTTCCGATTACCTGCTCTGGCCGTTGACGTAAATTCAGGCAGTGTATTTTCCTCGTCGTGTTGTGGCTGTCCAGCATGGCGTGTAGTTAG
Organism: Schistocerca nitens; assembly: GCF_023898315.1. Taxonomy (NCBI): domain Eukaryota; kingdom Metazoa; phylum Arthropoda; class Insecta; order Orthoptera; family Acrididae; genus Schistocerca; species Schistocerca nitens. The sequence continues at coordinate 411,207,166 of NC_064622.1, forward strand.
ACAGCTGAATGTGTAATTCGTTGCGGGCGCCGATGCCTTCAGCGTTGTTCCATTGAACTCCCTGTTGTGTTCTGGTCAGGTGGAGTGGAGATTATCCTGTCGCTTGGTCCGTTGATCGTCTGTCGCTTGAGTTGCCGTCGGATTGAGAATTGTTGGGCCGACTGCCTGTCTCACCTAAGCGAGCGTTAGTGTCTGAATTGCAGGCCAAACCTTGGAAACTTCTGAGAGCCGTTTGATGTGCTGCCTTTTCTAATTAGTTGTTTGTTTATGTATGGCTTCTAGCCGATTTTAAATTAAAGTTGTTTTGCCCTTAAGGTGTGAGATTGTTTGGGCCTTCAGCCTGATTTAAAGGAATTATAGGATAAGGCCTTCTTCCTTTTAAAATTCAAATCCCTGTTTTGAGCCTTAAGTTATTGGCCTTCAGCCTATTTTAAGTTAAAGTTGTTTTGTCCTTAGGGCTTGAGATTGTTTGGGCCTTCAGCCTAATTTAGAGAAATGCTTTGCGATGAGGCCTTCTGCCTTTTAAAATTCAAAGTATTGCTTTTGAGTGAAGTGATTGGCCTTCAGCCGGTTTTAAATTAAAGTTGTTTTGGCCTTGAGGCGTGAGATTCAATGGCGTATTTAGCTGGGAATTAAGTTCTAAAATTAATATTCGGCTTGCTCCGTTTTTTAACGTTTTCTTTACTCTGGTAATGTTTGTCAAATGAATAAAGTAGTATGTTCGAGTGCAACTGACAGCCACTCATTTTTGCCCCTTTCCACAAATTGAACTGTCCTGACCTGCGGGTATAGCAGGGGATCTCAACTAGTTTAAGGTAAATATATGGGCTCTAATTGTAGGTGACTATCTGATATACGTGCTCCCAGCATGTCTTACAGGTGCTGTCTCATGGATTTTGTCCAGAACTCCCTCAAAGACCTATTAGAAAATGTGCCCCTACAAATAAGAAGAAATATGTTTTTTCTGCATGGTGGAGCCCTAGCACGTTTTCACACCAAAGTAACCATTAAGCCTCAGTCCTCAATGAGAAGCTATCTATGTGAAACCGTATCCAGAACATGGCGACAGATAATACCGCTTACTTTCCGTGATAAGTAGATACTTGTTAGAGTTACAATGATTTGATTACTCAATACTTACGAATTTCTCTTGTAAGGATTACTAGTAAACAGTTTTATGGTGGTATTCAGCTGAATCAATTAGAAGTTTACAGTGTTATGAGATGCCAAAAAAATAAAAATATTGAAATTAATGCTTTCTGTGCATGTCAAGAGAAACTTCTACATTACTCTCTCTTAGTCTCCCCCCCCCCCCCCACCATAAACCACCTACCTTGACGCTGGGAGGCTTGCGTGTCTCAGAGATACAGAAAGCCGTACCGTAGGTGCAACCACAACGGAGGGGTGTCTGTTGAGAGGCCAGACAAACGTGTGGTTCCTGAACAGGGGCAGCAGCCTTTTCAGTAGTTGCAGTGGCAACAGTCTGGATGATTGACTGATCTGGCCCTCTAACACTAACCAAAACGGCCTTGCTGTGCTGGTACTGCAAACGGCTGAAAGCAAGGAGAAACTACAGCAGTAATTTTTCCCGAGCCCATGCAGCTTTACTGTATGGTTAAATGATGATGGCGTCCTCTTGGGTAAAATATTCCGGAGGTAAAATAGTCCCCCACTCCGATCTCCGGGCGGAGACTACTCAGGAGGACGTTGATATCAGGAGAAAGAGAACTGGCGCTCTACGGATCGGAGCGTAGAATGTCAGATCCCTTAATCGGGCAGGTAGGTTAGAAAATTTAAAAAGGGAACTGGATAGGTTAAAGCTAGATATAGTGGGAATTAGTGAAGTTCGGTGGCAGGAGGAACAAGACTTCTGGTCAAGTGAATACAGGGTTATAAATACAAAATCAAATAGGGGTAATGCAGGAGTAGGTTTAATAATGAATAAAAAAATGAGAGCGCAGGAAAACTACTACAAACACACAGTGAAAGCATTATTGTAGCAAAGAGAGACACGAATCCCACGCCCACCACAATATTACAAGTTTATAAGCCAACTAGCTCCGCAGATGACGAAGAGATTGATGAAATGTATGATGAGATAAAAGAAATTATTCAGATAGTGAAGGGAGACGAAAATTTAATAGTTATGGGTGACTGGAATTCGATAGTAAGGAAAATAAGAGAAGGAAAAGTAGTAGGTGAATATGGAAGGGGGGCAAGGAATGAAATAGGAAGCCGCCTGGTAGAATTTTGCACAGAGCATAACTTAATCATAGCTAACACTTGGTTCAAGAACCATGAAAGAAGCTTATATATGGAAGAGGCCTGGAGACACTGAAAGGTTTCAGATAGATTATGTAATCGTAAGGCAGACATTTAGGAACCAGGTTTTAAACTGTAAGACATTTCCAGGGGCAGATGTTGCCTCTGACTACAATATATAGTTTATGAACTGTAGATTAAAACTGAAGAAACTGCAAAAAGGTGGGAATTTAGGGATATGGGACCTGGATAAACTGAAGAACCAGAGGTTGTAGAGAGTTTCAGAGAGAGCATTAGGGAAAGACTGACAAGAACGGGGGAAAGAAATACAGTAGAAGAAGAATGGATAGCTTTGAGAGATAAAACAGTGAAGGCAGCAGAGGATCAAATAGATAAAAAGACGAGTGCTAGTAGAAATCCTTGGGTAACAGAAGACATATTGAATTTAATTGAAGAAAGGAGAAAATATAAAAGTGCAGTAAATGAAGCAGGCAAAAAGGAATACGAACATCTCAAAAATGAGATCGACAGGAAGTGCAAAATGGCTAAGCAGGGATGGCTAGAGGGAAAATGTAAGGTAAGGATGTAGAGGCATATATCAATAGGGGTAAGATAGATACTGCCTACAGGAAAATTAAAGAGACCTTTGGCGAAAAGAGAACCGCTTGCATGATATCAAGAGATCAGATGGAAACCTAAGCAAAGAAGGGAAAGCAGAAAGGTGGAAGGAGCATATAGAGGGTGTATACAAGGGTGATGTACTTGAGGACAATATTATGGAAATGGAAGAGAATTTATATGAAGATGAAATGGGAGATATGATACTGCGTGAAGAGTTTGACAGAGCACTGAAAGACCTAGCCCGAAACAAGGCCGCGGGAGTGGATAACATTCTATTAGAACTACTGACAGCCTTGGGAGAGCCAGCCCTGACAAATACTATTTGGTGAGCAAGATGTATGAGACAGGTGAAATACCCTCAGACTTCAAGAAGAATATAATAATTCCAAACCCAAAGAAAGCAGGTGTTGGCAGATGTAAAAATTACCGAACTATCTGTTTAATAAGTCACGGCTGGAAAATACTAACACGAATTCTTTACAGACGAATGGTAGATCAGTTTGGATTCCGTAGAAGTATTGGAAGACGTGAGGCAACACTGACCCTACGACTTATTTTAGAACATAGATTAAGGGAATGCATACCTACGTTTCTAACATACGTAGACTTAGAGAAAGCTTTTGACAATGTTGACTAGAATACTCTCTCTCAAATTATGAAGGCGGCAGGGGTCAAAAACAGCGAGCGAAAGGCTATTTACAATTTGTACAGAAACCAGATGGCAGTTATAAGATTCGAGGGGTATGAAAGGGAAGCAGTGGTTGGGATGGGAGTGAGACAGGGTTGTAGCCTATCTCTGATGTTATTCAATCTGTATATTGAGCAAGTAGTAAAGGAAACAAAAGAAAAATTTGGAGTAGAAATTAAAATCCATGGAGAAGAAATAAAAACTTTGAGGTTCGCCGATGACATTGTAATTGTATCAGAGACAGCAAAGGACCTGGAAGAGAGCTGAACGGAATGGACAGTCTCTTGAAAGGAAGATATAAGATGAACATCAACAAAAGCAAAACGAGGATAATGGAATGTAGTCGAATTAAAACGGGTGATGCTGAGGGTATTAGATTAGGAAGTGAGACACTTAAAGTAGTAAATGAGTTTTGCTATTTGGGGAGGAAAATAACTGATGATGGTCGAAGTAGAGAGGATATAAAATGTAGACTGGCAATGGCAAGGAAAGCGTTTCTGAAGAAGAGAAATTTGTTAACATCGAGTATAGATTTAAGTGTCATGAAGTCGTTTCTGAAAGTACTTGTACGGAGTGTAGCCATGTATGGAAGTGAAACATGGACGATAAATAGTTTAGACAAAAAGAGAATGGATGCATTCTAAATGTGGTGCTACAGAAGGATGCTGAAAATGGGTATATCACCTAACTATTGAGGAAGTATTGACTATTATTGGGGAGAAGAGAAATTTGTGGCACAACTTGACTAGAACAAGGGGTCGGTTGGTAGGACATACTCTGTGGCATCAAGGGATCACCAATTTAGTACTGGAGGGCAGCGTGGAGGGTAAAAATCGTAGAGGGAGACCAAGAGATGAATACACTGAGCAGATTCAGAAGGATGTAGGATGCGGTAGGTACTGGGAGATGAAGAAGCTTGCACAGGATAGCTGCCTCAAACCAGTCTTTAGACTGAAGACCACAACAACAACAACAGTCTCTTGCAAAAACAGACATAATGTCTGATGGGATAGCAGCAATCAGTGATTGTATAATGTTACTTGTAATCCGTCTTCACTGCAAAATTTTTTTATTCATATGACCGGTTTCGGTTCATTCAGAACCATCTTCAGATCTGATATTTCAATTGCAGGAGTAACTGAAATATCAGATCTGAAGATGGTTCTGAATGAACCGAAACTGGTCATATGAATAAAAAAGTTTTGCAGTCAAGACGGATTATAAGTAACATTAAACAACAGTCTCATTTAGTGAAGACGTTTCAAAATATTCTTCCTATGAACTTCGTCAGCTGTTGCTGTGTAATTAAATGACAATCGTATCTGCAAAGACAGATGGCTAGATGGAGGAGGACCAGTACGTGGCCTGCACGTTCTCCGACCTCAATCCTTTGGTTTGGTATCTAGGGGGGCACCTTAAAGAATTGGCCTATGCAGCAAACCAACCGGACACAGAAACTCATCTACTCCCTGTCACGGAATCCTGTAAAGCCATTAGAAACCGATAGGAAGTATTTGGAAGAATGCGACAGTCCATGATTCGACGATTGCACGGGTGTTTAGATGGTCATTTTTATAAATTATGAACAGGTTGGTACTACTATGGATTATTTTATGCAACTAAAAGGCAGATTAAGTGGGGAGCTTCAGGAAGAAGCTCGTTTTTTTTGTTTTTTCGCTGTGTACTCTAACATAAAATTGGCGAGAGGCAGAAGTACACCCTGCAGAGGTCTCGGGTATTGTGACGAGAGGTCACACATTAGCATGGAAATTTTACGCGGCAAAAAGCCGACAGAAATCCACAGTGTATCAAGTGAAGTTTGTGTTGAGTCTACAGTGGACCGTAGTACAGGTTCACGTTGGGTTAATCGTTTTTGTGTTGGTCGCCTAAGGATTGATGATAATCTAAGACCCGGAAGGCCAAAAACATTAACAGATGAACGAATTGTGAAACTTCTAGCAGATGCTCTCGAAGAAGATCGCAGTGCGCCCTGTGAGGAACTCTCTGAAGCCAAGGGAATTCCGCCAACATTAGTATTCCGTATTCTGACAAATGATCTGAAGAAGAGAAAAATTTCTACGAAATGGGTCCCACACGGTTTGACTGCTGAAAAGAAGCAGAAACGACTGGACATTGCAACCTTGCTTAAACAACGATTCGACAGCGAAGGCCGCGCGGATTTAGCCGAGCGGTCTAGGGCGCTGCAGTCATGGACTGTGCGGCTGATCCCGGCGGAGGTTCGAGTCCTCCCTCGGGCATGTGGGTGTGTGTGTGTGTTTGTCCTTAGGATAATTTACGTTAAGTAGTGTGTAAGCTTAGGGACTGATGACCTTAGCAGTTAAGTCCCATAGGATTTCACACACATTTCAACATTTTTTCGACAGCGAAGGTCAAGGATTCTTGTGAAGAATGGTCACTATTGATGAAACGTGGATTAGAGACTTTGAACCGGAGTTGAAATCACAGTCCATTGAACGGAGAGCTTCAGATTCTACACGCAGAAAAAAGAAAAGAAAAAAAAATCAAAGTTGAAATTAAAACTTAAAAAATATAAATTTAAAAAAATCGACGCGCTCAATTAAACTTCATGCAAATTATTATTTTTGCTTATTATCACCAAGAAACTATTGATGAAACGTGGATTAGAGACTTTGAACCGGTGTTGAAACCACAGTCCATTGAACGGAGAGCTTCAGATTCTACACGCAGAAAAAAAAGAAAAAAATCAAAGTTAAAATTAAAACTTAAAAAATATAAATAAAAAAAATCGACTCGCTCAATTAAACTTCATGCAAATGATTATTTTTGCTTATTATCACCAAGAAACTATCACGCCAGAGAGTCGGATGTGGAACAAGCGTCGCAGCAGTGTATTATCGTAGCTTAATGCAAAACCTACGCAAAAAAATGGACGAAACCCGACCTCAGTTGGTCGAGGCTCGGCCACTCGTTTCCCACGCCAATGCTCGTCCTCATATCCGCAATTTTGTAGCCCAAAAACTGCGCAAATACGGATGGGAAGTGTTACCACATCCTGGATACAATGCGGAAATGAGTTCACCAGACTTAGATTTGTCCCCGATGTTGAAGAAACCTATGCATGGACTTCGGTATCTTTCTCTGCAAGAGCTTTCTACCAGCGTTGCCCCAACCACGCGACAGAAAAACGGAAGTGGTGTCCTGCATGCAGTAATAGAGCTTCCGAAACGTTGGGATTGAGTCATACAGAAGCAGGGAGACTATACTGAAGGACTGCAAAGAGAGATCGAAAAAGAAAAAAACAACAAAAATATGAGTAAGAATTGTTTACCACGATCGCCTCACAAGAGAACCATCATAAGTAGTAAGTGATTAAGTCATTCTGAGGTTAACCCAGTTTTCACTTTTCATGGAGAGTAAGGGGTAATATCTGTCGAAATGTTCCAGATTATATCTTACGTACATGGATTCTCATTAGACAACAGTAAGGTTTAATAGTTACTGCGGTGTGGGAAAAATATTCTCTGTTTTAGATATAGTCTCAGAATTGAACTGCTACTGCTACCCGTTCAGTAACCAAGACGTTATAACGAAAACATTTTTCACTTTTCATTGAAAGTAATTGATATTATGCGTCTGTTCAAGTCATGTATGTGGAGTGTTATTGACGCTGCGACGCTACGATTTGTGTATTATTTAGGAAACGTACCTCGTATTATGAGTTTATGTGTTCCAGTCACCTAAGAGGACTTTCAATAGTAACCCGAAAACCAAGGATTTTTGGATATATGTTTATGGAACTATTTTTCTTGTTTTGGTCTATGAAACCTGGAACGTGGAACCTCCAAAGTTTTTAGACATATTTTTGAAACACCCTGTGTACGGCGACAAAAACAATGGGCCAAGAACTGAGCCCTAGGGAACATCGGAAAGTACACGTTTGGATGATGACTTCTGTGACCCACAGACAACTCTCTAGCATCTGTCTTTAGGTGGAACCCAGGAGGGAACAATTGTAGGGAGCACTTTCCGCGGAGGCGGTAGGAGGAGCAAATGGAGCGCGACCGCAGACACGAGCGCGAGTATTCTTCGGCAGCCCGCTCCCCCGCAGGCGCAGGGGGGGACTGTTTGCGGCAATCGGCGCGATCTTTTGTGCGCCCCCCGGCTGCTCTCGCCGCCGCCGCCGCCGCCGTCGCGATGCCGCCGCCCAGCCGCGCCGTACTAGTTACGATCAATGCGCGGCGGTGCCCGGACGGGGACAGGGGCGTAGTTGCCGAGCTGCGGAGCCCGGCCCGCCGGCGCGAGCGCGTTGCCATGGCGACGCCATTCACGGCCCGGCTACGCCCGCGCCTGCGTCGGCGTCTGCACGGGCGGCGCGGCCAGCAGCCTCCAGTAGCTGGCGGCCGCTCCGCTCTTCCTGGGCCCTCCGCGCGCGCCGCCTCTTCCTCCTAGCCGCCCGCCCTCCGACTGCCTGCGTTCACCGCTTAGCTGCGACTGCGACTGCCACTCTCTCGCCGTATCTCTGCTCTCCTCGCGCCGAACCTCACTCGTACGGCGAGGCCGGACTGTGTGCGCGCAGCCAGCGGAGACGCGACCGCGACTCTCCGACCGGACACTCGCGACACCGACGTGGACGACGCACACGTGCCTGAGCTCCCGCTTTCGCCGCGCATTTGCTGGCGGCCGGTGCTGGAGTGTGGCTTCGCGCCGCTTCGCCGGCTACAGCTGCAGCCCGCCCGCCCCGGAGGACTACACAAAGGATCGATAAATCCTCCTGTCTTCGCCTTCTCCCGCTAAGGAATTTTTCGCTGCAGTTTGCTCCGACAAGGTGAGTTATGGGCGCCGCGCAGAGCTGTCGCTCACTCCGTGCAGGCGAAAGGTAAGCCAGTGACACTTAACCGCGACGCTAGTGTGCTGCTCCCCCAACGAGGGAGAGAGACAGTTATCGTCCGCTACACAAGTTTTCGCGTAATTTACAATGTGTCAGCCTACTAGAGACGACGGAGCAGACCTGTATTTTGCATCAGGGCTGTTGTGAGAAATTAAAAAGAAAAGTTGTTCACTACACGTCTCTTTCGACTGTTGCGCCATTGTCGACTTATATACGATAAACCCCCACTAATACAGACCAATTCGTAATTCGCGATAATACGGACAGTTTCTAATGGCGAAGTGAAACGCCGCCTTACGGTACGGGACACAATTCACGCCAAGCTTATTCACTGTAAAATGTCGAACGTATATCCTCCCTTCCGATTCGCTTTGCCGATAATGAGTAACATACGTATCATCGTTGCTCACAAGCACACAATAAAGTCAAACCCCGCTCATTTTTCTTTTTGAAACTTAGACGACGAGGCGCGGTAAATTCCAATTCTGTACCGCTTAAATCGCACTAAAGTGTCGTACAGTACAAGGCAGCAATGACGATGAGTTTTAGGAGTAAATATAAAACATGCTTCAGTTTAGAAGATATAAGAAGAGTGCTTGAAGAAATCTTAGCCTGTGCTACAGCTCGGAGTGTTGTAAATTAGTTAGTTGCTGCTAGGCTTTTTACGAAATTAAGAAGTTGTTACCAAGCTTTGCATTTTCAGGTAAAACAAGACGAATTAGTCGGAAAGCAAAACTGACCACCATTCAAGAAGCTGTGTACACGCTGTATTAACGACAACGCTGTGTCGGAATTCCTATAACAGGAGTCGAACTGAGGGTCGGAGTGGAAAAATTTGCAAATAAGTTAGGAAAAACGGGTTGGAATGTTAGTAGTTGATGGCTGTTCATTCCGTAATTGGTACAACGTTGTAACAGAAGTGTATGTGGGGAAATTTTGAGTGCAGACGTTGTAAACACTTAACTATTTCGTAAAGTATTAAAACCTGCTTTAGAATATGGAAACTTTTTTCTTTGGTACGGGTCTATACACGTTTAATTAGTTTGTTTAGGGAGACCACACTGACAACACAGTCCAGCAGGGTAGACATTGCAGAAGAAAGTGATAACCTAAAAGCGCAAATTTTGAGCTGCTGAATGTTGCTTGGTTAAATTCAAAGGCAAGAATGTATATACAAAACGAAAAAAAAGAACAAATTACGGAGTACACATTTGTTTATAGTCCACATATAGAAAGCTTGGTACCAGCACGTCGTGCTTTCGAAAACACAATAGATAGTGTGGCAAAGCTAAACCTCACTAAACTAATGCTTGGCACTTCATTTATGCATTACCTACACCGTTATTTATATTCTTAATTGTAGCTTCATATAATTATTTTAGAAAACATTTCCGTGATGTGGACTTCGAATAATTCTGACTAGGATTCGTCCCGATTAGTCCGAATTAGTTACGTTTCACTATATTTATATGTGTATAAAAGGCATTTCCGAATACGTACCTAAATGTGCTCAAGTGTTCGACGGGTGCCGAGCTAAATGGATATGTGACTGCTATTGACACATCTTTGACACCTATCTAAATATATCACTTGACAATGGTGAAAACGGCGCAAAATACGCCTACTTGTGAACATTAATAAGACAACACTGACAGGACGCTGCGATTTGTGTAAAACGAAACAGTAACCAGGAAAAGACTTTAGGCTAAAAAGAGAATATTTTTCTCTCGTCATTTCATCCATTAATTTATACCTCCCAATAATAATCTGCCCACGTGAATCCTGATATTCATCGAAAAGTGAAAGCTTTGTAACGCCGTTACACAGCCTAGATAGCAGTAGAAGGTCCATGCAGAGAGAAATTCCTCAGGATGGGCCGTTATTCTTGCAGCAGAGTAACCATTTAACCGTAAGCTCCAGTAATACTCCATATACATGACGTGAACAGACGCATAATATCAGTTACTTTCCATGAAAAGTGAAAAATGCATGTTTTTCTTACAAAATGGGTAGAAGTAGCAGTTCAATTCTGAGGTTATATCTGAAGCAGAGAATATTTTTCCCATACCGCAGTAACTATTAAACCTCACTGTCTAATGAGAATCTATGTACGTGAGATATAATCTAGAACATTTCGACAGATATTACTCCTTACTTTCCGTGAAAAGTGAAAACTGTGTTAACCTTACAATGATTTAATCACTTACTAATTATGATGATTCTCTTGTGTGAAGATCGTGGTAAACAATTACACGGTCGGTGTTCAAATGAATCGATAAAAGTTTATAGTGCCTTGGTTTTGTAGTAATTTGCTTGAAAATAACGCTTTCTGAACATGACAAATGAAACTTCTACGTTACTTGTGCGTGGCATCGGCTAATGAAGACGTTTGAAAATCTTATAAGCTCCCGCTTAGCCGTTGCGCAATTTTGACCTCCAATAAAACGTATGAGGGAGTGAGACACGAGCATTTCGTAGCTCTGCAGAACATTTTCGCTAGTTCTGTTTGTATACGCACATAGGTGAAAGTTCTGCAATATGTGTAGATTCAGTGTACAATCTGGGCACTTTATTAACAAGAAACATTACGATATAAATCTGACAATGGGAATTTTATTTAATAGAAAGTTGAGAACTATGTACCTGGTTAAATCGAACATGTCGCTTGAAGTTATGCCGTTATGTACGATAATATAACGTTTGTTAATATAACTGGAGACGTTCTTTACGGCCTCTGATAGAAGCTCCACAATGAACCCTCTTCGTGTTTATTAATGATATCCCTGAATGAACCTTGATCAGAAACTATATTTGTTATTGAATTTCAAGGGCGATACAGTGGAACCGGAAATTAAAATTTATTCTTAAAGTACAACCATCGCCTGAATCCTTTCCAATCTGGAGTTCGTAGAAATAAACGAATTTATTGATCGACAAACGTCATGCCATATTAACGGAAAAAATTAAAGACGGATAGGGAGTAAAGAGCTGTGAATTATTGAGAACTCGCGTATCTTCTTAGCTATCAGAAATGACTATAAGGTTGATGCTGTTGCTATACACGAAACTTGAGTCTAGTGATCTTTAGCTTATTATTAAAAGAGCATACGTCAGCCTTAATAATAACCGAAATTCAGTTGCACATGAATTGAGAAATAACCTTCGCTTCGCAATTATAATACTTCTCTATGGCAGCTTATAGTTTAGAAGCTACCATCAACTATTTTTCGAGAATGTATATTCTTAATAGTCTCACTGAAATATACAAAGAGGGACGAAGTGATTATCAATAATTATATCTTTGAAGTTTCACACACATACTTTTTGAGAAATTTTCTCGTGGAGAAACAGCAGTTTGGCTAAAAGTACTTTAAAAATTGATTAAAAAGACTCTTGACTGCAATGAAATATTTATTTGCAATGGTTGCCGGTTTCGATCAGAACTTGACCATCTTCAGACCGTTTATACTAATATGGTAGGCATTGGCGGCGAACGGAGCAGGTGTTATGACTCCACGAACGTCAACTGCTCCAAACGTTGAGTTGACGTCCGTGGAGTCATAACATTTGCTCCGTTCGCCGCCAATGCCTGCCGTGATGGCGTAAATGATCTGAAGATGATCACATTCTGTCCGAATCTGGTAACCTTTAATTGCGGTCAAGGGTGTATTTAATCCGTTTTTGTTTTACGCACTTACTAAACGTTCTACATCGGTAGGAAGAAAGTTTATAGTTATTTTCAAAAGTTAAGTAATGGAATTCTAGTTCGAGAAATATAGTTGATTCGTCTATTTAGCTACGAAGCGGTGATCGTGAGGAATAGGTTGCGTTGAATCTGGTTTCATAAGACAAGTGTGCAAGCAACCTCCTTAACTACAATGATGAATCACACAGGGAGAAAGGCAGGCAACGCTCACTGGCAGTGCAAACGTAGGAGTATGATGCCATTTCAACTTTACTGGAAGAATCCAGTTCCTCCTGGGTGTAAACTTGAGATATAAATGTTTCGAAAATTCAGTTCGTCAAACGTGTATTTGTGTGCTGTTTTAGATAATTAAATACGCATGAAAGACTATATGCAGCGGGGGTATTCATGACTATACATTTCGAGAGAGTCGCATTTCGTAAGCAAGAAGCCATTTTGAGCCGGTACTACACAGTGTGTGCACACACTTTTCTTTCAAGTGATCCTAGTGATTAAGACACCGAAAGCGACGACCAGGGTTCAAATCCGCTTATATGGTGATTGGTGGAGGGTCTTACAGCTAGTTAGTTAATTACATGTTCCACACATCGTATGAACGACTTTTTATCGAAATGGTGTGGACTGTATGATTGGTTTTTGAAAGTCTCTTCGGGTTTGCTGCCGGATTCCTAATAATTGGTTGGTTGGCTGATTTGGGGCAGGGAACCAAACAGCGAGGATATCGGTTCCGAAACGGTGTGGAACGAGTGGGTTTATAGGAACTGTATATATGATTCGTTTGCGTTACATACGGGCTATTTACAAGTTCCTAAAAGGTACCGTGGCCTATATTTACCATTAATAAAATAATATTTTTAGTCTAACTCATGCAATTATATTTAAAACTAGGTTGCTACTAAAGGATAGTAGTTTCAAAATAAAAATTCGCGTATTAAATAGAATCAGTTATCTATAACAAATAATTTTCGGTTGAATTTAAAACGTGCTTTCCTACCTGTAAGACATGTTATGTTATCTACATCTACATCTACATTCATACTCCGCAAGCCACCCAACGGTGTGTGGCGGAGGGCACTTTACGTGCCACTGTCATTACCTCCCTTTCCTGTTCCAGTCGCGTATGGTTCGCGGGAAGAACGACTGTCTGAAAGCCTCCGTGCGCGCTCTAATCTCTCTAATTTTACATTCGTGATCTCCTCGGGAGGTATAAGTAGGGGGAAGCAATATACTCGATACCTCATCCAGAAACGCACCCTCTCGAAACCTGGCGAGCAAGCTACACCGCGATGCAGAGCGCCTCTCTTCCAGAGTCTGCCACTTGAGTTTGCTAAACATCTCCGTAACGCTATCACGGTTACCAAATAACCCTGTGACGAAACGCGCCGCTCTTCTTTGGATCTTCTCTATCTCCTCCGTCAACCTGATCTGGTACGGATCCCACACTGATGAGCAATACTCAAGTATAGGTCGAACGAGTGTTTTGTAAGCCACCTCCTTTGTTGATGGACTACATTTTCTAAGCACTCTCCCAATGAATCTCAACCTGGCACCCGCCTTACCAACAATTAATTTTATATGATCATTCCACTTCAAATCGTTCCGCACGCATACTCCCAGATATTTTGCAGAAGTAACTGCTACCAGTGTTTGTTCCGCTATCATATAATCATACAATAAAGGATCCTTCTTTCTGTGTATTCGCAATACATTACATTTGCCTATGTTAAGGGACAGTTGCCACTCCCTGCACCAAGTGCCTATCCGCTGCAGATCTTCCTGCATTTCGCTACAATTTTCTAATGCTGCAACTTCTCTGTATACTACAGCATCATCCGCGAAAAGCCGCATGGAACTTCCGACACTATCTACTAGATCATTTATGTATATTGTGAAAAGCAATGGTCCCATAACACTCCCCTGTGGCACGCCAGAGGTTATTTTAACGTCTGTAGACGTCTCTCCATTGATAACAACATGCTGTGTTCTGTTTGCTAAAAACTCTTCAATCCAGCCACACAGCTGTTCTGATATTCCGTAGGCTCTTACTTTGTTTATCAGGCGACAGTGCGGAACTGTATCGAACGCCTTCCGGAAGTTAAGAAAAATAGCATCTACCTGGGAGCCTGTATCTAATATTTTCTGGGTCTCATGAACAAATAACGCGAGTTGGGTCTCACACGATCGCTGTTTCCGGAATCCATGTTGATTCCTACATAGTAGATTCTGGGTTTCCAAAAACGACATGATTGGGCAAATGATTAAAAAATTTTGTTGATGCGTACTGAACTGAGCCACTGACAACTTTAATAATGAGTAATAAAGGGAATATACTTCTACTGTTGTATTATTTACCACGAATTTCGATTTCGAATGTGTATATATATTGTGAAAGTGCAGTTCAGATTCATACCTCCTAGAAGAGGGATCAGGTGACTTCGAGTGAACACCGTATATTATTACTTCTTCTCGCTTTTGTGCAATCGACACTTTCTTTTTAACTGTTCAGTTACCTCAGAAAATTATTCCCCAAGACGTTACTGAGTATTAGTATGAACAATGGCATAACTATTTGTGGATTGCGAAACGTTTCATTGACGAGGATCGAGATAACGACGTCTGTACGTTGATCCCAGTGAATATGACAGTCTACGATAGAAGAAGGAAGTAAGGAAGGAAAGAAGTTTAGGGTTTCACGTCCCGTGCATGTCGAAGTCTTAATCTCAGACAGGACAAGGAGGAGAAGGATTCGGCGTTGTTTCTTTCAAATGAATCTTCGCTTAATTTGCCTCAGTAGGTAAAGGGGAAAACCTGAGTGAATGAGACGAGTTTAAGGAAAGTTTTAAATTCTTCCTGTTCCGTTTAAAATTTCAAGGTATATTCGTCTCAGTTTGGTAGTGGCGCAAACAACTCCGTTATTGAACCCTATAAGCCTACAATTATTCGTCACCATCGCCAGGACACTGCTCTCGAGCATTATGAGGCAGAATTTTGCAGCAGGATTTCGACTTTTTTTCAATAATTCGAAACCTTTTCCCTGAGCATCGCCATAACAATTCGCTATTGTCTAACGTGGCGAATTGTGAGCCTAATGCCATGTTTTTAAGTTCATTTGACTCCTTCACACATTTTGACTTAGTATCTGAAATACTGCAGCATAACTCAATCTTAGACCGCGCTCGTCTACAGTTTACTCTACATATCTGGCTTACACGGTTTCCCTTCTTACTACTAAAGTTATGAATTCGACGCACGTCACATTGCTTGGTTATTCCTAGGGAATTGTGCCTGGGACGAGACGCCAACTATTAGTTCTGGTACGGAATAATACTATATTTTATAATCGTGCTTATGCTTACTAGCTTTAAGTTTGCTCTAAATTTAAGGCAGACTATTGAAGACTAATCCAGATGAGAATTCCCTGTATGTTTTTCGGCATTGTCAGAGATTCTCTCTCTTCATATACTCCTTCAGTTTAAAAAGCTTTGTGATCGGATTAATAAAATCAGGGAAAACTAAGATAATGATTTTAATGCCTCAGGTGTTGTACTTATCTCCTCCGACTAGAATGTGACGCACAGAAAATTCACCCCGTCATGTAAAAATGTCAGGAAATTCCTTCTTTTTTATGTTGTTCACCTTATGTATCAAATTCGCGCCTTCTGCGATCTTTGTTAACCATCAGAGACCCCAGTTCGCATTTTTTTGGTTTATTACACGGTTCGTATTGTAACACCGAATGTCGTCTTCGATGGTGGCTTCCTACAGGAGACAATTTTCATTCAAATTAAGTTGCGACAGGTATTCTCGCATCGGTTTTGCTCGAAAGCGAGGCTTGAGAGCCCAATGTAGCACACATTTTCTTTCCTACAAAACATTCTGGAGAATGTCTTGATCATTTGATTTAGGGATGTTTCTCCAATGCGATTTGTGATACAACAACGTCCACTATTTACACGCTCTGTTCACAATTGACTGGTTGAATGCACACATCTTGCTTTTTACCGCTGTTACTTCAAGTTGCTATCGTAGTTGTTGCGCAGATATTGCTTATACACCAGGAATAAAATCAATCAAAAACCGTTTTGGATTTATGGGGTACGTTGAAAACTACTGAAAAACTATCTGCAAAAGTTCAACATTTTCCATTGCCGTTTTCCACCTATCATTGACCTGATGAATACAAATTTATCTGGAATTTGCTCAAGGTTCAACCTGTTCGGAACTACGAGGTCATTTTGCTCTTCCTCTTGTTCTAGACAAGATTCAGATCTTTATTTATCCAGAGTCTATTTTATGCCCTAAATGTTTTTATAGCTCTCGTGAACTCCGCATTCCAGATGTTCATCCTTAATAACCTGTCTACAGTCCAACACAGACAGTTATTTATTGCGCCCCGAATAGCTTAAAGTTTCCCAGTAATTACTTGAAGCTGTTCTTTCTAGCCGTTGGAATCATGCCCAGCATTATCTCAGGATTTACTAAAGACATATAACTTGAGCGTATCATAATGACCAACTTCTTTCTTATAAACTTTCACATTTCTGCTTGATCACTATAAGCCAATTTATGAGCTATTGGCTCGACTAATTAATAATAGTGACGTAGAGATTCGTCGTCAATTTATTTTGTATAGTTTTTGTACTGTAGGGAATGTGTTTTGTACTACGTCGTGCCAATTGGCTATTACACTTTAACGTGGCATCACAAATGTTCTCCCACATATTAGGTCGTCCCAAACCGCTCTGATTTTGCTCTATTGGTTTCCTGAACCACGGCTATGTCAATTCATTTGTGAAAGTGTCTTCATTTGGCATTGCGATGTAAGTTAGCAGTACCGAAATTGTCTCCCATGAAAGATTCTAATACGTAATTCAATGAACCGAGCCGTCCGGTATGGCCGAGCGGTTCTAGGCGCTTCCGTCTGGAACCGCGCGACCGCTTCGGTCGCAGGTTAGAATCCTGCCTCGAGCATGATGTGTGTGACGTCCTTAGGTTAGTTAGGTTTAAGTAGCTCTAGTTTCTAGCGGACTGATGTAATCAGATGTTAAGTATCATAGTGCTCAGAGCCAGAGCCATTTTTGCAATGAATCGAGCACTTACGGAATAAGTAGGGCACACTGGTAGCCCATGTGGGGTAGGGATTCTCGGTTCACCGCAGCGCTAATGGAAGTGAGCGGACTGAAACTGGTGGCGCTGTTGTCTGCCTGCCGTTACCAGGCAACCCGACTCGAACCCTACCGTGCCACACATAACCATTCCCGATGACCCTGAGCTCTACACTGTCTAATTAAAAGTACTCTGACCCTCCAATTAATGCTGAATTGACCACTAGATGTCACGTGAGGCAGACCTGACATTTTAAAAAGAAGCAAAGTGTTTTGTGTTGTCAGTAGAGAAGCAGACCTCTATGACTTCGAACGTGGACTAATCATTTGATGTCACCTGAATAACGAACCCATCAAGCCCATTCCATGTAGGCTTTCACGGCCCGCGTCTTCATCAATAAACACTTCCGGGCTAAGTTGCCGTGGTCGATCGGTAAAACTTCTCCCTGACGTTTCGTTCTCAACTACGGAGAACATCTTCGGAGGTGAGTCAACGACTGGCTGCTAGGAGCTGGGGCCGCCGCTTATATGGATATCGTAGAGGGCGCCACCGCACGTCACGTCACGTCTGTTCTCTCGATTGCAGGCAATCGATTGTCACGTGATTGATGCAACGTCGACCGCCATATCTTATCCAATTTTAATCCTTCTTCTTTACGATTAAAATTGTATTGATGTTTGTGGATTTCAATTGCCTCTCTATACATACGTGTATAATAATGCGACGTCCTCGCTAGCACGCTTGTTTCACCAAATTTTATTTCGTGATCTCCATCCTTAAAAACATGTTCCGCTACTGCCGATTTGTCGATATGTCCCAAACGACAGTTTCTTTTGTGCTCCGTCAACCGTGTATTGATGCTTCTTTTTGTAGTTCCTATGTAAACCCTGCCACAACCGCACGGAATTTTATATACCCCTGGGGTGGCTAGGGGGTGACGAGCATCTTCTGTTGATCTTAGGCATTCACTAATTTTCTTAGTAGGTCTGAAGATGGTCTCTACGTGAAACTTGGCTAGTACTTTCCCAATGCGATCCGTGATATTATGGATGAACGGAAGAAATACTTTTCCAGCTGATGGTTGTTGCTCTCTCCTATTTTTAGGCATTTTTCTATTTGGGCGAAGTGCTCGGTTAATCTCGTTTTTCGTATAACCATTTTTTGCAAAGGCCATTCGTAAATGATTTAGTTCTTCTTGTAAGTAGCCTGGTTCACAAATATTATTGGCCCTATCCACTAATGTTTTTATGACCCCCCTCTTTTGCCTAGGGTGGTGGTTTGAGTTCTTATGGAGGTAACGATCAGTATGTGTACCTTTCCTGTAGACCTTATGGCCTAAGGTCCCATCCGCCCGTTTGATAACTGATACATCCAAGAAGTTAAGTTGTCCGTTCTTCTCCTTCTCCATAGTAAATTTAATCTTTGGGTTGATGCTATTTAAGTGTACCAGGAAATCATTCAAGTCTTCTTCCTCATGATTCCATATTACAAAGGTATCATCCACATACCGATACCACTTCGAGGGTCTTTTTTTGGCTGACTGCAGTGCTTGATGTTCAAAATATTCCATGAATAAATTCGCAATTGCGGGACTTAGGGGGCTTCCCATGGCTACCCCATC
This sequence comes from Schistocerca nitens, assembly GCF_023898315.1. Taxonomy (NCBI): domain Eukaryota; kingdom Metazoa; phylum Arthropoda; class Insecta; order Orthoptera; family Acrididae; genus Schistocerca; species Schistocerca nitens. The sequence goes on from NC_064622.1 coordinate 411,226,040, forward strand.
GATCTGTTCATAAAATTCGCCATTGTACTGTGAAAGGTGGCTACACTGAGCCACAGCGCCAGAGATCGCGCTAGAGAGTATTGTTCCGCCGCCTCCACTGGCAGTGATTCTTGAGATGTCGTGGTAGGCAGTGTTTGTTTAGAATTCGTAGTAGTCAGTGATTATTGAGAACTCGTAGTGGGCAGTGCTTTGGGAGAACTCGTGGTAGTCAGTGCTGAGATGTCGTAGTGAGGAGTGTTTGTTGAGATGAGCTAGTAGGCAGTGCTTGCTGAGATGTGATACTGAAAAGTTCTTGTTGAGATGTGATAGTAGCGAGTCGGTGTGGAGAGATTGTAATGTCTAGAGTGCTTTTCATCAATATAAATTAAGGTAACAAACTACTTTTCTTTTCTTTCTCATTATTTCAATGTCCTGAATAATGCGTCATTACAGGTTCAGTCAACAAAGCATCTGGCTTGTGTTCTTGTATTAGAGTGTAATTCTGGTTTTCTTGAGTAATTATGGTATTTCTATTTTCTTTAATTAATTCAGTATAAATGATATTTAAAATTTCTTGTGTTGTTGAAGAAGAACCGTGCCAGATGCGTACGTTGAGTCATACTTCCACACACAGAACAGTTACACTTGTGCTTTGGTTTCGTAGGTTTTATAGTTGCTGGGGACTTAATTAATTAATTGTGTTAACGGAATTTTCATTTCATTCCTTGTTGTTGTTCTATGCAGTCAGATTGCGTACAAAAACTAGTCAGGGCCAACCGTTACGAGACTTCGTAATCGGACAGACAGCTACTAAAGCAAAAAATTAAAATTATTTGCATTCATATTTAATTAAGCCCCCATGCAACTGAAAATAGGTCGAGGATAGTGTTGGAACAAGGCTACTACATCAGTAGGGAACATATCGGCTATATGGGAGAGAGCTTCATCAACTGGAACCATCGTGAACAAAGACACTATATCAAGCCCATGTCAACCCTTCTAAACGTACACAAGTCGAATGTTGTTGATGTGGTTGTGAAGTAGAAACGCGAAGGAACAACCAAGGCTTAACCAACCAACCTGGTTTCATGTACTGACGGATAGAGACCGTCGAGCGCTGCAGAGGGTGGTTGTAAAATGCCACACGACATCAGCGGAAGAAATCAGTCATTGGTTACACAGTGGTGGAGCAGATTGTTGTTTAACGTCCCGTCAACAACTAGGTCATTAGAGACGGGGCACAAGCTCGGATTAGGGAAGGGTGGGGAAGGAAACCGGCCGTGCTCTTTCAAAGGGACCATTCCGGCATTTGCTTAAAATGATTTCTACATCTACATCTACATCTACATCCATACTCCGCAAGCCACCTAACGGTGTGTGGCGGAGGGTACCTTGAGTCCCTCTATCGGTTCTCCCTTCTATTCCAATCTCGTATTGTTCGTGGAAAGAAACATTGTCGGTATGCCTTTGTGTGGGCTCTCATCTCTCTGACTTTATCCTCATGGTCTCTTCGCGAGAGAGTAATATATTGCTTGACTCCTCGGTGAAGGTATGTTCGCGAAACTTCAACAAAAGCCCGTACCGAGCTACTGAGCGACTCTCTTGAAGAGTCTTCCACTGGAGTTTATCTGTCATCTCCGTAACGCTTTCGCGACTACTTAACAATCCCGTAACGAAGCGCGCCGCTCTCCGTTGGATGTTCTCTATCTCTTCTATCGACTCTATCTGGTACGGATCCCACACCGGTGAGCAGTATTCAAGCAGTGGACGAACAAGTGTGCTGTAATCTGCTTCATTTGTTTTCGGACTGCATTTCCTTAGGATTCTTCCAATGAATCTGTTTGGCATCTGCTTTACCGACGATTAATTTTATATGGTCATTCCATTTTAAATCACTCCTAATGCCTACTCCCAAATAATTTATGGAATTAACTGCTTCCAGTTGCTGAACTGCTATATTGTAGCTAAATAATAAAGGATCTATCTTTCTATGTACTCGCAACACATTACACATGTCTACATTGAGATTCAATTGCCACTCCCTGCGCCAGGCGTCAATTCGTTGCAGATCCTCCTGCATTTCAGTACAATTTTCCATTGTTACAACCTCTCGATTTACTACAGCATCATTCGCAAAATCCTCAGTGAACTTCCGATGTTACTCACAAGGTCATTTATATATATTGTGAATAGCAACGGTCTTACGACACTCTCCTGCGGCACACCTGAAATCACTCTTACTTCGGAAGACTTCTCTCCATTGACATGCTACGTTCTGTTATCTAGGAACTCTTCAATCCAATCACACAACTGGTCTGATAGTCCATATGCTCTTACTTTGTTCATTAAACGACTGTGGGGAACTGTATCGAACGCCTTGCGCATGTCAAGAAACACGGCATCTACCTGGAACCCGGAAATCACGGAAAACCTGAACTTGGATGGCCAGACGCGGGTTGGCACCGAACGCGAGTCTAGTATGCTAATCACTGCACCACCCCGCTAGTTCCAAAGTGGTACCAGCAGTCTAGTTAGCAGAATGACTGTGAGGAGGGAGTTAAAAATATTGGGTTATAACGATCTAGTAGGTCCTCATATAAGACACATATCTACATCTACATCTACATGGATACTCTGCAAATCACATTTAAGTGCATGGTAGAGGGTTCATCGAACCTCCTTCACAATTCTCTATTATTCCAATCTCGTACAGCGCGCGGAAAGAATGAACACCTACAACTTTCCGTACGAGCTCTGATTTCCCTTATTTTAACGTGGTGATCGTTCCTCCATAAGTAGGTCAGTGTCAACAAAATATTTTCGCATTCGAAGGAGAAAGTTGGTGATTGGAATTTAGTGAGAAGGTTCCGTCGCAGAGAAAAACGTCTTTCTTTTAATGATTTCCAGCCCAAATCCTGTATCATTTCTGTGACACTCTCTCCCGTATTTTGCCGTAATACAAAACGTGCGGCTTTCTTTGAACTTTTTCAATGTACTCCGTCAGTCCCATCTGGTAAGGATCTTACAACGCGCAGCAGTATTCTAAAAGAGGACGGACAAGCGTAGTGTAGGCAGTCTCCTTAGTAGGTCTGTTACATTTTCTAAGTGTTCTGCCAATAAAACGCAGCCTTTGGTTTGCCTTCCCCATAACATCTTCTAAGTGTTCTTTCGAATTTAAGTTGTTAGTAATTGTAATACCTAGGTATTTAGTTGAATTTACTGCTTTTAGATTAGACTGATTTATGGTGTAACCGAAATTTAACGAGTTCCTTTTAGCACTCATGTGGATGACCTCACACTTTTCGTTATGTACGCCCAACTGTCACTTTTAGAACCATTCAGATATTTTTTCTAAATCGTTTTGGTCTTCTGATAACTTTATTAGTCGATAAACGACAGCGTCATCTGCAAACAACCGAAGACGGCTGCTCAGATTGTCTCCCAAATCGTTTATATAGATAAGGAACAGCAAAGGACCTATAACAATACCTCAGGAAACGCCTGAAATCACTTCTGTTTTACTCGATGACTTTCCGTCAATTACTGCGAACTGTGACCTCTCTGACAGGAAATCACAAATCTAGTCACATAACTGAGACGATATTCCATAAGCACGCAATTTTGCCACGAGCCGCTTGTGTGGTACAGTGTCAAAAGCCTTCCGGAAATCCAGGAATACGGAATCGATATGAAATCCCTTGTCAATAGCACTCAGCACTTGTGAATAAAGAGATAGTTGTGTTTCACAGTGCTAAGTGGCAGTTAGGGTGGTGCAGAGGGACGCCAGTGGACAGTAGATGACTGAAAAAAAGTGATTTGGAGTGATGAACCGTGCTCTGGCCTGCGGCAATCCGATGGAGAGGTTTGAATTTGGCGAATGCCTGGAGAACGTTGCCTGCCATCACGTGTAGTGCCACCAGTAGTTTACGGAGGAGGTGGTGTTCCGGTGTGTGGGTGTTTTTCATGGTTAGGACAAGGTTCCTCCCTTGCAGTTAAGAAAACACTAAATGCGGAAGGGTATGAACACATCATACAGCACTGTGTACTGCTTACATCAGAGGAAAGGTTCACAGATTGTATCAGTATAACAGTGCACCCTGTCATAAATCAGCACCTGTGAAGTGATGATTTGTGGACAGTAAAATTCAGACATGGGAGGACCTGCCCAGAATTCCGAGCTGAACCCAATGGAACACCTTTGCGATGAGTTAGAACTTCGCCTTCGTTCCAGCAGCCAGCGTCCAACATCACTACCTTCTCTGTGGAAGAATGGGCCGCTGTTCCTTTACAGACATTCAGACAGCTCAATGAAAGTTCCCCCAGGAGAGTTCAAGCCGTCATAAAGGTGAAGAGTGGGCACACCGGATATAAATGTCCATTAATAGCTGTCCAGTCACTTTTAATCAGGTATATACTTTTCATTAGCCAGTCAATATTTTAATTGTTAGCGAACAATACTGTAGTGCCGTCCTTTGGCAAGGGAAGTAAGATTACAAATACAGAATGAATTTTCACTCAGGAGTGGAGTGTTTTGAAACATCCTGGGAGACTGACATCATCTACCGTGGCGTAATAGGAACCCGTAACCTTCGCCTTTGGTCCACCGACTCACGACATGCCATCACAGCTTCGTGACAGAAGTCTGAAAAGTGGAGAAGTTAAGTTGTGAGGGAGGACTGTGAATCTTACGTGGATAGTCATCACTAGAGCCACCACAAATATGACAGGACGCTTTTTGGCCCGACTGGAAATTCCCCGAGCATTAAACACAATGCGTTTGCCAGGCTTGTAGGTCAGTTGACATTTATTCTCGCCGAACTCAAGGGCTCTGAAGTATATGAAGGCTTTTTTCATTGCAACTTTTGGAGTATTTTTTTTATTTAGAAGTCAAATTTGGACCGTTAGTGCACAAATATCTACATGTGTCGCTCGAGAAAGGTAAACAACTGAAAATGGTGATGAGTTCGTATTCCAAACAGTAACAAGCTCTGCTGGAACAAAACTGTTGCGAAAATCCTGTTAAATTAGGAATAAAATATACTTAAAATGCAGACTATTTCGAGGCTACGTATGGGAGAGTACAGAAGAGTACTTTTGTACTGTAATTTTTTACTCATGCAATTTGGTTAGTGAAAACTTTGACAAATCACTCGCCTACAAGAAATTTGAACAAATCATTTATATCTTTAACATAACAACACTTGTCCACTTTTCTGTAATAAATGTGAAATTCGGTGGCTCAGTATTTAGAGTGCCAGCCATAAACCCAAAGATCGGGGATTCGATACCTCGTCAATCCTGCGATTTTTTATCTGTCATTATCACTCCTTTCTTTGTCAATATTTGTTGAGGCGAAAAATGCTGAGTTGCGCCATGACGCGGGATCCACGTTTAACTGCAGGTCCCCCTGTAACTGGCTGGGTTGGTCGGATCAAACGTCAGAGGAAGGCAACGGCATGTCAGCTCTAACAGGACCATGCTAGTGAAGCACTATGGTGTTCAAAACAATCTTCGCATTGATGACTGCTTTACTTTACGCGAAATTCTTACATACGCAATGGAAATTGTTGCAGCCCGTATGTGTAATTTCCACAATTTACATCGAAACCAGCTCAAACGGTACGTCAGCATAGCAAAGACAAAATGTCCTGCAAGACTTAGCTAAAATCAGTTTATGTTGTTTAAGAAAAACAAATATTTTGTGTATACAAAATGTCACGGGAATTGTGACCTATTTCTTTAATTCCCTGATTTATGTAAATAATTTTAAGTATATGTTGATTATGCTTAAGTTTCTTATCAACACTGGGAGTTTAGCATAATGAAATACTTTGCCAGCGAAACACGAAATATTCTGGGTTCGACTCTCGGTCCTATACACAGTTTTATTCTTCCGGGATGTTTCACGATTACAATAATGTATGCACATTTCTGATTCCTGTTATGTAATTTTATGTATGTGACTGCTCTGTTTATTCGTTGTTATAATTGGAGACATCCTGTATGAAAAGTGTGTTTATATCCATAGTCCTCGTTTTTGCCTTTTCCTCGTGGCATACTCGGATGGATGAAGTTTCCTTTATGTTGTATATGGATCTGCGTTGGTGCAGCAAGACGTTGGATCCGATGTCGGCCACTAAAGTGGTAAAATACGGGCATACAGGCCCTCTCAGTAAGGGTACTCAAGGCCGTCACATTGAACGAAGATTACGTTAAAAAAAGTATTTTGTAGCCAAAAGGGTGGGGAATAATATGGTGCATTGTAACATTGAATAAAGCCAACCCGCTTTCAGAAAAAAAAGTATTTCATTACTTATTGTGTGCCGCTCTTAGACTGTGGTACGGGTGTTGTTTACTGATAATATGGACATGGACGTCAACATCGTTCTTGAGCTACAGAATTACACGATTTCCGATTTATCGCGCGACATTGACTAATATGGTAAATTTCCTACCCCATTGTCTTCGACGGAACGAGTGTTACAGATAGTGATGTACGGCACACGTTCCCCTATGAACACCCGGTACAGGACGAATTCAACCTGTGATGAGACGCTGAAGATGGTCTAACTCTATGTTAAGGGTTGTTTTTCTTTAGTTAGGTAGTTACCTGCACGTACAGTGATTTTGCAGTACTCGGTTCAGGCGTGTGAATACTATAAATGCGATAATGAATAAGTTTGCGGTATTTATGAACCGTATAAATGTCTAACAATCTACTTTCGTTTTTCTTCCGAATTTTCGAATATAAAAGGTGCGCTGCGGGAAACTCGTTATTTTAAAAAATCTTACGACATAAAATATTTGAAATATCAATTCAGTTGTATTTTCTTTACATAGAGGTGCATCTAAAATTTTATTTCACTAGTTTCCGAATAAATATCTTGAAGCTGGCATCCGTTCTGCTCCTTGCATTTGGGGAGTCCAAGTTTGAAGCTGCGATCCACTTTGTCCAGCATGTCTCCATCTATGTTGTCAATAGCAGTACGAATACTATTCCGCAGCTCACTCAAGGTCCGTGGACATCTCGTATACACCAAGTATTTAAGATAATGCCGTGAGAAAAAGTCGCAGCGAACTAAAATTTGCGATAGTGCTGACCACTTAACATAGGTCCTCATAGAGATCAGACGGTCGGGGAGGTGTTCGCTTAAGAGAGTCATTGACATTCATACCGTGTGAGTCGTGCCAACTCCTTGTAGGAACCAGACATCCCGCACACACATTTATGGAAGTTCGGGAAAAAGAACTCATTTATCTTGACATGGTTTTCGGAAATAAAACTGCCCTATCGTTCTCTTCGAAAAACCATTGACCAATAATGCCTGTTTTGGATAATGAAGACCAAACAGTCACACGTTCTGTGTGACGGGGCTGCTCATGAAGTTCTCGTTAGTTCGTACCACTCCAATAATGCATATTTTGTTAGTTCACACATGCAGACAAATGAAGATGCGCCTCGTCGCTGAACAAGACAAAGGCGTCATGAAGTAGGTTTTCAGTCAAGACTTCACATGCATTTTTTCGTAAAGTAAAATCGCTTCGGTTTAGTGTGTACACCACTGCCAGTTTGTATGGATGAAATTTCAAGTCTTCCTGAAGAATTAGTGTCACTCTGTGGTCAGAAATTGTATGAGCTGCTGCATGTCTGCGTGCAGATCGTTTGAGGGAATTCAAAATCATCAGCCTTATTTTCTTAACCTTTTCTGGTGTCGTGGTGGTTCTTGAAGGTCCTCGTTTCTTTTTCTGTGCACTACCAATAACCATAAATGTGTACACCACAAAACCATCGATTTTTAGATCAGGGATACGCCCTGTGGGCGCGATATTGAACTGTTGCCTGAACAGTAATGAGTAACGGCCGCTTTGTGGAGTGTGTTTCATATAAGGAAGTTCCCGCGCCTCACCCTGTACGAATGCAATAAAAAGGCTCGGTTTGTTTTTTACTTGAACAATTTTAGGCTGTTATGGGTAGAAAGAACTAAGTAAATTCTGCTATCTTCCGTCAATTGTTTCCATGTATTAAAATACGAGCTAAACAAACAACTAGCAGAGAAATTATCATTCGTCTCGTTTCTTCTCGGACTGTAATTTGTTTGTCCTATTGGTGCAGTTTCGTTGTATTCACAAATAGATGAAAGTCTCTGTATGCAGAGAGATACTATTACGTAGTATCATCGTAGTTCTAGTCGTGTCATGTACCTCTGTTCGAGCTGACAATATTTTTGTCTTGGCACCTTCTCAACACCGCTAAGCTCTTATATGGTTTCAGATAACATTCTGAATCACACTGTCAGTTGTATGATATGTCTGACATTTCCTGAAGTATATTCGAAAATCTCTATGGCTACAGTTTTTTTGATTTGTTGTTGAAATACTTCGGCGATACGTCAAACGGAGGGGAGCTATCAGATCACTTATTCTGAAAGTTGCGCATCTCATAACTGCTTGTTGCTCCCCATATTTCATAACGAAAACCTTCTGTAAAACGTAATTTTTTGTTTCAGCTTCTTGTTTTACCTGTTCAACCTTCTTTAGCACAACTATCATACAGTACTGTACAACTCATCATCTACTAATGAAGGTGATTAGTAAGTCACAACCTTTACGAATGTGCTGCTATTTTCCCTTCCTTTTCCGTCTCTGAGTGGAATTTAATTTTCTATTTGGATCTCTAGCAATAAAATTTATGCGGCCATTGAATTTAGTGATTTTACTATAGTCGAATACAGTCGGAAATTAGGGCAATAATATCCAACATAGTATTTTGAAATGAGAAACTGTATTAATGTGACTGTTAAATTACATATCTATACAGCATTCGGCAGTTTTTGTGGTACATGCAAATGATACACATTCAATGTCGGATGAGTAACACTATATTAAGTCCTAAGCAATAAGAAAATAATATTGGCAAAGTAACATTTATTTAAGTGTCAGTTTGGCCTCACTGATGCACACATATGTTTCACTAAGCAAGGACTGAAGAAACGAATCCGCAGAATACCATTTCTCACAAAATAAGACTATTAGTAGCTGCGTTTATTAATCACGAAATATGCGAGTACTACCGTTTTATAGCAATTATTACTGTCTAAGATACAACGTAATTAATTTAAGAAATTCTTCCAATCCATATGTGGCATACAGCAAACCGGTGCTTAACAGTATTGGTTAAAAACAGTCTTGGTTGCAATTTTATTTTTTTTTATTTTTCAACGACGCGTTTCGCCTTATTCAGGCATCTTCAGGTTATCTTTTTTAGATTGACGCGAGAGGCTCCAAGTATATTTAATATCTCTTGACATGTTCATGTTTCTAGAGTAGGCACTGTTAAATTTCAATATAAAATTTAATTTGATGATAAATTTATACATGGGTGACCACTTCGGCTAATCATGCAATCGTCTGCAAATACATCGTAGACAGAAAGAAAACCATTGATTGTAAACTGTTCCAACTACATACAATATGTACGGTATATAAAATTTAACAGAGGGCGTGTCATTAAAAGATCACTTCAGCGAATAGCTCGTTAGATGCAGCATAAGAACATACTGTGTCATTAAAACTACTGTCCGCTCTGTGAAGCTAAATTTGAAGACAGAAGCCAACAGAAGCAAATGCGCGGAAGTTACATGATCAAGAGTATGTTAACAAATAACGTTAATTGTAATATACAAGAAAGAATATTACAATCTCAACTTTGAGTGATAGAGAAATCAACAACGAAATGATCGTAAAACACGGGAAGAGTACCAGAGGGAGTATCAGAGAGAACATTCTCTAAGTGATCAGGCTGCCATTAGATAATGGAAGTATGATTGAAGGCGTACCTCAGTGCAGTGTGACACAAATTTTAAGAAAATGTAATGTACATAGGATGAAAGCTGAAAACCACAGAGTGGGTACGTCGCAGTTGCCAGCAACCGGCAGGGGTCGCTTTTTTTTTTTTTTTTTTTTTTTCAGCCGGGCTTTACGATCTTGCCATCCTCAGTCGCTGGCATGTGTACGACTGCAGACAGGCAACAAGAAAGCGGTCTCGCTGTCTTTTCGGTTTCATAAGAGGCAGTAAGCATTGTACTCACTGCGTTTTCTCTACTTTAATGCACATGACGTGAAATTTTAGATCGAGAAGTCACTCCCAAAAAAAAAAGGTTAAAATTCTGACTGAGACCGCTCTATTCATTTACGATCTGTTATGAGAAGCTATCTTTGTTGATAAGGATTTCCACTTTCCCTAACATATCGAGTAGTCTGCTCTTGCTTCCCCTATATGTAACACTTCAATACGCTGCTTTACGTCTGTTTTGAAGTGTTTATTTTCCGTAAAGTGTTTACCAAAGATTATTTTATATTGGGAATATTTACGGTCATTAAAACGTGTTTTAAATGAGCCATTCCTCCACTGTGAGGTATGTTTATCACGATCACAGCATTGAATTTTACGTAGGCCCCACAACCAAATTTAGGAATTTAACACTTTTCCGTCCAGTTTAAAGACGAAAACGTAACCTGAAGTTATCGTTACTCACTTTTTTTTGTTCACATATAGCTCATTTTTTTTTTGTTCTTTGCCGTTACATGTTATAACAACGTACCTAGTTTGTGTTTTTCGGTTATCATTTGTGGAAAGTTTACCTCCTTTCCTCTGTTGTGGTTCAAAAAATTTTTTAACTGCTCCGTAAGAGTTAGTTACATCAGACGTTTTATAACTTTTAAGTTTATTTTTCTAGCCGGAATCGTATTTTGACTGGTTCAATCGTGTTTAAATTAGTGATATTTAAAGAGGCTAACATTTCATCTTCTGCAACTTTTTATATTCTCGAGCGCTTTATCAAACTTATGCCTGTCCCTTAACTTAAGAAATTGCTTTAATATGTGTACGTTTTTTAGATTCTTATTTAAACAATTGCGATTCTTTTAAGTTATGTTATACTGTTGTCATGTTAATTATTCCTCCATTATCAGTTGTCGGCCAGGTCATCTTAAAGCACACTATCTACCTTCTTCGATACTCTTCCCATATTTTATGATAATAAAGATCTTGATTCTTTTTTCACTCCTAGAGGCTAACATTTCATCTTCTGCAACTTTTTATATTCTCGAGCGCTTTATCAAACTTATGCCTGTCCCTTAACTTAAGAAATTGCTTTAATATGTGTACGTTTTTTAGATTCTTATTTAAACAATTGCGATTCTTTTAAGTTATGTTATACTGTTGTCATGTTAATTATTCCTCCATTATCAGTTGTCGGCCAGGTCATCTTAAAGCACACTATCTACCTTCTTCGATACTCTTCCCATATTTTATGATAATAAAGATCTTGATTCTTTTTTCACTCCTAGTTAAGTTTTCAACATTCCTTGTTGCATGTCGTATTTAATTTTGCGCGATATGTTTAAGTTGTATGTACAGCTGTAAACGCATTTGTGGCCTCTAGCAGACAGGCGTTCATTTCTGTCTTAAAACGTTGCACTACAGAATGCACAGCAGTTACAAAGACAGAATAAGAGCTTACACTAAATTTGACAGGTTACTTGCCATAAATAAGTATATAATACAAGAATAATTAAATGCGGACGTCAGCACAGTGCGACATAACTTACAAAGTTAGCAATTTTTTTGAATAACTGTCTAACACGTATACATACATTACAGTAGTTTTTCAGTTCGACAACAACCAAAAGTTTGCTAAAGCGGTCGAACATAAAAAATAGCAGACGATGCAATGTCAGGCTCTGTAAACATCGCTAATTTACACACGATCGTGCCAGTCAAAATACCTTTCCACTTACAGTGAAGAGCCAAAGAAACTCTTGTGAACAGCGCGTTGCAAGGCATCCCAGACATGTTCAATAATGTTCATGTTTGGGGAGTTTGGTGGCCGCGGAAGTGTGTAGAGTATTCCAGCAGCCACTCTGTAGCAATTCCGGACATGTGGAGTGTCGCATTGTCCTGATGGAATTGCCCAAGTCCGTCGGAATGCATAATGGACATGAATAGATTTAGGTGATCATACAGGATACTTACGTACGCGTCACCGCCAGAGTCGTATCTAGAAGCATCAGGGGTCTCACATCAGTCCAACTTCGCACGCACCACACCATTAGACCCTCCACCAACTTGAACAGTCCCCTGCTGACAGGTAGGGTCCATGGATTCATGAGGCTGTATGCATACCCGTACACGTCGATCCGCTCCATACAATTTCAAACGAGATTCGTCCGACCAGCAACATGTTTCCAGTTATCAGCAGCCCAATGTCGGTGTTCACGGGCCCAGGCGAGACATAAAGGTTCGTGTCGCGTAGTCATCAAGGGTGCACGAATGGGCCTTCGGCTTCGAAAGCCCATATCGATGATGTTTCGTTAAACAGTTCACACGCTGACACTTGTTCATGGCCCAGCATCGAAATCCGCAGCAATTTGCAGAAGGGTTGCACTTCTGTCACGTTGTACAATTCTCTTCAGTCGTCGTTGGTCCCATTCTTGCAGGATGTTTTTCCGACTACAGCGATATCGGAGATTCTATATTTTACCTGATATTCACGATACATTCGTGAAATGGTCGTACGAGACAGTACCCACTTCATCGATACCTCGGAGATGCTGTGTCCCATCGTTCATGGGCTGACTATAATACCACGTTCAAACTCTCTTCAAGTTTGATCACCTGCCATTGCAGCAGCAGTAACCGATCTGACAAATCCACCAGATACTTGTTGTCTTATACAGGCGTTGTCGACCGCAGACTCGTATTCTGCCTGTTTGTATATCTCTGTATTTGAATACGCATGCCTATACCAGTTTTTTTGGCACTTCAGTGCATAAAAAGAAACTTATAGATCAGAAAACATCCGATGTAACAAACTCTTAGAGAACAGTTAAAATACAGTTTGAATCACAAGAAAGATATGCATACTGGTCCAATATATAAAGAGTGTTTGGGGGGGGGGGGTATTCAGAAAACAGTACTGTCGCAGTCGTATAGCGGAAACTGAGCGATATAGTTGCCTTAGACAAAGGCACGATCATTGCCGTTCAGGCCATATGTAAATGCATTTCTCGAATAGATAAGTTTCAATAAACTGTTCACGTGTCGCTGTGGTTAGTGTATGCTAAGTATGTCATAATGGCGCTGTATAAAACTGGCGCCGAGGCGACCGTGGTGCACCACAGGGGATAGCTGACAGGGGTTGCAGTGAAGTGTGCAGGTGAACAGACGCGCAACTGTTGAGCACCCGACAGCACAGATGAACCAAGGGGCTACCAACAGTGTCTTCCTCAACAATCGTTCAGCAAACGTTGCTGCGTGTGGGCCTCTGCAGCAGGCGCTCGGCTCATACACCCATGCTCACTGCGGTTCGTCGGCGACAAAGGCTGGAATTTGGACGCCAGTTCTAGAACTGTAAGTCCACTGAGGCCACAGATGGCATTTTCAGATGAATCATGCTTTACGCTACATCGGACAGATGACTATTGGCGTGTAGGTCGAACGTTCAAAGGAAACATCTTGCCTGCATTATGACCTGAGGAGTAACTTCGTGGTACTCCCTGGGTTATCTTGCAATTCTAGAAGGCACAATCGATCAACACAAATATGCATTTATCCCCGAGGAGCAAGTCCACCGCTACATGCAGTTTGTTTTCCTTCGGCACGGTGCCATCTACCAGCGGGACAATGCAACACCAATATGCATTTATCCCCGAGGAGCAAGTCCACCGCTACATGCAGTTTGTTTTCCTTCGGCACGGTGCCATCTACCAGCGGGACAATGCAACACCAATATGCATTTATCCTCAAGGAGCACGTCCACCGCTACATGCAGCTTGTTTTCCCTCGGCACGGTGCCATCTACCAGCAGGATGATGCAAAGTGAAAGTGTCGTACAGCTTGTATTGTACGTGGGTGGTTCGAAGATCACCAGGACGAGTTTACCGTACTCACGTGGCTACCAAAGTCCCCGGATTAAAACCCAATCGAGAATCTGTCGGTCCACATCGATCGAGCTGTTCGCACCATTGATTCTCAACCTAGAACCGTAGCGCAGCTGGCCTCGGCTGATTCCATATCCCTGCCGGCAGTGTCGATTTGCAGGGGGGGATTTCCCCCCCCCCCCTCTGCATCAGACCATCCCCTCCTCTGGGTTTAGTTTATGCATCCCAACCTGGGATGGTTATTTCCCACGCAATGGGTAAAACTTTACATATAATGTAAATTTGTGGAGCCGAACACTGAAAGTTTTTAATACAGTCTTACTATTAATACTATTAATATGTTTACTTATTAATTTTGAAAAAGTATTATGTAGTAGTTAAGCATTTCAAAACATTTAGAACTAAATCATCATTCTCATGTTGTCATTGTTGCTTTCGTCTAAGGCGCGGCATCCGTTTACTTGCGAGCTAGCGAGGGAAGTAGTGTGGCAGTCATACCGCAGCAGTCGTACCGCAGAGTTGGGTGAGCTGGAGGCTGAAAGTCCCACCCCGGGCCCTGACACGGGGTGGTGACCGGCCCGGTACCTGTGCGAACATTTACCGTTAGGCCACCTTTTGGCAACGGTATGGCGCGGAATAACGCGCATGGGACGAAAGCACACATTACTAAATAACACACCATCATCTGCTTTTAGTTCCTACGATACTATTTCGTGGACCTTCTTTAAATACTCTCCTCTTCCACCATCGCTTTCTTTTCCTTTAGTTTTCATTTGCGTTGATAGCTGCATGGGCAAGTACCAAGTAGGCCGCCGCCGCGATACTTTATCATCCTTTATACTGTAAGACCGACACACTTGTGGCACAAATTCTGTTGCTTTGCTATAAATTAACTTGCCGCATGCAACATACGCCGCAAGATGTTGCCTGTTGTAGCATCCTTCAAGACGACGCACGCATTTCCGTAGCATGCCACAATGTTGCAAGACGGCGCTCCAGCGCAAACGAGGCTTTAGAGCCAGGTCTGTATTGTATGGTGGATGTGACGTGTTGCGTACGAAACTAAAACCTGCAATCAGATCCAAACGTCGTGGAAAACTGTGAAGAGGTGTCATCCTGCAGCAAGATAACGCTCGCCCACTTTCTGCCAAACGGACAGCCGACGCAATAAAGGAGTTGAGATTCGAGGTGCTGGAAGATCCACCATACAGTCCAAACCTGGCTCCAAGCCATTTTCACATGTTTGGACCCTTAACGGAAGCACTACAGAGAAGAAGATTTGAAAGTGATGAAGACGTCATTGCTGTGTTGCAAAATTGGTTACAGATGCAACCGAAAACGTATTTTCTGATGAAATAAAAAAAAACCGTCATAAAACGTTGCGAAAACTGCATTGAAGTCCAGGGAGGTTACGTAGAAAAATAACGCATGTTTCATTTTTCTATCATCGTAATAAGTACAGCTTTTCACAAATGTGCCTTTACTTTTTGAATTCCCGTCGTATACCTGTATGTAGATGGTTTTGTAAATAAGCTTTACCTATAATGTACTTTCAAAGATATAACAAGGGATGGCTTTTCTGACAGTGCATACGCGTGAATAGTGAGTTTCGGCATTATCATCTCTTTATAAATAACTGTTTAACCATGGGTAACGCCACGGTCCAAGCTAGTAACATATGTAATTATACTAGCCCCCTATGACATCCCCCCCACTGGTAAAAGCACAAATCACACACTGCCTGTCGGTACCTTCCAGAGCCTCATTCACTGTCTTCTTGCACGTTTCCCTCTACACAACGTGGTTAATTCTCAGGCAGTACGTTTCATTTATGTGCGAGAACTTAAAATATCAAAATTTGCAATATTTTTTCGACACTGTCACGTAACACCAGAGGAAGCAGTCTATCATTGCCAGTGATATCAAGATATTAAAATAATTTTTAGGTTTCAGTATGAATAGCTATGTACACACTGCGGCTATTCAGCATTCATTCATCTTCATGCTTTCTTCAGAATTGTAGCTAACGGTAGCGTGAGACTCTCTGTTGGGGCAGGGTGCGTTCGGTTTACGAGGAAAACTTTTCCCTACGCAGAGGAGCTACCCTCGTCTGTCACTCGAAGAGTTCGCCATTGTAGCCTGGTTCTACACAAGCGTATTAACTTTCCTCAGTCGCTCTGGTGCTGTACTTAAGGAGCCAAGAAACTCTGTAGGCTGCTGTCCACTCTACGTCTGTTGCTACATAAAGCCACCTGTTTAACAGCGTGTTGGTGCACAGTACAGCAGCGATTCTTCGTGGCGCGGCTGCGACAGGTCCTTAGTAGGGTGCCGGATATATGTGGCACCAGATGTGTACGCGCAGGTCACACCATTCCTGCAGGTTTCGGTACAGTCGTTAGTGGGCGTCTATCTGGCTTCCAATAGCGTCCGAGTTCGCTCCAGTCAGTTCAGATTAGGCGAATGCGGTGGACATTCTGTTGCTTCTCAGATTAGTTTCACGATTCTGGCTTGTGACGCGACAGTTTTCCTGATGCAAGATCCCATCTACATCGTGGGTGGGCTTCAAGCATAACAGAAGGCGGTTGGTCGGCAATAGTGTTCACATCTTCCACTGCTGTCATAGTGTCTTAGATTACAACCTCAGATCCCACGGAAGCTCACGTGAATGTAGCCCACAGCATAACACTGTTCCTCCAAACTGGTTAAGGGAAAGTCGTGATTGATCCGAGTAGGTGCCACGTTTCATTGATCCGTAACCAAAACTCGTTCGTCCTGTGCTAACTACGGCTGAGGGTATGGCTTTAAACTTTTTCTTGGTAGGGGACTGGGTGTGGCGCCACTCCATTGATTGCCGTTTTGTTGCAGGTTCGAAGTGATGAACCCATGTTTCATCGCCTGTAACAATCTTTGACAAGAAATTGTCACCATCAGCCACATGACGAGCAAGCAATTCCGCACAGATGGTTCTCCTTTGTTCTTTATAGTGTTCGGTTAGACAACGAGGGACCCAGCGGGAACAAACCTTTGAATATCCCAACTGGTGAACAATTGTGACAGCACTACCAACAGAGATGTCAAGTTGAGCACTGAGTTGTTTGATGGTGATCCGTCGATCATCTTGAACGAGTGTGTTCGCACGCTCCGCCATTGCAGGAGTCACAGCTGTGCACGGCCGGCCCGCACGTGGGAGATCAGACAGTCTTGCTTGACCTTGCGGCGATGATGACACATGCTTTGCCCAACGACTCACCGTGCTTTTGTCCAGTGCATGATCACCGTAGACATTCTGCAAGCGCCTATGAATATCTGAGATGCCCTGGTTTTCCGCCAAAAGAAACTCGATCACTGCCCATTGTTTGCAACGCACATCCGTTACAGACGCCATTTTAACAGCTCCGTACAGCGCTGCCACCTGTCGGAAGTCAATGAAACTATACGAGACGAAGCGGGAATGTTTGAAAATATTCCACAAGAAATTTCCGGTTTTTTCAACTAAAATTGGCCGAGAAAAAAAATGTGTTGCATTACTTATTGAACTGCCCTCGTATAATGATATCTGACGGTCCCACTCGATAAACAGGCGAACATGCTGGGATCATCTGCTGTGGAGTCCTATGTTTAACCATGTGCACTGGGCGGTGTGCTCTGGAACACTTGCGCCTACACCAGCTTTGTAGTCTGTCATCAGATCTACCGTAGGTCACCGCCCATCCTCCTTTACAGAAGGGACAAACCTCTGACCTCCATGTTCTGTGATAAGACCTCGACGTCCAACATCTTGTCGCCTTCTCGTGGTCTCATCGTTCTTCAACCACTTTCCATAGATGCTCACGACAACACACACGAAAAGCCAACCAGCTCCGTCCGTTCCGAGATGTGCATTCCCTGATACCGGGCTGTAGTGATGTGGCATTTACCGAAGGTCCTTAAGCCTGTCGATTTCCGCCTTTGAAGCCAGTATAGTGGCTGGAATGATTTCCGTCTCTGCACCGCTTCTAAACTTCATTATCGCGCAACCTGGCCCAACGGTCCCAGATGGTATTCGATTTCGCTTTGGGCAGTGGTGATACTGTTTTGGCTTGTCTTAGTAGATTTCACGTGTCAACAGTGACACGGAGGCGTTGTCTTATAGGGTACCCAGTGATCTCTTCTTCCTACCATGGTTCATACCCGTTCTCAACTCGTTTTATCTGCACCCTCAACTTTTCTATATGGTTTAAGTCGTTATTATTACAAAATGGGTTAGTCCACGCTATGATTCCTAGGTCTGTGTATGCTTATAATCTCCCATTCATCTATCGTGTGGAAGTTCTCCTAGTGTTTCGTCTATCAGCCGCAGTAGGGGTAAGGATTTGGGGAAGCTCTTCAGTAGCGAATAATTTGAAGTAGTTGTAGATCCTCTTCTAGTCCCAGAATGCATACAGTGTTCTCTTTAATTATTTACCTTGCGCCGCTGCACCCTCTGCCAAACACCTAAGCATGAATTGCGTACAAATAATGTAGATGAAGATGAGAGCTCTCTAGAGCCTCATCTGTTACCGTTGGTGGGAACCAGAATCTGCGGAAGTTATGGATTATGAGATCTTGAATTATGGGAACTTTAAACTTGTTTTTGATGTTCTTGTGTTCGCTGCCTATCTGAAATTCCTTCAACTTCCAAATGAATGTTGTTCACCAGTAGCAGAAACTATGCGCACTGGGTGCCTTAGAGTGCTACTGTCCTTTTGTGTCAAATATTCGGATTTTCCTTACAATCAAGAAACTTTAACTGCAATTCTATATCAGTGGGCATTAAAAATACAACTTTTTTTTATTTTACTAGCGAAACCTACCGGTGGTAGGACGGAATACTATTACTTTAAGTTAACACTAACTATAAAACTCAAATCTTTTCATAAACTGTTTATGAATTTCCAAATTATTGTCATACGTCAGTTCACGTGCATTAATTATATAGGATATTTGTGGCCGTAAGGGAGGGGGGGGGCGGGGGCTACTGCCCTGGTATTAAGTTAAAACTAATTTTGTTCCATTTTATACATACTTTTGCATCCAACATTAGCAAACGCACACAACCTTTATTACTGGTTACCAGGGTTGTGTATATGTGAAATTTCGACAGATACTGCTCATTTCACAGATGAATCGAAATTTCACCCTCTTTTTATTTTTTTCTTCTTACTGAAAGTTGAGTGCTATTTTTCACTACGGTCGGTTTGTTGATCGGGGGAGGGGACCAAACAGCTACGTCATCAGTCCCATCGGATTAGGGAAGGATGCGGAAGGAAGTCGGCCCTGCCCTTTCCAAGGAACCATACCGGAATCTGTCATTTCAGTCTCACAG
This sequence comes from Schistocerca nitens, assembly GCF_023898315.1. Classification (NCBI taxonomy): domain Eukaryota; kingdom Metazoa; phylum Arthropoda; class Insecta; order Orthoptera; family Acrididae; genus Schistocerca; species Schistocerca nitens. The sequence goes on from NC_064622.1 coordinate 411,245,304, forward strand.
ATAACATCTTCGTAGGCGACGTGTAATTACCTGAATTTTAAACAGTGTTAACTAAGCGCTGAGCTCGACTGCGAATACGTGTAAGTTAGCAGCTAAAAAAACAACCTTCATATATACAAAGTAAATGGACTGTGACTTATTAAAAATTGAAATTGAATCCACGAAAAAATCAATTATCAGCAATTTTAAGCCCTTCAGGGACCATACGTCAGACTGGGTATAGAGTAACCCTGTTGCTTCCACAGCGGTGGAATTGTTCAAAGTTGTTTGCAATCGACTTCGAAGCAGCTGTGGCTTTATCTTCAGGCAGTTTTTCAACGTGACCGATGTGGTATACTCGTACCACCACAAGTATATCCTGGACCACAGCATTTCCCAGCGTGATAACTATAGTATTATACTTACCAAACTGGAGGAGTACGGATGATATTGACCGCATATAACTGTGGAGGTGTACCACATCGGTCACAGCGATAAACTGCCTGAAGATGATGCCACAGTTGCTTCGAAATCGATTGCTAACAAATTAACATAAGAACTAAATCTAAGTGGAAAAACAGTAGCCCTTTATCTCAATATCTAAATGTAAGGTACATCCATCTGCATTCACTTTGCAACAAGTGTAACATTTTGGGGGGATCTTATCGGATTCGGAAAATATATTTTAAAGAAAGAGTATACACTGTTCTGATGGTAAAGCCTATGGCTGTATATTTTATGGAACTGTGATACGCACGAATAATGTAAATATTCGATGTTGATATAACGTGATGCTGAGGTGATTTAGGTTACATTGATAAATAATTGCAGAGATGGTTGACGTCAATTGGGATATCTTGCTGCATACATCGTACAAGAATGAACTACAGTCTTCCTACAACCTCCATACACTATAAGCATGTCGGCTTTTTCTGAATTGCTAAAAACCATCATCCACTCTTGACCTACCCCTTGGACAGTCATACACTGACTAGCAGCTGGAAATGCACTCAAGAAACACACAAGCACACTGTAAGCAAACATAACAACATCGTACCTCATCCACATTTGTGTGGATGGGTGTGTGCCAACCACTATGAGTCAAGTGCCTAACATCAATGACTTTAGTAGTTTAGTAATATTAGTAATCACCGTCCATGCCTATTGCTAAAGTCTTTAATAACTTTTTAGTAAAAATTGAAGTCTTTAATATCAGGTGGACTACAAAGTGTTTCACAGTATCGACAAATCATAAATTATTGTCTTCCCTGCTATTGTGGTTATGTCCTTGTTCTTCAGTGGATATCTAAAGATCGCAGCCCAACCAACAGAATTATTTGTTAGTAACTTTCGTTGCTCTCCCATGAACCATGGATCTTGCCGTGTTCTGTTGCTTGCATGTTTTAACGATACGGATAGTCTGCCATAAGTGCACTGACAATAGAGGGGTTTCTACGAAGAGGATAGACTAACCTATGGATCCTGAAGAGGGGCAGCAGCCTCTTCAGTAGCTTCTGAATCCTGTCTTGTAACACTAGACAGCTGCTATGCTGGTACGTGAATGGCAAAGCAAGGGGAATGAACGGTGGTTACTTTTCCCGAGAGTGTGCCCCATTACTGTGGCTTAATGATGGCATCCCTTTGCGTAAAATAATCTCGAGGTGAAGTATCTTCAGGCGGAGACTACTCAGGAAAATATCATTATCGGAAACAAAACTCTCATTCTGCAGGTTCGAGCGTGGAATTTTAGATCCTTTAATCGGGTAGGTAGGTTAGAGAATTTAAGTAAGGAGAATGCATCATATGAAGTTAGATGTATTGGAGATTAGTGAAGTGCGGTGGCAGGAAGAACACTACCTCCGGTCTTGTTGTTATAAGTACAAAATCAAATGAGGGTAACGCAGGAATGAATTTAATAATTTATAATATAATGGGAATGTGAGTAAGCTACTATCAACATGAAAGCGACTGCATTACCATAGCCAAGATGAGACACGAAACCAGCACACACTCAAAGGGTACAGTACTGCCCGACATTGAAAATAGGTACAACATACTTCATTAATCTTGTCAGAACAACATATTTTTTCTAACAATAACTCAATTTCAATTAATACAGCGAAGCCGGATACCAGTGTGGGAAAGAATGACAGTTTTATTTTCTTAATTGATCACATGTGCACTCCCACAAAATAAATCCCTACATCCAGTTTTGTGAGATCTGTGAAATGAATGAATGTATGGTCGTCTGCAAACCGCAGATAGTGAATGTGAATATATGATCATCTTTGAGATGATCCTTTGGCCACCTTTGGTGGGACCAAAGAGATGAAATTTACCGGAGCTTTGAGCGCCTGAAATGTGGCTGACCAATACGGTAGCAAGGTGCTCCCCCACTTCGGCAGAGGTGCGAGAGAACCTGAAGAACGGACATGTTTCAGCACTCTGCCGCTGGATCTTGTGCTGTTAAGACCTGTCTTAGTTGTGCTCCGTAAAGACAAAAGAGTGGAGACATGGTATGCATGTGGAATATTTAAGAGTAGTTTGAAATAATAATTTCTGTATTTCAGGAACTTTTGTGGGGAGAATTAAATGTCAGGCAGGTAATATTAATGGGATCGTAGTAATCTTTGGAAGTGACCAACGGTCACAATGAAACCACGTGTAGCAATAAGTTGAAATACTTCCGTGTGCTTAAGTTAAGCTGAATTACTAGCGTGTGTACTATAAGTTGAAATATTTAAGAAATAGCGGGTGCAGGACTTGAAATTAGAGGCGAGTACTTCCACGTGGTGAGTACTGTGTGAGTCTCAATCTGTGTATGAGACAAAGCATAAAGAGAAGTACTCGTCCATGGTATCAGTTGAGGACTCGTGTGTGTGATGAATATGTTCTTAATATTACTTTTCGAGATATGTTTCCATGTGACGCTTGATTCAAACTATAATACTCTGAGAGAGAAACAAGGTGAGTCAGCCGTCTATCCAGCAACGCCACTTGGCTTGCATTGCACAGGAATACGTGCATATATCTCCAGAGTTCATAGTAGGAAAGTAGAATTACGAAGTGGGGCAGTGTCGTGTGAAACTGGGATAAATATTAATTGAAGTGGGAAAGCTGAAAGTGATAATGTTGTGACTATTCCGTGTGTTGTATTTCATGTTGTAGTGTGGTGTATGTCATGTAATTTAAGTATGTGTGGTTTGCATGGGAGAGTAGCAAGGTAGTTTCAGAGGTAGTGGGTTATGCGTGTTCCTTTTGTACTGCTCGGTCTGGAGGAAAGTTTCGTGATGATGATTGTGAGAGTCGAAGTGTGAGAAATAATAAAAGATCCATCATCCTGTCCAGAAAGTGCACTGTAGCGTTAAATAATTACGAGACCATAAGATAGAGATTCACCAATGTAAAGCCATGCCCACTGGGCGGAATTTCTCATGTGTTATTGTTGTAGGTTATAGAATTTGTGTGTTTAGGTTATAGAATTTATCGGAATAAATAAGATAGTGAAAAGAAAAAGATTGGTGGCCTTTTCCTTCGAATTGTATGTTGTCATGATATCCAGAATTTATAATGTGTGCGCCACTCATATTCAGTGCGATGGCCACGTGTTGATAAAAGCCGTTAAATAAAAAAGAAAGAAAATGCGGTATTGCCAGTGCGTAGTGAACAGTCAGAGTTCTGTAAATTACTGATAGTCAGATGTGCGTTTCCGTTGCGTATTATTCATACAGGAGGATAATTTGTAACTTAATTGTGAGTACGAGAGTTCATGTTACTCGATAAATAAGAATGAATCCACTCGCTTGGCAGGCCACTCATCTTGCAGACCTGACTGCTTGATGCCACAGTATGAGCAAGGCATGTGGGTGCCTCTCAACACAACAGTATAGCTTTAAATGCCCATTAGCTACTCAGATGATTAGAATTCGAAAGAATGTACGATGAAATAAAAAAAAAAGTCAAGTAGTTAAGGGAGTAGAGAATTTAATCATCGAAGCGATTGGAATTTGATAGTCGGACAAGGAAGAGGAGGAAAAATACTAGCTGAATACGGACTGAGAGAAAGGAATGAAACAGGATACTGCGTCATGGAATATTGCACAGACCGTAATTTAATCATCGTTATCACCTGGTTTAAGATTGTATACGTGGAAGAGACCTAGAGATTATATATTTTAAGCTGTGTCACATTTACTGGGGCAGGTATGGATTTTTATTTTAATTTATTGGTTATGAGCTGTAAATTAGAATTGAAGAAATTGCTGAATAATAGGAAAGTAAGGAGATGGGACCTGAATAAACTGAAAGAACCACAGGCTGTTGACAATTTCAGAGGGAATATTAGGCAGCGGTTGATTAGAACAGGGGAAATAAATACAATGTAGGACGTAATGGTAGGATTGAGATATGGAATAGTAAATTTAACAGAGAATCAAGTAAGTAACAAGACAAGCCTTAGTAGAAATTCTTGAATAACGCAGGAGGAATTACAAAAAAGCGGAATATGTAGTAGGTGGGAAGGAATATAGAAGTCTAAAACTGACGTTGATAAAGTGGAAAATGAGTAAGCAGGAATGGATAAAGGACTAATGCAAGGATACAGAAGCGTACATGACTTGGGGGAAGATAGGAACCGCCTACAGGAAAACTGAAGAGACCTTTGGAGAAAAAAAGAAGCAGCAGCATGAATATGAAAAACTGATAGAAAACTAGTACTAAACAAAGAGAAACCTGGAAAGAGGAAATAATATTTGGAAGGACTGTACAAGAGAAAGGAACTTACAGACAATAATACAGAGGGAAGAGGAAATGGATGAAGGTAGGATCAGAGATACAATACTGTGAGACAAATCTGGCACAGCAATGCACGACCTAACGCGAAACACGGTTCATAGAATAGACGACATTCCCTCAGAGCTATTGATATCTTTGAGAGAGTCAGCATGATAAAAATATTCCCCCTTGTGTGCAATATATACACTGACGGGAAAAAAGTCGAAACATAAAAAAAAATGAATGTACAACAATGAAACTTTGGAAATACATGTGTCTAGGTAACATACACTTACCATGTGTGTAGGTAACATACATTTACCATTTTGCATTAGCATTGCAGGATCACAGGTTAATGTAAGCATGAGATAAGCCATTGCAAATGTGAAACGCTGGTGCATTAATGACCGGTGCAGCCGCCAGAATTCTGAACGCAAGTATGCAAACAAGCATGCATTTTGCTGTACAGATTCTGGATGTCAGTTTTCCTGTTGCACTTGGTTGGTCAATATAGGGACAGTTAATGGTGTTCGTGGATGACGGTGGAGCTGTCGCTCGATGATGTCCTGTATGTGCTTGATTGTAGACAAAAATGGTTCAAATGGCTCTGAGTACTATGGGACTTAACATCTGTGGTCATCAGTCCCCTAGAACTTAGAACTATTTAATCCTAACTAACCTAAGGACATCACATACATCCATGCGCTAGGCAGGATTCGAACCTGCGACCGTAGCGGTCACGTGGTTCCAGACTGAAGCGCCTAGAACCGCACGGCCACACCGGCCGGCTGATTGTAGACAGCTTTGCTGATCGAACAGGCCAGGACAACATATCGACACACTGTAGAACATGTTGGGTTACAACAGTGGTATGTGGGCGAGTGTTATCCTGCTGGAAAATATTCCCCAGAATGACGTTAATGGAATGCACGCTACAGGGCGTCTGGCTCAGAGTTGTCCTTTAACTAACAGATTTGTAACAGTTCGTTGTATCACTTGGTAACTGGGACTTTGTGCTGTAGAATACGACTGTGGACTTGAGAATGTGACAGCGACCTTGACTATCTCTGCTGCCCTCGGGCTGCAAGTTGTGACATCATTGGCTACAATGGATCTGCATAACTGGCTGTCGCTGCCAGACATAAAGAGCTCGTCGTTCATTGGCTCTCTTTACCGAATAATGTCATCGTCGTCCCTGGTTGGTGTCTGTGGGAGGTGTGGCAAAGTAGTTCCTTCGCTGAAGGCGATCTCTGCTGAGCAACTCACGAGACTTGCACTACCTACTGCCTTGCCTGCGGTGCAGGCAACCCGGAGCACAGGACGTGGGAGAGGAAGTATCGTGAAGTGGTAGCCGGAGGATACATCGTTAAGAACGGAGGTTTACTCATTGAGTAGATACAGTATTGTAGGAAGAATAAATTATTGAGTGTGTAGGTGATTTCTGAGTATATAGCGCGCAATAACAATTGCTCTAACCCAGATGAGCACTTAGTTCGACTTAGCTGGGATGACAGATACAGATGAGTAATTCCACGCCGATTCTACTACGAGGGCTATTCGGGATGTGAGGAACGGTCGGCCACGAAATGAAAACCACTGTGAAAATCCGACCAATTGCGGGTGAGTAAAGGTGCCAGAACAGCAATATCTCCTGCCAATTTGAAGGGCCCGCTGAGGGGCTTCGCCTTACTGAATGCAGCGCACCTAACACAACTGCTACGCACTTCCTTGTTCACGGCAACTCTCAGCCGCACCCTGCAGAGGTAGTGAAGTTCCTGCAACCTTTTCGGCGGGAAGTGTTCGATCACCCACAACACAGCCCTAATTGGCTCGTGCTATCATCTCTGTTGACATGAAACGCTGGATACGAAGACAACACTCTGGCGCAAGCTAAGCGCTATAGACCAGCGTAGAGAATTATCGGAAAGCACAAGCGGCTGCCTTCTATGACGATGGTGTTGCAAATTTGGTATAACGCCCAGACAAATGTCTAAGTCGGAGCGGCGACACCTGGAAGGTGTAGCTAAATGTGCAAAGAAAACAGTTTTCATTCTCACTGTGGTTTCTATTTTGCTACAGATCGTTCCTTACTTTCCGAACAACCCTCGTATTTGCCAGAGTTTCTCAGTCGTAGTGGCTGGAAAGTTATTACATACCAGTCTCTCGGCAACCCATGAGCCGATGTTTTCAGTGGAAGTGAGATCTGGAGAACGTGCTGGCCAAGTGAACAGTTGCACCTTCTCTGTATAGAGGTAGGTCAGGACTCATGGGCAACATGCGATCTTGCTGAAAGGGTCCTCCAAGATAGGGCACAGCAACCAGCCTTAACCCGGCAATCACGCGTCTGGAATGTAACTATCGGTACAAGTAGCTGGTCTCACAAACCCCAACAGTTTCCATTTTAATTTGCATTTGCATATATGTTATCGAGGGAAGTGTTAGAAAATGAAGCAGTATTATTACCTATCGATTTGATACAGCTATTTCAAAGAAAAAAATTATACTTTGGTCAGAAGAATTCACACAAAATGGAGATGAGTAATAATGAGCTGTTATTGATATGATGTACGTCTGCAGTGGGATATTTTGTCGTCAAGGTCTTGACACACCATAACAGAATTGTTCAAGACAAATTTATTTCTTGCAGTTTTTACTGAAATACTTCGTTTTTCTGTTTTCAGTTTTGCAGTCCACACATCGTCCTCATGAGCTCGCAGTTCATTCTGTTCCAGAACATTTCACACCACAAAGCTCTCCAATTTTCTTAGTTACCACATTTGGCAAAGTTTTTTACATTGCTCTTTGCTGTTGATGGTCTTGCAGAAGTGCAAAAGAAAGTTACCTCAAGAATTCTCTTCGTCTTAGTTGTTCTTTCTTATTTGAGTTGGATATAATGGCATCATATATCGCAGCTGGGTTTATGATGTTATAAAATTCCACCACTGACCGTCTTATTGTGTTTTCTAACAACATTATTTTTTCCACTCATTCCGTCTATCACTTCAACTCCATAAGAAAGGTTGCAGAATGTGATAATTTCTAGGCTTCTATCATTCTCGGAATTATCATCTGTATTTCCATCGTGATGCACCGTAGATAGAAGTAATACTACACTACTTCGTTTGGGGGCATAAGAGACTAACGTGCAGTTTTCCTGAGAGCCAAATACACATGACTTCTTTTATCGATTTTTAGACTTAGTAAATCCCAAGAACTTGTCTTCTATTGTTCCTCAGAGAACCAACGATGGTCGTCTTCTGTGTCATCAGTGCGTTTGCAAGCTCGTGTGGAATAATTGCCGCAAGGTATCGCCCTCTATTCATGATAGCTCACGAAAGTCTCTGAACAAGCTCAGTTGGCCTGATGTCCCGTTTGTAGATGTCAGTTAGACCGTCAGAGACAGCGCATCGCTAGTTCCTGCTACAAATAAGGCGAGTACAACATTCGCTTTTTATATATTTTTATAAGCTTCAAACAGGAGCGACTTATTTTCAGTTATCTGTGTAGTTACTATTTTATTTTTGTAATTTCTTGCGTGTTCGAGTGCTTACTAGGCACAAACTTTTATTTCAATAACAGTGTAGTGTACAGTACCGTCGTTGCTATCGACCGTTGTATCGACTCTCGTATCGTGCAGGCTTTTGTTTGTTTGATTAGAACTGCTCAGTCTCAGTCAGACCGTCAGCGAGAGCGCACCGCTAGTTCCTGCTACTACTAAGACGAGTACACCGCTTTTTACATATTTTTACGAGCTTCAAACAGGAGGAGTGCAGTAATGGATAGGGACTGTGATTGTTGTGTACAGATGCGAGCTGAGCTGGCGACCCTTCGCTCACAGCTCCAGGCTGCGTTGGCTTCCGTCGCACAGCTTGAGGCTGCTGCCAGGGGGCGTCACTGTGGGGGATCGGACGCGGGGATGCGAGGGACGTCGAGCACGTCCCACGTGTCCTCCAGTCGCTCCACTGCTGTGACCTCCCCAGGTACTGCCTGCACTGAGGTTGACCCCTCACCCGTGGTCGAGTGGGAGATCATTCTAAAGTCTGGCAGGCAGCGAAAAAGTTTCCGTGGGGCCGATAGTAGGGCCTCCCCGAATCGTTTGACGATTAGGTTTCCGGCGTTATATGTGGCTGACGATGTCTCTGAGCCGGATGCAGTCGTCCACCTCGTTCTAGTGGAAGCGTCTCGGCCTGCAAGGTCTGAGAATTCACAGAGGGCAGGTTTGCTGGTAGTTGGGAGGCGCGTAATGGGGCCCCTTAGGAACATGGCTGCCAAGAAGTGGAAGGAAGCCAGTGTGCACTCTGTGTGCATTCCGGGGCAGTCATTCCGGATGTGGAAAGGGTGTTCTGGATGCCATGAAGAGTACAGGGTGCAGCCAACTGCAGGTGGTGGCTAATGTCGGTACCAATGACGTGTGTCGCTTTGGATCGGAGCAGATTCTGTCTGGTTTAGGGCGGCTAGCGGAAATGGTAAAGACTGCCAGTCTTGTTTCCGAGATTTAGGCGGAGCTCACCATCTGCAGCATCGTCGATAGAACCGACTGTGGTGCAGAGCCGAGTGGAGGGTCTGAAGCTGAGGCTCAGGCGGTTCTGTGACCGTGTAGGCTGCAGATTCCTTGACTTGCGCCAAAGGGTGGTGGGTTTCCGGGTTCCGCTTAATAGGTCAGGAGTCCACTACACACAGGAGGCGGCTACACGGGTAGCGGGGGCTGTGTGGAAGGGACTGGGCGGTTTATTAGGTTAGAGGGCCTCAGGGAACCACAGAACGGGCGTCCGTCAGAAAGTGGGCAGGTAAAACACAGTGAGGTAGTTGTAGAAACGATTGGTATTGTAAATTGTCGTAGCTGTCCTGGGAAAGAACCTGAGCTCCAAGTCCTAATAGAAGCACTGATGCTCAAATAGTTGTAGGTACAGAGAGCTGGCTAAAGCCGGAAATAAGTTCAACCGAAATTTTTTCAAACCATCTAATAGTGTTCAGAAAGGATAGATTAAATACAGTTAGTGGTGGAGTATTTATTGCTGTCAGAGGTAGTTTGCCTTGTAGCGAAATTGAAGTAGATAGTTTATGTGAAATAGTATGGGTAGAGGTTATGCCTGACAATCGGACTAAACTATTAATTAGATCGTTTTACCGGCCCCCGACTCAGAAGACATAGTTGCTGAACAGGTCAAAGAAAACTTGAGTCTCACTTCAAATAAGTATCCCGCTCATACAAATATAGTCGGTGGTGACTTCAATCTACCCTCGATATGCTGGAAAAATTATACGTTTAAAGCCGGCGGCAAGTATAAAACATCATCTGAAATTGTACTGAATGCTTTCTCAGAAAATCATTTTGAACAATTAGTTCATGAGCCCACTCGAAGCGTAAATGGTTGCGACACCATACTTGACCTTTTAGCACCAAAAAATCCTGGACAAATAGTGAGTATTGTGGCGAATAGAGGGATTAGCGACGACAAGGCAGTTGCTGCTAGGCTGAATACCGTAACACCTACAACCATCAAAAAGAAAGGCAAAGTATGTCTATTTAAAAAAAGCTGATAAAAATGCTCTTCACGCCTTTTTAAGAGACAGTCGTCACTCCTTCCGATCTGATCATGTCATTGTAGAAAAGTTGTGGAATGTTTTCAGAGAGATAGTATCAACAACAATTGAGAGATATATACCACATAATTAATAAGTCGTGGTATTGAACCCCCTTGGTACACAAAACGGGTCAGATCGTTATTGCAGAAGCGACGAAAAAAGCATGCCAAATTTAAAAGAACGCAAAATCCCCAAGATTGGCATAGTTTTAAAGAAGTTCGAAATATGGCGCGTACTTCAATACGAGACGCTTTTCATAATTTCCACAACGAAATTCTGTTGCGAAATCTGGCAGAAAACCCAAAGAGATTCTGGTCATACAAAAGCACACCAATGGCAAGACCCAATCAATACCTTCACTGCGCGATAACAATGGTGAAGTCACTGATGACAGTGCCACTAAAGCAGAGTTATTAAACACGGTTTTCCGAAACGACTCTTATTATGCTAATTTGAAGGTACAGAGAAGATAGTTTCTTGGAATCAGTTGTAAGACATTGTGTTAACGTGAAAATATGCTCCTCTCTGTCATAGACTAATTGCGTGTACTTGCGGGTTAACATGTCAGGAATGTAACAGCTGCTGTTATAATCAGACGTGATCGTGTTGGGTACGCAGTAACACCCAGGCACTGGGCGGTTAGCCGGCCGCTGGTGGCCGAGCGGTTCTGGCGCTACAGTCTGGAACCGCGCGACCGCTACGGTTCGAATCCTGCCTCGGGCATGGATGTGTGTGTTGCCCTTAGATTAGTTAGGTTTAAGCAGTTATAAGTTCTAGGGGACTTATGACCTCAGCAGTTGAGTCCCATAGTGCTCAGAGCCATTTGAACCATTTGAACTGGGCGGTTATGACGGCAACGAAAGCAGTGAGGCAATGTTTCTCCTCCTAGTAGCCTCCAAGCGGGGTACGTTCATTGTGAAGCTGTATGCAGAACCAGGAGAAGACAACATAAGGCCACTCCTTTATCCAGTGTCATGGCTGAGCGTAGAACTGTTGGCTCAACTTGTCTATGTAGGTTTAAAGGAAATCGCAACAGTGGTCGCCATGCTCACATTCCGTGGTACTCCAGACATTGTACTGCTCATATCGGTATCTGTCTTGCTCCAAACAAGCCTGTTTCTTGACTAGAAGTGGCTGTCCAATCTTTCACCGCCGAGCGAACTGCGTACCTGCCCTCTCGGGCGACAGTCGCAGGGGACTGCTGATACCCTGCATGACGTTGAGCGCGGACTCTTCCCAGGTAGAACTGATACAGCAAATAGAGGGAAGAAGAGCAGCGTGTTTCACCCTGGTTCTCTTACAAAGCGCTAAAGCGTCATGGAGATGCTCAGCCAGCTACAGCTGCAGACACTGGGAGAGAGGCGTCATGCATGACGATGCCGTGAACTGTTAAAACTGTAAAAAAATTTAGAGAACGTGCGTTCGTAGAAGAGTGTACCAACATTTTGCTTTCTGCCACATATTTATCGTGAAAAGCCGGTCGGTGTGGCCGAGCCTTTCTAGGTGCTTCAGTCTGGAGCCGCGCGACCGCTACGGTCGCAGGTTCGAATCCTGCCTCGTGCATGGATGTGTGTGAAGTCCTTAGGTTAGTTAGGTTTAAGTAGTTGTAAGTTCTAGGGGACTGATGACCTCAGATGTTAAGTCCCATATTGCTCAGAGCCATTTGCCATTTGAACCATTTTTTGTAGTTCACATGGAAGCTTCGCAACATCTAACATCTACTTATATATATATATATATATATATATATATATATATATATATATATATATATATATATATATATAAATATATAATGTGGCATGACGGTAGTAATTATACTGGATTTTGCACTCACGGTAAGAGAGAGAGCAGATTTTGTGAACTGCGTTGTGTCCAGGAGGAATAGTGTTTGATCACGCGAAGGTGGTTTGAACCTGACATTTAACTCGGATTGCCTTCACACAATCATATTTTTCGATACAAATGCCAAAGGGACATGACCTAGCACATGATCAAGTGCTGCATTAAAAACACCCGAACTATTTTTTTAAATCTTATGGGACTTAACTGCTAAGGTCATCAGTCCTTAAGCTCACACACTGCTTAACCTAATTTATCCTAAGGACAAACACACACACTCATGCCCGAGGGAGGACTCGAACCTCCACCTGGACCAGCCGCACAGTCCATTACTGCAGCGCCCAGACCGCTCGGCTAATCCCGCGCGGCCCAGAACTAATGTTAAGACCAAACGGAACTACTCGAAAATGATAAGAGCGACCAGCAAAAATGAATGCTGTGTACATCCTGGATGATGATGACCGTTTTACCGGCCAATAGCTGCTTTGGAGATCAATTGAAGATAGGAATTTTACACCATGGAATTTTTGTAATTGTTCCTCTAGGGCTTCAGGTCGTGTACTAACTGCTACGACGATCTTATTGATGTTTCTCGCGTCTGAATTAAGTCTAACGCTGCCATCCTGCTTGAAAATAGGCAATAAGGGACTATCCATTTTCCCCACTCACCATTCGCGATTGAAGTAGGAAAGACGACAAGTGAAAGTGGCATAAAAACTAATCTCCACCACTTGCTGTAAGGAGGCCTTCAGAGTAGACGTACATGCCTTTTACGCGGAATGTACAACGGCTTTGTGGCTACGATATTCATTTCAAAATTCTTCATTATACATTTTCATAAAGTCTATCTTCTTCAGCTGTTCCGTTCGATGAAATTGATCAAATAACTTGCATATGCACTGCCAACGTCTTTCTTCTGACGGCTCTGAGACTAAAATCGAAGTATATATTTTAGAGATATTTTAAAGGTAGAATTCAGTTCATTCCCTTGTGATAGCAGAAAGCATGTAGGGCCTACTATCACTTCTGATAACAACTGTGAAGTCACTAGATTTGATGTTAAAACTGAAATATTTTATTTATTTCTATCATGGGTCTAGTAATTTTATTCAAATAATAGAGAGAGAGACAGAAACAGATAGGTGGAAGAGGGGGGGGAGGGGAATGGTAGGAGGAACTGAGGATTGCTATGTGTGTTTAAGCCACATATGAGGGTAAAAAACAGCTAATAACGGTGACAGTAGTAATTCTTCTTTACCATCATCATTCTCAACCTTTGAAAACTGAGGAACACTGGAAGTCGTATGTTGTCAGACACAATTTCATGCTGTGTATTAATGTGCACGTTGGTAGGTATTTATCTCTTTCAAACAATCTGTAGTCACATTCCCATCTTCTGGGGTAGCTTACTTTTAGTTGACGGTTGAGAGTTTATATCTCACAAGTGGAAGGCCTCAAACACGGCCAACCGATTCGGCAGGTCAGTTGTGTACAATCTAAAACGAAAAGCTGTAAGATATTTTGGCTCAACAACGACCCGTTTTTGAGGAAACTATTCCTGAAGCTTATGACGCATAGTCGACTCAAAATTGACGCGGTCGATAGACAATTGAAAGTTGAGCATTTTTTCATCATCATATGTCGACCCAGCAAACTCATATTTTTCTAGAAATAGAGGAAAGACACTGCTAAAACCGCCATGTTGTGATGTGACTGACGATTCACAGTTTTTCACAAACACAACTTTTATTGAGGTAAGTTCACAAGGTTGATGACTGAACAACAAACGAAAAGGTAACAATAACGATGCCAGTAAAAGTCTCCTAATTGAGGCAAACAAAAGTTCACTTCTAATTTTACATAAAAATTCGTGGTAACACACACACACACACTAATAAGAGTCCAAGTCAGGGACGAAGACATAATTTTCAGCGGTCGAAGTACACGAGGTCGGCATCTGGAGTGAACTGAACTTTGGGGCTGGTTCTAGCCCCTAAATAGCTGTCTTCATCCAATCAGGTTTTGGCGTAGTGATACTTCCTGCAGGCCATGGCTCAAGCTCCCCCTGCTGGAAGTAGTGCTCAGAGTAACTGTTTACATTATCTTGTATGTAAATAGCCGGTGTTAACGATGGTGTTTTTGGTACGCCTTGGACATAGACAACCTCGTTCTCTGTGGTGTAATAAGAGTTGCCAGCCTTCAGGGGCTACCTTGCCTCCTGCATAACAGTGTGCACTCACTGTTAAACGATCGCACCGCTGGTGTAACTATCAAAACATACGGCTGGGAGGAGAGAACTTGTGTCCGATTCCCAAAGGCATTCTGCAGTTTTTATGTGTTTTTTCTCCTCATTCTAAATCGGTAGGAATAGGAAGTGTAGCGTATCGACCATATTCGGTTAAAAAATACGCCAGTTCGGAACTGAGTTGCAGCAGACCCAGCTGCAGGCGGGCGAGAGCAAAGCAAAACGCGGATGCCTGCAGTCCCAAAGAAGAGCCAGCTGGGTGCGGTACAGCAACAGCCGATGCTGCAATACGCCAGTGCAAGGACGGCAGCCTTGCCTCTCTTGCCAGCATGGAAGTGTTCAGAGTACATGCCTTAAGCCGTAAACGAATATAGTCTGGAGCGTATAAGTACTCATTCGTGTACTAAAAGATTCTAGCCTCAATATAACAAAACACAGGAGAAGCCTGTGACACCCGGGGCAACGTCCCGGAATGCAGTACGAGGTCCGCTGTTTGACCACGAGACAGGGCAGGCTGCCCTGAGTCACGAGGGAAACGCCCGCCCACTGGAGGAAGTTCGCAGCCATCGTCAGCTGTGCCGCCCCGCTCTGGTCACACTCACAGCCGGAGACGTCACTGACGGCAGCATTCGAGTACTCCACGCTCAGACCCACTCTTTGCACCGTCAGCAATGCCGATCGTCTACCGTTTCGTATAAGAGGCAACTGGATGCTTCCACCAAGCTGTTACTACTGTCGTGGTCTGGAATAAATAAATTAATTGAACAAATCTGCTGTCATCCTGACGTCTAATTTCACTCTCCACAGGTGGCTATCCAAGGGTCATTTAAAAGAGGATTTAATAAGATAATCAATGTAGAATAATAACAATGTAAGCAAATAATTTTCGTAAATGACTTGGATAAGTAAAGAGTTAAAATATTAAATCTCTGTAAGTTTATCTTTATACAGATGTTTGTGGGACCTCAGCTGTTTAATGCAAGTGACAGCTGAAGGTGTTTTGATTTGACATTAAAGTATTAATCTTGCGTTCTTCACAATGGCTCGTTCACTCACGCAGTTACATGTTCTCACTATCCTCTGAACAACTACATGGACGGTACATGTCATATAGACATCCGAAGCAAATATACTCGTGGCACCAATAACATCTAATGAATGCAATCTTCCCACAACTGCGTTGTTTCTTCCCGATATCTGGCGAAAGAAAGACTTTGTTTCCATTTAAAAATATTTACTTATTGGGTATTAATTTTAATGTATACCTCGCGTGCGATAACTTCGCCTGCAAAATTGGTGCCGAAAGTGGATCATGAGTTATGCTGAGAATCGTTGTTGCATCGACGCGGTTGTGAACTTCCTCTTGGGTTTCCAGAAACAATTTTGAATCCTCAAAATAAAGTTCTGTACGGCACCTCGCTGTAAATAGGAGTTGCAGGTCGGCTGCCTGTGATCCCTCGTGACGAATTCGCAGCAGTATTACGCGGAATTCTTTCCAAACAACGAGGATTAAAATTTTAATTCCTTAGTAATCAGAAATAAATAATTACTATATAAGTATAATATCGTCCGCCACCGTAGCTGAGTGGATGCCGGCACGGTCTCTCAGCGTGTTTGGTCATAGGGTTACGTGCCCTCTGTAATAAAAAAAAATGAGTCAATCGATCAACAACGAACATAAATGGATGTCTTATGACGTCCGCCCCGAGCAGATACATATATATATATATACTCCTGGAAATGGAAAAAAGAACACATTGACACCGGTGTGTCAGACCCACCATACTTGCTCCGGACACTGCGAGAGGGCTGTACAAGCAATGATCACACGTACGGCACAGTGGACACACCAGGAACCGCGGTGTTGGCCGTCGAATGGCGCTAGCTGCGCAGCATTTGTGCACCGCCGCCGTCAGTGTCAGCCAGTTTGCCGTGGCATACGGAGCTCCATCGCAGTCTTTAACACTGGTAGCATGCCGCGACAGCGTGGACGTGAACCGTATGTGCAGTTGACGGACTTTGAGGGAGGGCGTATAGTGGGCATGCGGGAGGCCGGGTGGACGTACCGCCGAATTGCTCAACACGTGGGGCGTGAGGTCTCCACAGTACATCGATGTTGTCGCCAGTGGTCGGCGGAAGGTGCACGTGCCCGTCGACCTGGGACCGGACCGCAGCGACGCACGGATGCACGCCAAGACCGTAGGATCCTACGCAGTGCCGTAGTGGACCGCACCGCCACTTCCCAGCAAATTAGGGACACTGTTGCTCCTGGGGTATCGGCGAGGACCATTCGCAACCGTCTCCATGAAGCTGGGCTACGGTCCCGCACACAGTTAGGCCGTCTTCCGCTCACGCCCCAACATCGTGCAGCCCGCCTCCAGTGGTGTCGCGACAGGCGTGAATGGAGGGACGAATGGAGACGTGTCGTCTTCAGCGATGAGAGTCGCTTCTGCCTTGGTGCCAATGATGGTCGTATGCGTGTTTGGCGCCGTGCAGGTGAGCGCCACAATCAGGACTGCATACGACCGAGGCACACAGGGCCAACACCCGGCATCATGGTGTGGGGAGCGATCTCCTACACTGGCCGTACACCACTGGTGATCGTCGAGGGGACACTGAATAGTGCACGGTACATCCAAACCGTCATCCAACCCATCGTTCTACCATTCCTAGACCGGCAAGGGAACTTGCTGTTCCAACAGGACAATGCACGTCCGCATGTATCCCGTGCCACCCCACGTGCTCTAGAAGGTATAAGTCAACTACCCTGGCCAGCAAGATCTCCGGATCTGTCCCCCATTGAGCATGTTTGGGACTGGATGAAGCGTCGTCTCACGCGGTCTGCACGTCCAGCACGAACGCTGGTCCAACTGAGGCGCCAGGTGGAAATGGCATGGCAAGCCGTTCCACAGGACTACATCCAGCATCTCTACGATCGTCTCCATGGGAGAATAGCAGCCTGCATTGCTGCGAAAGGTGGATATACACTGTACTAGTGCCGACATTGTGCATGCTCTGTTGCCTGTGTCTATGTGCCTGTGGTTCTGTCAGTGTGATCATGTGATGTATCTGACCCCAGGAATGTGTCAATAAAGTTTCCCCTTCCTGGGACAATGAATTTACGGTGTTCTTATTTCAATTTCCAGGAGTGTATATATATATATATATGCGGACGTGCATTGTCCTGTTGGAACAGCAAGTTCCCTTGCCGGTCTAGGAATGGTAGAACGATGGGTTCGATGACGGTTTGGATGTACCGTGCACTATTCAGTGTCCCCTCGACGATCACCAGTGGTGTACGGCCAGTGTAGGAGATACCTTCCTCATCATGCCAAAGTGAGAGCGTCAATCCGTCTCGTTCCAGGGGAACAGCTGCTTGTCACCTGCACCGCGGGATGGAGACAAGCTGGCAGTGGCTGTATTATGCTCTGGGGAACGTTCACGTAGGCAGCCATGGGTCCAGTGGAGCTCTTGCGTGGGACCATGACAGCCAAGGAATGTCGTACACTGGTTGCAGACGATGAACAACAGTTCATGACGATCATGTTTCCCAACGACAGTGGCATTTTTCAACAAGATAATGCGCCATATCACAAGGCCCGGAATATGATGGAATGATTCGAGGAACCCAGTGGCGACTTCAAATTGATTTCCTGGGCCCCGACTAACCAAATCTGAAACTGATCGAACACTCGTGGGGTGTGATTGTTCAAAAAATGTTAAAATGTGTGAAATGTTATGGGCCTTAACTGATAAGGTCATCAGTCCCTAAGCTTACATACTATTTAACCTAAATTATCCTAAGGACAAACACACACACCCATTCCCGAGGGAGGACTCGAACCTCCGCCGGGTGTGATTGAAACAGTCGTCAGAGCTCATTGCCCCCTCCCCGGAATTTACATGAATTAGGTGACTTGTGTGTGCAGATGTGATGCCAGCTCCCTCCAGCAATCTAAGGCCTCATTGTTTTCATGCCATTACACGTCGCCATTGTTACCCGTGCTGAAGGTGGACATACTGACTATGGGGTTGATGATCATAATGTTCCGGCTGATCAACGTATGTGATACCTTAATATGTAAACACATCAGTGTGTTGTTAATTTTTTCTCTGCATCGACCAGTCTTCGCGCAAACACGTCATGTGTTTTTCTACTTTATGTTTTCTGCACAGTCGTAATTGCACGACGATGTGGACTACGCTTCTCATTGCAGACTAACCATTTTGCGTTGACGTGTCCACATTTCAACACCTGACGTGCTGCCCAGGGGAAAATTAATGTTAATGGCTTGCTCTTATTACATGTACTTGGAAACTGACCAACTCAAAAACATAAGACTTGTAATAGCTGTAATTATTGCTTGCAAATGACGAAAATACCTGGATAAGTTTGTTCACTACACCGTCCTCAGTCACCAATTGAATTCACCACCCTTATAGCAGTTACACCTTGTATGTATAGCTCATTATTTGTTATTTATTTGTAAATAACTGCTGTGGGCGTGTTGTACTAAATCTGGGGTTATACTAAATCTGGGGGGTACGTGTGATGGTGAGAAGCCGTGACATTTAAAGATATTCGATAAAAATCGACATTTATATCGAGTCCATACTTTTCAGGGTCGCTTTCCTCGCTGGTGATAGTCCCAATAAATCTGCACCCTAGCAGTGGGGATGGCTAGCGTGAGTGACACAAAGACAGTGAGATATCATCGTAAGTCTGGGACGACTGAAGCAATTTTTTTTCATAATTGGTTCATTTATAACTTGTAACAATTACAGTGACAGTAAGACATCCATAGCATCCGTATGGCTGAAGGTCGGGATGAAAAGGGATGACATGAAGGCACAACTCGGAGAGTCGTGGAGAAATGTCAAGCAATTTTGGTATGTACGTGGCTCATTAGATGTACACTGCAACGCATACGGGGCACACAGTTTGAGAGATGGAACAGCACTTCCTCGTCACCGTTTATATTGTTCATATCGCTGACATTCTGGAAACAAAAGAAGTCCGAAGGAAATTGTTTGTTGTTGGAAGCCTAAGGCGTATCCCCGGCAACACGGGGGAAGAGACAATTGCGACATAAGTATCTGGCATTACAGCTCCATTAGTGACGCCGCTCGAGGTTGGGTTTACGATGATTTCAAATGATTTTGGGCAGTTTAAAGTGACGTTTAAGGGGAGGAACACTGCTTAACATCTCGGAATTCTGCCAATGGCAGCGCCGACGGTGGCGTGCGATTATGAAACTGACGACTTTTGCTCAGCGGCTGTATGTGTTCAGTTTGGAAGAAATTTTTCCTGAAAGGTATGTGTTTCGTTTGGGAAGTAGAAGGTCATTGTCTTTCATTTATTTTGTACATCTAAATGGCTGAAGCAATTTTGCATATTTGTACCCACTTAAAACGAAAAAGAGGCTTTGCAACGCATGCCTGCTACAGTTAGTTTAAAATAAAAGGGAAAGCGCTATAATTATGGTTTAAGAAGATATACCTTTCCTGGAATTGTGTTTTTATTATATTTTTAGATTCCATTTTCTTAATTTGACGGAAGCTATCTCACTTATTACCTTGTTGTAAAAATAGTAAACAAACAGTCATTGATTATGTCATTGAAGACAAGCTTAACAGCTTGAGCAATGCAGCCGATGACAATGGCAGAGCGTACGTTCGTTTGCGCGATGGTTCAACTAAAGTGGTTCCCAACTTGCGGTTCATCACCCCCCTATGTAATTTTCTGAAGGGTACAAACAAAAGTGTTCAACTGTGCTCCCGTCACGAAACCAAATTATTTAAAAACAGTACTATTATCACTATTTCATGAGACTTTGATATTGATTATACAAGTTATGAACATTTATTTAATACTAGCGTTAATGAGCGATACAGTGCAGTGGATATTACAGCATGCGAATCGAATGTATGAACAGGATCTTCCTCACGTAGTCCACTAACAACACACTTATTTCGTACCATTAATCTATGAGAGTAAAAGTGAGATATATACCTCTACAGCACTGCTATAGGACCTACAGTGTGCATCCTACGCCGTATTATTATTACATTATTATTATTGTTAGTGACAGTGTTGAGACAAAACATTAGCAACCTGAAGTGTTCCAATATCTACCAGTTTAGAAGTGAGAAGTCCTTTAGTCAAGTGATTTAGAAACTGTTGGGCTTAAGTATAGTGGACACATTGTAATTTGGTTGATTTTAGATGGGAGTGCAAGGTGTGGATGAAGCAAGCGTCACTAGGGAGAGGAAGTTTGCAGAGGGGGCATGTTTCGTAACAATGTGAATAGTTAGCTTGCTTTACTGAGAAGGAGTTGTAGGTAGTAGTCGCGATGCACTGACGATTGCTTCATCATTCTATAAAAAAAGGTATTAGAAATAAGCAGTACAAACTGTCTCATTGACTCATTAGTTTGTCGTTTAACAAAAAATCTACAAAAAAAATTTATTTTATCTATCGGCATTTTAAAAAATGAAAGTAGGCAAAGAAAATTCTTTTACACTCAAAAATTTAGTCAGATGTTAATGCTGGAGATGGCGTGGGAAAGGGGATGGGGTACTAGGTAAAGTCTGATTGTACTCAGGGATGATGGTCTCAGAAAGGTTGGGAACCACTGAGTTCGATGAACAGGGAGTATATACTCCTATATAGCTATCTACAGACATGGTGACTAACAAGTCCCATATTAATTTTAATCAGCCATAAAAGGCTTATTCTTAATTTCTTTTTTATTTATATACCAGTTCGTACCAATTGAAGCCTGAGAGCGGCAAAACTGCTGGCTGTAGTGTCAAATAAATTACGTATAACCATTACATTTCTTCTTGCTTCGTCTACCGCGCTGTCTTGGTCTGATAGTCCTCAGACATCGGGAAAAGTAGGCCACTGAAATCGGGAAAAGCTGAAATCCTTTGGCCTTGGGCGTCACTGATGTTCCCCTACCCCACCCCCACCCCCCCATACTTTTTGAAAAGCGGATTTAATTTTTTAAGTTGACAATAAATAGCGTAGCTGAACGAATATATCCAAGATTGACTTTTTATATGTACTAAAAACTCTTGCGCGATAAGAATTTATGGTTTTCCGGAGTTCTAAAAGTTCCAGTAAATCAAAGTCACGTATATTATTCACTGAAAAGACAAAATTCTAAGTTTTAGTGAGTTGTGTTGATGTGATATCATGTGATAAAGGAGCGGGGTACATAAACTAGAATCTGCTTGATTTTGCTCAAGTCTGTAGGAGAGAGATGGTCAGGAACAGAAGTCTAATAATCGAACGCAACGCGACATTTACTTACAGTCCGATTTTGGTATGATAATAAAGTTATAGTCAGTACATGTGTCAGTAGCAGTTGCTATGAAGAGAGTTTAAGGCAGTTCATCAGTATTGTGTTTTGTCTTTTCAAAGGCTCGGGAATATTTTTTACAAAATATATTCCAGTTTACCCAGCTTTGCCACTAGAATTCACTAAAACACCTAGTTTATAGGAATTTATCAGCTTTGTACACTGATCTAAATATAACGTAAAATCTATTATTTTTCACAAATATTATTTTTCCTCCCGTTTAGATCCGCTATGTGATCTACATCCTATCTACTAAGTCGTCCTCCCCACCCACCAAATAAATTAGTGTTGCTTACGCCAATACTATCGATAAAATACCATGTTTAGTTCAGTACACGCTCGCCGACCTTTGCAGAATGAAATAGGAGCAAGAACAATTTGAACATGAAAGGGCTGCTCAGGCTGAAGCTGCGTAAAGCGAGCGCACTGTTGCCACATAAACCATATTAGCGATAGACGTCTCTTCGGTAGTTGCCGCTTCTTTGTTGTGCTGTCACTCCAGAAATGACTCTGTGACGAGAGCCTTAATTTACAGCAGCGCGCCGAGAGAGAGAAACTGCTTTATCTAGGCAGAAGACAGGAACACGAGGGGTATCAGTACTGACTTACCTCTTCCGGTTAATTTTCAACCCGAATTTCTTCCTCGTATTTTTTGTCAGTTTTTGCACCCCTTCTATGCCTACGACCTTTGCGGGTGTATACCCCGACAGCCCTATGGAGCTGCATTCATCACGTTATAACGAATGCAGGATTGCCTCTAGCTGGTGGTATCGTTCTTAGAGATCCATATTTTATTTTATTCGCCCCATTCCCTTTTCGTTTCCGTTAAAATTATCATAGTGAACAAAATTACTAACACTCACTTAACCTAACACACGAGGAACTTCACCTAATTCCAAAGTGGTGTTGGTGTCAGGATCAACTACTCATTATATTTGTAATCTATTAATTAATGTTTTCATCAAATTTGCCCATAACATTTTTATTAGTGTCTAGTTCTGAATATTTTCGTTCATTACCTGTATTAGAAGGTGCAGTGGTATTAACAAAACATGAAATACAATATTTTCAAACACTTCATGTGAACAGATTTCGATGGTGAAATAAATATTTTCTAACATAACTGCATTAAGCAACTTTTCTGCGGTTTCTTCATTTTTTGAAATGTATTTGTAAACTTTTATTGTACATAACAGATTTGTTTTTACATCAGATCAATTTAACAAATACAACTTGGCTGTATTATGATTGCACTTTGTAATCTGTGCGCACAAAATGTTTTCGACTTCATGTTTTGTTAATAACATTGTACCTTCTGATGGTTTGAGAACGAACGAAAATATAGAACTAGATGTTTCTGCGGCGATATGCACAGATAAAATTCTCTCGGGCTACCAGTCATGTCAAGTGGTGCAAAATTCACGAACTTTCAGCCGAATACTCCTCGAACAATGTCAAGTGGTGATTGTCTTTTGGTTGCTGCTACCATCCTTATACAGCCGCGCTGACTTCTGTGACGTCACTGGTGCTCGCTCCATCCCTGTATAACGTATCGTTTTCGTTGCGTGCCCACTGCGCCCGCTTGAACCCTCCGATCGCCGAGTGCCAAAGACGTACTTACCCGTAGGCCTCCGTATTTATTAAGTGTATTATCACAAATTCTTATTTCAGTCGCTTCTTTTGTTGCTGTACCCCAGGAACTATTGGTCCGTCTAGCAAGAGGTGTTTCGTCGTATGCAATGCGATGTCTATTTTCTAGAGTATGCTCTGCTACCGCTGATTTCTCGGGGTACCTCAGCCGGAAACATATCTATGCTCTACATGGCGCTGTTCAGAAGTACTCACAGTCTGTCCGACATAAAACTATCCACAGCCCACATGTTATTTTATATATCCCTGGCGTTCTGAGGCCTACATCGTCTTTCACAGGCCTCATTTGTTGACGAATTTTTGCTGGAGCCTTGAAGACCGAATCGATTTTATGCGCCTTTATGCAAGTGTTGAAGGAAAACGGCTACAACAACCGCCAGATTTCGTAAGCCATACTTCCGCAAACACGTAAGCAGAAACACTCCATGGATGGCGCGAAGAAGCTTGCATTGATGCCGTTCTGTGGATCACTGACAGGAAAGATAGCCTGTTCCAAGAGAGCCATAGAATAGATGCGCTCTTCAGGGCTCCTGCTAAAATTTGTCGACTCATGAGGGTTGTGAAAGACGATGTAGTCCTCAGGACGCCAGGAGTGTATAAAATGATGCGTGGACGGGGACAGTTTTATGTCGAACAAACTATGCGTACTATTGAACAGCGCTCTGCAGAACACGAGGGATGTTTTCACCTACGATACCATCAGAAATCAGAGGTAGGTGAGCAGACGTTATATTTAATATATGGACTTGCAGTTTCGGGGGTATCGTCGTAAAAGAGGCGATTGAGATAAAAGTTAGTGACAACACCCTCAATAAAGACGGCGCCTGCAACTAAGCAAGGCTTGGAGCCCGGCCAACGAAAGGTTGAAATAGACGCGGGGGGTTCCCAACAAAAATATTATCTTACGTGGCGCTGGAGCCAGTACCAGTGACGTCACAGAAGGCAGCGCGGCTATATAAGGACGGTAGCAGCAACCCAAAGACAGCAGCCACCTAACAATGGCTGAGGAGTACACTAATAAAAATATTGTAGGCAACTTTAATTAATGAGTTACAAATAAAAAGAACTGTTGCTGTGTGCAAACTAATTAATCGCCTGCACTGGGAAACGTTTCTTGTAACGAAGAACATGAAATAAATTTTAGTGAGACTAGCGTTTTAGTGAAGAAAACCCATATGTCACGTGCGCTTATATACAGAGGCAATAGAAATTTATAACTACCACGTCGCTTTTAACATTAATAAAGATGGGTTTAAAATAAAATATGGATGCCAACTTTTCACCAACCATTTTCAATCGAGAGCGATGAGTACCCTCCAGAGTTTTAATCACGCATGCTGGTGCTCTCTCTACAGTCAAAATGCGCCTGCAAATTCGGAGGCCTCTCGGGCCTTCTATGCAGCAACTGATTCTGCTCTGCAGATTTCTCCTGCGCTTTGCAACGAAACTTCATTGAATATTTTTGTAATTCCGGATTTTGTCCTTCCGGTCCGGCAATGTTTCGCCAAGAAATCCGCACGGCTCCCAGTATTGAAGACTGCATGGAGCGCTGCTACTGCTCATAACAAAGCAGGGGCTATCCGAAGTTATGTATTCCTCACAAACCGTTAGTGATCACAGTCGTTTAATGAACAAAGTAAGAGCATATGGACTATCAGACCAATTGTGTGATTGGATTGAAGAGTTCCTGGATAACAGAATGCAGCATGCCATTCTCAATGGAGAGAAGTCTTCCGAAGTAAGAGTGATTTCAGGTGTGCCACAAGGGAGTGTCATGGGACCGTTTCTGTTCACAATATTCATAAATGACCTTGTGGATGACATCGGAAGTTCACTGAGGCTTTTTGCGGATGATGCTGTGGTGTATCGACAGGTTGTAACAATGGAAAATTGTACTGAAATGCAGGAGGATCTGCAGCGAATTGACGCATGGTGCAGGGAATGGCAATTGAATCTCAATGTAGACAAGTGTAATGTGCTGCGAATACATAGAAAGGTAGATCCCTTATCATTTAGCTACAATATAGCAGGTCAGCAACTGGAAGCAGTTAATTCCATAAATTATCTGGGAGTACGCATTAGGAGTGATTTAAAATGGAATGATCATATAAAGTTGATCGTCGGTAAAGCAGATGCCAGACTGAGATTCATTGGAAGAATCCTAAGGAAATGCAATCCTAAAACAAAGGAAGTAGGTTACAGTACGCTTGTTCGCCCACTGCTTGAATACTGCTCAGTAGTGTGGGATCCGTACCAGATAGGGTTGATAGAAGAGATAGAGAAGATCCAACGGAGAGCAGCGCGCTTCGTTACAGGATCATTTAGTAATCGCGAAAGCGTTACGTAGATGATAGATAAACTCCAATGGAAGACTCTGCAGGAGAGACGCTCAGTAGCTCGGTACGGGCTTCTGTTAAAGTTTCGAGAACATATCTTCACCGAAGAGTCAAGCAGTATATTGCTCCCTCCTACGTATATCTCGCGAAGAGACCATGAGGATAAAATCAGAGAGATTAGAGCCCACACAGAAGCATACCGACAATCCTTCTTTCCAAGAACAATACGAGACTGGAATAGAAGGGATAACCGATAGAGGTACTCAGGGTACCCTCCGCCACACACCGTCAGGTGGCTTGCGGAGTATGGATGTAGATGTAGATGTAGATGTAGATGTAGATGTAGATGTAAATGTGGACTATAGGTGTTGACCTGAAATTTCTAAATTACACTATTTCTTATTTTTGAGAGTCTTCATCGGAAGGTTTCGCAAGTGGTGGGAAGCGGCTCCATACTGGGAGAGAACAGGAAGCGTTACACGCAATTTATGGCTCAAATTGCTAGAGGACTGCAGCGATGGGTACATTATGTATCTCATCAAAGCTCCTATCATGCAAATGAGCAAGTAACTATTTGGGTAAACGCTTTAGCACGCTCTTGAGCTAACGGAAATTGGCAAAGCTGGATCTCTGTACAGGAACTGGAAAGCACATGTTTGCATTATCAATGTACCACACCCATACACTGTGGAACAGAGCCTCTGAGCACGCAGGGCGCACGACAGCGTTAAACAAGCCTTCGGGCATTGACAAGGTATTATCAAGCATCGCTCGTGCTTCATTAGTGGAAAATATCAACGGCAACCTGTAATTACCTCGAGGAGAGGTTATATGTAATTTATTTTGTCGCTTCTCTGATCGTTAATATGACGACGAGAACAATTTTCTCGTCTCCTGTCGTTCATCGTTCCACCCTTTCTTTTAGTGTAGCTATCATTATTTTGTTTATTGTTTTGGGAAGTTACTGATTGTTTTCAGAAATTCTCAATTGCGTTGTTCATACAGTTCCAAAGTGTTCTCACCATCACACGTGTGACAAAGTACTCGTTCCCCGTCTCGTCGTGTCTGCTTCCAAAAGAGTGGAACAATATGAAGCGAAATACTACAACAAATACGAGGGTTATTCGGAAAGTAAGGAACGATCGGTCGCCAAATGGAAACCACAGTAAACAATGATGAAGTTTTTGCGCAGGTGTGTTGGGCAGTGTCTCTAGTATGCCCGTCGATCGCGTTACGTCGTTCTTTTTAGTTCTGAGCACACAGGAAGCAAATAAAGATACCTAGAACAATAGTGTCTCCCGCCAAGTACGAGGGCCTGGTGAGAAATTTCGCCTGAAGCTATGCAGCCAACATTACATAACTGTCGTGCGTTTTCTTCTTCAAGACAATTCTCAGCCGTGTTCTGCATTGGCGATGAAGATGCTCCTGCAGCGTTTTCAATTGGAAATGTTTGATTACCCACAATACAGCCCGTAATTCTCTCCCTCTGAGTTTCATCTCTGCTCACATGAACCACTGGCTATAAAGACAACATTTTGGCACAGACAACGCGCTGTAGGCCAGCGAAAGGAACTGGAAGAAAACACTGGCGGCTGCCTGCTATAACGAGGGTATTGGAAAGTTGGTACAACGCTACGACAGACGTCTAACAAGGGGAGGCCGCCAATTGTGAAATTCAGATTCGATTCATACTGCGCATAATAAAAGCTCATGGCCTGAGGTGTAGTGTGGCAAAGCACCAAGATGCACTTCTCAGCCTTTGTCGAGAAAATCGACAGTTAAAAGAAACCGTTGCGGTGAAACACTCTCTACAATTAACACTTTTATACAGCGGCGTGGCGCAGCGGTAAGCGCTTGGGTTTGTAATCCGAACGTCGCCGGATCGAATCTCGCGCCATGCAATTTTTTTTTTATTATTTGTTTTTTGTAATACAAATGTACACACACACTCACACACACACACACAAACACACACACACACACACACACACACACACACACACACAAAGGCTGTCTTGGTAACCCGACACGACATGAACAAGGTGACGCATTCGTATACGGCACAATATTCAATCACGATGTCTGGACGAGCCTTGCCACTTGTTTTCGTATGCCTCCAAGAGTCCACAGGTACATTTGGACCCAGAGTACAGAAGACAGCCGACGAGTACGCCAAGAAGTATACCAACGTTGTTATTACATCCTCCAAATCCGGTAAACTAACAACGGGTTTGTTCATGGACTTCTTGCGTAATACTTTGCAACCATACGTACAAAAGAAAGAATTTCTCATTCTGATCGACTCTTGGGGTGGGCAAACGAACCCGGCATTATACGATGAGATATTCCAGGACGATAAGAAGTTACCAACGTGCACTATAAAAGTCATTCCTCCAAAGTGCACTCCTCTCGTCCAACCGTGTGACGTGTATTTTTACCGGCAGGTAAAATATTTATCAAGCACCTTGAAAATTGTGCTTTTTTAATCGAGTGAAACCGTTCCATCAACTCCAGAGACGATTGTATAAAAATCCAATCCATTGTCCACCACCAATTGTCTTCTCCGATTTTTGCCGATATGATACAATACGCGTGGTATGCATCAAACCTGACGAACGATGGAACAATTTTTCAGAATGTCAATCAGGTGTGTTTCCCAACAGATAATTTAAAAAACAATTGTTCTTGTAAAAACGCATCGTTTATCAGATGTACTCGATTTCGTGCTGTTTTCTGCTTCCCATGTTTCTATGGTAACTATCACTCTGGTTCGTGCGATACTCCAGCTACTTCTGGTCACTAATTGTTAATTATGTGCGAGTGTATACCGAACTTTTCAATAAATTGTATCCACTTTAATATTATTTGTGATATTGTGTTTTATTTCAAGTATTATTTTTCTACGACAAACGACTTTCAACAACTTATTATATGCATAATTGATGCAACTGATTGCCTGGAATTATATATATATATATATATATATATATATATATATATATGCGTGTGTGTACATTTGAATTACAAAAAAACAAATAATAAAAGAAGTTGCATGCCGCGAGAATCGATCCGGCGACCTTCGGATTACGAACCCGAGCGCTTACCGCTGCGCCACGGTGCTGTACGAAATTATTAATCGTAGAGAGTATTTCAGCGCAACGGTTTCTTTTAACTGTCGATTTTCTCGACTGAGAAGTGCATCTTGGTGCTTTGCCACATTACACCTCTGGCCATGAGCTTTTATTATGCGCAGTATGAAGCGAATCTGAATTTCACAATTGGCGGCCTCCCCTTGTAAGTCGGATCGGCGACTATGGAGATAAGTAGCTGGAAGTTGTAGCTAACTGTTGCAGATAAAACAGTTTTTATTTTCATTGTGGTTTCCATTTCGCGACCTATCGTTCCTTACTTTCCGAATAGCCCTCGTATGTCTCTTCGAGTGACTATCAAATAGCAGAGTAGAGCAGAGGACGACAGTATACTGGTTAACATTAGACTCTCAATTGTGACACCACAATATATCGAGCGGAAAATTTAGCGGCTGGTGTAGCTTGGAGTACAATCCATGTGCATTGCTGCCTAAAGAAAGAGAATGTGTGTCTTCTCCGCAAATCGTGTCGTGTACCTATGTGCAGTAGGTATTCGTTGTTTCTGTCTTCTCTGGATAAGTATCGGGATAGTGTAGCAACATAATTTCCCGGAATAAATGTCGTTCTCAGCATGAGGCAGACGTCACTGGACTGTCCTACAGCATAAGTAAGACAACAGAACGTAGTTGAAGATGATTCCAAGGCATCAACGAGCTACTGTAATCAGACAAGACCGTTCTCTCTTGCCTACTTTTTATGGGAACATACGTTGGAATCTAACTGATGTGGGGACTGGAAACAGCAATAGAGCACACAAAACGAACCTGTACAATTAACAGTGATGTTAGTAAAATAGGGCTGCATGTGTTTGGCCCTCGGTAGGTGTCTCATAAACAGTCTTACAGTAGCACGGAAAAAATGGCGTATAGTGTGGGTCAGCATCAGGATTGATCGAAGTTCTGATGTCCGCACCATCTGAAGTGATACTCTTGTGGTTTGATGAGGGAGTGACGCATACGCTCATCCAGTGCCTGTTACAGCTGACGTGTAGGGCGGACGTGTGGCCGAATTCTGGGGATGGCTGGTGCGGCTAAATACTTTGCGAGCTTAAACAAAACAGTTTATACGAAGGCAGTCCCTAGAGTTCTAACAAAAATAATGTTAAAAAAAGATATTTTGGTACACATCGCTTTATCGTTTCCCTGAAAAATTTATGCACATCTCCAAGTGTTAGAAAAAGTTCAGGAAGGATTTTTTACGCTTTGTTTTGGTATCTCCAAAACATTGTTTTGTAACGGTTCCACAGCAATGATGAACATTTTTGTAGACTGATTTCTGTCTGATTTAAGTGAACAAAAAGAGTAGCGACGAGGGAAATGAGGTGAAGAGGAACAATGAGACATAAATTAGATTATTTTTTTTCTATATCTACGTCTGCATCTATATACATATACCGCAAACTAGCGTACGGTGCGTGCCGGAGGGAACTCTGTACCACTATTAGTCATTGCCTTTCCTGTTCCACTCGTAAACAGAGCGAGGGAAAAATGTCTATCTGTATGCCACCGTAGGAGCCATGTTTCTCGTATCTTATCTTCGTGGTCCTTATACCAAATGTCTGCAATCAAATGCAAATGCCGATCTCTAAATTTTCTCAATAGTGTTCTTCTAAAAGAACGTCGCCTTGCCTCCAGGGATTTCCCATTTGAGTTTCCGATGCACCTCCGTAATACCTGAGTACTGTTCGCACCTACCCTTAATAAATCTTGCAGCCTGCCTCTGAATTGCTTCGATATCTTCCTGTAAACCGACCTGGTGCGGATCCCAAACACTCGGACAGTACTCAAGAATAGGTCGCGCTAGTGGCTTATATGCCGTCTCCTTTACAGATGAACCACACTTTCCTGAAAGTCTCCCAACAAACCAAAGTCGACCATTCGGCTTCCCTACTACAATCCTTACATGATCGTTCCATTTCATATCACTTTGCAACGTTACGGCCAGATATGTAATCGACGCTACTGTGTCAAGCAGGACACTACTAATGCTGTATTCGAACATTCCGGTATTGTTTTTTCTGCTTAATTCTTTAACTTACAGTTTTCTACATTCATCACACCAGCTATAAATCTTGTCTAAGTCATCTTCTCTCCTTCTACAGTGTCTATGGCGATACCTTCCCGTACACCGCAGTATCGTCAGCAAACAGTCGCCGATTGCTGCTCATCCTGTCCGCCAGGTTATCTATGTAAATAGAAAATAACAACGATCCTATCACACTTTCCTGGGGCACTCCTGTCGTAAATTTTGTCTCTGATGAGCACTCACCACAGAGGAAAACGTACTGGGTACTATTACTTAAACTGTCTTTGACCCACTCACGTATCTGAGAAACTATTCCGTATGCCCTTATGTCCGTAAAACAACAAATTATTTGATCCGTTTTGCGGTAGATACAACTGTCATGGCTAATAATGAAGACTGTTATGGTTTTCCTAAGTTCAGCGATAACTTGTGCAAAATAAATTGTTGTATACCATTCAGTAACAGCTGTTCTTCTTTCCTTTAAAACAGTGGTCGCAGCATATCCACCCCCCCCCCCCCAAAGCATATTTTACAATTCTTCTGTTACGCTCTTTCTCAGTGAAACAGACTTGTTACCTTAACTTTCTTTCCATAAATTCAATATTATCTGTTAGACCTACTTGGTATGGGTCCCACACATTGCGCAATATTATACACTGCATCGCACAAGTTTTTTGAAAGACTTTGAAGACTAAGGACAATTTCATGGTATCCCGACAAGGAATTGAAGTGGGCCATCTGCTTCATTAACGAGTGCGCCTTTATTATCATTCTATTTCATACCCCCAGAAACAGTTACATTCAGGTATTCGTATTAGTTGATTGATTCCAACTGAAAATTATTGATAATGTAATCATCAGATAAAACGTAATTTTACATGTATGAACATTTAAAACAAGTAGCCAATCTACGCACGACTTAGAATCTGTGTGCAGCATTTTCAGTGGTAATCTCTCATGCATAATTACACAGTCTGCAAAACATGCTGCATCCTCTCTACCAAACAATCCTCTATCTAGTCATCAACTTCAATTGATCTTTGCATCATTAATAACCGACAGTGTTGTATTAAGTCAAATGATATTCGGACGTGAAATAATACTGCATCCACCTTATTGCCTCGATCGATGAGTTTCAACATGTCATGTGAGAAAAGTGGAAGTTGGATTTCGCATGATCGATGTTTTCGGAATCTATGTGAGCATGGAGGAGATAATTGTGTTCGATATACCACATTACGTTCGAGCTCTGAATATTTTATAAGATTCTACAACAGATGAAGGTTAATGACATGGGATGGTTGTTTTGTAGATCACTTCTCTTAACCTCTTGTAGACTTCTGTGATCACTTTTGCTTTCTTCCAACCACTAAGCATTTTTTTTTTTTTTGTTTGTGGCATCGACGGTAAATTACGGGTTAAATGAGAAGCTGATTCCGTTCAACAGTCAGTTTACAACCTGACAGGCATTCCACTGGGACCTGGAGCCTTGTTTAAACTAAAAGATTTTAACTGTTTCAAGCGACTGATACCAATGCCTGTGCCATTCACCTTAACAGTGCTGTGATCACCAAAATGGGGCAGCAATCCAGAGTATACCTTTGTAGTGGAATGTTTGATAACTGGTTTTAGCAATTATACTTTTGCTTCTCTACCCTAAACTTCAGCTCGCATATTGCTAATGAGTGCTTGGAATCTAACTTCGGTGCCACTGGCAGTCTAAAAATGTGGTCATAATTTTTCTGGTTTTAATGAGAGATCTTCCATAATTGTATTGTGTGTTAACCGGGGACCTAGAAACGATGGAGAGGCTCCGTCCCCGCCGCAGCCGCAGTGGTCCTCAACCCCACGACGACTACCGCAGTCCAC
Organism: Schistocerca nitens; assembly: GCF_023898315.1. Taxonomy (NCBI): domain Eukaryota; kingdom Metazoa; phylum Arthropoda; class Insecta; order Orthoptera; family Acrididae; genus Schistocerca; species Schistocerca nitens. The sequence continues at coordinate 411,278,125 of NC_064622.1, forward strand.
TTCACTCCTCCGCCGCCCCACACCGAACCCAGGGTTATTGTGCGGTTCGGCCCCCGGTGGAGAACTTGTTTGCGCAGCAATCGCCGACATAGTGTAGCTGAGGCAGAATAAGGCGAACAAGCCCGCATTCGCCGTGGGAGATGGAAAACCGTCTAAAAACCATCCAGACTGGCCGCCTCGATGGACCTCGACACAAGTCCGCCGGACGGATTCGTGCCGGGGATCAGACGCTCCTTCCCAATCCGTAGCCGGCCGCGGTGGTCTAGCGGTTCTAGGCGCGCAGTCAGGAACCGCGCGACTGCTACGGTCGCAGGTTCGAATCCTGCCTCGGGCATGGATGTGTGTGATGTCCTTAGGTTAGTTAGGTTTAAGTAGTTCTAAGTTCTAGGTGACTGATGACCACAGATGTTAAGTCCATAGTGCTCAGAACCATTTGAACCAACCCAATCCGTAAAGCCGTGCGTTAGACAGCTCGGCTAACCGGGCGGGTTGATCTTCCATAATACTACGATAAGGTGGTCGCTGAAGATTACACGAATCACCCTTTTTACATCAAAACACGTCTCATTTAGCATCTCTCTGTCTATAGCTCTGTGTATTGCCTTATACATATTGTGCAGTAGCTGCACTTCCTTCAGAAGTTTCTTGATATGGACTTCACACTATGGCTGTCCCTCACATCATGAATTTCTCTACTAGCTGTATATTAATCCAAGACTTCGTCATCTGTTTTCCTAAATTTGAACTACGATTCCTCCATATGCACATGCTCAAAGCAAAAACTTTAGTTCCTCCTTGAGATATATAATACCAGTACAAATAGTTCAAATGGCTCTGAGCACTATGGGACTTAACTTCTAAGGTCATCAGTCCCCTAGAGCTTAGAACTACTTAAACCTAACTAACCTAATGACATCACACACAGCCATGTCCGAGGCAGGATTCGAACCTGCGACCGTAGCAGTCGTGCGGTTCCAGACTGTAGCGCCTAGAACCGCTGGGCCACTCCGACCGGCTAATACTAGTACACCTTAATCTACTTCATTAAAGAAGTAAATCTTTTTACTTTTTTAATTGTCATTTGTACTTTAGTAGAGACTGTTGCTATAGTAATTACTACAGCTGAATCTGTGATCTAGGGGTAGCGTCTTTCACTAGTAATCAAAACGTCCTAGTTCCCTGCTCAGAGCCCAGCCACTGCTTAAATTCTGAAAAAAAAAATCATGCGCAATGGCGGCTAAGGAATTCCAGTATAAGGAGTCAGCATTGTGCTGCCAACAGTGTTATTAAAGAGGACAGGGAAGCGGAGAGTTCCCTGCAATCTTTAGCCATCGGCAACTGCCCTTAAAATGTGGAAGAAACCGCAATGATCAATGGAATGAGGAAAGGGAAGGCAATGGAAACAACTGAATTAAAGATACGTAATGTGAATCCACAGAAAATGAGGCCCGTAATTGAAAAAGTGTTATGATAATCGTCCCATTGGCGAAAGGTCCGGATTGGTCTCCTATTGAGATCTCTGGCAGGGGATTGCCAAGAGTGAGGTGATCATGAGAAAAAGGTTGAATAACCAATGCAAGTGTAACGAACTACGAGTCGCAGCCTAGATGCCAGAAGTTTGGTTGTGGTATGCAGGCTAGAAAATCTGAAGAGAGAATGGAAAAGGCTCAGTCTAGGTACAGTGGGAGACAGTGAAGTGAAAAGGAGAGAAGATAAGGATTCCTGGACAGTCGAACATAGGATAATGTCAACAGCAGTAGAAGATGCTAGAAATGGAGGAGTACTGTTATGAGCAGAAAAGTAGGGCATAGAGTGAGTTACTGCGAACAGTTCAGTGGTAGGGTTTTCATCATAAGGATCGTCAATGTCAACAACATGATAAAAGCCGAGTTTGCGAACAGAAGATAAAGAGAGAGAGAAAGCACAAGGTGATCCAAAATCCTTTAAAACCCTTGAAAATTCACTTATTCACGGAAGAATGTATGTAGAGAGGTAAAACTTGACAAACGAGCCTGAAATGAAAGGGGTTTTATTGAAACCAAAAACCAGCTCAAAAGCCGGACAACATACGAGTTCTGTTCAAAGAATTCCAGAACTCCGACCACAAAATTTTTCTACGCTTACTTTTTACTTACTGCGCACAGCCTCCTTCGAAATACCCTCCTTCACTATTGACACATCGCTTCCAACGGCGTTTCCACTTCCGGAAACAGTCTTGGTACGGCTCTTGTTGGATCGCGTGAAGCACATTTACAAACGATAGACAAACCTGACGAATAGCAAGGAGCAGGTATATACCAGTAAGAGTGCCAAGAATGTGAATCATTATATCTGGGGATGACAGGTTGGAACTTCAAAACTAGGTATAAGGAACATATAAGAAGCTGAAAAAGTGAAAATAGCCATTCTACATTCGTCAAACATCTGATAAACCATGAACATGAACCATCCAACGTAGAACAAGACATGACAATTATTAGACTGAATAATCACAATGCAAAGCTCCTGACGTTACAAGAAAACTTTCACATGCAAGAAGCCCTTTCAATGAAAAAGACAGTACTTAATGACAAAATCCATACAAGCAATAACTCTCTGATCACGTCAGTCACTAAAACAATAACAAACAGAGATCTGAAACATAACCAGAATAACTAGTTAATGAATCTTCTTCTTCTCTCTCTCTCTCTCTCTCTCTCTTTCGCACACACACACACACACACACACACACACACAAATATCCATTAAACAAAGGAGAAAAGATACACTCTTACAAATAACGACACATTTATACACAACAAAATACACACACACACACACATACACACACAACACAACACAAACAAGAGACGAAAGACAAACACACAGTGACAGTTGGCAACACTACATACCGTAAACACACACATGTTGATCACAAAAAAAGAAATGCAGAGGATGTAAGTGATGTGTTGTAACAAACGTGCGTGAAAGAACGCCAGAAATCGGCCAGCTGGAACATGGGAACTAATGAAAACATCTCCAGGAGCACACATATGGGCTAACATCAATGGAAATCGTAAGTAACATGGAAAGATAATTTCAACTCATGAAATTTGTGCTACAAAATTTGATTCTAATCTGAAAAACAAAAGAAAAACATAGTAATATGTTGTAACTACTACATAATACAGTTATTATATGTATAAAAAAACATGTATTACTGATCACTGAAGATGCTTCACAAATAAAAGAAGCGAAACGTGTATGGCAACAAACAAACTACATTTCATTTAGTTGCATGGACGAAACATGGTCTTGGAGAACCTTCCCCGACCCACTGTGAAGACTGAACCATGGTCTCAACATCATAACCGTAGACTCATCAGTCATGATTCTCTTATGGGATATCTATTTCTCATTTGTGCGATCCCAAAGCTCTTTACAAGCTGCGAGGCGAAGGTCTTTTTGGTCTTGACTCACGAGCCGTGGGACGAACTTGGCGGCAGTACGGTGCAGTACAAGATGCTGTGTCAGGATTTCGTGACGTGATCTGACTGAAATGTTACATTCCTCGGCAATCTCTCGGACATTGTCTTCAGTTGGCACGCATAATTTCGTTGACTTTCCTGACATGAGCACCGTTGGTAGACGTCGAAGGACTTCCTGAACGAGGGTCATATTTATCTTCCGTCTGGCCGTTTTTAAACCGTGTAAACCATTCGTAACACCAAGTACAGCTCAAACACTCATCATCGTAGGTTTTCTGCATCATTTGGTGTGTCTCTATAAAGGTTTTCTTGAGTTTCACGCAAAACGTAGAGCAGAAGCGTTGCTCCTCTAACTCTTCCATCTCTAAATTCGCAAACTGTGCGACACAATACAACAACGAACAACTAAAAGACATACAACATTGAAACTTCCCGGAGTTACTCATTAAACATAGGCGTGAGCAGGGATGCCAACCGCATTTCGCTCCATTGCACCATAAGCGCGAAATTACGAATGTTTCGGAATTTTTTATCAGACCTCGTACGGCGCTGGATAGCAAAACACGTCAGTGGTGAGCATCTTGTGTAAAATGATCTGTAGCGAGAGAGGCATAGTGACCTTTCCAGAAAAGGCACTGTTTGTGGAACCTTACTGTCAGAATGGAGAATCCGCTACTGCAGCATAAGAAGTGTAATCGGACGGGTAAGAGTCCTACGACCAGTGTTGCTGTGAATAAAATGATCACGAAGTTAGTAGCCACAGGTTGTTCAGACGATCGGCCCCCTGGTGGGTGACCAGACACAAGTGCTACTGCTGCTCCGACAGTTCAGGAAGAAACGGAGACTCTAGCGGGTTCATCTCCGCATGGTCAAGTCAGCGCTCGTGTAGTCGCACGGCGCACGTGCATTCCACGCACTAGTGTTTGGAGTGCTCTGAGGCATACCCTCGAATGCTATCCGTACGATGTCCAGCTCCATCATGAACTGTTAGCGATCGATTATATGACGTGGAGAGCATTTCCGGTGTTGGCGCTTCAAAAAAGTTGGGGGATGACGATTGATTATCTAATATGCTGTCGACCGTCAACAGCCATTTCACACTGTTGACGGTCTGTCAACACCCACAACTGCAGAATTTGGGCTACGGTAAATCCCATAACTGTCGTGGAAACCTCACTGCATGACGAGGTGGTCACGGAGTAGCAGGTGTTTACCACGTCTATCGTAATCAGACCCTGTTGCTGGAGGAAAGTCAAGTGTAAGAATGTGCAGATAGTTAGACACCGTGCAAAGTAATTATGGCAAGAACAGACAACCACACAAACATAATACGAACCAAGTGAAGCAAGATAAGCCCACTTGAAAACAAATTGTATCTGGATACTTCATAAACGATGCTCTTTTATTACTGTTGATGCAGGTGATGATGCGACGGACAGGAAAATGAGGCGCCAAGATGGCAATATGAAAATGTACATTGTACCTCATGTCATTTATTTTGGCACTATTTACACTCATCTTATGATCATTCCTGTCTATTTGTATTTTACTAATACCTGGGGCGGAAAAATTTAATAACTATTTCGTAGATTATGCGTAAAAGAATTAGAAAGAACATTATTCTTTTATTCTTACTGCATACGTGAGGTTAAGAGGTGTTCGGCTTTCTCGCCTCATGGCGCGTTAGTCTTGTTCTGCTGTCAGACAGTAAAAACTCTCACAGCTATCAATGCCACAACTGTATGTGGTAGTCTGTGCCCATACCAAGCAGTCGCTGTCCAAAACAACGACGGTTTCCCCACACAGCACTTTTAGCGTGTAGTACAGGTTCCACTTGGCCTGGGGCGCCGAAGCGAATGGCCCAGATCTTCAAGGTCATCGGTCATGGGACTGGTCTGACGCGGCATGGCTTGAATTCCTCTCCTGTGCCAAACGCTTCATCTCAGAGTACCACTTGCACCTTGCGTCCTCAATTATCTGTTGGATGTATTCTAATCTCTGTCTTACCTCACTGTTTTTACCATCTACAGATGCCTCTTGTACCATGGAAGTCATTCCCTGATGCCTCAACACATGCCGTAATATCTTTTCTCTTTTTTCGTCAGTGTTCTCCATAAGTTCCTTTCTTCACCGATTCTGCAGAGAACCTCTTCATTTGTTATCTTATGAGCGCAACTAACTTTCAACATCCTTCCATACCACCGCTCTCAAACGCTCAATACCCTTCTTTTGCCGTTTCCCACTGTCCATGACTGAATGACATACAATTCTGTGCTGAAAACTTACATTCTCACGAGTTTCTTCCTCAAATTAATGCCAGTGTGATACTAGTAGACTTCTCTTGACCAGGAAGGCCCTCTCTTCCTTTGCTAGCCTGGTTTCCAAACTGTCAGCGAGACGGGTGCGAGGTACGTCGATATGTTACAGAATCGTTCAGACCTAACCTGGCTGATAATCACCTGCTGCAAGGCACGACTTTTATGCAGTACTGCGCTCCACCCCATATCGTTAGACGCGTGAAAGATCTTTCGTGCACGTCATTTGGTGAGGATCGCGTGCTGAGGCACCACTTCCGACATGCTTGGCTTCCCTCCTCCCTAGAGATAAATGCGTATCATTATTGGTGGTGGGGTTATCAAAGGTCGCAAATCTACAACGACCATCCGACCTCATTAAGAATGCTAAAAGACAAAATCCGACGGCCATTTCTCACCATACCTACTGATGTGATGTGCAGTGCTGTTCACAAGCTTGTCCCTCGGCTATACGTATTACTGATGAATGACGGCCGACGTGTTACAAAGAACATCGTCTTTGCTGAAAATGATAATTGTTATATTAATTATTACTTTTGTATCATATGAAGTGCCAGCTGTTGATAATTTTGAGCATTGTTTTTGGTTTCAATAAAATCCCCCGTCATTTCAAGCAAGTGTATCAATATTTATCCCTCTAACTACACTATGTGATCAAAAGTATCCAGACCCCTCTAAAAACATACGTTTATCATATTAGGTGCATTGTGCTGCCACCTACGACCAGGTACTCCATATCAGCGACCTCAGTAGTCATTAGACAGCGTGACAGAGCAGATTGGGGTGCTCCATGGAACTCACGTACTTAGAACGTGGTCAAATGATTGGGTGTCACTTGTGTTATACGTCTGTATGCAAGATTTCCACCCTCCTAAACATCGCTAGGTCCACTGTTTCCGATGTGACAGTGAAGTGGACATGTGAAGGGACACGTACGGCACAAAAGCGTACAGACTGACCTCGTGTGTTGACAGAGACCGCCGACAGTTGAAAAGGGTCGTAATGTATAATAGGCAGACATCTACCCAGACCATCACTCATGTTCGACACTGCCAAGAATTTCTGTATTTTCATAGCATAGTAAAGTTTTAGGTGGCGGTCTACCCTGGAATAGGAGAGAGGATAGTACAATAGAAACCCCTTACGTAGCTTTCCCCACCAGGATATATTACTTCCATTAACGTCAGAGCCTTTTATATGGTGACCAAGCCTAGAACAGGAAGAGGATAGTAGCAAAAACATTTCAACAGTGTTAGCAATTTGCACCAAATGCCTGTTCGGTCATTCTGAAGCTAAAGGAAAAATTATTAACATTACCTTTATCAAATTTTAAAAGGACTCATCCAATAACGCTTCGCTTGCGCACCATGTAAATAGCTATAAACAGCACTACATTTTGCTTTGCAAATAGTCCACTTTGTTCCCGTTTTTAACGACAAAGAGGTATGAGCCCCAGCTTGTAAGGGATTGGTTTACAGTGACAATGTCGATCAGCTGATGAAAATCAATGTTTATGTCCCTGTAATGGACGGCGGTCTACCATCCTTCGAATTCAAGCTGTGGATGCTACAACTGGCCGAGGAATAATTGGGAGGGATTTAGCATCTCTCAATCTGCCACAAACCTTAATTTTACGTAGTGATCCAACGGATAATTTGAAGCACTCCTGGTTTCGAAATCTTTCGGCGAACAGGAAGCTGATAACAACTTTGATACGAATGCCTACGAACCATGGTTCACTCCTTCCCACTTACACGGCGCAGGCTTCAAGAATAATCCTTTCTGTGACTGTCAGAAGAACGAAAATCAATCACTTGCTGTTTTGCTGCAGTTTCTTCGAGGCATAGGAGAACAGTTTACTGCAAAAACTTGGGAAATTGAAGATGAACTTTCCGACAGTTGGTTTTGTTTTATTACGTCATGACGATACTCAAATATAGGAAGTCCTTTTTTGTTGTCTACGTTGTAAAGTATACACAGGATTATCCCCTGATGATGTTACAAACTTTCAACAACGACAGAGAAGGGTAAATATATCTATTTGAGATAAGGGACCCTAGTCCGGAAACGACCGAGTTTAAAGGTATAAACGAAAATCTACTCACGTTCCACCTTAACCTGGCGCAACGCTCGAACTAAGTGCTCCAACTTCCGAACCCTGATCATGACATACTAAATTCACGCTGAATACTCCTCCGCAACCTCAGATAATTTCCCCTGTTGACGTAACGTAACTTGATGCCATAGAGACCGAAAGTCTTTATCGTGACAAAAAAATAAAAACACCTGCAGCCGTCCTTATGATTTTATTTTATATTGTAGCTACCAGTGTCAACGCTTCATTGCGTCATCTTCAGGCAGTTGATGGTTGGAGTGCTGACACATTATCTGCGAATCCAGTAATGCTGGCAACTGATGGGTTATGCATGGGGATCGTATCAACTTGTACCGCATCAAAACAGCCTGAAGATGACGCAATGAAGCGTTGAAACTGGTAACGACAAAATGAAATAAAATCATATGGATGGCTGTAGGTGTTTTTATTTTTTGTCACGATAGTAAACGGCCCTCGTCCCAGAGACGTCCTTTTTCATTTCCCTGCAGAAGTTTCACAAGCAGCTCCGTTTTCAACAGTTATTCAAAATGGCTTCCCTCCCAGCGTAACTGCAGACTGCCTATGGTAGGAAGAACAGGGCCAAAGAGACATTGAAAATTATTCCTGCTGTGAACTTTCTCTTTATTTTAACATAACACACTAAGTTAGATTTACTAAACATCTATTGAAGAAAAGGGGAATTGGCTATTAAGAAACAGAATAATTTACAATCATAAAACTCTATCAGATTGATTAATAGCAAAGAGATTAGATATAATAATAAAGACAGTAACAGTTAAATGAAAGAGCTAAAGATTTTATCTCGAAAGAAACTTTAAGACTTACAATTCAAAGTAGAAGTATACTCGGCAAATAACCACCATATAAGAAAATTACTTTACCGCCGGGTAGGGGAAGTGGGCAAGACATGCAAGAAAAGTATTCAGACGAAACTGATGTTAAATATTGCATCCTGAATGGTACAATTAGTCAGTGAAAAACTTCATGTATTAAGAGCTGTTAAGTCTCCTAGTCTTTGACCAGTTCAGAAACCAACAATGCATACAAGAAGTAAGATTAGTAACCATTCAGTTGACGAGCCACACATGTAAAAACACATTTAAGTAGCCTAATTAACAGAGGAATACAGAATTTAGTACACGATTGGGCCTAGCGTCCACTATATACCGAACGCCGCCGGACGACAGTCAAGGATACAGTAACCAAAAAAAAAGTAACTCATTTTTCAGTGAGTTAACAGATTCAAATCAATGACATTTGCAAGGCGGCCGAAAGATTAACATAGTTCCAAAAACAGGAAGTTCAACTGCCAACACAAACTGTAGCAAACTCGCGCCACGTAGGCAATGGCTAAACAAGTAACCGCCACGCGGAGCGGAACAATAAATCCCAAGCAAACGCGTTCGCTTGGCTAAAGAACCGCTAATACCAAATAGAACATAGGTTTTAGAATAACATTAGAGCCACGTGGAAAATAGTAGTAACAAACGAAAAATAATTAAGATAAGGACTCCCCACCCTTACAAACAATTAAAAAAACACAATTCCTACAACGCTTACGACTAGCATCTAACAATTTCTGCCGATGTGTCCTTCAGTCCTTCGCGGTGGATTACCTGCATAAACAATTCGCTGTTTACAATCATCGTCATTTCGAAAGAAACACTCGAGCTTTCGCCGGCTGACAGCGATGGCGGAGATAGTGTCGGAAGTTTGAGTGTTTTCTTGAAAATGATGTGGCTTGTAATCCGAGAAGAGTTCATTCAATTTCCGCCCATAATATCTGCAACAACAAAACAAGAATACATATCAACACCAATAAGCGATAGTCACACGAAAACAGCCCCGTCAAATTTCGACGGAACAAACGTAATTTTATTGGCATGAATTAACCCTAACCAAGTCTGTCACTGTTATCCAACACAATCTCCGGCTAACTAATGGCTCCACACTCTGATCAGTGACCTCTTTCTACGGAACAAGCCCACGCTCGCTTAAAGGCAATAGTTGCCTAGAATACCAGAAAGTGCCTGGCTGAATTGCACTCTGTCGCACGGCAACGTAGTTTCAATCCTTGTAGACATTCCATACAAGAAAAATAACTTGTTTAATCACTCAGGATCATCAACTACTGACTTGAGATACATTTTTGAACGCTATCTGCGCCTCAAGGGGCACACAACATCATCTATATCCACGAGGACTCTTCGATTTCGGGTTTCAAAGCGCTTCACGAAATTACTAAACGTTTAAATCTTTCATCCAACCAGAACCGGGAACCAAATTTTGTTATTCTCAGTGGCCTTTCGAGCCTCCACTTACAGCGCTTTTTTTAGGTGCTGCTTCCTGGCAACACTTCAGAAGTTCTCTGCCTCAGATGGTTTGTAGGTTGGTTGATTCGGGAGTGGGGTCTGAACAGCGAGGTCATCAGTCCCATTGGATTAGGGAAGGATGGGGAAGGAAGTCGGCCGTGCCTTTCGAAGGAACCATACCGGCATTTGCCTGAAGCGATTTAGGGAAATTACTGTCTCAGATGTCAGAAGACACTAGCCATCATGATAAAGTTACTCGTCAATAAAATCGACCTGGCTGACAGCTACCGCCATCCATCTAGGACGCTAAGGGAAAGATTGGCCATCATCTAGAGGACAAACAAGAAATCTCACCTTCTGAACAACACTAGCACACATGGGCGTCCAGGAAATGATATGTTACACAACACAATGTGCCCTTGGCGAAATGGTGAATTTTCGGAAATATGATTTCAACGTTCATTTAAAGCAAAATCTTAATATGGGCAAATGCCACATTTCGAATGGTTTCAGAGATAGAACACGCTTAATGTACATTTGTATTTGGGCTTGTGGCACGTGCTTACGTATCGTACATTAATACTAATCGCTGATGAATCCACTTTTACACGGAATGGGTTCAGCAACACACAATAATCATCGATGGTTGTATGAAAATGCACAGGCTGAAGTACATTTGTCGGTTAGTATCTGGGGTAGCATAATCACATTTTAACCGCACTTATCGTCATCGCTGGATTGGTCATGGCAGCACGATTAACTGGCCACCGAGATCCCCAGGGCGTACGCCTTAACAATTTTGTTTATATGTTGGATGTGAGGTCCGCCAGTTACGCAAAACACCGTTTTTCCTCTGTACCCAAACATGTTTCGGCACCACTGTGCCATCATCAGTGGGTTTTCGTTTTTATTTATTCTGCAATGAGAACATTTTTGTTAAATGATTATGAAATTGTGTGCATCATTAGTTCAAACAACACATCGTTTCATTTTGTAAATACCTTTGCATTTGGTATATATGAATTTTCTGGATCACTTGTGTGTTAATTACTGCAGGTAGCTAGTATGGCTGCATATGAAACAAAAACATATATGGAATCATTTATTCCGCCCAATATTACGGATGAGAGCTTAAATCGAGTAGAATTTAAAATTCAATTTAAAGAGTGCAATACAGACAAGAAGGTCGTAACCAGGAACATACACTACTGGCCATTAAACTTGCTACACCAAGAAGAAATGCAGATGATAAACGGGTATTCATTTGACAAATATATTATACTAGAACTGACATGTGATTACATTTTCATGCAATTTGGGTGCATAGATCCTGAGAAATCAGTACCCAGAACAACCACCTCTGGCCGTAATAACGGTCTTGATACGCCTGGGCATTGAGTCAAACAAAGCTTCGATGGCGTGTACAGGTACAGCTGCCCATGAAGGTTCAACACGATACCACAGTTCATCAAGAGGAGTGACTGGCGTATTGTGACGAGCCAGTTGCTCGGCCATCATTGACCAGACGTTTTCAATTGGTGAGAGATCTGGAGAATGTGCTGGCCAGGGCATCAGTCGAACATTTTCTGTATCCAGAAAGGCCCGTACAGGACCTGCAACATGCGGTCGTGCATTGTCCTGCTGAAATGTAGGGTTTCGCAATGATCGAATGAAGTGTAGAGCCACGGGTCGTAACGCATCTGTAATGTAACGTTCAACGTTCAAAGTGTCGTCAATGCGAACAAGAGGTGACCGAGACGTGTAACCAATGGCCCCCATACCATCACCCCGGGTCATACTCCAGTATGGCGATCAACAATACACGCTTCCAATGTACGTTCACCGAGATGTCGCTAAACACAGATGCGACCATCATGATGCTGTAAACGGAACCTGGATTCATCCGAAAAAATGACGTTTTGCCATTCGTGCACCCAGGTTCGTCGTTGAGTACACCATCGCAGGCGCTCCTGCCTGTGATACAGCGTCAACGGTAACCGCAGCCATGGTCTCCGAGCTGATAGTCCATGCTGCTGCAAACGTCGTCGAACTGTTCGTGCAGATGGTTGTTGTCTTGCAAACGTCCCCATCTGTCAGGAATCGATACGTGGCTGCACGATCCGTTACAGCCATGCGGTTAAGATGCCTGTCATCTCGACTGCTAGTGATACGAGACCGTAGGGATCCAGCACGGCATTCCGTATTACCATCCTGAACCCACCGATTCCATATTCTGCTAACAGTCATTGGATCTGGACCAACGCGAGCAGCAATGTCGCGATACGATAAACCACAATCGCGATAGGCTACAATCCGACCTTTATCAAAGTCGGAATCGTGATGGTACGCATTTCTCCTCCTTACACAGGAATCACAACTAGGTTCACCAGGCAACGCCGGTCAACTGCTGTTTGTGTATGAGAAATCGGTTGGAAACTTTCCTCATGTCAGCACGTTGTAGGTGTCGCCACCGGCGCCAGTCTTATGTGAATGAAAAAAATGGTTCAAATGGCTCTGAGCATTTTGGGACTTAGCATCTGTGGTCATCAGTCCCCTAGAACTTAGAACTACTTAAACCTGACTAACCTAAGGACATCACACACATCCATGCCTGAAGCAGGATTCGAACCTGCGACCGTAGCGGTCGCGCGGTTCCGGACTGAGCGCCTAGAACCGCTAGACCACCGCGGCCGGCTATGTGAATGAAACTGAAGTTAAAATCTTTTGGGTTATTAAGCCGCGTCCTGTTTCTTCTAAAATGTTGGACGTTCCGACCCCTTTGCTGGGATCTTTCTCAGGATCGTTTGGTGTCCGCTATTGCTAGAACACTACTGCTAAAATTTTAACTTCAGTGGCAACGACTACGAAAGCCTGCAGACTTGTGTGAATGCTCTGGAAAACTAATCATTTGCATAACACAGCATCTTCTTCCCGTCGGTTAAATTTCGCGTCTGTAGCACGTCATCTTCGTGGTGTGGCAATTTTAATGGCCAGTAATGTAATTTACACTTGAGAATAGCGGCAGGGAGTCGAAATTGCAATAATGGATTTTAGAAATAAATACACTTTTGCAGCAGAATTCCTGGCCCATCCGTAATTTAATAAAGTATTATTATACTCGTATATCACGAAGCAAGAATGCAGGTTATAGCGCCAAACTTCCCCAAATTCGAAGTTCGCTGCCAGATCACTCGGAGCATTGCTGTCGCTCTCTGTTTCTGTATCGTGGAGTGAGGTTTGCGCGTCTCATATTTTGCTGTTCTGTAGGTCACCGTGCACGACGAAAACGAGCGGGAATGACTCGACTGTATGCGTAGGACGACTGCAGCGCCACGACTGCACGCAGCGGCAGACGGCTGCGACTGCGCCGCTGCCGCTAGCGTGGCGTCCGTCCCGGCGCTTTGCTCCGGTTGTTTACCTGTTAGCGCCGTTCCCCAGGCAGCTATGCTCGGCACATCATCGCGCGTGAGGGAGCCGTTTGTGCGGCGCGGGTGGTGTGGGGGGAAGGGGAGCGCTGGAGGGTAAGCACGGTTGCGACGTGGGGGTGGTGGTGGGGGGAGTGGGGTGGAGGGGGGCTGCACGCGGCGCAGCCGCAATCAATATTCAGGGCGGCGGTAATGGGGCGCCCATTACCGGCGTCTGTTTGCGCGCAGCGTGGCTGCTGGCTGGGCTGCAGCGACGCGGGTCGCGGTGCCCGACACAATTACCACCGGCGTGTCCGACACGGCACGGCCGCCAGTCTGCGGGGAAGATTAAGCGGGTTGTTCCGCTGATCAAGTGCCGGTAAGCGCACGTCGCGAGCGTGTCGCTTCGGAGCGCCGTAAGCAAATAAAGAGGGAGCGCCGATTCACTTTATTCTGTTTCGAAGCTCCCAGGACTCAAATGGATCCAAGCACGACTCACAACGCGCGATCCTCCCTCATACCTTTACTTCAGCCAGTACCTCCCTCCTATTTCCCTTACTTCACAGCTCTCCTTGCAGACCTTTGTGAACTCTTAATGCGAGAAAAATGGTTCAAATGGCTCTTAGCACTACGGGACTTAACTTCTGAGGTCATCAGTCAAATGTTCAAATGTGTGTGAAATCTTATGGGACTAAACTGCTAAGGTCATCAGTCCCTAAGCTTACACTTTACTTAACCTAAATTATCCTAAGGACAAACACACACCCATGCGCGAGGGAGGACTCGAACCTCCGCCGGGACCAGCCGTACAGTCCATGACTGTAGCGCCTGAGACCGCTCGGCTAATCTCGCGCGGCGGTCATCAGTCCGCTAGAACTTAGAACTACTTAAACCTAACTAGCCTAAGGACATCACACATATCCATGCCCGAGGCATGATTCGATCCTGCGACCGTAGCGGTCCGCGGTTCCAAACTGTAGCGCCTAGAACCGCTCGGCCACTCAGGCCAGCTCACTCCGAGAAGAAAGGACATTGAGGAAAGGTAGCTTACCCTCAGTCCAATCCAACAAAGTTCCTTCCAGAATGAACTTCCCATTCTGCAGCGGACTGTACACTGTTTTGAAATATCCCTGCTCGTAAAAGCTATCTGCGAGATCGAGACTCGACAGATAACCTAGTCTTCTGTGATTAATTCTTTTACCGACTATCCGGAGTCAACCCACGAGCCGTGATCACATCTTTACATCTGTTGGTACCTCTGTCCTCGTTTCCCAACATCAAAGAAGTTTTCCTGCATATTTTCCGGAACTAGCACCTCCGCAAGGTACGGTGCTCAATAGGCTATATCACCACTAGCAAAAGGCACGATTCTCGGTTCGTGTACCAGTCAGAGGCGTTAATGTAGTAGAAAGATTCAACATACACCTCACTGCAGAGTGAAATATTTATTATGGAGGAATACCATCATTAGAACGTCCAGTCTCCCTACCGTGTTTGCCGAATTCAGAAACGAACCACGTACTTTGGCGCTAAACTCGAAAGTACTGATGAGCCAAAATATAATCACCGCCTTCTTAATACACCACTGGCCATTAATATAGCTACACCACGAAGATGACGTGCTACAGCCGCGAAATTTAACCGACAGGAAGAAGATGCTGTGATATGCAAGTGATTAGCTTTTCAGAGCATTCACACAAAGTTGGCGCCGGTGGCGACACCTACAACGTGCTGACATGAGGAAAGTTTCCAACCGATTTCTCATACACAAACAGCAGTTGACCGGCGTTGCCTGGTGAAACGTTGTTGTGATGCCTCGCGTGAGGAGGAGAAATGCGTACCATCACGTTTCCGACTTTGATAAAGGTCGGATTGTAGCCTATCGCGATTGCGGTTTATCGTATCGCGACATTGCTGCTCGCGTTGGTCCAGATCCAATGACTGTTAGCAGAATATGGAATCGGTGGGTTCAGGAGGGTAATACGGAACGCCGTGATGGGTCCCAACGGCCTCGTATCACTAGCAGTCGAGATGACAGGCATCTTATCCGCATGGCTGTAACGGATCGTGCAGTCACGTCTCGATCCCAGAGTCAACAAATGGGGACGTCTGCAAGACAACAACCATATACACGAACAGTTCGACGACGTTTGCAGCAGCATGGACTATCAGCTCGGAGACCATGGCTGCGGTTACCCTTGACGCTGCATCACAGACAGGAGCGTCTGCGACAGTGTACTCAACGACGAACCTGGGCGCACGAATGCTAAACGTCATTTTTTCAGATGAATCCAGGTTCTATTTACAGCATCATAATGGTCACATCCGTGTTTGGCGACATCGCGGTGAACGCACATTGGAAGTGTGTATTCGTCATCGCCACACTAGCGTATCACCCGGCGTGATGGTGTGGGGTGCCATTGGTTACACATCTCGGTCACCTCCTGTTCGCATTGACAGCACTTTTAACAGTGGACGTTACATTTCAGATGTGTTGCGACCCGTGGCTCTACCCTTCATTCAATCTCTGCGAAACCCTACACTGCGGCAGGATAATACACGAACGCATATTGCAGGTCCTGTACGGGCCTTTCTGGATACAGGAAATGTTTGACTGCTGCCCTGGCCAGCACATTCTCCAGATCTCTCACCAACTGAAAACGTCTGGTCAATGGTGGCCGAGCAACTGGCTCGTCACAATGCGCCAGTCACTACTCCTGATGTGCTGTGGTATCGTGTTGAATCTGCATTGGCCGCTGTACCTGTTTGACTCAATGCCCAGGCGTATCAAGGCCGTTATTATGGCCAAAGGTGCTTGTTCTGGGTACTGATTTCTCAGGATCTATTCACCCAAATTGCATGAAAATGTAATCACATGTCAGTTCTAGTATAATATATTTGTCCAATGAATACCCGGTCATCATCTGCATTTCTTTTGATGTAGCAATTTTAAGGACCAGTGGTGTAGTATGCTGGTCTAGCTTTGGAACGCTATGCAGTAGCGATCCTCCGTGGCGGAGATTCGTCAAGTCCTTAGTATCTTTTCCAAGGCATGTAGTACCAGATGTCTAGGCACAGGCCGCGCCAGTAGTGTGTGGGCGTGAATCTGGTGTCTGATACTTTCCCAGATGTGTTCAGGCCGGTCCAAATCAGGCGAATTTGCTGGTCAAGTTTATCTATTGGGCTCCTCAAGTCACTGCAGTACGATCTGGTGGAAGATGCCATCGCCGTCTTGGGAGACATCAAACATGAATGGACGCAGGTGGTACTCGGTAATATTGACGGAGTTCATAGCTGTCATGGTGCCTATGCTTACTACCACAGATCCCATGTAAGCCCGTGTCCCCCGCAACATAACATATGCTCAGAGCTCTGCGTCTGTGACACGATATTTGGTTCCAGCTGACTCCTCGTGGACGGGGGCTTATCAGGACTTTATCATCGACCTGGTCTAACAAGGAACTTGATTAACCCAACCAGGCAAAACATTTTCACTGATCCACGTTCCAAACTCAAGGACCCCCGTGCCCACTGCAACTCTGACAGTTTCGTTGGGTTAATATGGGAACACATAGTGGTCACCTACAGTGGACCCAGATTTTCAGTAATGTGCACCGAACGGTGTGTCCCTAAACACTTAAGCCTGAACCAGCACTGTACTCAAATCAGCCACACATCGTCGCCTACCCTGCTTTACAGAGCTGGTGTGCCTCCTCCCTCCAAGTTCTGTGATGAAGGGTGGACGTCCAACACCTTGTCGCCTACTTTTGGCCACATGATCCTTCAAAGACTTCCCACAGGTACTCACCTCAGTAGCACCCCAACAGTCGACCAGGTTCGTAGTTTCCGAGATACTCGTTCCCTGCCGGCCGAAGTGGCCGTGCGGTTAAAGGCGCTGCAGTCTGGAACCGCGAGACCGCTACGGTCGCAGGTTCGAATCCTGCCTCGGGCATGGATGTTTGTGATGTCCTTAGGTTAGTTAGGTTTAACTAGTTCTAAGTTCTAGGGGACTAATGACCTCAGCAGTTGAGTCCCATAGTGCTCAGAGCCATACTCGTTCCCAGACACAGCCCATAACAACCTGCCCTTTGTCAAGTGGCAGCAGATTTACCCATTTGTTGCTCATATTGTTGGCAGAGTGACACCAACCCGCCAGGGTAGTCGAGCGCGCTAACTCGCTGCTTCCTGGAATCGGGTAGGCGCGCCAGTGCGCCGGCCAGCCTGGATGTGGTTTTCAGGCGGTTTTCCACATCCCGCTAGGTGAATAGTGGGCTGGTCCCCACGTTCCGCCTAAGTTGCACGCGTCACAGGCATTTGAAACACGTCCGCACTATTTCACGGTTCACACTAGACGCAGACAGTTGGGGTACACTGATTCCGTCCTGGCGGGTACGGGGTGGCGGCACGAAGTTCATCCGGCCATTCCTAACACTAACACTGCCAAATCCATAGTAACCACGCCGACCCTTTGATCGCTGCGGGACTAAGGCGCAAGCGAAAGAAGAAAGAAAGAAGAAGATTGTCGGCAGAGTGACACCCTATTCGTCTCTGCTCTACTGTTTTGGCTCTTGAAGATATGTAGGCGCAGGTATACACATCATATCACGGCGCTGTAACCAAATAAAGAGGGAGAACCGACACCCTTAATTTCACGGTAATATGTTTTAGGAGCCCCATTACTAAACAGGTAACACAGTATAATTTAGAATATTCTGGCACTACACATCCTCACAGCTTCACTGCTGTCAGCACATTTCTCCTACTTTCTCAATGCTGAAGAAACCCCTGATGCATATTTTACAAGGTAGGATAGCTCAGAAGAGAAGAGTACTCCTTGCGAAAGCCATGATTCAGATTCGAGTTCTAGTATACATAGCCGCATTAACCTAGCAGGAAGTTTCAATTCGACACGTACTCTGCTTCAGTGTGAAAGATTCCTTACAGAAGAATGCCATCATTAGAACACCCAATTTTTTTGTATGCTTTTCCGAATTCGGCAACGACCGGTGGTCCTTTGGCACTATACTCGGATACGGATGGTTTTAATCCTAGCCATGGAATGAATTTTCAACAACACAGATTTGTCGGCAAGGGGAAGTATCGTGCGTCAATGTCTGGAGTTAATTCCATAATTTCTCTGCAGTGCATCATGGAATCAATAAACACGTGATGATACGAGAACTATTTTGTTGCAATATTCAACCGCCTTCTCAGTACACATATATGGCTAATTACGTATTGAGATACGTGGGTTCATCCTTAAACATAGCACGACGCACAGTCTCAACGAGCAAGGAGTGGAGAAAATCTGGCTGAGCAACATATTGCAGAACTAGTTAATGGCAAAATTGGATTCATATGGAGGGATATTTTTTGGGTGATATAGATGAAAATGTCTCACGTGGAACACTCACCGCAACACTACTCTTCGAATCGTCCATCGCACTAACAACAGCATATGTTCTTGCAAACTGAATCGTTTGCTAAGTGCACCAATGTCTCATCGTTGAAGTCGGATGTGCATGCTTATCTCCTGTTTCCTGCTACATCTTTCCTTTGTTACAACGAACCTGTCGCTCGCAACAGCCTGTCTCCTGATGTAAACACTAACCTTTATGAATGACATCCATTGCGATATAGTTCCTTGTAAAGGCTTTTAGCAGCGAGGACATTGCCGTGAAGTTTCTCATGAGTCAGGTAAATGTCTGCAAGGTTAACAAAGCTGAACGAATTCTGAGCCGTTTTGAGGTGAGGTATCATAGTTGAGTAACGGCCCAGTTACCAAGGATGTTCACTCGTTTAACCAATGGGACGACGGAATATCGTGCGGACGAAATGCTAAAACAAAATAAAGCAGTATGGATTGTCAGCTTTTAAACAATCTATTGTTTTTATCGCTTTCAGTCTGGAAGTTGATTTATTGTAGCTCTCTTCAATAGCCTATCTCGTGCAAGTCTGCTCCTCTATGCATAACTTCTGCTGCACATACCCATTTGAATCTGTTCATTCATTCCTAGGTGTCCCTCAGCAGATAATACCCATCAAATTCCCCTCGAATAATAAGGTGACGATACCTCGTTGCCTCAGTATTTGTTCTATAAATCTGTCTATTCTCTTAGACAAGTTGCTGTATAAAACACTTTTGTTGTCTAACCATTTTATGTTCATCATTCTTTTGTAACACACCATTTTTAAAGCATCTATTCTCTTCTTGTCTGAAATCTAATCGGCAAAAGTCGAAGTGTTCATTTCTTATCCCTGAACTTCCATTCCGTTTCAAAATTTCTCTCTGATTCCCGTTACTTCTTACTCTATGTGTAGACTGAATAATGTGGGGGATAAGATGCAACGCTGTCTCATTTCCTTCTCGGTTACTGTTTACCTTTGATCTCCATCATCTACTGTAACTGCAGTCTGATTTCCGTTCAGATTGTACATAACATTTCGCAAGCTGTAGTTTATTTTTGGTAACTTCAGAATTCCAAGGAGTGCCTTTCAGTGAACATTGCCTAAAACTTTCTTCTAAATCCAAAAATAATGTAAAGTTGGTTTTCTTTTCTTCAGTCTAACTTTTTTTGAGATATGTAGTCCGTCCATTAATGCCTTACATATTTCTTAATTATTCTGTAACCCAAACTAATCTTTCCCAGGTAGCGCTTTACCACATGTTACATTATACTGCCAACGATTACTGTTAGTGTTTTGCAGATGCAGCCTCCTCAACTGACAAATGTAAACGATGGATGTACTTAATGGATGGCCCACGGTAAATAATTTTAGTTTTGTTACTATGAGGTTGAGATTATGTTTACGCTAATAAAACTTGTAGAAAACTGTTCTGCTCACATTGCCATTACTGAAAAACCTAACACAATTTTATTTCTTACAAGTTACACCATACAAACGGTTTCTATCATTGGCAATGCGTTTTTGAAGATGTTCGCGGTACCTCCTCATTACGTTTTCCGTAACTTGTTGAGGAATGGCGTCTATCTCTTCCTCAATTTCGCCATTCAGGTAAACAGTATTGTGTAATCGTAGTCAAATACTTTGTTCTTGATATGATCTCAAAAAACTGGAATATCAGATGTTTGCGCCGATCATGGGATATCGTTTAACCGTAAGAGTAATCGACGTGGAAATTGGCGTCTCAGTGTTTCCTTTGAATTACGTGAGCTATTGTCGCATATTACTGAAACCGTCTCACGTACAGACGGAAAAGTCGTTAATCTTGGCCAGGTACCGTAATTGACAATCACTAGCCGTCCTTTGTTGTATTTAAAAAAATATGGGTCAATGATTCCAGTGGACTGTCCAATAGCACTCCGGACGACGACCTTTGGGCTATCCCTGGCCTTTTCATGAGTGAGCTAAGGGCTTGTGTCTCAGTATTATTGAGAGTTTTGTTTATTGACAAATCCATTCATAGGAAAATTTGTCTCATCAAACACCACAAGATACGACAGAAAAGTGCCATCCTTGTCGTTCTGTCCAGTAGTGCAAAAACTGAACCTACCCATTTTATCTTCCACCTGTAACTGTTGTGGCACTTGCAGCTTATAAAAATGAAATATTAATCTGTAATGGCGACCAGCAGATCGCTGTGGGATTCGTTCCAGGGTTACCCGAACTTATCGGATATTTTCCGGCTTTCGTGCTGTCATTTTAGGTCACTTATGTATCACATTGGTAACAAAGTCTGTCTCAAGCTGTTGTTTTATCAACCTGGATAATGTCCTCGTGTCTGTAACGCGGAAATGGCGGTCTCTTCCACAGCGGATTGCGCATTTTACAGCCGCAACGTTCTGCCAACAGAGCACTCTTTCACTGCTCAGTACGCATCTGCGGTGGCCAGCGTTCCATACTGAGCAGTGATATGCTACATGAGACAGATTAAATGGCTTAGACACCACGAGCACATTTATGCGTTAGCAGAGTGGCCTATTGAAAATGCTACATTTCCCGTGGCCCACGAACTGTAGCAGTCAGTCTTGGAGGAACTTGATATTTAGGCAACTTGCATAACACGACTGGAGAAGATGAAGCATAAAAACTAGGCGCTACTCAAGCAACATCCCGTGCCACTTCAGGACAGCGACGTCAAAGGACATCTTCAGCCCGTGTATTCTTGATTCCCGTTTCCAGATCGTAAGCCACTGGTCTAAAAATGTTTCATCTACATCTACATCTACATGACTACTCTGCAATTCACATTTAAGTGCTTGGCAGAGGGTTCGTCGAACCACAACCATACTATCTCTCCACCATTCCACTCCCGAACAGCACGCGGGAAAAACGAACACCTAAACCTTTCTATTCGAGCTCTGATTTCTCTTATTTTATTTTGATGATCATTCCTACCTATGTAGGTTGGGCTCAACAAAATATTTTCGCATTCGGAAGAGAAAGTTGGTGACTGAAATTTCGGAAATAGATCTCGCCGCGACGAAAAACGACTTTGCTGTAATGACTTTCATCCCAATTCGCGTATCATATCTGCCACACTCTCTCCCCTATTACGTGATAATACAAAACGAGCTGCCCTTTTTTGCACCCTTTCGATGTCCTCCATCAATTCCACCTGGTAAGAATCCCACACCGCGCAGCAATATTCTAACAGAGGACGAACGAGTGTAGTGTAAGCTGTCTCTTTAGTGGACTTGTTGCATCATCTAAGTGTCCTGCCAATGAAACGCAACGTTTGGCTCGCCTTCCCCACAATGTTATCTATGTGGTCTTTCCAACTGAAGTTGTTCGTAATTTTAACACCCAGGTACTTAGTTGAATTGACAGCCTTGAGAATTGTACTATTTATCGAGTAATCGAATTCCAACGGATTTCTTTTGGAACTCATGTGGATCACCTCACACTTTTCGTTATTTAGCGTCAACTGCCACCTGCCACACCATACAGCAATCTTTTCTAAATCGCTTTGCAACTGATACTGGTCTTCGGTTGACCTTACTAGACGGTAAATTACAGCATCATCTGCGAACAACCTAAGAGAACTGCTCAGATGGTCACCCAGGTCATTTATATAGATCAGGAACAGCAGAGGTCCCAGGACGCTTCCCTGGGGAACACCTGATATCACTTCAGTTTTACAAGATGATTTGCCGTCTATTACTACGAACTGCGATCTTCCTGACAGGAAATCACGAATCCAGTCGCACAACTGAGACGATACCCCATAGGCCCGCAGCTTGATTAGAAGTCGCTTGTGAGGAACGATGTCAAAAGCTTTCCGGAAATCTAGAAATACGGAATCAACTTGAGATCCCCTGTCGATAGCGGCCATTACTTCGTGCGAATAAAGAGCCTAGCTGCGTTGCACAAGAACGATGTTTTCTGAAACCATGCTGATTACGTATCAATAGATCGTTCCCTTCGAGGTGATTCATAATGTTTGAATACAGCATATGCTCCAAAACCCTACTGCAAACCGACGTCAATGATATAGGTCTGTAGTTAGATGGATTACTCCTACTACCCTTCTTAAACACTGGTGCGACCTGCGCAATTTTCCAATCTGTAGGTACAGATCTATCGGTGTTTAGCGGATCTCCCACTGCGTGCTGTGGAACTTTTAAAATGCTGATGACTTTCACTGAATCTAGATGTGTACGATCTTATAGAAGTATGTAAAAATGCAATCCACAGCGATCAAGCCTTCCAAACTGGACACGCGGTGACTCTTCAAAGCCGTGTGCACAATGCGTGATGTTCCTGGCCTGGCTTATACCTAGGCGGGTGAAGAGGCTTGATGAGACGTTGGTTATATACCACTGTGTCCTCTGACCGGGATGTAAAGAGTACTCCACATCTTCGTCAACATTTTTTAATGCTTGTATCGGTGCTATAAAATAATAATTTAAAGTAAAGAACCTCTGCTTCGTTATGTAATGTGTCATTTGGTAACACACTAGAAATTAATTTATTTGTAGGATCTACACTACATACCATAGTATAATTTAGCGAAGTAAGGTTTCTCGTTTATTGGAACATATAAATATATGTAACAGAGGTCTACACATACTGGATCATAAAACTGCTTTCCTTGGTTGTATTGTGTCTTATACAATTAAATTTTAAATAGCAAGTTAAAGGCGATTCCACAGCGAGTATTCGGTCGAGGTATTGCTGATGACTTAAGAAATCTGCGGGGAGAAATATGATTACCACAAGGTTAAGGAAACACCTCTTAGGAATCTTAACAACAATATGTCGAAAAGGTAACAAAACAACCTCTCACACTACAAAGAGCAGTTTTTTTCGCCTGCCATTTTGCTAGATACCGTATCAAGTTTAACAGTATGGAAGCCACAATGACTCCCAAACGATAGTAACATGAGCTTCATAATCGAATACTTGTTCTGACCATCTCTCATCACTTTCCAGAACAGGAGATAACATTATTCTGCCCATAAATTGAAATTTCGCTAAATTAAACTCGCCTCAGTTACGTTTACACTTCTAATAAAGGTTAATAAATAAAATAATAATACCAGGGAAGGAATGTTGCTAATCACCATATAGCGGAGACGATGAGCCGCGATAGGCACAATAGAAAGGTTCACACAATCATAGCTTTCGGCCATTAAGGCCTTTGTCAGCAGTAGACACACATAAACACACACGCACACTCACTCACGCAAACGCAACTTGCACACACGTCTGCAGTCTCAGAGAACTGAAATTGAGTGTAGTTTCAGCGCTCTGAGACTGCAGACGTGTGTGCAAGTTGCGTTTGCGTGAGTGAGTGTGCGTGTGTGTATGTGTATGTGTGTCTACTGCTGACAAAGGCCTTAATGGCCAAAAGCTATGATTGTGTGAATCTTTTTATTGTGCCTATCGCGATCAGCATCTCCGCTGTATGGTGAGTAGCTACTTTCCTTCTCTGGTATTGTTACATTCCATCCTGGATTTTCCATCAATAAAGTGATTTATGAATAATAGTTAATTACAATAAAACAATAACAAATGATAAATAAAATAATTATTGACTAATAGACTAACAATAATTTCGTGTGACTGAATGGCTTTACGCAAGTCTTCCAATTGGACGCCATTTCGGCATGCTGCGTGTCTCTAACGTGCTCCACTTACCCAGCTCCGGAAAGGAGACCTATATTTTAACGTGAAATGCGGACCACGTCTCGTTTCTGCCGAATTTCCACATCAATGAGAGGCGAATGCTAGGTGAAAAGGCAGGATGAAAAATTCGCACTTCGGCCAATATTCAATTCCACGACCGTCTGAATTTCAGTCATACACTTTACCGCTATATCACCAAACCCTACAATTAACTATTAATAAATGTAACACATAGAAACCTCGTGTGATATCAAGACTCAGGATCAGTGAACACCAACAGTGCAACTGTTCCGTAATTTCCTGAACATTTGCACAACCCACTCCTGTACTTTGTAAGTGATATGGGCGCTGCAAACTAACTGACTCTCTTCAATTCCAACAGTATCTTCGTAAGCACTACATACCTATGGTTAAACTGAAATTTAAAACCTCATTGTTTCCTTGGTGCTTTCCAACTACGTGGTATAATACATATCCGATCCTAAGGTGCGTTACTGAATTGTCGAGTCACAAAACATGTCAGTATAACGGGCCACTATCGAAGTGCTCTTATATCGATAGTTGTAAAAGTGAAGTGTAATCACCGCAGACGGAGATGTATTGGGTTCGACAGAAAAAAGATACACACGTGCTAGACATACACTCTAAGCCAAGAGAGAGAGAGAGAGAGAGAGAGAGAGAGAGAGAGAGAGAGAGACCCACCTCGAAGGAATTAGCCGAATGAGACGGAAATCGATAGAAGTGATTTACACGTACAGACAGTCAAGTGATTACAATTTAAGAAAAATTTGATGATTTTTTTTCAACAAAGAGCTTCACAAATTGAGCAAATCAATAACACGTTGGTCCACCTCTGGCCCTTACGCAAGAAGTTATTCGGCTTGGCACTGATTGATAGGGTTGTTGCATGTTCTCCTGAGGGATACCCTGCCAAATTCTGTCTTAATTGGTGCGTCAGATAGCTAAAATCCCGAGATGGTTGAAGAGCCTTGCCTACAGTGCTCGGAACGTTCTTGGTAGGAACAGGCCCGGCGACGTACAAACTCTCACCGTACGCGGAAGGGCGTTATGTTGCTGAAATGTAAGCCAAGGATGGCTTGCCATGAAGGGCGACAAAACGGGTCGTAGAATATCTTCGAGATACCGCTGTGCTTTATGTGCCGCGAATTACAACCAAAGGAGTGCTGCTGTGTAGAGAAATGGCAGCCCAGGCCATCACTCCTGGATGTCGAGGCTATCGCGGGCGACAGTCAGGTTGCTATCCTGCCACTGTTCAGTGTGTTCAGGGAGACAATGAAAAATATTTTACAAAACTTCAAAACTACATCAGTCGATTAAAATGTACTAAGTTATTTAGGGTAAGTTGTTATTCAATGTGTGGTAAAATTTGCCAAACAATTTAGCGTCTAGTTTCCAGACGAGTGAGAGACGAAATTAGCACCTGTGGGTTCAAATGGCTCTGAGCACTATGGGACTTAACATCTGTGGTCATCAGTCCCCTAGAACTTAGAACTACTTAAACCTAACTAACCTAAGGACATCACACACATCCATGCCCGAGGCAGGATTCGAACCTGCGACCTTAGCGGTCACGCGGTACCTGACTGAAGCGCCTAGAACCGCACGGCCACACCGGCTGGCCAGGACCTGTTGCACCAGTATGATGGTGACTGTGAGGAAGGTTCATTTATATGAACGAAGACGTTATAGTCGCAACAATACGTCTGTGGTGAGGCAAATGCTGGTTAGGACCTTCCCATCGAGGCAGTGCCATCCGATCAGTATGGTTTCCTCAGAATACGCTTTTCCCCAAGGAAGTGTTATAGGCCCTCTATTGTTCCTGATCTATATTAACGACGTAGGAGACAATCTGAGTAGCCGTCTTAGATTGTTTGCAGATGATGCTGTCATTTACCATCTTGTAAAGTCATCAGATGATCAAAACGACTTGCAAAATGATTTAGATAAGATATCTTTATGGTGTGAAAAGTGGCAGTTGATCCTGAATAATGAAATGTGTGAAGTTATTCACATGAGTACTAAAAGAAATCAGCTAAATTTCGATTACGCGATAAGTCACACAAATCTGAAGGCTGTAAATTCAGCTAAATACTTAGGGATTACAATTACAAATACTCTACATTGGAGCGATCACATAGATAATATCGTGGGTAGAGCAAACCAAAGACTGCGATTCATTGGCAGAACACTTAGAAGATGCAACAGGTCTACTAAAGAGACTGCTTACACCCCGCTTGTCCGCCCTGTTCTGGAGTACTGCTGTGCGGTGTGGGATCCGCATCAGGTGGGACTGACGGATGACATACAAAAAGTACAAAGAAGGGCAGCTCGTTCTGTATTATCGCGAAATAGGGGAGATAGTGTCACAGAGATGATACGTAAATTGGAGTGGCAATCATTAAAATAAAGGCGTTTTTCGTTGCGACGGGATCTTCTAATGAAATTTCAATCACCAGTTTTCTCCTCCGATTGTGAAAGCATTCTGTTGACACCCACCTACATAGGGAGAAATGATCATCACGATAAAATAAGAGGAATCAGGGCTCGCACAGAAAAACTGAAGTGCTCGTTCTTCCCGCACGCCGTTTGAGAGTGGAACGGTAGAGAGACAGCTCGAAGGTGGTTCATTCAACCCTCTGCCAGGCACTTTATTGTGAATAGCAGAGTAATCACGTAGATGTAGATGTAGACCTAGTCTTACTAACAACAGAAAAAAAGTACCCATCCAACCAGAACGCTGTTTCCCTGCTGAAACCAAGTCTTTAAATACACTCCTGGAAATGGAAAAAAGAACACATTGACACCGGTGTGTCAGACCCACCATACTTGCTCCGGACACTGCGAGAGGGCTGTACAAGCAATGATCACACGCACGGCACAGCGGACACACCAGGAACCGCGGTGTTGGCCGTCGAATGGCGCTAGCTGCGCAGCATTTGTGCACCGCCGCCGTCAGTGTCAGCCAGTTTGCCGTGGCATACGGAGCTCCATCGCAGTCTTTAACACTGGTAGCATGCCGCGACAGCGTGGACGTGAACCGAATGTGCAGTTGACGGACTTTGAGCGAGGGCGTATAGTGGGCATGCGGGAGGCCGGGTGGACGTACCGCCGAATTGCTCAACACGTGGGGCGTGAGGTCTCCACAGTACATCGATGTTGTCGCCAGTGGTCGGCGGAAGGTGCACGTGCCCGTCGACCTGGGATCGGACCGCAGCGACGCACGGATGCACGCCAAGACCGTAGGATCCTACGCAGTGCCGTAGGGGACCGCACCGCCACTTCCCAGCAAATTAGGGACACTGTTGCTCCTGGGGTATCGGCGAGGACCATTCGCAATCGTCTCCATGAAGCTGGGCTACGGTCCCGCACACCGTTAGGCCGTCTTCCGCTCACGCCCCAACATCGTGCAGCCCGCCTCCAATGGTGTCGCGACAGGCGTGAATGGAGGGACGAATGGAGACGTGTCGTCTTCAGCGATGAGAGTCGCTTCTGCCTTGGTGCCAATGATGGTCGTATGCGTGTTTGGCGCCGTGCAGGTGAGCGCCACAATCATGACTGCATACGACCGAGGCACACAGGGCCAACACCCGGCATCATGGTGTGGGGAGCGATCTCCTACACTGGCCGTACACCACTGGTGATCGTCGAGGGGACAGTGAATAGTGCACGGTACATCCAAACCGTCATCGAACCCATCGTTCTACCATTCCTAGACCGGCAAGGGAACTTGCTGTTCCAACTGGACAATGCACGTCCGCATGTATCCCGTGCCACCCAACGTGCTCTAGAATGTGTAAGTCAACTACCCTGGCCAGCAAGATCTCCGGATCTGTCCCCCATTGAGCATGTTTGGGACTGGATGAAGCGTCGTCTCACGCGGTCTGCACGTCCAGCACGAACGCTGGTCCAACTGAGGCGCCAGGTGGAAATGGCATGGCAAGCCGTTCCACAGGACTACATCCAGCATCTCTACGATCGTCTCCATGGGAGAATAGCAGCCTGCATTGCTGCGAAAGGTGGATATACACTGTACTAGTGCCGACATTGTGCATGCTCTGTTGCCTGTGTCTATGTGCCTGTGGTTCTGTCAGTGTAATCATGTGATGTATCTGACCCCAGGAATGTGTCAATAAAGTTTCCCCTTCCTGGGACAATGAATTCACGGTGTTCTTATTTCAATTTCCAGGAGTGTAGATTCCAACATTTATGGCTCTTGAAGCCATGATTCCTTCACTATTAGCCCATCCTCTGAGTTGAAGCAAGCAGCTGGCATCATTATAATGTACTGATCGGTGTGTGTGACCCGGAAACGCAGCATATATCGTTTTCACATGGCACCACAGATGGTTGACGCCACTATTTGGGTGATGTGGAATCAGCGAAGTTGACTTCCGCTCTGACTGGCTGCTAGAGTACTGCATGCGCACTAAAACCAACAATTCTGTTACAAATTATTTAATTTGTGTAATTACGCTGGTATGTGAAACTTAAGAACGAAATGAATTTCGATGATGTATCATGGCCAAGTAACATAGCTCCATGAAATTTGGACCATACACACAATGAAATGCTACAGTGTGATACAGAAGATGATTGAAATAGATTCGCAATGACACGAACAGAAATGACACTTTTATTCACACGCAATAATTACATTGGATTCGCCGTAATCCATGATGGCCCGCAGGACATACCAGAGGTGGGACAAGGTTCTTAATACCGTGTGTGATCACCACGGACGGCAGTACATGTGCTGCAGCGCGCTCTCATGCCTGGCCACAAGGTGTTATGGATCTACTGTCAAGTATTCCATTCCTCCACCAGGGAAGTTGACAACTGCTGGTTGGTCTGTGGTTCAAAAGGTTCAAATGGCTCTGATCACTATGGGACTGAACGTCTGAGGTCATCAGTCCCCTAGACTTAGAACTACTTAAACCTAACTAACCGAAGGACATCACACACATCCATGCCCGAGGCAGGGTTCGATCCTACGACCGTTGGAGAATGGTCGTTGGTGCAAGTGGATGTGTCGCAGTTCGTTTCCCCAATGCATCCCACACGTGCTCGATGAGGTTTAAGTCAGGAAAAAGGGCAAGAAAGTCCATTTGCTGAATATCCTTTCATTCCAAGAGCTGCACCACGAGCACTTTTAGATGAGGTCGAGCATTTCATGAATAAAAAAGAAGTCATGGCCGAACGCTTCCATGAAAAGACGCACGCAAGGTTGTATCACAGTGCCACAAGAGCGTTAACCGGTGGTTGTATCGTGTTCAAAGATTTGGATGTCAGTACGCCTATGCAACATCATGCTACCCCACAAAATGACACCTGGACCTCGAAAAGGATCTTTCACAGAACTGCCTGGCGTACCCTCCCATGGCGGGTGGGTACACATAATGTACCCGTGTACATAAAAGTAAGGGTCACTAGTATCCCTTAGAAGTCAATAATTAAAAGCGTTGTTGCTATGTAAGTACACTACGCAACAAAATTAAAGGATCACTTTTTCGAAACCACGTAATTGTCTCCCATGGCAACGCGTAAGGTTGACATATTCTCAAAAATGCCTATATTCTTCAAATTCGGATACTGGATTGTAAGGCGTACCCAGAAGCAGATATAGAATCAGATCACAATATAGTAGTGATGAAGAGTAGGCTGAAGTTCAAGACATTAGTGAGGAGGAATCAATACGCAAAGAAGTGGGATACGGAAGTACTAAGGAATGACGAGATACGTTTGAAGTTCTCTAACGCTATAGATACAGCAATAAGGAATAGCGCAGTAGGCAGTACAGTTGAAGAGGAATGGACATCTCTAAAAAGGGCCATCACAGAAGTTGGGAAGGAAAACATAGGTACAAAGAACGTAGCTGCGAAGAAACCATGGGTAACAGAAGAAATACGTCAGTTGACTGATAAAAGGAGGAAGTGCAAACATGTTCCGGGAAAATCAGGAATACAGAAATACAAGTCGCTGAGGAATGAAATAAATAGGAAGTGCAGGGAAGCTAAGACGAAATGGCTGCAGGAAAAATGTGAAGACATCGAAAAAGATATGATTGTCGGAAGGACAGACTCAGCATACAGGAAAGTCAAAACAACCTTTGGTGACATTAAAACCAACGGTGGTAACATTAAGAGTGCGACGGGAATTCCACTGTTAAATGCAGAGGAGAGAGCAGATAGATGGAAAGAATACATTGAAAGCCTCTATGAGGGTGAAGATTTGTCTGATGTGATAGAAGAAGAAACAGGAGTCGATTTAGAAGAGATAGGGGATCCAGTATTAGAATCGGAATTTAAAAGATCTTTGAAGGACTTACGGTCAAATAAGGCAGAAGGGATAGATAACATTCCATCAGAATTTCTAAAATCATTGGAGGAAGTGGCAACAAAACGACTATTCACGTTTGTGTGTAGAATATATGAGTCTGGCGACATACCATCTGACTTTCGGAAAAGCATCATCCACACAATTCCGAAGACGGCAAGAGCTGACAAGTGCGAGAATTATCGCACAATCAGCTTAACAGCTCATGCATCGAAGCTGCTTACAAGAATAATATACAGAAGAATGGAAAAGAAAATTGAGAATGCGCTAGGTGACGATCAGTTTGGCTTTAGGAAAAGTAAAGGGACGAGAGAGGCAATTCTGACGTTACGGCTAATAATGGAAGCAAGGCTAAAGAAAAATCAAGACACTTTCATAGGATTTGTCGACCTGGAAAAAGCGTTCGACAGTATAAAATGGTGCAAGCTGTTCGAGATTCTGAAAAAAGTACAACAACCACGAGGGAATAATAAGAGTGGACGATCAAGAACGAAGTGCTCGTATTAAGAAGGGTGTAAGACAAGGCTGTAGCCTTTCGCCCCTACTCTTCAATCTGTACATCGAGGAAGCAATGATGGAAATAAAAGAAAGGTTCAGGAGTGGAATTAAAATACAAGGTGAAAGGATATCAATGATACGATTCGCTGATGACATTGCTATCCTGAGTGAAAGTGAAGAAGAAGTAAATAATCTGCTGAACGGAATGAACAGTCTAATGAGTACACAGTATGGTTTGAGAGTAAATCGGAGAAAGACGAAGGTAATGAAAAGTAGTAGAAATGAGAACAGCGAGAAACTTAACATCAGGATTGATGGTCACGAAGGGAGAGACGGGAAGTTAAGGAATTCTGCTACCTAGGCAGTAAAATAACCAATGGCGGACGGAGCAAGGAGGACACCAAAAGCAGACTCGCTATGGCAAAAAATGCATTTCTGGCCAAGAGAAGTCTACTAATATCAAATACCGGCCTTAATTTGAGGACGAAATTTCTGAGGATGTACGTCTGGAGTACAGCATTGTATGGTAGTGAAACATGGACTGTGGGAAAACCGGAACAGAAGAGAATCGAAGCATTTGAGATGTGGTGCTATAGACGAATGTTGAAAATTAGGTGGACTGATAAGGTAAGGAATGAGGTGGTTCTACGTAGAATCGGAGAGGAAAGGAATATGTGGAAAACACTGATGAGGAGAAGGGACAGGATGATAGGACATCTGCTAAGACATGAGGGAATGACTTCCATGGTACTAGAGGGAGCAGTAGAGGGCAAAAACTGTAGAGAAAGACAGAGAATGGAATACGTCAAGCAAATAATTGAGGACGTAGGTTGCAAGTGCTACTCTAAGATGAAGAGGTTAGCACAGGAAAGGAATTCGTGGCGGGTCTCATCAAACCAGTCAGTAGACTGATGACCAAAAAAATTCTGCAAAAGGGTTGCACCTTGCGAGGATTCGAATCTGCGACCGTAGCAGTCGCGCAGTTCCGGGCTGAGTGCCTAGAACATGAAGCGTTCACGGTGGCTTTGGGCAGAACTGTGGTGAAATTTGGTACCAATGTGACAACATTAACCCGTTTACAGGTCACATGAACTTTGAGTTGTAGCCTTCTTTTCCGCATATGTGGAAACCTTCCTGTCTGAAGCGTCACCGAGGTCGATGGTCACATCGAGGGCCACTATACTTCCGCACCACCACAGAGAAAGGTTACACGCACCTTTGAGAGAAATTTCACACTTATGCGCCGGAATGCGAGACAGTTACAGGGTTTCGGAGAAGTGATCCTTTAATTGTGTTTCGCAGTGTACTTTCAGGTAAGATTCCGAGGACGGACCACTGGGCTGGAACATATTCGCGGCTAAAAGTTCTATACACAGCCTTCAGATGGTTATTAGCTATTGCCATTGATAACTGCCATTACAACGAAACAGGAACACAGTTTGACGTATCTGAATGATAGTTTGACTTTAAATATAAATTGAAATTAATCACTGGAAAGAAAACTTTTAAAATTAACTGGAGCAGACGGCCATTGTTGATGGATGATGCATCTTTGTTAGTGAACAAACTGACTTCTAGAAAAATGCTGCAAAATTTAGGAAGGGTTACACTTTCAGTATCACCAACAGTTTTGTGGGGCCGGTATCTGTTATTCACGGGCGAAACGGAATCATAGCTCGGAGACTTTGGCCAGATCATTTAAGGTTCCACGCTTTCATACAAGTTTGCAAAACGCATCGTGATGATTGGCAATTAATCTGAGGAACGCTGCAGCAGTTTGCAAATGAATGGAAGGTAGAATGTTAATTGTATTCGGCCATTGTGTCTCCACGTCACGATCCGTTAAGCTTGTGTTGGTCGTTGGCTGTAACAGTAAAGCTTTAAAACATTTCATGTACATATGTCCATTAGGAAAGAACTCGTGAGGCTTAACTAATTTTCATTAATTTAATTGCTAATGGTTCGAAAGTTAATACATGAGACATCACATTTGTCTACACAAAAGGCAGATTAATTAAGGGTTCAAAAATGGTTCAAATGGCTCTGAGCACTATGGGCCTTAACATCTATGGTCATCAGTCCCCTAGAACTTAGAACTACTTAAACCTAACTAACCTAAGGACAGCACACAACACCCACTCATCACGAGGCAGAGAAAATCCCTGACCCCGCCAGGAATCGAACCCGGGAACCCGGGCGTGGGAAGCGAGAACGCTACCGCACGACCACGAGCTGCGGACGATTAATTAATGATACGCAAGGAACGCGACTATAATAGTGCGTCCTTCCAGTATAACAGCTAGCAGACAAGAGAGAGATACCCGAGCAGAACGCTTTTCACTTACTTTAAAAAAATAATAAAAATAAAAACAAATATTACAATCGGTCGGAATAAGCCACAGGCTGGCTGTGGCTATATTTTTGAAATATCATTTATGAAATATGAATTACAATTCACAAAATTAGTTTACGTAAGTTACTCACAGTAAATAAATACACTGAAGACCCAATGAAACTGGTACACCTGCCTAATATCGTGTAGGGCCCCCGCAAGCACGCAGATGTGTCGCAACAAGACGTGGCATGGACTCGACTAATGTCTGAAGTTCTGATGGAGGGAAGTGAAACCATGAATTCTGCAGAGTTGTCCATAAATCCGTAAGAGTACGAGAGGTGGAGATCTCTTCCGAACAGATACGCTCAACAATGTTCATGTCTTGGTGGTTTGTTGGCCACCGAAAGTGTTTCAACTCAGAACATTGTTCCTGCAGCCACTCCTTAGCAATTCTGGACGTGTGGGGTGTAGCACTGTTCTGCTGGAATTGCCCAAGTCCGTCGGAATGTACAATGGACATGAATGGATGCACGTAATCAGACTGGATGTTTACGTATTTGTCAAGTGTCAGAGTCGTATCTAGGCGTACAAGGGGTCCCGTATCACTCAAACTACACACGCCCAACACCATTACAAATCCTCCACTAGCTTAAACAGTCAGCCCCTGTTGACATTCAGGGTCCATGGATTCATGAGGTTGTCTCCATATCCGTACACGTCCATCCGCTCGATATAATTTGAAACGAGATTTTTCCGAGCAGGCATCAACAGTCGAATGACGGGTACAAAAGAGGTGTAAAGCTTTGTGTCGTGCAGTTATCAAGGGTACACGAATGGGCCTTCGGCACCGAAAGCCTATATCATTGATATTTCGTGGAATGGTTCGCACGCTGACACTTGTTGATGGCCGAGCATTGAAATCTGCAGCAATTTGTGGAACGGTTGCACTTCTGTGACCTTGAACGGTTCTCTTCAGTCGTCGTTGGTCCTTTTCTTGCAGGATCTTTTTCCGGCTGCAGCGATGTAGGGGACTTGATGTTCTGCCGGATTCGTGATATTCACGGCACACTCGTGAAATGAAATGGTCGTACCCGAAAATCCCCATTTCATCACTACCTCGGAGATTCTGTGTCCCTTCGCTCGTGGGCCAACCATAACACCACGTTAAAACTCACTTAAATCTTGATAACCTGCCATTGTCGTAGCAGTAACCGATCTAAAAACTGCGCCAGACACTTGTTGTCTTATGTAAGCGTTGCCGACCGCAGCGCCGTTTTCCGCCTGTTTACATACCTCTGTATTTAAATACGCATGCCTATACCAGTTTCTTTGGCTCTTCAGTGTTTACATTTTTGTGCTTTCCTTAGTTTTTGCGACGTTAAATTTGCATGACATTATTTGGGTCTGTACATGTAATGCTTCAAGTTAAAAGTCAACATGGAAAAGATCACTCAAAAGCTCCACTCTCGAAGTAGCACGGAAATAAATTAAATTTACTTGCACCAATTAACGCTTAGCCAACTATGTCAGTTTCATTCAACAACCTCATAACACTGTTCTACGGCTTTCTTTCACCGATCAAGTCCACACTCATTAATCTGCGTCGCTCACAGAGAACGACATGGGTCACTCTGTGTAGGTCAGTCCATTACAGGGATGTTACTCTCGTGTAACCACTCCGCCAAAGGGCCGTGCATTATGAACAGGAGCTCGATCGTGTTGAAAGATACAATTGCCATCCCCGAATTGCCCTTCAACAGTGGGAAGCAAGAAGGTGCTTCAAACTTGAATGAAGGCCTGTGCTGTGATAGTGCCACGCAAAACAATAAGGGGTGCATGCGTCCTCCTTGAAAAACACGACCAGACCGTAACACCACCGCCTCAGAATTTTAGTGTTGGCACTACAAATGCTGGCAGAGGACGTTCACCGGGCATTCGCCATACCCACAAACTGCCATCGGATAGCTACATTGTGTATCTTGATTCGTCACTTCACACAACGTTTTCCCGCTGTTCAGTCGTCCAGTGTTTACACTCTCTACATCAAGCGAGGCGTCGTTTGGCATTTACCGGCGTGATGTGTGGCTTATGAGTAGCCGCTCGACCACGAAATCCAAGTTTACTCATTTCCCGCGTAACTGTCATACTACTTGCAATGGATCCTCACGCAGTTTGGAATTCCCGTATGATGGTCTGGATAGATGTCTGCCTATTACACATTAAGACCTTCTTCAGCTGTCGGCGGTCTCTGTCAGTCAACATATAAGGTTGGTTCAAATGGCTCTGAGCACTATGGGACTCAACTGATGTGGTCATAAGTCCCCTAGAACTTAGAACTACTTAAACCTAACTAAGCTAAGGACAGCACACAACACCCAGCCATCACGAGGCAGAGAAAATCCCTGACCCCGCCGGGAATCGAACCCGGGAACCCGGGCGTGGGAAGCGAGAACGCTACCGCACGACCACGAGATGCGGGCCCAACATATAAGGTCTGGATTGTATACTTTTGTGCTGCACTTGTCCCATCACGTTTCCACTTCACTATCACATCGGAAACAGTGGACCTAGGGACGTTTAGGAGTGTGGAAATCTCGCGTACAGACGTATGATACAAATGACACCCTATCACCTGACCACGTTCAGAGTTAGTGAGTTCCGCGGAGCGTCCCATTCTGCTCTCTCATAATGTCTAATGACTACTAAAGTCGCTGATATGGAGTACCTGGCAGTAGATGGCAGCAAAATGCACCTAATATGAAAAACGTGTGTTTCCAGGGGTGTCCGGATACTTTTGACCACATAGTCTATTTGTAGCGAGACCACCCTGCAGCGTACCTGTTGCAATTCGCCACGCTTGCTGCAGATTACAGATTTAGCTGTCCGCTCATTACTGCTGAGATTTCACTTGTGCGTGACGCAGTCGTGCGCCTTTGGACAGCGAGGCTTTTAGCAGCGAGCCGGAGCTATCTGCAGGCTACTCGCGGCCTCAGGATCCGTCCGGCGAGACCATTTGTTTCAGTTAGAGCTGACGGCGTGGCGCGCGTCGCCCAGTTCGGCCGAGGTCTATTCAGCCGCCGTGATTGATGACTGGCTGAGCAAACACCGCTGCGTGGTCTGGGCCGCCCCTCCCCGCTTGACGGCTAATGGCCGCACAGACGGCTGCGTCGAGAGGGGCGTGTCTGCCGCGACATCAAGGATGCCGCAAACAGAAGGCGCTTCACCTGGGGGCAAGCTGTGCCTACGGAGTGTCGCAATGAAACGTGAAGTTTTCAAAAAGCAACTGGTGATCGCAGAATTATTTTTAGGCTTCCACTTCATAATCGCTAAAAACAGGACCTTTGTCCAACTGTTAAGACCCATCTTTCTTGGGCGTGCGTAGAGATATCAAGTTGAAATTTCTGTTAAATGCTAAGGTCTACGGATGAGATACCTACACACACTCTGGAGCTGGTAGTCCTGTGGCAGTCCCGTTTGGGTCGGCAAACAGACCGGATGTGTTTACTTTTCCCCTCCGCCGTAGCGTTTTGAGTCGCAGCAGTTCGTGGATTACGTGGCATGTCGTGAGCTTTCATTCGTCATTGCATCGTCTTCATTGTTGATTTAAGGGTGTCTCTGGTCACAGTTCCGATCACTTCGTTGTCAACAGGTCCAAGTCAATTCCACATGAAGTTACAGTTAGTTTTGCTTTTGACAAGTCTACCCGTAATTTGGAACCAAGTTCCCTCGAAATTCATGACTGGTTAGAGGAAACGTTTGGTGTTATTTTACCAGGTTCACACCGCATACTTTGACACTGACCTTTAGGTTTCCTGTATAAAATGCGTGAACCTCTTCCAAGTAGACTGGGTGTTACTTAAACATGGCTAAGAGCTTTCTTTCCGCCATAGATCTGGGTCAGTTAGTGTTGCACTCCTTGCCAATGTTGATGTTAAACATGCAAATGTGCAGGTTTTTGTTGTGACTGACAATTCGCAATTTTTCGCAAACACAACTTTTATTGAGGTAAGTTAACAAGTTTGATGACTGAACAACAATCGAAAAGGTAACAATAACTATGCCAGTAAAAGTCTCCTAATTGAGGCTAACAAAAGTTTACTTCTAATTTTCCACAAAGGTTTGGGGTAACACGCACACACAAGAGTCCAATTCAGAGACGAAGACGTAATCGTCAGCGGTCGAAGTACACGAGGTCGGCATCCGGAGTGAAATAAACTCCGGGGCTGGTTCTAGCCCCTAAATAGCTGTCTCCAGCCAGTCAGGTTTTGGCGTAGTGATACTTCCTGCATCCCGTGGCTCGAGCTCCCCCTGCAGGAAGTAGTGCTCGGAATGTATGTTTCCATTATCTTGTATATAAATAGCCAGTGTTCACCATGGTGTTTTTGGTACGCCTTGGACATAGACAACGCTGTCCTCTGTCGTTTAATATGGGCTGTCGGCCCTCGGGGGCTACCTTGGCTCCGGCATAACAGTTTTCAACTTGCTGCCAGAAGTAGATGATCAATATATTGAAAGATGGTTGCTTAAATTTGATGATTTTAAGGGCATTCGCTAGGAACGCTGGTCGAGTGAACACATCCTTCAGTGGAATTCGTTCCGCCGAGATGTAAATTAAGGAGAACATCTCGTATCATCTTCAGTTTTCAGGTTATCAGGTCCATGTTACTTACAGTGGTCGGGTGGGAACACGCTTCTTATGTAATGAGAATGGTCACCAACGTCTCCATTGTCGGAAGCAAGTTATTGTTCTCAAAAGTTCAACAGCGACATAAACTGACGGTAACAGATCTCGTTCCTACTGGTGTTGATTCTAGTGGCAATCCACCGGCCGACTTGAGTTTCCGTTAGCAGTTTTCCACCGGTAAGGCCGAAGACGGAATGTGCACCGTCTGATCCGTGTACAGTAGCTCAGATGCTTCAACTTAAGTCATGCCGTACCCAGGTTGTCCCTGTGGACGCCCCCCCCCCCTCCCTCCCCGTGTTACCCTCTCCTGCTCCAGACCCTCTCTTTATTTATTTTATTTATTTATTTATTTATTTAACCTGATCAGATTAGGGCCATCAGGCCCTCTCTTACATCGGACCAGTGTTCCACACATGCAGCATTTCACACATCAGAGTTACATCATGAACATAGTTTAAATGAGAAAATTAGCTTACTCTAGTGACAATATGAATAAAGAGTAGTGACTAAGACCTAATAAAGTAAATGCGGAAGTATTTTTACAACAGTTGCTATACATACAGATTATGATAAAAGCAATAAAAATAACAGTAAAACAAAAAAATCAAATAATAATGATAAACATGACTAAGACCTAATAAAGTAAATGCTGGCAGTATTTTTACATCAGGTGCTATACATACAGATTATGGTGAAAGCAATAATAATAACAGTAATAAAAAAATAATAATGACAAACATGGGAAAGATTGGCAATAGTAATGAAGGTTTGTGCAGATGTACATTAATATCTTGGTGCGTAAAGTAGATGTTTACTAGTATAGCGAGTTTTGGGTAAGGGAGGTTTGAGGAGGGGGAAAGAGGGAACTAATGAGGTGAAGTGCACTCATGTACAGAGGAAGGCATTAATGTTGCTTAAGTAGATACGTCATTAACTGTTTTTTGAAGCCGGTCATGTTTTTAAGTTCTCTAAGATAACGAGGGAGGTTATTCCAGAGTCGGGTTCCCGCTACTGTAAAGGACTTGGAGAAGGTGACTGAGCGATGCAGTGGAACGGAGAGAATTTTATTATGATGGGAACGTGTGTTTCTGTCATGTTGTTCCGACATGAGTGTTAGGGACGAGGAGAGATATGAGGGACAGTGTACATTTATAAGGCAGTAGATGAGACCCAGTGTATGGAAATCTCTGCGTTTGTCTGCACGCAGCCAGGACAATTTTGCATATGCTGGTGAAATGTGATCAAAAAGTCGAACGTCACAGATATATCGGACGCAGGCATTCGTGACCAGTTCTAGACGTCGGGAATTTTCCTGAGAGAGGCCTTGTAGGATAATATCGCTGTAGTCAATGATTGGGAGTATAAGCGTTTGTACTAATTTCTTTTTCAGATCGAAAGGGAAGAGTTTTTTATATTTTTGTAGGA
Source organism: Schistocerca nitens (assembly GCF_023898315.1). NCBI lineage: Eukaryota > Metazoa > Arthropoda > Insecta > Orthoptera > Acrididae > Schistocerca > Schistocerca nitens. Next base: position 411,318,129 of record NC_064622.1, read on the forward strand.
CATGAAGGGATGCTGAGGCTTTTTTGCACACTGCAGTTACGTGCTCTGTCCAATTTAGATTTTCATCTATTATTACTCCCAAACTCTTTGCTGAGGGAGAGAATTTAATATTTGTTCCATTTAGGATAAGAGGTGGTACGGATTCCCGATGTTTTGGGCTAATGAGCTTAGAGTGACCAACAAGTACCGCTTGGGTTTTAGATGGGTTTAGTTTTAGACCTATGTCCTGTGCCCATTTTGACAGTGCATCGAGGTCAGTATTGAAATTTCCAATAGCTTTCTTGAGATTGCTTGGTTTCGCACTTAGATACAACTGAAGGTCATCAGCATACATATGGTATTTGCAATAGGTCAGGACCGATGACACATCATTGACATAAAGAGAGAAGAGTATAGGACCTAATACTGAGCCTTGGGGAACGCCTGACACTACCTGCCGCCATTGTGATTTTATATTCCCAGACAGGACGCGTTGCTGACGAGACGTCATGTATGAGCGAAACCATTGCACTGCGCTTGGTGAGAAATTTAGACCGCTAAGTTTGGCTAGTAAGATGTCGAAGTCGACAGTATCAAATGCTTTGCTGAAATCTAAGAAGCAAATGATAGTCGCTTCTTGTCTGTCCATGGCAAGTTTCAGGTCATCTGTCACCTTTATCAGAGCGGATGTTGTGCTTCGATGTTTACGGAAACCTGATTGGTATTCGTCTAGTAGGTTGTTAGTAGTTAGGTAGTTGGTGAGCTGGTCATGAACTATATACTCTAAGGCCTTTGATAGTGCAGGAAGAAGGCAGATGGGGCGGTAGTCAGAGGGTGCTGTGGCGATGTCCTTTTTAGGCAGTGGCTTAATTTGTCCCAGTTTCCAGGCCTCAGGGAAAACACTTGTGATTAATGAATCATTGAAAACGTCTGTTATAGAGGGCAGTAGTTGGTCAATAATAAGTTTTACCATCTGGATAGTGATACCATCATGTCCAGTAGATGCTGATCTAATCCGCATTATGGCTTTCTTGACAGTACTGCAAGTGACATGCTGTAGATAGAATTTTTCTTTGCTACAGTCGTTCATCCCCATGAAGTAATCAATGATTCTCTGTTTTTTTTGCGGATCAATTTTGGTTGCAGGTAATGTGAAGAATCGGTTTAGTTCTTCAGCTGGGACGATGGGATTTTCTGCAACTTTTATTTTGCCTAAACCAAGACTACGGAGATTTTTCCACAGGATAGCTGGTCTACATCTATTGTCAGCTAATGTACGGGCATGTCTGAGCTTAGCGTTTCTCACCGCTTGACTGACTTTGTTTCGTTTCTGCTTGTATACAGCGTGATTTTCAGGTGTAGGGTGTATCTTGTATGCTCGATGTGCAGCATCTCTGAGATTCATGAGCTGTTTTAGTTCATCAGTCAGCCAAGGTGCAGGTTGCCTTTTTACTTTTCTGGTCTTTATTGGAGCATATTTGTCATATAGTTGAGTAATTTTGTTAGTGAAGTCGTGGAGTTTGTCGTTTATGTCCATGAGGGGAGTAGAGGTCATCCCCCAAACTATTTCTTGTGCCTCAGTTTCGAGTTCAGGCAAATTTATGCGTTTGAGGTCTCGGTATGTAGACAGTTTTTGTTTCTTTCTAGGGCATTCTAGTGAATACGTCATGGAAATGATGTCATGGGTAGACATGCCAGGCGCAGATATTTGAGAGGTGCGGATTATTCTGTTCGGAGATTTCGTTGCGAATATATCTATGAAAGTGTGACTGGTAGTCGTGTGATGAGTAGGTGCCAGCTGAAGTAGCGTCATATTTGAGGAAGAAAGCATCCTCTTAAATTTCCCAGTGGAAGGACTATTGCACAGAAAATTAATGTTAGTGTCACCAGCTATAATTACATGTTCATATGACGATTCGAGACTAGAGAGGGCAGTTTCGAAGCAGGCGAACCCACCTACTTTAGGAGGTTTGTAAAGGACACATATTAAGCACTTTCTGTTAAGTGATTTGATCTCTATGAACATATATTCCACTTGTTTATCCACATTGTTGTCGGATGTGTGTAGTACTGTAGGTGACAAATCAGAGCGTATGTACGCCCCTACTCCGCCCCCTCGTCTGTTGCATCTGTCGTGCCTGAGAAAGATATAGCCATCTAGGTTTATGGAAGTTGTAGGAATACTTGGTTTGAGCCAAGTCTCTGACAAAAGTATTACGTGTATATCCGCAGTTTGAAATATATATTTGAACTCGTCGAAGTGAGCTGGCAGAGACTGGACATTTGCATGTGCAATATGCAGCTTGGTGCGTTCGGGTGTTGATTGCCCGAGGAGGCTGCCGACCGATGTTTGCGGGTCGTGGATGGCGGTGACAAGAGGGTCTGGCATGAGGAATGCGGATGGCGTGTTGAGGAGAGGGGGGTGAGGGAGTGTCCTCCCAGTTCTGTGCAGTGAAAGCGGCCGGGAGGGGGAGGGGGTAGGTCCCTGGGGAGACAACGGGATCTGCGGCCAAGGTCAGCGAGGTCTGCAACGGTTCTGGAAGTAGCCGTGGGCTGGCAGGGGAAGGAAATTCGCTAAACACAACGGGAGTAATCTGCACGTTATGACAGAGTGTGATATTAATTGCACTTATGAGGATAACAACTAAAGTATGATGGTGGGTTGCTAATTAAGGATGGAAGTGAGACTACCTTATGTAATAATTAACAAAATTACATGAGAAAAACAATTAAAAATGAAAATAGTTATGTGGAGAAACGAAAAGTCGATAATACAAATAATAACAAATATTACACGAGAAAAAAAAGAAATTCGCTAAACACAACGGGAGTAATCTGCACGCTATGACAGAGTGTGATATTAATTGCACTTGTGAGGATAACAACTAAAGTATGATGGTGGGTTGCTAATTAAGGATGGAAATGAGACTACCTTATGTAATGATTAACAAAATTACATGAGAAAAACAATTAAAAATGAAAATAGTTATGTGGAGAAACGAAAAGTTGATAATACAAATAATAACAAATATTACACGAGAAAAAATAATTAGAGATAAAAAAAATAGTTATGTAGAGAAACGAACAATTTGATAATACATGAGTTACGATATGGTTGACAGTGTAAACAATATAAACATACAGGTTAGTGGCAGCAAGGTTAGACATGATTTAGCTTCTAAAGCACAGGCTTTCGAGTTCATTAACACTGCAAATTGTTTTCTTTCCGTTTTCGGTGTTAACCATTATCCTGCCGTCATTTGTCCATACGTTATGTAGCCCAAATTTCGAAATCGCGCTCTTCAAAATGTTTAGTCTTTCAGAGGTCAGATCCTCGCGTACTGTCAGACCCGACTTCGCGAGATTCTTCTTTGCTCTGAAGATTTCAGATCTTTTCCTATACGACATAAATTTCACTATTATAGGTCTTGGTTTTGTAGAACCTGGCGACTTACGACCCACTCTATGACTTCTGTCAATGTCACTCAGAGTCACCTGCACGCCTAGCTTTTCTTGGACAAGGTTTATCACAAGTTCATCTGTGTTCTCTCTGCTGCTCTCTGTAATGCCGAACAGTCTGAGATTATTGCGTCGCTGATATTGTTCGAGCTCGTCCGTCTTCTCGATCAATTTCTGTTCGAGCAGTCGTGCTTTCTCCTCACTTGCTTTTAACGATGTTTCCAGTGCACGGATCTCGCTCGCATTCGCCTCCAGAGTTTTCTGAATTTTGTCCGTCACTGCTGCAGTGACAGCATCAGTGATGGTTTGAACAACGAGCCCGAGCGTCTCCTTAGCCTGCAGCGCGGCACTCACCTCAGCCTTCACGAGAGCGGCGATGTCGGCGATCCCGGGCGGAGCGGCCGCAACTCCCGGTGTGGACTCCACGCCTGCGCTGTCGCCGGCCTGACCGTTGGCTGCACTGCGCGTTGTTCGGCGATTTTCCATTTTTAGTGCGATTCCGTGTAATTGGTGCTCAGTATGTGATGTAAAATACGACACTCGGCAGTAGATATACGGCTTTAGTATATGTAGACTAGCCTAACTGCTTAAAACACCTCCAGATTTCACGTAAACTTGCGAGCCAAGCTAACGCACGTCACTCACTCGCCGCCATATTGAAACCAAACCCCTCTCTTGGTTATACGATCAGCATAGTAGCCCCTGTTCTATTGTGAAGGCTGTGGGCCCGGAGGGTCCGAGCTTCGTTCGGTCTCTGGCGTGGACCTTATGGTGCCGCGCCAGAGATCTCGTGTTTCTGATACGTCCGCAGTTTGACGAACAGCGACACCTCTGTCTCCTCCATGCCGACCACCATCGACGACACTTGTTACGCAACCTCTGCAGCTTCCGTCAGTGAATCTTGTACTACGGGGTCGCCCCGAGACGTTTTAGTCTTGTTGCCTGCTGCGCCTGTTGTTTCGTCCATGTCTGTCCTGCAGGATGATCCCCCTGTGGTGAGGGTTACTTTTCCTGGCCGAGCGCCGGCAAATTCATATCTTCTGCTTGATCCACATACTCCTCTGGCTGCTGAGGCGATTTTGGCTCACGGCCTGCGTACAGAGCGTGTCCAGCCTAATGCCACGTCCAAAAAATCACAGAGTAAGGGTTCTGCAGGGCGCGGGGCTAGTGCCCTTCTCTCGGTCTCGTCTATGGACTCGGCAATGAACTGATGGTGTAATGTGACGTAGATGGACTTTACTTTTGCCTTACGTTGGTAGATTACTCACGCGTGAACCAGTGTTACTTTGAATGTCAATCGCACTGAATCTGATTTGCGTATCGCTGCTCTCCGTCAGGTTATTTATGATTCTAATGCATACATTATACACTGACGTGAAAATAGTCGCAACACCAAGAAGGAATTGTGCGACATAAACGAAAATTGGTTGGCGTGTTTCTACATCTGAGAAATGGCATCTATTCAGATTTCGAACCAGTCGCATAATAGTGGTGCTAGTAGTGCCATTATGAGGATGCAAATCAGGTTTGCTTTAAATACACTATTTAACGGTCGTGGTTGTTAGATAGCTTTGAGGTTGGACATGGTGATTGACCTTAGTTAAATATGCCTTTAAGGTGACAAAGACACCATTATTAACATCCCACTGTGTTTGAACGAGGTCGTGTAACAGGCTACGAAAAGCCGGATATTCCGTCTTGCGATATCGCATAAAGACTTCGCGGGAATGTAGCCAATGTACACGACTGCTGGCAGCGGTGGTTAGAGAATGTACGGTCCCCAGAATACTGGGCTGTGGACCACTACGTGGCACTGACGAGATGTAAAACCACCGCATCTGCAACTCCAGTAAAACTTTGAAACATGTATCTATTTCGTACGAGCTGTAAATAAATCGTTGCTACTATTAAAGTTCCAACCCTCGTATTTACATTGACATAATTGTGTCATGATGTCAGGAGAGGGATAGGGGAGTGGGTCACGGAGGGGAGGGGGGGGGAGGGGGGGAGGACATGGAGAAAGGGTGCAGGGTTGGTTGATTGGTCACTTGTTTTGAACTAGTAAGTCTTGGAAATTCTGAAGGCAGAATTTGTTTCTCAATTCAGTTTGGTCATTGAGTAAATAGTCAGCTGCTGTATTTGTGTAGATAAACACAGTACTTCAATTTCTTCAAAAAGGTCAAGTATCATGCCTTTGTTGGCAAAATGGACTATTTGAAGATTTTGTTCTATGTTGTTTGCAGAAAGGTTGTGTTGGGCAAGATGTGAGGCAAAGCTACATTTGTTCAGGTTGTTAAGAAGGAGTGCATGTACCGTATGTGTGCCTTAAATCTTGCTGTGAAACTTCTACCAGTTTTCCAATGTAGGAGCTTGGACATGAGTTGCAAATGAGCTTGTATACACCTGACTTTTGATACTGGTGTATAGTGATTTTGGTGCTGTGTATGATTTTATTTTGTATTTTATTGTTGGTGAAGAAGCTTATTTTTATGTTCTATGCCTTAAGAGGTTGGTAATTTTTTGACAAATCATTCCTAGGAAAGACAGGCCTATAAATGTGATATTGTTTGTGGGTGCTTGATCAGCAGTTGGTTGAATTAATTTTTCTGTATGGATTAGTTTATCTATTATTTCAGGATTGTACACATTGCTGGAGGGAATTGATTTAATAATTTCTGTTTCTTTTGTCTTTCACTTGTGTCCATTGGAATTTTAAGCATGTGATTAACCATTGTTCTGAAGAATACTTTTTTATGTTGTTCCGTATGGCAAGAGGACTTACGTGTCGTAATATTGGTGGTTGTTGGCTTTCTGAAAATTTAAAATTTATGCTTTTGGTTTTTACTTGAGATTGTTAAATCAAGATAGTTAATGCCTTCTGGTGTTTCATGTTCCACTACGAATTGAATTTTGTGGTGTAATTTGTTAGGATTTTTGGCTAGATTTTCTGTTTATTCCGTTGTTCTATTGAACAGAATAAGAGTGTCATCAACCTAACGTTTGTAGTAAAGTATATTATCTTGTAGTTGGGTTTTGGCTCTAAAAAGTTGTTTTCAAGATTGTTAATATATATGTCTGCTAGCAAGACTGCAAGACTACTACCCATTGCCAATCCATCTTCGTGAATGTAAAACTTGTTGTTGAACAAGAAGTAGTTGCGTGATAATATAAGCTCCAGTATCTCTGTTAGTTCATAGATTTGAGCTCTACCCATTGATCCATGTTTGAGTAAGTTATTTCTTATTATACTGATTGTTTCCTTGATGGGTATGTCTGTATATAGGTTAACTATGTCTAGCTGTGGCTGGGATGGATATATCTTTTATGCTACGGAGGAGCTCATAACTGTTTTTGATGGAGAAACTATTTTCAAATACATATGCCTTGCAGATAAAGTCATTAATTTTCCTAGTAATTTTATAGCTTGGGCTATTAATGGAGTTCACAGTGGGACGTACTGGACATTATGGTTTGTGGATCCTAGGCTGTGATTTCAATTTTGGTGCTGATCGGTTTATCACTATACAGTGCTTTGCTTCTGTTGGAGTCAACAAGAAGTTGCAGTTTTTAAGCAACTTTCTATCTTGGAACTTGGGAGTAGGATCATATGCTATTTTTTATGTTATTCTTTATGAAGTATTCACAAGTTTTGTTAATATGGTCTGATTCCTATATGACACAAGCTGTGCTGCCGTTGTCCACACTGACAATGTGGGCATTCTCGGTTGAAATATTCTTGTTTATGTTTCATAATGTCCTATGTCCATTGTTCATCTTATTGTACCTTTTGTTCTGGTGATTATATCTTGCAATGGTGTTGTCTCCATTACGTGCTATAGCATTTTGCTCATTGCGTTTTATTTTAGCTGCTGTGAATGCAATTTTTGTGCTAACTATTAGGTCTTTAATGTTGCTTTTATTTAGTGTGGGGGTAATATTGTGCTTAAGGCCTTTGTTTAACAGCTTTTTCATTACTGCTGAAGGCTATTTCTATAGCATTTACCACTTTGACAAAAAAACTTATGTTCTATTTGAGATGAGGATGCTGGGGGACTTTACTGCATTCTTTGAAATCAGAGCACTTATTTTGTTCTCATGTCGGTATGAGATGATAGTGCGTTCTTTGTTGACATATAAATTGACATAGTCTGGAAACACCACGAATACGTGAGCAGCAAATGTGTGGCTTAGTTCTAAGTGCATATTGTATAGCTTTGAATTGAGAAGATCTTTCTTTTTGTAAAGAGATCTGATTTCGGTTTCTAACCAAATAATTTCACATCGTGCTTTTGCTATCTTGGCTGACCAGCTTTGATTCGTTATTTTTATTCTGATATAATTTGAAGTTAAGTTTTGTGAGAGACACTTTTTGGAGGGTTTTCGTTAGTTTCAGTTAACATTGCTGAAATTCTCGCATTGTTCTAATTACCTGGCGTTGTATCAACAGATTAAGCTTATCAATCACGGATGTTTTACAACCCGTAACTGTTAAGTGATTGTAAATACATACAACTGCAACCAGTCACTTTTTTCACGTTTATTATTCCATGAACCGGTTTTCGAACCTTTTCAGGTTCATCTTCAGATGATTTTCTGGAAGGTACACCACTATTTATAGCTGGCTGCTGGCTCTGTGGCAAGAAGACGAAACGCGCTTTAACGTATCGCCATGACTATTGTTCATTTGTCGAAATGGATGCCAAATTTAGTGTTTTACTCAGTGTGACAATATGGGCGGTTTTTTCCGTTAGTGTCCATGTGTCTGCTTCCCTTCTTGATGGCCAGTTGGTACATCACTTCTCACACTTTTACACAATCTGTCTATAGAAGTGTTGCTTGTAACAAAGGTCTTAACAAAAAGATATCGTGTAGGTCTATTTTGCCCAGAGATGTAATTTGTTCTTGTTTACATGTATTAAAGTCGATATAAGGGCAAATATCTTAAACAGACTGGTGATAACGTGAAAGCACAAAATAAAATAAATGAATTACTACAAGAACAAACTTCAAGTGATCTGATGTCTTATTTCTATTCGTATATTAACGTACAATATAAACAAAGAGAAAAAGAAAATAAAATAACAAAATAGAAAAAGCTCCGTCACAACTACTTTCATTTCCATCACTACTCTGTATGTTCTCTCCCCCTACTTTCTTCCTTCCCTATCTCCTTTTAGTAAAAGGTTACATGTTTTGGGATAAGCATAGGCGCTAACCCCTGACGAGGTGCAGTTCTAATTATTGATATTCCTCCCCCCCCCCCCCCCACCTCTCTAAATCTCCAAGTCCGGACAGCCATCCGAAAGTTTTTTTTGTTTTTTGTTTTTGGCATCCATTTGGTTTTACTTCCATTTCAAACGATATTTGGCGGGTGGGAGCTGTGCCTGCGAGCTTCAAAGTGGGGAAAATTATACTCCTTCAGAAGCATCATGACCGTGATTTTCGTCCTATCACGCTACTCACTGTTGACTACAAAGCTGCAATCAGCGCTGTGAACTATAGATGTTCTTTTGCTTGTTCGTGTGATTGGTGAAAATCAACGTTGCCGTCCTGGGCATACAATTTTGACTTCGGCGGCCGAATATAGGGATGTGGTTTCTGTGGCGGCTTTTACATCTCTTCATTACGCTTTTGCCTTCTACGATTTTTCTAAGATATTTGATTACGTTAGTCACACGTGTCTCGATCATCTGTTGGACGTTGTTGGCTTTACCGTTCCTGTACGTGTCGTTCTTTCTGACTTGTAGAAGAAAATTGCTGCCTCAGTGGTGGTAAATGGACGCCTGTTGTTCTCTGTCGGGGAGTGCCTCAGGCAGTCCGCTCTTCACGTCTTTGTATATCATGTCTCTTGAACCGTTGTTGCGGCAGACTGATGATCGGTTGTCATGTTTAAAACTCTCAGGGGGAAACTCACAGTCAGGGCATATGCAGATGACGTAGCGGTCCTCCTCCGTCATAGTGAGGAAGTCCCCCTGTTAAAACTGATAACTGATAATTTTTCTCGTACTTCAAGAGCACGCTTAAGTGAAGACAAACACAAATTCGTCAATCTATGCGGATTCGAGCACGTTGTTCTTTCTTGGGCGGGTTTTGTGAATCGGTTTAAATCATTGGGAGTCGTTGATCGTTGCCCACTAAAGGTGGCAGCTATGAATTGGAAATCTGTTACTGATAAAATGCAGGGTGCCGTATTTGAATATGAATGACACTCGCTTATTATTTTGCAAAAAGTACGAACATTCGATACCAGTATTTGTGTAAGGCGTATTATATCGCGCAGACCTTTTCTCTTAATAAGGTGGTAGCCAATTAACTGCGGCAACTGTCATGACGATTTAAAAAAAAAAGCCTTATATTTCCACTGTGTTACGAGATTCTGACAAAGCGACGCATGGAAGGAGTCTCGGCTCTCTCAGATACCACGCGCAAAGCGTCTGCATTCTATGTCCGAAGCCGAATATTCATTGTTTCCCGGTAATTTCATACTGTCACGTCACGACTTTTCACTCTCGCACAGTCAGTGAGTCTTGCTGCTCCTGTCGAAGCAGATCGCATTCAGTTCGAATTGCGTCATGTTCGAGAATTTTATGTTGTGGTGAGGTATCTGGGGTACATCTTGAGACGGCAAATGGTCACGAAATAATTCCTGCTTGCTCGCGGGGACGGGGTGGTCTGCCCAAACCCCGTTTAACTGCTGTCACCGCTTGTTCGTTGGAAGGTTGTATGGACCAACATCAGTCTCCCGATTCACTCGACGGAAAAGGCTCCCCCTTGATACAAAGCCATTAAAAACTTATTACCAGGTAATAATGAACGTCTACACTGAATTGGACTTAGTGAGACGGCTACATATGGTCTATGTGGTTCACTTCTGCGTAAATTTGCCTGCGGCAGTCGCCTGGCGAACTGACTGACTTTGGAATCAACATGCTTTCATCACTAGGACCTCTACCACTGCTTACATCACCGACATCATCCTGAGGCCGGATTCCTCCTTCTTTCCGAAGTCAAAGCCTAATTCTATGCCACGCGGGGTAGCCGCGCGGTGTGAAGGCGCCTTGTCACGGTCTGTCTGCGCGGCTCCCCCCGCTGGAGGTTTGGAGGTTCGAGTCCTCCCTCGGGCATGGGTGTGTGTGTCGTCCTTAGCGTAAGTTTAACTTCGATTAAACAGTGTGTAAGCTTAGGGACCGATGACCTTAGCAGTTTGGTCCCATAAGACCTTACCACAAATTTCCAAATTTCCTAATTCCATGATGTGGTTAATAGCTCATTTTGCACGTTTTGTTGGCGCTGGTGTGGGGAGAGGGGGACATGACTTTTTAACGTTCGAGTAGTTTCTTCTTCCTCCTAGTACTCAACACAAATGGCATACTGGGAACAAGTGTACCATATGGAACTTTTGCTAAGAGTCCTGTTGTCTCTGCTATACTCCATGTCTTCCATGTAAGAATATTTGCATCTGGTCACTCCATATTGGTACGCCTCGCGATTGCCCCGAACCGGGACTGTTCTGCTAACGTAGGGTGTTGGTTAAGGTGAATAGCGGGTGTGATCCTCATGCGAAAGTGATGTCGAGGTGCCCCGTATGGATATATGTTTCTTACTTTTCGCTTCTGTCTTTAGAAAGAGCTATTTCGTTTTAGCGTTCCTTTATTTATAAGAAAAACCAAATAAAAAATTTGCAATGAGGCTTTGTGGTTGGTGAATCACTGGGTTGGATCCCGCTCACTATTTTATTTTTGTATATTGTTTCGTGTATATGGGATTTGAGGGATAGTGCGGTGAAGGAAAAACAGGAAAAAAATGGTTCAAATGGCTCTGAGCACTATGGGACTTAACAGCTGAGGTCATCAGTCCCCTAGGACTTAGAACTACTTAAACCTAACTAACCTAAGGACATCACACACATCCATGCCCGAGGCAGGATTCGAACCTGCGACCGTAGCGGTCTCGCGGTTCCAGACTGACGCGCCTAGAACCGCACGGCCACACCGGCCGGCAAAAACAGGAAATGCTAACGTTATAAGAAAAGCGTGAAAGGAACTTAAAAAAATTAAAAAAAATTGTTTGAAGCACAGACTGGCAATTTTTTGACCCTAGTTCGATTCCCACTTTTACCAACATTTTTGCACATTGTTTAGAAAAGGGGGTAACGTCTAGAAAACATCTGATTAGAAACCTAGAGGTTGTAGAATCGAATACCAGGTGAGTCATTCTGTACCACTGAGTGATTAAAGTTCGCTCGACGATAGATCCGTATCCAAATACTGAAAAGTTTCACAGGCCACACTAATATTCAAGAGAGGTTGTAGGAGTAATCCACTAAATTATAGGCCCAAAGCCGCGCGGGATTAACCGAGCGGTCTATGCGCTGCAGTCATGGACTGGGCGGCTGGTCCCGGCGGCGGTTCGAGTCCTCCCTCGGACATGGATGTGTGTGTTTCACCTTAGGATAATTTAAGTTAAGTGGTGTGTAAGCTTACGGACTGATGACCTTAGCAGTTAAGTCCCATAAGATTTCGCACACATTTTTTTTTATTTTTTTAGGCCCATATCGTTAAAGTCGATATGCTGCAGGATTTTGGAACATATAGGATGGAGAAAGATTGTGTCACGAAATTTTAACCCTGGATAGCTGATGCGAGTAGGAACCAAAATTATTAACGTTGTGCAGGTTGACAATGCACCATTTTTAAACTACGGTAATTTGGCGCCACGCGCTCTGATTGGTCGTGGGATTGCCCTGTTGACGTTCGTCGGTTAACGGGCAACGCTATGCCTCGCCCCCCCCCCGCCCCTCCCCCCCCGCCAAGTGATACGCAAACGTTGCGTGGCATTCGCGGTCATGTGTTGTCCAGAGTGTGCGGCAACAGGGCAATCCTGCAGCCAATCGGAGCGCGTGGAGCCATGTTTCCGTAGTTTAAAAATTGTGCGTTATCGACCTACACAAAATTATTAATTTGGTTCCTACTAGCATCAGCTAACCAGGAATAAAATTTCGTGACACAATTTTTCTCCACCCTGTATATTGTGTTGACCATTATGAATTACCCCAAGAAAACGGTCTACTGACAGGATTTAGAAGACATCGTTCTTGTGAAACACAACTAGCTCCTTATTCGCATGAAGTGTTGAGTGCTGTTGGCAAAGGATTTCAGACTGATTCTGTATTTATGGATTTCCGGAAGGCGTTTGCCACTGTACCACATAAGCCGCTTGTAGTGAAAATGCGTGCTTATGGAATATCGTCTCAGTTATGTGACTGGATTCGTAATTTCCTGTGAGAGAGGTCACAGTTCGCAGTAATTGACGGAAAGTCAGCGAGTAAAACAGAAGTGGTTTCTGGCGTTCCCCAAGGTAGTGTTATAGGCCGTTTGCTCTTACTTATCTATATAAACGATTTGGGAGACGATCTGAGCAGCTGTCTTAGGTTGTTTGCAGATGACGCTCTCGTTTATCGACTAATAAAGTCTTCAGAAGATCAAAACAAATTGCAAAACGATTTAGAAAATATATCTGTATGGTGCGAAAACTGGCAGTTGACCATAAATAACGAAAAGTGTGAGGTCATCCACATGAGTGCTAAAAGGAATCCGTTAAAATTCGGTTACACGATTAATCAGTCAAATCTAAAGGCCGTAAATGCAACTAAATACCTAGGAATTACGACCACGAACAACTTAAATTGGTAGGAACACACAGCAAATATTGTGGGCAAGGCTATCCAAAATCTGCGTTTTATTGGCAGGACACTTATAAAATGTAACAGATCTAGGAAGGAGACTGCCTACACCACGCTTGTCCGTCCTTTTTTAGAATGCTGCTGCGCGGTGTGGGATCCTTACCAGATAGGATTGACAGAGTACATCGAAAAAAAAAAAAAAAACTTCATGGCAGGTTAAAACTGTGTGCCCGACAGAGACTTGAACTCGGGACCTTTGCCTTTCGCGGGCAAGTGCTCTACCAACTGAGCTACCGAAGCACGACTCACGCCCGGTACTCACAGCTTTACTTCTGCCAGTACCTCGTCTCCTACCTTCCAAACTTTACAGAAGCTCTCCTGCGAACCTCGCAGAACTAGCACTCCTGAAAGAAAGGATATTGCGGAGACATGGCTTAGCCACAGCCTGGGGGATGTTTCCAGAATGAGATTTTCACTCTGCAGCGGAGTGTGCGCTGATATGAACTTCCTGGCAGATTAAAACTGTGTGCCCGACCGAGACTCGAACTCGTGACCTTTGCCTTTCGCGGGCAAGTGCTCTACCAACTGAGCTACCGAAGCACGACTCACGCCCGGTACTCACAGCTTTACTTCTGCCAGTACCTCGTCTCCTACCTTCCAAACTTTACAGAAGCTCTCCTGCGAACCTTGCAGAACTAGCACTCCTGAAAGAAAGGATATAGCGGAGACATGGCTTAGCCACAGCCTGGGGGATGTTTCCAGAATGACATTTTCACTCTGCAGCGGAGTGTGCGCTGATATGAAACTTCCTGGCAGATTAAAACTGTGTGCCCGACCGAGACTCGAACTCGGGACCTTTGCCTTTCGCGGGCAGAAGTAAAGCTGTGAGTACCGGGCGTGAGTCGTGCTTCGGTAGCTCAGTTGGTAGAGCACTTGCCCGCGAAAGGCAAAGGTCCCGACTTCGAGTCTCGGTCGGGCACACAGTTTTAATCTGCCAGGAAGTTTCATATCAGCGCACACTCCGCTGCAGAGTGAAAATCTCATTCTGGATACATCGAGAAAGTTCAGAGAAGGGCAGCACGTTCTGTATTATCGCGAAATAGGGGAGAGAGTGTCACTGAAATGATACAGGATTTGGGGTGGACATCATTAAAACAAAGACTTTTTCGTTGGAACGGAATCTTCTCGCGAAATTCGAACCACCTACTTTCTCCTCCGAATGCGAAAATATTTTGTTGACACCGACCTACATAAGGTGAAACGATCACCATCATAAAATAATGGGAATCAAAGCTCGTACGGAAACATACAGGTGTTCCTTCTTTCCGTGCGCTATACGAGATTGGAATAATAGAGAATTGTGAAAGTGGCTCGACGAACCCTCTGCCATACACGTAAATGTGATTTGCAGAGTATCCATGTAGATGTAGACTGTTTACGCGCGTTGTCATACATATTAATGTGTATATGTATGTACATCCATTTTTATAATAAATGTGTATGGTCATATCTTTACGCATAACTGCAAGTATAAGAATAGCCATTTTTAACTACATCACCACAAAGCTAAAACTAGTTTCGACAACCATCGTTAGACAGACTTGGTGACGATACGTAATATGGGCGTACAGTTATCTGAAGGAAAAGGCATACGCTGATGATACAAAGTAATATGACATCCTGTTTAACAGCAAGTTGGTCTCCCTTTGGGACGAGCAGTTATTCTGTTGGAAGCCGCCATCGCCGTTGTAGTGAAGTGTTAAGAAATGCACGTTGCACACGATAATGTTCATTCACTTCAGAACCGTAATAGTGGCTTCAATTATTGCCACAGGGCTCATAGAAGCCGACGTGAATGTCCCACATGACATGGTACTGTCCTCGTCGGCATATGTCCTTGGCGCAGTCAGTGTTTCGAAAACCGCTCCTCTATATGATGGCGCATTCGGACACAAACCATCGATTTCATGTAACAAGAAGGATGAACATCATACATCCTATCGCTTTCTTGTGGTATCACCATCCTTCAGCCATATTCCACAGATATTCACGACATGATTTGATGCACGGTGATACCGTAAAGGCGACGCTACACAATGTGTTGTTAGGTCGCCATTAAGAAGGGTGTAAGACAAGGCTGTAGCCTTTCGCCCCTACTCTTCAATCTGTACATCGAGGAAGCAATGATGATGGAAATAAAAGAAAGGTTCAGGAGTGGAATTAAAATACAAGGTGAAAGGATATCAATGATACGATTCGCTGATGACATTGCTATCCTGAGTGAAAGTGAAGAAGAATTAAATGATCTGCTGGACGGAATGAACAGTCTAATGAGTACACAGTATGGTTTGAGAGTAAATCGGAGAAAGACGAAGGTAATGAGAAGTAGTAGAAATGAGAACAGCGAGAAACTTAACATCAGGATTGATGGTCACGATGTCAGTGAAGTTAAGGAATTCTGCTACCTAGGCAGTAAAATAACCAATGACGGACGGAGCAAGGAGGACATCAAAAGCAGACTCGCTATGGCAGAAAAGGCATTTCTGGCCAAGAGAAGTCTACTAATATCAAATACCGGCCTTAATTTGAGAACGAAATTTCTGAGGATGTACGTCTGGAGTACAGGATTGTATGGTAGTGAAACATGGACTGTGGGAAAACCGGAAGAGAAGAGAATCGAAGCATTTGAGATGTGGTGCTATCGACGAATGTTGAAAATTAGGTGGACTGTTAAGGTAAGAAATGAGGAGGTTCTACGCAGAATCGGAGAGGAAAGGAATATGTGGAAAACACTGATGAGGAGAAGGGACAGGATGATAGGACATCTGCTAAGACATGAGGGAATGACTTCCATGGTACTAGAGGGAGCTGTAGAGGGCAAAAACTGTTGAGGAAGACAGAGAATGGAATACGTCAAGCAAATAATTGAGGACGTAGGTTGGAAGTGCTACTCTGAGATGAAGACGTTAGCACAGGAAAGGTATTCGTGGCGGGCTTCATCAAACCAGTCAGTAGACTGATGACCAAAAAAAGAAAAAAAGGTCGCCAATGGTGGCAGCGATCGGACACAAAACATTCGTGACCCCAAGTCAACAGATACTTCCCCTGGCCACGGCCAATTCAGTACTTTTGTGAGAGCGAAGGAATTGGTGGCAGTCTGATGATTGCGTACCAATACGGAACAACGCTAGTGAAGAGAGGAACTAACCAATTTGTTGCCTTCTGCGTTCCACTCGTGATACGCTGTTCATTGCTCGGAAGACTGTATTACACGACGACTGGGCGAAACGCGGAGAAGCCTCGACAGAGAGTCGCGAGTCATTGGAGAACAAAGCGCAGCTCCATTCTGTGTCACTGGGTGCGCGGAGCAATCAGTCTCGTGGCTTCGGGATTCACGGTGTCGCCGTTTTAACGGCAGGGAAAGCCACAGGATCGCGAGAACACGGCGGCTAATCCTCACCCTGTAAACTGATACTTCACGCTGGCTACTGTCTGAAACTGCCCGGGAATACATTTTCCAATTTTCTATTAGAAACGATAACACTAAAGGAAGTTTTGTTTTCCATTCCAATGTATTCGTGAAAATACCTTTGAAATTATGACAGTTTCTGCACGCTCGGTGCAGGCTGCTTCGCATGTGAACAACACGGCTCTGTAAACGTCTCTGTGGAAAAGCCTTTTCATAGCTGTAGAGACGGCTATTGTTTCCGTATACGGCCGTTTGCGCTTCGGAGTTGAAAGCTGACAATAACGCTGCCAGGTGTGAGTGAAGCTTTCCTTAAGCTGGATCGACTGTGAGAATGTCTTAGTAAGAACTAACTAACTTAAACTCCGTCCGAACAGGTCTCGGAGGACCCTAACGGTACTGATCGACAGCCGTGTCATCCTCAACCTCTGAGCGTCATTGGATGCCGATACGGAGGGGCGTGTGGTCAGCACACAGCTCTCCTGGCTGTATGTCAGTTTTCGTGACCGCATCCGCTATTTCTCACTCAAGTGGCTTCTCAATTTGCTCCTCAAGGAATGAGGACATCCCTCTCGCCAACAGCGTTCAGTAGACTGGGCAGTCATCCATCCAAGTGCTAGCCAAGCCCGACAGCGCTTAATTTCGATGATCCGACGGGAAGTGGTGATACCATTCTTGTAACCATTCTGTGTATACATTATTGTAACAACTATTTTACGTCCTGTGTGTCTAATTGGCTATCGCTTGTGTAATTGGGTGTGCAGTGGTCGGGGCATCGCGTATTTAAGCAACCGCTATATTGTTCTCCTTAGCAGTTAGTGTTCGTGAAGTCGCAACGGTGCCCAGTTCACCACCACCGCCTACCACCATCGATACAATTTCTATTTTCATTCTTTGTTATATAAGATGTATTTTATATATTACTACATCTCTCTAATTCAGTTACATGTTGATATTTCTGTATGTGGTTACTATCATTGTTAGGGTGCTCCGTAACGATTGCCGTTTGTTCCGTAGCAATTGCAAGTTGTTCCTTAGCAAATATCAGTTGTTCCTTAGCAGTTGACAATCTGTGAAATAAGACGAATGGTTTTGGAACACCCTGCAATGTTTATAAGTCCCTTAGGAAGTACGAGGGCTATTCCGAAAGTAAGGTCCGATAGGTCGCGAAATGGAAACCACGGTAAAAATCAAAAATGTTTTATTTGCAACAGTTAGATACACCTTGCAGCTACTTATCTCCATAGTCGCCGACCCGACTTAGACGTGTATCGTAGCGTTGTACCAACTTTCCCATACCCTCGCTATAGAAGGCAGCCGCCAGTGCTCTCCGCCAATTCTCTACGCTGGCCTACGGCTCGTTGTCTTGTGCCGAAATGTTGTCTTCATAACCAGCGGTTCATGTGACCAGAGCTGAAACTCAGAGGGAGACAATTACGGGCTGTATTGTGGGTACTCTCACATTTCCATTTGAAAACGATGCAGGAGCATCTTCATTGCCCCTGCAGAATGCGGCTGAGAATTGTCTTGAAGACGAAACAGCACGACAGTTATGTAATGTTAGCTGCATAGCTTCAGGGGAAATTTCTCACCAGGCCCCCGTACTTGGCGGCAGACACTATTTTCTAGACATCTTTACGCACTCACTGCGAGCTCAGAAATGAGAAGAGCGACGTGATGCTAACTGGGGTTATACTAGAGACACTACCCAACACATCTGTGCAAAGCTTTATCGGATTTTCATAGTCGTTTCCATTTCGTGACCGATCGGACCTTACTTTCGGAATAGCCCTCGTATATACTCTCGCTCAATTGATGAAATTGACCAAAAATCTCAATTTTCGTTTTATTTTTTATTTGTTAGTACAACTTGTAAGAGGTCCGAGCAGATGTAATTTCGATGTATTGCTCACGCGCTGCCTGCGATATGCAAGGTATAAGAGAATGTCAGACCAGAGAGCAGTGTTGACTGCAGTAGGAACTGTGTAGCTGTAGCAGTAAGTTGTTGCTAGCGAGCAGTCTGGTTTGGTGTATCGTGTTGGCTGGGCCGGTCGTGGTGCAGCGATGCCGGAGCCTGAGCATTATTGTATAAGGTAAAAGCAGCCTCGTGTATATGTAGTATTGCTATCTCAAGTCCGATGTAAATGTTTTAAAAATCTCCTAATAATAATCTTTCTCATAAAAAGTAACTTTTAACAACCATTCATTTCAATTTAAAGAATTTACTAATTTCTCCAATCCATGATCACCCTGATTATTGCAAAAGAAAAATCAGTTGTTTCCTTTCATAAATGACAAATCTATCGGCCAGCATTGCACAGGGCTGTGCCAGAAAAATTTATTGTAAGAGCAGATATATATGCATTATCCGGCGACTTCATTGAAGTAAGAATTTTTCTCTTTTTTTATTCAGAATGACCTTTCAGGGCCATGACGCAGCACTGCTGACGTCCAAAATTTACCAGGTTAAATTCACAGTCAATTATTGAAAAGTTATAAGTGAGCGACAATTTAATTGAGAGGTTAGTTACATTGTATTATTACCAGGTTACGGAAATTATTTTGTTGGGACGTTACACTGAATATGAACGACATAATTATATTTTTTACTGTTGAGAGGTTTAGGAATTTTTCTGTTTTGAGGTTACACAAAATTAGAATATTATTCATATTATTTATTTTATTTTGTGGGGAGGTTACAAACTCATGGACAGTAAGTTTCCAAAGTTTCAATGTTCAAATCGCATCCGACGTGCCTGAAAATTAATTAAAAGTGTGACGCGGCCTCCCTGGAACGCCAAGTTCAGAGGAATAACAACCCCTACATTCACAAGGAGAGGCTTCCAAATTGTATCCTGAATCTTGTCAAGCCCACTTACAGGTTTCTGGCCGATCCTGAACTTCTCAAAAAGTGTGTTCATGGCAAAACCCAAAATCCAAATGAGTCTCTAATTTCACTCATGTGGAAACGATACCCTAAAAACACATGCATCTGCTACAGAATTGGCACTTATGATACAGTTATTGTATTTAATGATGGAAACTTCGGAAGGATGAAGGTATTAGAAAGAATGGGCGTCGAAATAGGAAATTTTACTCAAGACCTCCTGAGAAAAATAGATTTACAACGGGTCTCTGCAGTTGAAAAGTCAGTTGATGACCTGGTAAAGGAAAGAAGACAGACAACAAGAAACCAGAAGAGAAGCCTTGAAGGGAAAGACGACCCAGAGTTCAAATGCGGTGTCTTCTGAAGAAGTGTCATAAGGAAAAGTGTTAGGTTGAACTTTAAATTGCGTTTCCTGAAAAGTTTCTTTTTTAAAGTTTATGTACCTTTTCCCCAGATTCTATGAATTCTAGAATTATGAAATTTTGTACACGTATTTCTGTAAAGCTAATAAACGTTGTCTCAAGAGAAAATTTTCAAATTCTCATTGCAAGCTGAGAGATGGAGGGAGCAAAGTGCTTGGAATTTTGCATGAATTTAAAATTGTTCTTGTGGAATTATAATTAAAAAAATATGAGAATTCTCGTCTTTGACCTACTCCAAAAGCCTCATGAGAGAAGCTTACAACATATAGAGAGATGAAACAGAGAAATTTTTGTAGAAATCTCTTGAATACTTTCTGAGAAAAAGGAACATACATTATTTTTTGAAAATAAAACTGTAAATTTCATTCAAAAAAAGTTGAATATATGTAAGGAAAGGATTTTATATGTAAGTGTGTTACTTACATGTAAAGCGTGGTACAAAATTTCACTACCATATCTCCTAAACTGTGGAGTTGGTGCATTTTTGAAATAGTGTGTGTTTTTCATCAACGTCCCTCCTTAAGTATATTGTAGGTAGAAGGTACCTTTTGTAAAGTGGTAGCATTTGTAAGTTACGTGATTAATAAACAGAGTTATTCAACCGTTTTTATTTTATAAGAAATTGTATTTAGTCTGTCCCACACTTCCGTGCCACTAAACTATTAGTATATGTAGTCGTCATCGTTATCGCTCATGTTCTCTCTCTACCATGATCTTACCCTTCCCACGCGCCCCCCACTCAAAATGGCACCCCACCCTTCTCTTCCCGTATTGCTCCCACGAAACATTCAATTTTTTTTTTCGGCCACTCGGTGCCGTTATAACGAGACTAAAGAAATAAAGTGACAGACGCACGCTAGTAGCAGTCCGACGTAACGCGTGGAGCTGTGCCTCCGCAGTCAGCAGTTAGCGATACTCGTGCGGCGAGGTTTGCATAAACAGCCGCGCGGCACGGCACATGTGCAGGCGATGAGCGATGAGGCAGCCACTGCAGAGCGCCAGTAAGTGGATCCCTCGCCTGTGTGGTCCCGTCTGGAAGCTG
The DNA here is from genome assembly GCF_023898315.1 of Schistocerca nitens. Taxonomy (NCBI): domain Eukaryota; kingdom Metazoa; phylum Arthropoda; class Insecta; order Orthoptera; family Acrididae; genus Schistocerca; species Schistocerca nitens. The sequence goes on from NC_064622.1 coordinate 411,339,066, forward strand.
CCCAGCAGCCATGCTCGCCACCGATCACTATTTAGACTGAGAGAAGCGCTGGATACGACGGCTAAGATCAACGCAGTGGCTAACAGGTTAGAGAGATTTCAATGACACCACTTCGTTAGTGATTTTTTTGAAATATCCTTATCGCAGCACACCTTTCATTAAATTATCTTTCGTATCACATTATTTATGCAGCGAGATATTCTCTCACTGTAGACATGCTGACGTAAGCCACTATGCCTCCAAGTGGCGTGTGTGAAATGCGGCGTATTTAGTAAACCCAGAAGGTGAGGGAAGTCTTCCAGCGTGAGAAGCATCGAAGGTTTTGTAGCAAGGAAGAGACCACTAATTCAGGGGCAAATGGCACCATGGTTTACTACCGTTAATAACATAATCACACGGTAGTGCCTCTTTTAAATCGTTGTACGAGTGACAAAACGGCTTATATCGAAATACGAGGTGTGGCTAGAAAAAAACCGGACTAGTACTGGTGAAACAATAAAACGAATGCAATAAGGCTGAAAGTCGCGTGGCCTGTCACGTGACTCTCGCTCCGCCTACTGCTCGAGTTTCATCTGCCTCCTGCACTCAGTCTGCCCGTGGCGTCTGTTTTAAGTAGTTGACGTTTTGTCTGTGCGTCGGAAAATGTTGAGTGTACAGAAAGAACAGCGTGTTAACATCAAATTTTGTTTCAAACTCGGAAAATCTGCAAGTGAAACGTTTGTAATGTTACAACAAGTGTACGGCGATGATTGTTTATCGCGAACACAAGTGTTTGAGTGGTTTAAACGATTTAAAGATGGCCGCGAAGACACCAGTGATGACACTCGCACTGGCAGACCATTGTCAGCAAAAACTGATGCAAACATTGAAAAAATCGGTAAACTTGTTCGACAAGATCGCCGTTTAACAATCAGAGCAGTGTCTGAGTTAACAGGAGTTGACAAGGAAAGTGTTAGGCAGATTCTTCATGAAAGTTTCAACATGAACAAAGTGTGTTCAAAAATGGTTCCAAAGTGTCTCACAATTGAACAGAAGGAACACCGAAGAATGATTTGTTCTGACATTCTGGAAAACATTGAAAGTGATCCCACCTTCTTACAAAATGTTATTACTTGCGATGAATCGTGGTTTTTTACTTACGATCCCGAAACTAAACGCCAATCGATGCATTGGAAAACTCCTGGTTCTCCACGACAAAAAAAGCACGAATGTCAAAATCGAAATTCAAGGCAATGATGATTGTTTTTTTTGACATCAAAGGGATTGTGCACATTGATTGGGTACCAGAGGGACAAACAGTGAATCAGCATTACTACATTGGCGTCCTGGCTACCCTACGTGAGCGAGTACGGAGAAAACGGAACGATTTGTGGAGAAAAAAGTCATGGATCCTTCACCAAGACAATGCCCCAGCTCACAGTGCGTTGTCAGTGAAGACGTTTTTGGCAAAACACAACATTCCCATCTTGTATCATCCACCCTACTCACCTGATTTGGCCCCCTGTGACTTTTTTCTTTTCCCTAAAGTCAAGTCAGCTTTGAAAGGAACTAGATTTGAGACTGTTGAAGCAGTAAAAGAAAAAGCGACGGAAGTAATGTATGGACTTACCGAAAATGATCTGCAGCATTGCTATGAACAGTGGAAAATTCGTATGGAGCGGTGTAGAGACCGAGGAGGAGAGTACATTGAAGGAGATAACATGAAATTGTAAATAATTGTAAATAAATGTTTTTTCCAGCATCAGTCCGGTTTTTTTCTAGCCGCACCTCGTATATGATCGTGAGATAGAACAACAACCGGAATCGTTCGGCAGGGGGAAGTACACAGGACCTGACGAGATGCCAACAGGATTCCGTATACAGTACGCGTAAGAAGTTGTCCCTCTTCAAATAGCAGTGCACCGTAGATATCTGGAGTAGCGAAGTGTTCGTGAGATTTTTTTTTTTAAACTAACTCTAGTTTTCAAGAATGGTTGTCGGGCAGACGCACAAAACTGACGTTGGTCGGTTGAACAATTTTGGAACGTGTTTTACGCTCGCGTATTACGTTTCTGGAGACCGATAATGTCAGCTGTACGAATCAACGTGGTTTCCAAAAACAACAATCGTGTGAAACGCAGCTCGCTTTGTTCGTCCACGACACCCAGGAAGCGGTAGATACCATCGCCTGTATAGATGTCGCGTTCCTTGATTTCCGTGAGAAATTTGATTTTGTTTCACACTGCCGCCTAGCGAATAAAATACGAGCGTACGGACTAACAAATGAAATGTAATACTGGATTGTAGAATTCCTAGCAAATAGAGCAAATCATGTCATTAAGTACGCAGAGAAGTCTTCAGAAGTAAAAGTGACTTCCAGAGCACCCCAAAGTAGTTGTATAGGTCTATTATATTTCACAATGAATGTAAATGACATAGTAGCTAATATCTGAAGTTTCATGAGGCACTTAGTGGGTAGTGCTTTTGTAAACAGAGAAGGCAAAACGCTAGAAATTTGTAGCGAAGCGCTGGAAAATCGCCAGAAGTTCGCCTGTTGGTGCAGGGAGAGTCAGTTGACCCTCGACATAAACAGATGTAATGTATCGTGAATTCATAGACAGAAAAATTCGTTACTGTATGACTATACGGCTGCAGAATAATCACAGGGAGCAGTTACTTCCATTAAATATCTCACAGTATGCGAACGGAGCGATTTATGGTGGAACGGCCACATAAAACTAATCGCCAGATAAGGCAGACGCAAGACTATGATTCATTGGAAGAATCTTCAGGAAATGTAGTCCATCAACAAAGGACTTAGCTTACAAAACACCTGTTCGATCTATACTTAAATATTGACCACCAATATGGGTACCGTACCAGATAGGACTGACATAGGAAATACAGATGATACAGAGAAGACCAGTGCCTTTCTTTACAAGTTCATTTAGTTAGAATGAAAGCGTTAGAGAGATGATCAACCAATTCCAATGATAGACGCTGCAAGAGAGGCATTCCCAGATCGTACGTTCTTAGAAGGGTCAACAAATACAGGATGTTACAAAAAGGTACGGCCAAACTTTCAGGGAACATTCCTCACACACAAATAAAGAAAAGATGTTATGTGGACATGTGTCCGGAAACGCTTAATTTCCATGTTAGAGCTCATTTTAGTTTCGTCAGTATGTACTGTACTTCCTCGATTCACCGCCATGATTTCATACCGGATACTCTACCTGTGCTGTTAGAACATGTGCCTTTACAAGTACGACACAGCATGTGGTTCATGCACGATGGAGCTCCTGCACCTTTTAGTCGAAGTGTTCGTACGCTTCTCAACAACAGATTCGGTGACCGATGGATTGGTAGAAGCGGACCAATTCCATGGTCTCCACGCTTTCCTGACCTCAACCCTCTTGACTTTCATTTATGGGGGCATTTGAAAGCTCTTGTCTGCGCAACCCCGGTACCAAATGTAGAGACTCTTCGTGCTCGTATTGTGGACGGCTGTGATACAGTACGCCATTCTCCAGGGCTGCATCAGCGCATCAGGGATTCCATGCGACGGAGGGTGGTGGATGCATGTATCCTCGCTAACGGAGGACATTTTGAACATTTCCTGTAACAAAGTGTTTGAAGTCACGCTGGTACGTTCTGTTGCTGTGTGTTTCCATTGCATGATTAATGTGATTTGAAGAGAAGCAATAAAATGAGCTCTAACATGGAAAGTAAGCGTTTCCGGACACATGTCCACATAACATATTTTCTTTCTTTGTGTGTGAGGAATGTTTCCTGAATGTTTGGCCGTACCTTTTTGTAACACCCTGTATATTGCTTCTTGCTACATATATTTCGCGATTACGTCACGAATATAAAATTAGACAGACCGGAATCCACACGGAGGCTTCCCGTCGATTATTCTACCTGTGAACTGTTTACTACTGGGACAGGACAATTGGGAGGTGACAGTGGGCAAAAAATGCCCTCCGCCACACACCCCAAGGTGGCATGCGGAGTTTAGGTGTAGATGTAAAAGGGTAACTATTGAGGTCTGAATAATGGGAAAAATCTGTATGCAAAAGATGTTTGTGCAGATACTTCGAAAGCGCCGGGAACGAATTAATTTATAAAAATTGTCAGTGCTTTTGCCGACTAAACATAGCGAGTGAGAACTGAAATTAGGCTATAGTATTTAGCTAGCTGTGCAGCTTGCCAGAGAATTGGTCGATCTCTCTCTAATATACACGTACACTCTGCAAATCATTGGGAAGTGTGTCACAATGGGTACTTAATATTGCAGTACACGTTTAGGTTTATTACCATTGCAATTTAGCATGGAGCGCGGGGAGAAAGGCTCGTAACTATTTATTTCAGCGCTGTATTCCAAGATTCCTCACTTATGACTCATTCTAACTGGGCTTCCCTGACACCTCTCTACAAAGCTGAGCCCAATAAGCCAGACATAAACCAAAAATTACGAAATAATACTTTTGAACGAATTTCTCAATCACTGACCTTCATTGCAATGAACTTTTTCCGCAGACACTGTGTTTTCACTCCTCCAACTCTCTGTTGACTTCTAAGGGCTCGAGAATGAAAACCGAGCGAGGTGGCGCAGTGGTTAGCACACTGGACTCGCATTCGGGAGGACGACGGTTCAATCCCGTCTCCGGCCATCCTGATTTAGGTTTTCCGTGATTTCCCTAAATCGCTTCAGGCAAATGCCGGGATGGTTCCCTTGAAAGGGCACGGCCGATTTCCTTCCCCATCCTTCCCTCACCCGAGCTTGCGCTCCGTCTCTAATGACCTCGTTGCCGACGGGACGTTAAGCACTACTATCCTCCTCCTCCTCCTCCTCGAGAATGAAACCTCTTTTACAAATCTCCGTTCAGTCTCTGTGTTCAAAATCTAACATATTTTGAGAAACACTGTAATCCAATTTTATTTTGTTGCAAAGTTTGAATTTTTGTTCACAATCACAGATCGAGATAGTTACTTACTACTGTAATTACAGATCGATGCAGGGAATGTATATTCGAGAAAAAGAACCCGTTGCCCTTGACCATGTTTCTGGTTTGTCTCGGTCCACCATCTTCGGTCATATTGTATGTTTACATCTCATATTCAGAGCAGTAGAAAGTTATATTTGTATATTACGAAAATATGCAATTTAATGTGATATGTCACCATAAAGATCTTATTCAAACACCTTCTTCGTTCCTAGAATGGTGTTTGGTCAGTTTATTTGTCTTTTGTCTCCATTGTTTGTGAGTGTGTATTTTTATATCGTGTTTCTTGATTCGATTTCTGGTGTTTTTTGTAGGTGGTTATTTGAACTACAATTTCACGGAGCCTTGGCGTCACAGCTTCGGTTGGTAAATATTGTAGCGTTCTTCGAAAGTTCGTTTTTACTTAACCTACGGTATGCTCAGTTGTAATGAAAATTAAAAGAGATGTAATATCACTAATAACATCGACTGTAGTTTCTAGTTTAGAACGGGATACAGTACTTTTTGTCCCCCATAGAACCGTGCTTTCCAAGGTGAAAGAAACTTGTAAAAACGACAGAACATGACAGTTCATTCTATGAACACAAATAATTTAATCTCAGATTGAAATACCAACAATCATTACCCATTTTAAACTTGGAGATGTCATTCTAACACTTGAAAAGCTTCACAGAACAATCTGGATGCGAAAATATTTAAGTTGAACATTCGCTCTGCTTCAAACTAAGTTTAGGCCTAGAAACTGGAATTAATTATTAGGTTGGTGAGTAAGTTCGTAACGTTTATCCATAATTTCAATAAACACAACATATACACACAACATAGACCTTAATCATCAACAATATACCCTCCTTCACTGTTCACAACAGTTTGCCAACGCTGGAGTAACTATTTGATCCCGCGACTGTAGAAATCACGTCGTGTTGAGTCGTATAGCCCGTCGAGCCATGTTCGAAGAGCATCTGCATCCGGAAAGGAAGTTCTTTTAGGATTGTTCGACAGAGGACGGAAAAGACGAAAATCTGAGTGCGCAAGATCAGGTGAGTGAGGTGTTTGAGGAATGACTTCCCAACCTAACTTCTGTACAGTGTTTTTATGTAGCAGAATGGCTGAGGTCATTACCGTGGAGTGTCATGACTTAACGCAGTCCTGGTCTTTGTTCTTGGATTGCATCTACAAGACGTCTCTGCTGTCGTCAATAAATGATATCAGTGATCGTTACACATCGGGTAAACAATTCGCAGTATGCCACACCGTCGCTGTTCCATATATGCATGACATTATCTACATGAAGATAGTAACTGTTCCGAAATAACAGATACCAATGATGACCATGCAGCTCCTCTAGAAAGAAATGATAATTAATCGAAACCCTCAGCTGCCAACATGTGTTGTTGATATACGTCAATGCGGACAGCTCAAAATGTGTGCCCCGACGGGGACTCGAACCCGCGACCTCCTGCTGACATTGCAGACGCTTTCTCCATCTGAGCCACCGAGGGCACAGAGGATAGCGCGACTGCAAGGACTTATCCCTTGCACGCTTTCCGTGATACCCACATTCCCAGCTGTCCACAACCGACATTCGCAATGTTCCTAAAGGATATTTGCCCATTCACTCATTACTCGTGCCAATTAAGGTGACGATTCCCGTAGGAATTCGGGCAAAGTGTGCGCTTTCGCACAGAAGAAGGTCACTGTAGCATTGGCACACAACATTCTCGACCATTTGTTGCACATGTTTCAATCTCTGCTGTCCTCTTCAGTTTCTCCCATACTATCGCTCCCTTTCGTAGCACTGTGGGAGGTCGTTTTATATTTTATTCTTGTCTCTACTCGGAAGGGGATCGACGCTCTAGATTAATTAATTGAATTCTGGAAGGCGTCGATAAAATGTATGCAGATGTAACCTCTGACATGTGAAGGGGAATTTATGAATATTAAATAAAACAGAAATTATAATAACTTCGTTTTATTGCTATATAGTGAATATTAAACAGCGGCAACCTGTGGCAGCATTCACAATAAATTAGAGATAAACGAAAAAACGAATGGCAACCTGTGGCAACTTTTCTGTAATATCCTTGGCATATCTGACGTAGGGTTTGGGGGTAAAGCTAACAATGTCGCAAGCAAATTACTTATAATTTCGGAATGCCTGGAGATTGTCGAGAGCTTAATGGAAGCAACTCATACTAAAGAAAGGAAAAGCGTCCCACCTGTGGGGCAAAGCTGAAAGCAAACTGTCCATTAATGAAAAACAAGGGCGCCCGTACCTATGGGCAATGAGCTGCCGTCGGCCCCTCCTAGGTGCCAGCCTCCTCTTTTCTTATCTTATGAGTCCACCTAATTTACAACAACCTTCTGTAACACCACATCTCAGAAGCTTGCAATTTTTACGAATCCATGATTCGTTTCCACGCAGTTTTGTGTTCGAAACGTACATTCTCATGTTAACATCTAGAGGGTTCTGTTCACTAGGAGTGTTCTCTTTGCATGTGCTGCTCTTTCACTAATTCTCCTTGCTTCGGCCATCATGCGTACTTTTGCTTTTAAAGTAGCAGAATTCCATCACTTCGCCTACTATCTAGCCCTCTGTGTATTGTTAATCTCATGTCTGCTCCTCCTCAACACTTCCATGATTGTCTCAGCCTATATTCTGTGCGCAGAGGGATGTTCATGATTGGGGCCTGTAATTATTTCTCACTTGAATTGAGAATAGCATTGTCTTTAGCGGATTTTATCATCGATGTCCTTTCACCCTATGTTTTAATCCTTCTCCTGCATCTTCCTTTTATTTCTATCATAGCTTCTTCGTTTTACAGATTGAACAGTACGCGAGAATTACTGCTTCCCTGCGTTAGGCCAGTTTTAGTCAGAGGACTTCCCTGTCGGTCTCCCACTCTCACAGTTCCCCGTTACGTCTCGGACATACTGTGTATTATACGTCCTGTCCTTTAGCGTATACTTATTTTTCTGAGGGTTCCTAACATTTTGGACTATTGTACGTTGCTGAACGGTTTTTCTATGTCGACTAATCTTCTGAAAGAGCCTTGAATTTTTTAAAGCCTCGCTTCAGTTGTCAAAAGCAACGCCAGAACTGCCTCTCTATTTTCATTACCTTCAGTAAAGCCAAACTCAACGACACACAACAGATAGTTACCATTTTTCTACCAACTGCTCTGTCAGTAACTTGAATGGACGAGTTGTTAAGCTGACTGTGTGATAATTCTTGCACCACCATGTCGAGGTCGAAGGTGAGTGCGGCAGTAAAGTTATCTGGTCGCGCATGACAAGTGTAGGTGAAACCAAGTTAATGATTGAGTCTTTTTACCGGCCACGCGATTTCAATGTGAGAATTCTACAGTCATTCAAAGAAAGACTACGGTCAACAGCGCGTAAATACTGAGACCATGCAATACTAATTAGAGGCGACTTGAACCTACTGAGTATCGATTGGGATGTCAATGGATTCGTTGGAAAGGGTAAAGACAGACAGTCATGTCAAATACTTGTAATGTTGGCTGCATAGCTTCAGGCGAAGTCTCTCACCAGCCCCTCATACATGGCGGGAGACGCTATAGTTCTAGGTATCATTATGTGCTCCCTGTGTGCTCAGTACTAAACAGAACGACGTAATACGATCGACGGGCACACCAGAGACACTGCCTAACACACCTGTGCAAAACTTCATCGAATTTTCTCGGTAGTTTCCATTTCGCGACCGATCGCTCCTTACTTCCCGAATAATCCTCGTAGATTCTAATTCTGGGATGATTTTTCCTACAGGTTTCACAGTTTTGATGCTCAACAAGTACATAACATAGCTCTGCAGATTGGGAATGCGGCATTTATACCTGTCCCTCCTAAGGGTCAACAGGTGCGTTTATGGCAGATACTTGCAATTTCGTGTTTACAGCCGTTTCTGGAGTCAGCCCAAAAAATGAATACTCGGCGCCCAGTGTCGACGGAAATCATCGCTTTGTTTCTCATTACAAACAAAATTATTTGAAAGAGGAATTTTACATTCTCATTCCACGAAGCTTTCTCAGATTTGTCTAATGTGGTGGTACTTTTATCGATATATATATATATATATATATATATATATATATATATATATATATATATCAACAGGAACAGAAAAACATGAAAAATAACCAATTTTCCAGCACCAACTAGGCAGCGCGGTTCGTGGCGATAGCAGGCACCGCGGGCCGGGGCGGGGCTGTCGCTGCTGAGTACTGGTTGTTTATCACTCTTTAGTCTTCCTATTATCATACACTGAGGCGCCAAAGAAACTGGTATAGGATTGCGTATTCAAATACAGAGATATGTAAACAGGCGGAATACGGCGCTTCAGTCGGCAATGCCTATTCAGGGTGTTACAAAAAGGTACGGCCAAACATTCAGGAAACATTCCTCACACCAATGTGCGATTTGCAGGGGGGGGGATGGGGGGGATTTCCCCCCCCTCTGTATCACACCATCCCCTCCTCTGGCTTTAGTTTATCCATCCCTACCTGGGATGTTTATTTCCCACGCACTGGAGTAAAACTTTACATATAATTTAAATTTGTGAAGCCGAACACTGAAAGTTTTTAATACAGTCTTACTATTAATACAATTAATATGTTTGCCTATTAATTTTGAAAAAGTGTTATGTAGTAGTTAAGCATTTCAAAACATTTAGAACTAAATCATCATTCTCATGTTGTCATTCTTGCTTTCGTCTAAGGTGCGTCATCCGTTTACTTGCGAGCTTGCGAGGTAAGTATTGTGGCAGTCATACCGCAGCAGTCGTACCGCAGAGTTGGGTGAGCTGGGGGCTGAAATTCCCACCCCGGGCCCTGACACAGGGTGGTGACCGGCCCGGTACCTGTGCGAACATTTACCGTTAGGCTACCTTTTGGCAATGGTATGTCGCGGACTAACGCGCCTGGGACGAAAGCACACCTTACTAAATAACGCACCATCGTCTGCTTCTAGTTCCTAGGATACTATTTCGTGGACCTTCTTTAAATACTCTTCTCTTCCACCATCGTTTTCTTTTCCTTTGGTTTTCATTTCCGTTGTTAGCTAGTAGGCCGCCGCTGCGATACTTTATGCTGCAATATCGACACACGTGTGGCACAAATTCTGTTGCTCTGGTATAAATTAACCTGCCGCATGCAACATATGCCGCAAGATGTTGCTTGTTGTAGCATGCTACAAGACGACGCATGCCACATTTCCGTAGCATGCCACAATGTTGCAAGACGTCGCCCCAGCGTAAACGAGGCTTTAGAGCCAGGTCTGAATTGTATGGTGGATGTGACGTGTTGCGTACGAAACTAAAACCTGCAATCAGATCCAAACGTCGTGGAAAACTCTGAAGAGGTGTCATCCTGCAGCAAGATAACGCTAGCCCACATTCTGCCAAACGGACAGCCGACGCAATAAAGGAGTTGAGATTCGTGGTGCTGGAACATCCACCATACAGTACAGACCTGCCACCAAGTGATTTTCACATGTTTGGACCCTTAACGGAAGCACTACAGGGAAGAAGATTTGAAAGTGATGAAGACGTCATTGCTGTGGTGCAAAATTGGTTACAGATGCAACCGAAAAACGTATTTTCTGACGAAATAAAAAAAAAAACTCTTAAAACGTCGGGAAAACTGCATTGAAGTCCAGGGAGGTTACGTAGAAAAATAACGCATGTTTCAGATTTCTATCATCAGAATAAGTTCAGCTTTTTACATATGTGCCTTTAGTTTTTGAATTCCCGTCGTATCCCTGTACGTAGATGATTTCGTAAATAAGCTTTCCCTATAATGTACTTTTAAAGATATAACAAGGGATGGCTTTTCTGATAGTGCATACGCATGAATAGTGTGTTTCACATTAACATCTATTTATAAATAACTGTTTAACCATGGGTAACGCCACGGTCCAAGCTAGTAACATATGTAATTATACTAATCCCCTAAGACATCCCCCCCTCCCCCCCGCCCCCCCCCCCCCCACTGTTAAAAGCACAAATCACACACTGCCTCACACACAAATAAAGAAAAGATGTTATGTGGCCATGTGTCCGGAAACGCTTACTTTCCATGTTAGGGCTCATTTTAGTTTCGTCAGTATCTACTGTACTTCCTCGATTCACCGCTAGTTGGCCCAATTGAAGGAATGTAATGTTGACTTCGGTGCTTGTGTTGACATGCGACTCATTGCTCTACAGTACTAGCATCAAGCACATCAGTACGTAGCATCAACAGGTTAGTGTTCATCACGAACGTGGTTTTGCAGTCAGTGCAATGTTTACAAATGCGGAGTTGGCAGATGCCCATTTGATGTATGGATTAGCACGGGGCAATATCCGTGGCGCGGTACGTTTGTATCGAGACAGATTTCCAGAACGAAGGTGTCCCGACAGGAAGACGTTCGAAGCAATTGATCGGCGTCTTAGGGAGCACGGAACATTCCAGCCTATGACTCGCGACTGGGGAAGACCTAGAACGACGAGGACACCTGCAATGGACGAGGCAATTCTTCGTGTAGTTGACGATAACCCTAATGTCATCGTCAGAGAAGTTGCTGCTGTACAAGGTAACGTTGACCACGTCAGTGTATGGAGAGTGCTACGGGAGAACCAGTTGTTTCCGTACCATGTACAGCGTGTGCAGGCACTAACAGCAGCTGATTGGCCTCCACGGGTACACTTCTGCGAATGGTATATCCAACAATGTGTCAATCCTCATTTCAGTGCAAATGTTCTCTTTACGGATGAGGCTTCATTCCAACGTGATCAAATTGTAAATTTTCACAATCAACATGTGTGGGCTGACGAGAATCCGCACGCAATTGTGCAATCACGTCATCAACACAGATTTTCTGTGAACGTTTGGGCAGGCATTGTTTGTGATGTCTTGATTGGGCCCCATGTTCTTCCACCTACGCTCAATGGAGCACGTTATCATGATTTCATACGGGATACTCTACCTGTGCTGCTAGAACATGTGCCTTTACAACACAACATGTGGTTCATGCACGATGGAGCTCCTGCACGTTTCAGTCGAAGTGTTCGTACGCTTCTCAACAACAGATTCGGTGACCGATGGATTGGTAGAGGCGGACCAATTCCAAGGCCTCCACGCTCTCCTGACCTCAACCCTCTTGACTTTCATTTTTGGGGGCATTTGAAAGCTCTTGTCTACGCAACCCCGGTCGAGACTGTAGAGACTCTTCGTGCTCGTATTGTGGACGACTGTGATACAATACGCCATTCTCCAGGGCTGCATCAGCGCATCAGGGATTCCATGCGACGGAGGGTGGATGCATGTATCCTCGCTAACAGAGGACATTTTGAATATTTCCTCTAACAAAGTATTTGAAGTCACGCAGGTACGTTCTGTTGCTGTGTGTTTTAATTCCATGATTAACGTGATTTGAGGAGAAGTAATAAAATGAGCTCTAACATGGAAAGTAAGCGTTTCCGGACACATGTCCACATAACATATTTTCTTTCTTTGTGTGTGAGGAATGTTTCCTGAAAGTTTGGCCGTACCTTTTTGTAACACCCTGTATAAGACAACAAGTGCCTGGGGAAGTTCTTAGATCTATTACTGCTGCTACAATGGCACGTTATCAAGATTTAAGTGAATTTGAAGGTGGTGTTATAGTCGATACGCGTGCAATGGGACACAGCATCTCCGAAGTAGCGAAGAAGTGGGGATTTTCCCATATGACCATTTCACGAGTGCACCCTGAATATCGTGAATCCCGTAAAACATCAAATCTCTGACATCGCTCCGACCGGAAGAACATCCTGTCAGAACGGGACCAACGACGACCGAAGAGTATCGTTCATCGTGACAGAAGTGCAGTCCTTCCGCAGAATGCTGCAGATTACAATGCTGCACCATCAACAAGTTTCAACATCATCGATATTGGCTTTCGGAGCCGAAGGCCTACTCGTGTACCATTGAGGACTGCAGGACTAAAATCCTTATACCTCACCTGGGCCCATCAACACCGACATTGGACTGTTGATGACTGGAAACATGTTGCCTGGTCAGATGAGTCTCGGCTCAAATTATATCGAGCGGATAGACGTGTACGAATATGGAGACAACCTAACGAGGCCATGGGCCCTGCATGTCAGCAGGGGACTCATCAGGCTGGTGGAGACTCTGTAATGGTGTGGGGCGAGTGCAGTTTGGAGTGATATGGGACCCCTGATACCTCTAGATACGACTCTGACAAGTGACACGTACGTAAGCATCCTGTCCGATCACCTGCGTCCATCCATGCCCATTGTGCATCAAGACGGACTAGGGCAATTGCAGCAGGACGGTGCGACATACCACACGTCCAAAATTGCTATAGAGTGGCTCCAGGAACGCTCTTCTGAGTTTAAACACTGCCGATGGCCACCAAACTTACCAGACATGAACATTATTGATCATATCTGAGATGCCCCTCCTAATCGTACGGATTTATGGACAGCCTGCAGAATGCACTGTGTCAGTTCCCTCCAGCATTACTTCAGACATTAGTCGAGTCGATGCCACGTCGTGTTGCGGCACTTATGCGTGCTCACGGGGGGCCCTACACGATATTAGACAGGTACACAAGTTTCTTTTGGCTCTTTAGTGTATATACACTCCTGGAAATGGAAAAAAGAACACATTGACACCGGTGTGTCAGACCCACCATACTTGCTCCGGACACTGCGAGAGGGCTGTACAAGCAATGATCACACGCACGGCACAGCGGACACACCAGGAACCGCGGTGTTGGCCGTCGAATGGCGCTAGCTGCGCAGCATTTGTGCACTGCCGCCGTCAGTGTCAGCCAGTTTGCCGTGGCATACGGAGCTCCATCGCAGTCTTTAACACTGGTAGCATGCCGCGACAGCGTGGACGTGAACCGTATGTGCAGTTGATGGACTTTGAGCGAGGGCGTATAGTGGGCATGCGGGAGGCCGGGTGGACGTACCGCCGAATTGCTCAACACGTGGGGCGTGAGGTCTCCACAGTACATCGATGTTGTCGCCAGTGGTCGGCGGAAGGTGCACGTGCCCGTCGACCTGGGACCGGACCGCAGCGACGCACGGATGCACGCCAAGACCGTAGGATCCTACGCAGTGCCGTAGGGGACCGCACCGCCACTTCCCAGCAAATTAGGGACACTGTTGCTCCTGGGGTATCGGCGAGGACCATTCGCAACCGTCTCCATGAAGCTGGGCTACGGTCCCGCACACCGTTAGGCCGTCTTCCGCTCACGCCCCAACATCGTGCAGCCCGCCTCCAGTGGTGTCGCGACAGGCGTGAATGGAGGGACGAATGGAGACGTGTCGTCTTCAGCGATGAGAGTCGCTTCTGCCTTGGTGCCAATGATGGTCGTATGCGTGTTTGGCGCCATGCAGGTGAGCGCCACAATCAGGACTGCATACGACCGAGGCACACAGGGCCAACACCCGGCATCATGGTGTGGGGAGCGATCTCCTACACTGGCCGTACACCACTGGTGATCGTCGAGGGGACACTGAATAGTGCACGGTACATCCAAACCGTCATCGAACCCATCGTTCTACCATTCCTAGACCGGCAAGGGAACTTGCTGTTCCAACAGGACAATGCACGTCCGCATGTATCCCGTGCCACCCAACGTGCTCTAGAAGGTGTAAGTCAACTACCCTGGCCAGCAAGATCTCCGGATCTGTCCCCCATTGAGCATGTTTGGGACTGGATGAAGCGTCGTCTCACGCGGTCTGCACATCCAGCACGAACGCTGGTCCAACTGAGGCGCCAGGTGGAAATGGCATGGCAAGCCGTTCCACAGGACTACATCCAGCATCTCTACGATCGTCTCCATGGGAGAATAGCAGCCTGCATTGCTGCGAAAGTTGGATATACACTGTACTAGTGCCGACATTGTGCATGCTCTGTTGCCTGTGTCTATGTGCCTGTGGTTCTGTCAGTGTGATCATGAGATGTATCTGACCCCAGGAATGTGTCAATAAAGTTTCCCCTTCCTGGGACAATGAATTCACGGTGTTCTTATTTCAATTTCCAGGAGTGTAGATAAAAATAATATCGCACTGGACCAGTTTTGGACCGCTCTGTCGAATGGGAACATGAAGTTCCTCTGTTAAAATCATTTTGTATGTGTCGGGAAGCAAACTGATGCTTCCCGTCTACACTCGGGGCCGCATGAAAGACTTTATGATCAGTATTAGCTTTGGTCCGACTCCAGTTACATACTGAGGAAATGAAATTTTTAGGAGGGATACCTTCAGAGTACTCTGCTATATGGAACACATGGGCGTTGGCGATTCGTGAAGGTACAATAATGTAATAATGATTTATTTGGTTTCTTGCTGCAGTCACCCTTGTGTATGTGAAAATACCTCCAAAACAGTGAAAATGCCTGCAACATATAATTACCAAAATGTCAAATACAAAATACAGAGTCCTGCCTAACAGCTCCCAGATTCAGAAGTACTGTCGTGTGTTCACCGTCGCTACGGGAACAATTCGGCACAACGTTGCTTGCCGCTCTTCCATTGCATGCAGTGAACCCATACACGAAGTGCATATCGGCCAACTCTCCATTTGTAACCTGTCCCCAGTACCACTGTGTTAATGCACAACTAACACTCCAGGAAAACAAAACCCTAGACAAAACCGAGCAGTACTGAAAGCAAACTTGAGTGTAACGAGGTAAAGAGGACATTACTATTGACAACAGTAGTTATAGTGAGCGGATGGAAACAGGTGACACAGTGCATACCGTCGACAACTGCACAGTTGTGTACTATTTTCAGTGCAATACAGAAGAAAACCTAATAGGGACATGAAACCAAACGGAATGCAGTAACTCTGTAGTGAGCCGCCCGAGACAGCGAGTCCTACATACCAAATTCCCCAGAAGGTACATATACTGCTCCTGTGCCGATTTTGATGCATCTGTACAATGTTGTCAACCAGCAGACATGCAGCTTAGATGGTTAGAAATAAACTTGCTATCTTACAGACTACTAGAAATATTTTTACCTAGCTAGACTAGGTACCGTAAATCCGTTCTCTAGTAGAATGGTATGTCATTTAGACTCGAATGAAAGAATTCAGAGGCGAGTTCGTATGGTGACTACACATACTAAGAATTTCCGAGAGTAACATTAAGTTATTGCCCTCATTCAGCACACTCGAAACAGCATTCAAAACATAACTTGCTGCAGGTTGGTTAAACCCATTTTTCTCCTGTTGCTTGATATGAAATACGCATTATTTTATGTCCTTACTGTTACACTGTAGAAGGAAAAATTCTTAGGCTCACCGTCATGGAGGACAGGTGGCGGAATGATTCTTGTCAGTCACCCCTAGAGCGACGATGCATGTATCTCAGTACTTCTGCAATTTTCTGCCCTTTGTGCAGAAGAAGTTTTTCTCTTGTACCTCCAAGTACGGTTCAGCAGCGTTACTGACGTCACATACATCTAAATACACTACTGGCCATTAAAATTGCTACACCAAGAAGAAATGCAGATGATAAACGGGTATTCATATATATATTATATTATAATAGAACTGACATTTGATTACATTTTCACGCAATTTGGGTGCATAGATCCTGGGAAATCAGTACCCAGAACAACCAAATCTGGCCGTAATAACGGCCTTGATACGCCTGGGCATTGAGTCAAACATAGCTTGGATGGCGTGTACAGGTACAGCTGGCCATGCAGCTTCAACACGATACCACAGTTCATCAAGAGTAGTGACGGGCGTATTGTGACGAGCCAGTTGCTCGACCACCATTGACCTGACGTTTTCAATTGGTGAGAGATCTGGAGAACGTGCTGCCTAGGGCAGCATTCGAACATAAAGGCTCGTACAGGACGTGCAGCATTCGGTCGTGCATTATCCTGCTGATACGTAGGGTTTCGCAGGGATTGAACGAAGGGTAGAGACACGGGTTGTAACACATCTGAAATGTAACGTCCACTGTTCAAAGTGCCATCAATGCGAACAAGAGGTGACCGAGACGTGTAACCAATGGCACCCCATACCATCACGCCTGGTGATACGCCAGTAAGGCGATGACGAATACACGCTTCCAATGAGAGTTCACCGCGATGTCGCTAAACACGGATGCGACCATCATGATGCTGTAAACAGAACCTGGATTCATCCGAAAAAATGACGTTTTGCCATTTGTGTACCCAGGTTCGTCGTCGAGTACACCATCGCAGGCGCTTCTGTCTGTGATGCAGCGTCAAGGGTATCCGCAGCCATGGTCTCCGAGCTGATAGTCGATGCTGCTGCAAACGTCGTCGAACTGTTCGTGCAGATGGTTGTTGTCTTGCAAACGTCCCCATCTGTTGACTCAGGAATCGAGACGTGGCTGCACGATCCGTTACAGCCATGCGGATAAGATGCCTGTCATCTCGACTGATAGTGATATGATTCCGTTGGGATCCAGCACGGCGTTCCGTATTACCCTCCTGAACCCACCGATTCCATATTCGGCTAACCGTCATTGGATCTCGACCAACGCGAGCAGCAATGTCTCGATACGATAAACCGTAGTCGCGATAGGCTACAATCCGACCTTTATCAAAGTCGGAAACGTGATGGTACGCATTTCTCCTCCTTAACGAGGCATCACAACAACGTTTCACCAGGCAACGCAGGTCAAATGCTGTTTGTGTATGAGAAATCGGTTGGAAACTTTCCTCATGTCAGCACGTTGTAGGTGTCGCCACCGGCGCCAGCCTTGTGTGAATGCTCTGAAAAGCTAATCATTTGCATACCACAGCATCTTCTTCCTGTCGGTTGAATTTCGCGTATGTAGCGCGTCATCTTCGTGGTGTAGCAATTTTAATGGCCAGTAGTGTAGATACTCCGCAGACCATATTACGGTGGATGTTTGAAGATACCATGTGCCATTACTAACCATTTCCTTTCCTGTTCCACTTGCAAACAGACCAAGGGAAAAACTACTGTCTATATGCATCCGCATGATCCCTATTTTCTCGTATCTTATCTCCGTTGTCCTTACGCGCATTGTATATTGGTGGCAGTAGAATCGTTTAGCAGTCGGCTTCAAATGCCAGTTCTCTAAATGTTCTCAACAGTATTCCTTGAAAAGAACATTGCCTCCCCTCAAGGCATTTCCATTTGAGCTCCAAAACTATCTCCGTTACACTTGGGTGTTGTTCGAACCTGCCGGTAATAAATCTATCAACATGCCTCTGAATTGCTTCGATGTCATCCTTTAGTCCGACCTGGTACGATCCCAAACAACTTATCCATACTCGAGAATAGTTCGCAACAGTTTCGTACATGCGGTCTCCTTTACAGATGAACCACACTTTCCTATAAATTCTTCCAACAACCCGAAGTCCACCATTCTCCTTTCCTACCACAGCCCTCACATGCTTGTACCATTCCACATCGCTTCGCACCTTTACGCCTGGCTATTTAAACGACGTGACTGTGTCAAGCAGGACACAACTAATTCTGTATCCGAACATTACGAATTTATTTTTCCTATCATCCGCATTAACGTACATTTCTATAAATTTAGAACTATCTGCCATTGATCGCACCAACTAGAAATTTTGTATAAGTGATTTTGTATCCTCCTACTGTCACTCAACTTCGACACCCTACCTTACACCACGGCATCGTCAGCAAACAACAGCAGAGTGCTGCCCACCCCGTCAGCCGAATAATTTATGTGTATTGAGAACAACAGAGCTCCTATCACACTTCCCAGGGCACTTCTGACGATACCCTTGTCTCTGAGGAACACTCGCCGCCGAGGCCAGCATACTGGGTTCTATAAATTAAGAAGTCTTCGAGCCACTCAAATATCTGTGAATCTATTACACATGCTAGTGTTTTCAGCCTACAGTGGGGCACAGCATCAAATGCTTTCCAGTTATCTAGAAATAAGTAATCTGCTTTTTCCCCTTCATCCATTGTTAGCAGTATATCATGTGAGAATAGGGCAAGCTGAGTTCCGCGCTTGCGATGCTTTCTAAAACCATGCTGATTCGTGAACGTAAGCTTCTCGGTCTCATGAAAATTTATAATATGTAAACTGATAATATGTTCAAGTATTTTGCAGAAAACCGAAGATAGCTATATTGGTCTGTAATTGTGCGGGTCCGTGCTTTTATCCTTATAATATACACGAGTCACGCAGATTACTACGAGGGCAGTTCAATAAGTAATGCAACACATTTTTTTTCTCGGCCAATTTTGGTTGAAAAAACCGAAAATTTCTTGTGGAATATTTTCAAACATTCCCGCTTCGTCTCGTATAGTTTCATTGACTTCCGACAGGTGGCAGCCCTGTACGGAGCTGTTAAAATGGCGTCTGTAACGGATGTCCGTTGCAAACAACGGGCAGAGATCGAGTTTCTTTTGGCGGAAAACCAGGGCATCTCAGATATTGATAGGCGCTTGCAGAATGTCTACGGTGATCTGGCAGTGGACAAAAGCACGGTGAGTCGTTGGGCAAAGCGTGTGTCATCATCGCCGCAAGGTCAAGCAAGACTGTCTGATCTCCCGCGTGCGGGCCGGCCGTGCACAGCTGTGACTCCTGCAATGGCGGAGCGTGCAAACACACTCGTTCGAGATGATCGACGGATCACCATCAAACAACTCAGTGCTCAACTTGACATCTCTGTTGGTAGTACTGTCACAGTTGTTCACCAGTTGGGATATTCAAAGGTTTGTTCCCGCTGGGTCCCTCGTTGTCTAACCGAACACCATAAAGAGCAAAGGAGAACCATCTGTGCGGAATTGCTTGCTCGTCATGTGGCTGAGGGTGACAATTTCTTGTCAAAGATTGTTACAGGCGATGAAACATGGGTTCATCACTTCTAACCTGAAACAAAACGGCAATCAATGGAGTGGCGCCACACCCACTCCCCTACCAAGAAAAAGTTTAAAGCCATACCCTCAGCCGGTAAAGTCATGGTTACAGTCTTCTGGGACGCTGAAGGGGTTATTCTGTTCGATGTCCTTCCCCATGGTCAAACGATCAACTCTGAAGTGTATTGTGCTACTCTTCAGAAATTGAAGAAACAACTTCAGCGTGTTCATAGGCACAAAAATCAGAACGAACTTCTCCTTCTTCATGACAACGCAAGACCTCACACAAGTCTTTGCACCCGAGAGGAGCTCACAAAACTTCAGTGGACTGTTCTTCCTCATGCACCCTACAGCCCCGATCTCGCACCGTCGGATTTCCATATGTTTGGCCCAATGAAGGACGCAATCCGTGGGAGGCACTACGCGGATGATGAAGAAGTTATTAATGCAGTACGACGTTGGCTCCGACATCGACCAGTGGAATGGTACCGTGCAGGCATACAGGCCCTCATTTCAAGGTGGCGTAAGGCCTAGCATTGAATGGAGATTACGTTTAAAAATAGTGTTGTGTAGCTAAAAGATTGGGGAATAACCTGGTGTATTTCAATGCTGAATGAAACAACCCCTGTTTCAGAAAAAAATGTGTTGCATTACTTATTGAACTGCCCTCGTAATACACAGCGTCACCGGTTCAGATCCGGTCCAACTGCATCGGTGGACAAGTAAGAGGAGACTCAAAGCAACGGCTGAAGAGCAGCCGAGCAGGGCACTTTGAAAGTGTGGCGGTGTAACTTTAAGTTCCGTGCCACCCTCCGGCGGTGGAAGGACAGAGGAGGGGTGCAGTAATGCTCCAACTCTATGGTCTAGGAGAAAGGTGGCTGGACGTGAACAGGCTACTGCTAGTGACTCTACGAAACGGACAGAAAAACGTGGTCGTATTGGGCCTGCCGTCAGTCAAGGCCCGAATCCGAGTCCTCCAGGATGCTGAGCGGAACGGGGTGTCTGTGCCAGCGCCGTGGAACTGTGGTGCCGATGGTTTGGAGTCCAGGGATTGTCGCACAGAGAACATCCACTTTTCTGTAAAGTTGGCGAGCCTTACGGTGAATGGTCGTCTTGAAAAGGGCTGTATTTGTCTCCTCATGCAGAGTGACAATACTGGTGAGCGGAGGGGCGTGAAGACTCCACCTGAGAACTTTATTCTGTAGGTGCAGGAACGTCAGCATCCAGGACTTACTAATCGTGGTCCACGCAGAGGAACCATACGTTAATGAGGGTAGGACAATGGAGTGATACAGCCGGAGCTTGGTATCTAAATTCAGCTCTCGGCTGGAGAAGAGCTGGTACAAAGCCTTTGTCAACTTTAACCCTTTATGGGTGACGTATTCGTAGTGGCGGTGGAAGAAAAGTTTCGTATCCAACCAGACCCCGATATACTTGGTAGCTTTTTGCCCACGGGACCTGGATGCCCCTGATTGACATGTTGTTCGGAGTATAGGGCGCTGTTTAATGAGATACACAGCCATGGTTTTGGTGGCACAGAGGGCCATTTTATTGGACCGACACCAGGTGACTGTGGCGTCCACTTGCCTTTGGAGGTGAGCAATGAGTTGATCAGGATTGCAGCCGGTCGTATAAAGCGCCGTGTCATCGGCGTATTGCGCCAAATGGCAGTGACGGAGGATGGACATGTCATTGACATAGACATTATAAAGAAGAGGGGACAGTACAGAGCCCTGAGGGGTACCCATCAACATGTGGCGTACACTGGAGTGCTTTCCCCGCTGAGCAACGAGGAAGGTCCTCTGGTGAAGGAAATCATCCACGATCTTAATGTAGATGTCAGGGATGGGCATTTGCGTTAGCACCTTATACACCAGGCTGTCCTGCCAAATCTTATCATAAACATTTTGCACGTCCAAGAAGACCGCTGCTGTCGACATGCTGGAATTAAAACCCCTGCTGATGTGCTCCGTGTTCTGGAGAACTTGCAGATCAGTGGACAGGTGGGAATTAAACCGAAACTGTTCGGGATGGATCGTCCCTGCTGCCGCCAGAGGCTGGGAAATGCAGTGCAGTATGAGAGATTCCAGGACCTTCGCCATGGTGTTCAAAAGGCTGTTGGGCCTGTTGTTGGTAGGTACCGTAGGGTCTTTAGAAGGCTTTGGGATCGCAATAAGCTTTGCCTGTTTCCACTGGGGAGGGAAAAGGCCACTCTGAAGACAACAGTTCAATATCCTGGTGAAAAAGACTAGCTTTCGCGGTAGCCGACAGAGATGTTCGTTGACGATTCCATCCAGGCCAGGGACCGAATTACCTCATTTCCTCTGGAGGATTTGAGCACTTGTGCTGTGGATGTAAGGCGAGAGGTTGTAAGTGGTGGTCTGTTTCGGAATGCAGCTACAGCCCTCAGGATATCTTGGTCATCCTGGAGTTCGTCTGGCGTGGGGTCCAGGACGAGCAGTTGGGTTTGGGCCTCAAAGGCATCATCCAGTGTTTCCACCACAAAGAGGGGATCATACATGAGACCATCACCCATCTGGACAGGGTGGTGGGCCTGCTAGGTGGTACAACGCAGGGCTCTGACGACAGCCCAGTATGATTTATGCTGGATGAGGAAGGTGGACATCCTATTCTCCCACTGTTCCGATCTCCAAGCCGCTAGGTGGCGACGGAACTCCTTTTGGAGATGTTTCATGTGATACTTGTCCTGAGCGGTTCTTTTGGATTTTCAGTTCACACAAAAGTGGAGGTAAATCATCTAGTGGGGTTAGAGCCCTAGCAACATAAAGTAGAGACCTTTACTGCTCACTGAATTTTCACGGTGAGATAGTCAACTGCACGTATAAGATTGGCAGTGGTCATCAGGTCTAGGTCCAGCCAGCTGCTGTTGCTGAGGATCCTTGCAAATTTGGCCCAATCAGTAACCGTGACAGTAGAATGGATGTCAAAAGACAATGCAACATCAGTAAGGTGTAGAAGGACCGGGTCATGGTCAGAAGTTAGGTCATGTACTGTTTCCAAAGAAAACTGTACAGCAATGTGTTTAAAAATGGCCACATCCAAAACATCTGGCTGGCAGTTGGAGCAGACTGGTATGTGTGTAGGAGTGTGTGGGCCATAGACAGACAGTGCCAAGGTACCATCCAGCTCAAGGAGGTGGATACCCTTGGGACTGGCAACACGAGAATGCCACGCTGGATGTTTGGCAATGAAATCAGCCCCAATTATAAGCTTGTCAAATGACGTCAGCTTGCTGAGGTCGGCCTCAAGGAATGGTTAGTTAGGGCTCAAATAATCTGCAGCATATGAGATGGACCCAAGGTGGGTGGAGGCAGTGACAGCTGTGGCCTCTATGCAGCCCAGTGGCTGAAGAGCCTCTTGGTTGTGGGCCAATGCCCTGCGGAGGAACATGGCTGTGCCTGCACCACTTCGATTGAGCCAGTCAGTCAAACTGCAGACCATGTTGCATAGACGAAACTCATCGGTCGGCTTAAGGTGGGTTTCAGTAACAAGGGGAATATGCAGATGGTAGTCATGTATGTAGGTGTTGAGTTCAGTCTTCATCCATTTGATAGCATTGGCACTAAGGACACAGACGACAAGGTCCCTTGGGGGATGGTGGTTGTGTGGTGGGCGAACCGCCATTATAGTAAGATATGACTGAGCCCTTAAATCAGGGCGATGACCTTCATGAGCCTGTCCTCTGACCGACGGATTTTTTGAGCCGTATCACGAATAATCGCACTGATGTGGGGCTTTGTGAAAAAGGAGACGACCTGCAGGATTTCTCGGATGTCGTCCTGAAAGGATGTATCGACCTCTGCAACTGCAGGAATTTCCCAGGCGGGTTACTAGACCCTGCGACGAGCTGGCGCTGGCGAGTTGGCGCTGGCGGGGGAGATACCACCGCAACAGGTTAAGCCACTTCAGTAGGTGGGTGTAAGGATGCTGTAGCTGGTCTTTTTTGTTTGGTGATCATGCGGCTGCCACAGGAGATGGACGAGGAGCAGGAGAATGAGCCACATCAGTAAAAGTGAGCGTATGGGATGGAACCCAAGGTGGCTCCTGTGGTGCAACTGCAGAAAGAGGCTGAACATCCCCCGTCAGAGGAAACTCGGTTGGCCCCAGACGAGGGGAAATGGCTGAGGTTTCGCTCAGGTGGAGGTGGCTGATTCGACTGAGGTTTCTTCCTTGGATGGCGGGAAGATTTAAGCGCCTTTTGATACACAGGGCAGCCCTTCCAGGAGGCCAGGTGGTGGGGGTCATGAGAAGTGCCCTGACATCTGGCACAGGTGGGCTTCTCTAAGGCTGGGAGTGTGCACGTGTCCAAAGCATGTGGACCTGCACGCTTGACACACCGCAATGGCAAGGAACAGTAATTAGCAGTGTGGGGCAAGCACTGGCACCTATGGCAAATGGAGGGCCTGGCACGGCCTTCATAGGATTCAATGTGCACTTTAGTGCTCGGAAGATACTGGATTTGGTAGATCCTTTCAATATCATCTCTACTAGAGATGGAGACCACATGTGTGGGCAATAGGATAACCTGCCGGTCTCAGGATCGCTCTTGCTGTTCAAATGGTTCAAATGGCTCTGAGCACTATGGGCCTTAACATCTGAGGTCATCAGTCCCCTAGAACTTAGAACTACTTAAACCTAACTAACCTAAGGACGTCACACACATCCATGCCCAAGGTAGGATTCGAACCTGCGACCGTAGCGGTCGCGCGGTTCCAGACTGAAGCGCCTAGAACCGCTCGGCCACCCTCTTGCTGTATTGATGGACCAAAGGGTTCGTGTAGTTGAGATGGATCAATTCGCTCCTGACATCCACTTCCGTAACTTCAGGTGGCAAGTCTTTAATGACAGTTTTTGTCTTCCTGTCACCAGAAACTTGGTGTGTGTAGTAAGGCATTTCCCGCGATTTGACGCAATGAAGGTCAGCAAGGTAATCTTTTTTGCTATCAAGGATGTACTGGATATGGTCCTTCTGAAAGACAGCCCACAACTGGCCACCGATGAGGCGTTGTAGTTCAGCATTCAGCTTTAGGTAATTCTTTGGTTGGTATACCACAATTGGAGGGATTTTCTCCTTCTTCGGTTGTGCAGACGGCGGAGCCTGAGGAGCAGGACCAGGAGATGGAGCCACGTCCATGGCATCATAGAGCGCAGCTTCCCCTTGAGAGGGCGCGGCAGATGCGGAACCACCGCCACCGTGACGAGCGCGTTCGGAGTTTCTGTGACGGCGCGGGCCGACAGTAGTGAAGTCCTCAGAAGGCCCATCAGGCCGGGTAGACGTAGACGCAGCAGCACTCAGTGGGGTGGCAAATTGGTGGTGCGTTGGTGGAACTGATGGCGAAGCCTGAGAAGAGAGATCAACAGCGGGACCCACGTCCTTGGCTGAAGCAGGTGCAGCTTCCCCAGGATGGGTGGGATCTGAGCCGGAGCCATCGCCGCTGCGACGAGCGTCTGCGGACGAGCGGCAGAATGTACGATGACGGCGTGTTCGGGCGGGGTAACGGGCCCAGAAGGCCCATCCGGGCGGTGAGAGGAAACGGACGAAGCAACCCGAAGAGCAGCGTCCAGGTGGAGGTGAGTTATAGCAGGTGACTGATTCGGCAGGGAAGGACAGCCGTCGTGTGAGAGGTCAGTCACAAAGCGACCAGGTGAATTGTCTGACGACGAGAACGACGACGAGCCGTCCCGCATACGGGGGTGAGGGAGAGGTACACTTCGATCTGTGTCAGTGACGGAGGTGACCGGAGACTTTTGGCGGTTGGCACGCCGCGCGCCGTCCTTAGCTCGTTGGGAGGTGGCAGTATGGGCGCCACCGCCAGCATCCTGCTCGATAGGTAACACATTGCCAAGGGGGCGGCGGACCAGTCACCTTTCCGCGGCCTCGAAGGCCGGGCGGTATCCATAAGAAACCCCGGCTGTAACGGCGTAGCAAGGGTAGTATCTATAACAACGCCGAAGTGACTGAGGATAGAAAATGATTCTGACTTGATTTCATAGAGAGACGACGCTTTTGGAGGAAGATAATAAGCATTAAGTTTTATTTACTGCAAGGGCAAGAGATAATGTAATGCAAGATTTCATTGTGTCTAATAATATGTTCATGTTGGTATCTAGGATGAATTATCGGTCACGTGTTCTGCGTGTTACTCAGTTTCCTCCCACAACTGTTACTTAAAAGTATTTCATTAGGAAAACAATGGCAAATTTTGGGTACATTGTATGTAAATTTTATAATAAGTGACAATGTCATAAAAAGATTATCGTTCATGCTAGTTCAGGTTTCTTTTGTGTTATGAAAAGGATTAAATATATTTGCATTATATTTTCCGAATCGTTTAAAAATATTTCATGAAGTTTATCCCCATTACTAGACGATAAGTAGATTGAGCAAAACCTAATCTGTTACACCTTGCACTATTGTGTGGACAATGACCATATTTTCAGAAAGGAAACAAAAGTTTCATTTGTAAAAAGGAGCCTGAAAAATAATATATTTTATCTTATTTCCCAGGCAAACTGTCGCACAGTGATTTATTTATGCTCATCATTCTCCTGGAATGCTGTTCATGAATGATAGCACAACAGGTCGAATCATCAGATTGATGCACAGTTTTGCAATCAATGTGATTTGGGTTAACCACGACAGTGCTCTTCCTATGATACGAATTTGCGCTTCAAACCATTCCTTCGGATACAGGTCCAGTGCAGATAGGTTCGGTGCAGGTCCTCAACTGGTCTCTTTCCGACAAAAAAAAAAAAAAAAAAAAAAAAAAAAAAAAAAAAAAAAAAGGCTCTGAGAACTATGGGACTTAACTTCTGAGGTCATCAGTGCCCTACAACTTAGAACTACTTAAACCTAACTAACCTAAGGACATCGCAAACATCCATGCCCGAGGCAGGATTCGAACCTGCGACCGTAGCGGTGGCGCGGTTCCAGACTGAAGCGCCTAGAACCGCTCGGCCACAGTGGCTGGCATTTATCTAATTATGAATTAAATAAACAGGTAGTCCATTTATTGCGATTGCAGTCTTTCTCGACGCATTCCACTGATGAATTCTTCTCGGGTTATCCGCCGAGTGGTGGCGTCGTCTTGTCACAACGTTTCAATGAGTTTCGTACCCATCATATTCTGACGAAGTGTCGGGATGCTGTGTTCTGCATATCTATATAGCTGCTTGGCCGTCGTCCGCTTAATTTTAAAAAAATGGTGAAAGTATCATAAACATCTACAGTATTCCATATAATGCAACGAAAAAAACAAAATTATAAAGAGAGGGAACAAGCTGTTTCCTCTCAAACTTACTCTCCGAAGTGATGGTTAAGATTTTATGACTAGCCTTCAGTAAATAAGAAGACAGTAATGAATGCAGGGTTGCGGTAACTAATCAGATACGAAAAAAACTTTCACGGGGTAGATTAGCTTGGAGAGCTACGTGAAATCAGTCTTCGCAGTAACGGCTGTTATTCTTTTGCTTGTGCCTTTGTCTCATACTGGCACAGTGTCCACATAGTTATTAACGGATGTGGCATGGTTATTTTAAGGAGTGGCTGAATGCCATCCTCGTCGCCACCCCGGTACTCCATGAATTGGAGTAAGTGTACCCCCAACTGACTACGTGTAGTAGTCAGTCCCTCGAAAGTTGTCCTAAATAATCTTTGCGAATCGTGTAACTGAGGCCGGACTTGGGTACCAGGCCGCTATTCACCTGATGTACGGGTGAGCAAACAGTGGCCGGGGTGCGGTTCCGGCCCGCGATCCGTTTCAATCCGGCTAGTAGAAGAAGTTAGTGGAAGAGAAAGCGATGTGCTGACATTGTACTCCGTCCGCGACAAGTTTTCGGATATTTATGGTCAACGCCCGGCTCGCAGCATGAGTACTGCTTTCTCACTGGCTGTACAGTTTTGGTGAGCTCTGTTGTCACGGGTTTTTAGCAGTTTCGGACATTTAGTACAGTGCTAACAACACACGTTTCGTGCCTGTATCTGCAATGACAGAAATGTCACACGCACGTTAGGGGGAGACACCACCCACAAATTTAACTTTTCTTCTACCTTGCCGATTTCAATTGAATTTTAAAATCATGTCCAGCACGTAAAGATAGTACGCAAGCTTCGTATAGGATTAAACGTTTTCTAAAGAAAAAATATAACTGTAACGTCTCCTTCTCTACAGATAACAGTTTAAAAAGAAATCTTGTACATTCAGTAGAGATTGCCAGCGATTGGTTTTCCAATTCAGGTGTTTACAAACTAACCTGTAATAACTGCCCCTCATATTATATTGGTCAAACAGGCAGAGCTGTGAAAACAAGATATAAAGAACACCTATTAGGTAAAAGAGGAGCGAATATACACAACTCTACTTTTGCTGAACACCTCTTGATAGCCGGCCATACGCCTAAACAGTTAGAAGACACGGTTATCCTACACAGGCAAGTCAAAGGGCGTAGACTAGATCTGTGGGAAGAGTTACAAATTTTTAAACATCTAGAACTCAAAGACGGTAATATACTGAACGATCAGTTGAACCTTGCTTGTAGACAATTTTTCGAAGGCTTCAAACCTGTACTGTTTATGGTATAACATTAATGCTGGTAACCTCAGTGGTCTATTTTCTCAGGAAGCTATGATGCACTTTCAAATCTTTAAGCTCACTACCCTTAATGTTATGTGGTTTTCTCACGATGTATGACCGAGCGAGGTGGCGCAGTGGTTAGCACACTGGACTCGCATTCGGGAGGACGACGGTTCAATCCCGTCTCCAGCCTTCCTGATTTAGGTTTTCCGTGATTTCCCTAAATCGCTTCAGGCAAATGCCGGGATGGTTCCTTTGAAAGGGCACGGCCGATTTCCTTCCCAATCCTTCCCTAACCCGAGCATGAGCTCAGTCTCTAATGACCTCGTTGTTGACGGGACGTTAAACACTAACCACCACCACCACGATGTATGGCTGCCACTATATCGGCCCTTATGTGATTTGTCTGGCTCTAAGACGTCGGCTCCCTGAGAATGTGTATTAACTGGATTGTGGACCAGGGTTCGTAGTTCTGTCTTAAGAGCCATTATTGTTAATTTTAAAGTTCTGACATATATACGGTGTGTGTGCTTCAC
Organism: Schistocerca nitens; assembly: GCF_023898315.1. Lineage (NCBI taxonomy): Eukaryota > Metazoa > Arthropoda > Insecta > Orthoptera > Acrididae > Schistocerca > Schistocerca nitens. The sequence continues at coordinate 411,368,060 of NC_064622.1, forward strand.
TAATATTGTAATGTAATTTTTATATTCTGGCTGTATATGCCACTGTACGTAACTCTCGGCGTAAGCGCCACCTGCCTTTTTGATGTGTAACTACATTAATGATACTAAGGCTCCCATACTGTTATAACGGGAGTGTTAAACGCTTTCCTTCTTTTTATTGTTACTTTATCTAAGGACGCTATTAATACTGATAATTTACACGTTGCTTTTGTACGCCAATCGGCACATGGTTCGCGCCATGAGCGCCACCTGCCCTGGCCGCAGAGTAACTACGCTGGCCGATTACACTCAGTCGCTTGTGAGCTCTGCAACATCCATGTACTAATTTATATTTACATGACAAACCCTATTTTTAGGGCTATATTTTAATTTGGACAAATGGATCTATGCAGACATTTGTAAAAACGGCGATGATACATCAGTGCATACTAATGTAAAATTGTAAGTACCAGGCGTCCTTCTCATATTTTTGTTATACAAGAGCTCTCTAATATGTGTTAAAATCTATTCTTAAGTTTCATACCTTTTAATGCAAGATATGATGTTCATTGTCCTTAGGCCACCTTCTGAAGAAGACAAATTTAAATTTGTTGAAACCTAGGTAAAGATTTCTTTATCCATTGCAACTGGTCGGCTGTTTATAATTTTTAGTGTTTTTTTGAAAAGCAACTTTTTGTGCTCAGGCGTCAATTTTCAAACTCCAGATTTTTTAGATACATTAACAAGAAACTTCCTGACAGATTAAAACTGTGTGCCCGACCGAGACTCGAACTCGGGACCTTTGCCTGGTCCCGAGCTCGAGTCTCGGTCGGGCACACAGTTTTAATCTGCCAGGAAGTTCCATATCAGCGCACACTCCGCTGCAGAGTGAAAATCTCATTCTGGAAACATTAACAAGATATTGTTCAACAGTTCTATGCGTTCATTTTATGAGAAACATTATTAACTGATTTTCTGTTTTAAAGAACTGCTGTGACTCCCGCTTTCTTGCCTTCAAACATTCCATACTGAACTGAGAAACACCCTTTACAAAATCAAAAGTATTTTTTTATTTTTTATTATATTCTTTCCTTCGGGATGCTTGGACCAGATGACAAACTTTCAAATTAATTTTGTTTCTTGGTATCACTACATCTTGTCAACAGTACATCAGATGCAAGTCTCTAATAGACAGGTTCTATCTTGACCACTTTGGCAGCTGTCAGTGTGCGACGACCCCTCGCACAGTCCGTATTTCAAATATTTCTGAGACATATTCCAATACAACCGAATATTTTTGGAGTGTAAGCGTAAACACTCCAAAGATTTGAAACAGCCAAGAAAAGTTTTTGAAAAAAGTTGAAGTTTTAGGGTGGCCTACCCTAAAGGAGCCTTCACACATTTAATATTACTGTCAATAAGTCAGCATAAGTCACCTAAGGGCGAGAATTGTCCTATTATCAATATCAAAAATACTGACGAACAGCATCGATGCCGACCAAATATTCTCAATGTTAACAATACGTACTGCGCGTCTAATGGCGAGTATTAATGTTTGAAAATTCATCACTGTATTGTTCGTATTTTGCAGTTTGGCTTCTACATAGTGCACACGAAATACGCTAATTTCAAACGATTTATAGTATTAAACTTTTTAAATAACCCATGTCTATGTGATCAATCATCAAAAGATTTTTCGATAAATATTTAACAGATGATTTCAAATAGTGTTTGTGGATAGTAACACATTAAATTTCAAACGCCGGCCGTTGTGGCCGAGTCGTTCTAGTCGCTTCAGTCTGGAACCGCGCTGCTGCTACGGTCGCAGGTTCGAATCCTGCCTCGTTCATGGATGTGTGTGATGTCCTTAGGTTAGTTAGGTTTAAGTATTTCTATGGGCTGATGACTTCCTACGTTAAGTCCCATAGTGCTCAGAGCCATTTGAACCATTTTTTAAAAAATTCAAACACTCAAATGACCCACCTGAGGCCAAAAACCGCAAAGCTACTCCCAATTGCTTGCCGACTGGGATTGTCTACCTATTCCTTTTGTTTTAGTTTTGCTACTATTTCTCGTAATAGCATTACCGAATAATTTCTAACACTCAAATGACCCGCCTATGTCCAAAAATCGCAAAGTTGCTCCTAATTGTTTGCCGACTGGGATTGTCTACTAATTGCTGTTGTTTTAGTTTTGCTGTTATTTCTCGTATCAACATTTCGGAACAATTCTTGTTCGTTGTGGATGTTTTATAACACTGTAACTGTTGAAACTGAAGGTAACTTGCTATTTATTACCTGTAATTAGTTGCCTTTACACGTGTCTATTTTTCATCATGGCATTTCAAAATGTCTGGCATCCCATCTTCCGACGCTTACATTTAGGTGTGCGTCGGGAACGTTATTTCTTTAGTAACGCCGTTACAGAATTTGGCAACTATAGTTTTTAATACATCTAAATCGGGGATGTGGGAAACCACTTAAAATCCACACTTTTTGACTATCGTCGATTATCCGTCAGGTGGATTCGGTGCGCTTCCCCGTCCCGGAAACGGCAATTCAACACGCACTGTTATCCGTGCGTGTAATCATCATGCTAATGACTACAACGTAAATTTCGACTGGCGTATTTTACTGAGAGTAAAGGATGAATTTGAAGTACATTTCCAGCAAGTTACTGCGACTCATACGTATCAGAGTTTTCTGCGCGAGATCCACCGTAACTGTCGGACATCCACCTCAAGAATGCGGAGACGAATCAACGGCAGCGCGCCTCAGGACAGCCCAGCGGCTAGTCCCGCCTCCCTCTAAGGAGGACGCGCTCTTCCCGAAACTCGCATCTGTAATTACGGACAGCTTCACTTGTACACGCGGAATAATGGAAGAATGGCTTCAAAAGAATTTCTGCGCACGGCCGCGGGCGAATGAATAAGGCTTCCTCCGCCCGCCGAGCAACAAAGGCGCGCTGCGGGCTGAGGAGCGCCGCCATTGTGGCGCGGATTAGCAGCTGCAGCGCCAACTATCAGCCGCCCGCGGAACTATAATGGCCGCAGCTCGCAGCGCCGCGCCAGCCGGGCAGCCCGCGCTTAATTGAGTGGCCGGGGACTCATCGCTCACGACAAATTGTCTCGCCGGAGTGCTTCTTTCGAATTAGGAGGTGTCAGGCTTTAAGCACTTGCCTTCTAAAGAAATTGAGTTTTTTTTTTTCTTTTTTGGCGCGTGTGAGGCAAGAGGAAGTCACTTGTGAAGAATGTTAGTGCGAAGAAACCAATTTCGCGTCCCGTCTTTGTCGTACGACATCAATGAAACAGTTCCTCCGCCTGACGGCGTAAGATTTTTTTTGTCAATTTTAAGTTTCCTGCTTCCTTAATTGCTTGTACATTATTATTACTAACTAGAAAACCCAGCAACTCTTCGCTATTGCTAAATACAGGGTGATTCACGAAGATATGCAAATATTTCAATATGATATTATACAAGTAAAACTAACTGTTTGGTTACGTAGTTACGGATAATATAAGATTTCGCCTGAAATTTAGCAACTTCGCTAATATGAAACAACCGCAAAGCTGTATGTGGTTAAAACAAAGCACTATTTCCATTTATTTTGACGTTATTGATCTGGTGAATCTAATAAAACATATCCCAGGCGTGTATTTGCAGTAGTTTTCCAGAACATCGAGAGATACAAAGAAGTAATTTCTTAAAATTTTTAATATATTAACTAATTGGACCAATTTATTTTTTTTTTAAATTCCAGACAATTGCACAAAGTTTTCCGCAGAAGCTGTAGAGAATTTAATTTTGGAAAAATGACAGTAATAACGTTAACTGAAATTGTATGAATGTGTCAGATAATCTGCTTTTATTAATACCACAGCACACCTGAAATTATATTAAACCGGAAAAAAGCAAAACTCAGTGTTAAGGAAGTTGTACAGTGTACATAAAATTTCATAATACATTCACACTAAATGTTCAAAAATGTCTCCACCGAGTTAAATACATTTAGTTGCACGTGTATGAACAGATTTTGTTGATCGTTTCAGTTTCACAGGGTTGTTCTTAACTTCGTCTGTTGTGTAAAACTACTGCAGATACACGTCTGGGACATGTTTTGTTAGATTCACCAGACCGATAACAACAAAATAAATGGAAATCATGCTTTACTTTAACCTCGTACAGTTTTCCGATGGGATAGCATTAGCGAAGTTGCTGAATTTCAGGCAAAATATTTTATTAACCGTAACTCCGTAACTAAACATTTGCGGAGCTATGTTTACATGAACTTTTTTCTTTAGTTTTACTTGTAGAATAACATATTAAAATATTTGCATATCTTCGTGAATCACCCTGTATATATCGGGCTACGTCCTAATCTCCTTCTCCCCCTGTTTCTGCCCATCTCCTCCACCCCTCTTCTGTCCATCTTCCCTTTCCCCCTCGCTCTTTGTCCATATCCTCTTCTTCTCCATTCCACTGTCCATCTCCACCTCCCCCCCCCCCAATCTCTCTCCACCTCCTTCTCACCCTTCTCACTGTTCATCTACTCTTTCCCCTGTCGTTCTCCAACTCCTCCTTTCCCTTCTCAGTGACCATTTGCTCTCCCTCCACCATCTCCTACTTTCTGCTTTCAGACCTTGAGCCTTGTTTACTGTTACTGCTAACGAAACCTCTATAGGTAAAATGAAGTCAGTCAAAGTGAATGGATAAATTGATTGGGATCATTAAGGTAAGGGGTGCAGGACAGAGCTCTCCAGCTGCAAGATTTGTGAGAATAGTAGCTACAGTGAGAGTAATTATTTATTTCTAATTTCTGCTACCAGCCACTATTTTATTTTATGTTTAATCTAACATAGTACAACGCGGTTTGAACATATTCTGTTCATCTTCAGGCGTTTATACATACATACAGAGAAAAGTTTCTTAAAAATAAACAATCTTGAACTAGATTAATCTAGAACTCTTTGTCCATTGTTTGTTACTGTAGCAGCTGGTGTGGCGTTTTGGGGGAGGAGGGTGGCAGTTGATGGCTAGAAACCGAAAACATTGATTTCTTCTGCTGGTGTTCTTCCTTGTCGTTGACTACGTATGATATCACAGCCTGTATAGGATGCAGATAGATTTACATCAGTTATGTGTTACGAAAGTAGTGCGAAAGGCTTTTATATGACAGTTGATCACTTACAATTTCATCGTCTTGCTGCTTCAGTTGCATCACTGGTGTAATTGCAGAACTGTTGATTAACTTTACACTATTGTACAATGTATTTTATCACTGTACAAATTGCTTGGACATAAATGTAAACGTTATGCACACAACACAAGATGGCGGACTGTAGCATTTGAGCCTGTATTGTATCGATAATCGATACAGACATACTGCCTCCCTCCACCCCCGAAATGCCACAGCAGCTGCTACAGTAACAAACAATGGACAAAGAGTTCTAGATTAATCTAGTTTAAGACTGTTTATTTTTAAGTAACATTTCTCTGTATGTATGTGTAAACAGCTGAAGATGAACAGAACATGTTCGAAACGCGTTGTATTATGTTAGATTAAACATAAAATAAAAAGGTGACTGGTAGTAGAAATTAGAAATAAGTAATTATCCCACACAGTCATGGTTCACAAACATAGTCATTATGGCCGAGAATAATTAGAGTGAGAGTATTTGTTGGAGTTTTAAACTGTGGATGGTGAGTATTGCGAAACTTCGGGTGATTCAGATTCCACAGCAGTTATGTAATCATAAGTGTATTGTGTAAAAATCTCAAGTAAAACAGTCAAGATATTTTCGAGAGTCTTACTAACAGTTTTTCCCCTTTATGTGTTAGATGTATATTTATACACCATAGATATTTGCCTGTGCTTGAACAACGTTAAATAACAATACTGCCGCATTTCTTTCATTGAGATTTGTATACAAAAATACCATAGATATTTCCCACTTTTCCGGTGGGTTGTCCAAAAATTCTCTTTCATACAAACCCCTATCTTCCAGTCATAAAAAAAAGTGAGCCAAATACACTCCTGGAAATGGAAAAAAGAACACATTGACACCGGTGTGTCAGACCCACCATACTTGCTCCGGACACTGCGAGAGGGCTGTACAAGCAATGATCACACGCACGGCACAGCGGACACACCAGGAACCGCGGTGTTGGCCGTCGAATGGCGCTAGCTGCGCAGCATTTGTGCACCGCCGCCGTCAGTGTCAGCCAGTTTGCCGTGGCATACGGAGCTCCATCGCAGTCTTTAACACTGGTAGCATGCCGCGACAGCATGGACGTGAACCGTATGTGCAGTTGACGGACTTTGAGCGAGGGCGTATAGTGGGCATGCGGGAGGCCGGGTGGACGTACCGCCGAATTGCTCAACACGTGGGGCGTGAGGTCTCCACAGTACATCGATGTTGTCGCCAGTGGTCGGCGGAAGGTGCACGTGCCCGTCGACCTGGGACCGGACCGCAGCGGCGCACGGATGCACGCCAAGACCGTAGGATCCTACGCAGTGCCGTAGGGGACCGCACCGCCACTTCCCAGCAAATTAGGGACACTGTTGCTCGTGGGGTATCGGCGAGGACCATTCGCAACCGTCTCCATGAAGCTGGGCTACGGTCCCGCACACCGTTATGCCGTCTTCCGCTCACGCCCCAACATCGTGCAGCCCGCCTCCAGTGGTGTCGCGACAGGCGTGAATGGAGGGACGAATGGAGACGTGTCGTCTTCAGCGATGAGAGTCGCTTCTGCCTTTGTGCCAATGATGGTCGTATGCGTGTTTGGCGCCATGCAGGTGAGCGCCACAATCAGGACTGCATACGACCGAGGCACACAGGGCCAACACCCGGCATTATGGTGTGGGGAGCGATCTCCTACACTGGCCGTACACCACTGGTGATCGTCGAGGGGACACTGAATAGTGCACGGTACATCCAAACCGTCATCGAACCCATCGTTCTACCATTCCTAGACCGGCAAGGGAACTTGCTGTTCCAACAGGACAATGCACGTCCGCATGTATCCCGTGCCACCCAACGTGCTCTAGAAGGTGTAAGTCAACTACCCTGGCCAGCAAGATCTCCGGATCTGTCCCCCATTGAGCATGTTTGGGACTGGATGAAGCGTCGTCTCACGCGGTCTGCACGTCCAGCACGAACGCTGGTCCAACTGAGGCGCCAGGTGGAAATGGCATGGCAAGCCGTTCCACAGGACTGCATCCAGCATCTCTACGATCGTCTCCATGGGAGAATAGCAGCCTGCATTGCTGCGAAAGGTGGATATACACTGTACTAGTGCCGACATTGTGCATGCTCTGTTGCCTGTGTCTATGTGCTTGTGGTTCTGTCAGTGTGATCATGTGATGTATCTGGCCCCAGGAATGTGTCAATAAAGTTTCCCCTTCCTGGGACAATGAATTCACGGTGTTCTTATTTCAATTCCCAGGAGTGTATATACACAACTTTCAGTGTGCTTCGCTGCGTGGCACTCCTGTTGAAGTCCTATCCTACCTATACCCTATAACATGGTCTGCTGTCTATGACAGTTATTAAATTCAGCCTATGAATCTGAAATTCACTACACAGACGGCATTTGACGGTCCGGCGGTCACCCGTAAACAGCATGGAAGAACTGATGCACCGCAGTTGGGTCCGCTACTGTGGAACTGTAGGAAGTGGCTGAGTGTGGTCACGCGTCTCCAGTTATCCGCGACTGGAGGAATAATCTTGCATCTGCGACTTACTGACGAAAGCAGAAATTAGTTCCCGGTATCAGCGCCCCATGTGGTGGTTGACGGAAGTTGTGGCGGATGGATCTGACTCTCTGAAAGTTTCGTGGCGAAGCAGAAATTGTTTCTAGATTATGAGCGCCAGGCAGGCAACGCTTGGAACTTTGAGGCTCATGGCATGAATAGTGTCTGCTTAGTGGAGCGCTCTGGAGATTTCGTTGTGGTTTTATGTGTGTGTGTGTGTGTGTGTGTGTGTGTGTGTGTGTGTGTACCTATGGAACCAAACTGCTGAGGTCATCCGTCCCTATGCTTACATGCTACTTAATGTAACTTAAACTACCTTACCCGAAGGACTACACACACACACACACACACACACACACACACACACACACACACATGCCCGAGAGAAGACTCGAAAATCCGAAAGGGGAGTCGCGCGAACCATGTGAAGGCACCCAAGACCGGGCGGCTACTCCGCGCGGCGGTTGTGTAGTTACTGACTGCGTACACAGCACCGATATTTATCAAAGTATGTGCAGATGTCATCACATACTAAGTGTTAGGTGACTGAACTTTCATAAAGTTCGGAATAAATGTCAATGAACGATGTATGAATGAAGGGTCATCACCAAGGCCACTAATACACTCCTGTATTCGTTGTGGTTTGCAAGCAAACAGGTCCTGAATGTCATATTGCGGAATTTAGATCCATGCCAGAAATACATGCTGCGGCAAATTATGAAAATTGCTGGCTGGAGGCTACTGTGGCAGAATACGTCTTCCCATCGCATCCCTGACATTTTCTTTGGATGATAAACAAGGGGACTGGGCAAGCGATGCAAGGATCCGTACGTTCCTCAGGGACAATATGGCACTGTAAGGTCTTGAATTATCCTGCAGGTATATGCCACCTGGTTTTCTGGTCTTAAAAAGGATGACAACAGAACTTGCCATGTTGCTTCATATTGCGAACATTCGATCTACTTCCAAAAATTACCGTTCTGGACCTGTGTCATATCCGATAGCTCGCACACTATGATACTAGCTGTCGTAGAGATATGGGTGTCGAGAATCGCTGCTTTCAATGACCTTTCACCAGGTGGTCTACGGATACATTGGCATATACCTGACTACGACGTAAGCAAGCCTAACCCATCGCTGAAAACCACGAAATGTCACTCAGTGTCCTAGTTGGCTCTGAGCCCACACCACTGTAGTCCCTGTGTCTATATTATCAAACGTAAACGATGGAAGACAGGTCGAGATCTCTACTTGACTCCAGTACTCTGTTCCCAACAGTACGTGGTGACACTCTAGCTGCAGCTTCTGCCCAGATTTGAGCTGTGGATGTCCTTCTGCTCGTCAGTCCAACTATGTTACTATCTCCATAATGAGATTTTCACTCTGCAGGGGAGTGTGCGCTGATGTGAAACTTCCTGGCACATTAAAACTGTGTGCCCTACCGAGACTCGAAATCTGGACCTTTGCCTTTCTGGAAACATCACCCAGGCTGTAGCAAAGCCATATCTCCGCAGTATCCTTTCTTTCAGGAGTGCTATTTCTGCACGTTTCGCAGGAGAGCTTCTGTGTTTGGAAGGTAGGAGACGAGGTACTGGCGGAAATAAAGCTGTGAGGAGGGGTCGTGAGTGGTGCATGGGTAGCTCAGAAGGTAGAGCACCTGCGCGCGAAAAGCAAAGGTCCCGAGTTCGAGTCTCGGTCGGGCACAAAGTAGTTTTAATCTGCCAGGAAGATTTATGTTAACATCTCTTTGTGGTGTGGCTTTTCTGGAAGGACCCACGCCTTATTATACTGTCAGTCTGTTGTCCTGGGACCGTCTCGTCACAGCTCTTTCTCTAGAACAACGGTCTGCTTGATCTATCGGCGTAATGCTCCCATGTCCTCATGGCCATGATTCCACCTTTCTCAAGGAGTACCTTCTCTGACCATGCTATGTTGCGAATAGCGCCTGAATATTTCCAGTACCATTAAACTCATCCAATGGTAATCAAGCAGTAATGCCTGAGATTTTCAACGAAGAAGAAAGTGTTTTTTTTATCAAAAATCTTTTAATTGACTAGAATGCATACGTATGCAAAAATTGGCCAAGTGCAACAGGGCTATGCTTGTCTGGGGTTCCCTAGAAGCTTAATTATGTATAAACTAGATAGTTCAGCCATCCCGGGAATCGAGAATCTCGATGATTATTGCTTGTTGTCGATATTAATATTGGTGAGATAGTAGACTCGGGAACTCTAAGACTTACAAGAATGTTTTGTTTTTAAGTTTTAAGTTTGAATTCTTTTGTGTGATTTGGCATTTGCTGTGAGTGTGCGAGTATCAAAATATGTGACATAGGTGACCGTATTTTAACTGCATTGACATTTTTGCCGCCAGGAAAGCACAACCTTACTGTATGATACGATTTTGAACGTGATACATCTACCATTTCCTGAGAAAAAGGCGCCTTAACAAACGGACATACTGACAGTCGAATAACAAATGACAACAAAATTTTTTCGTATGATGTAATTACAAATTAATAATATTTAATTTTCGTTACTTGTACTGTGAAATCTGCTTTTAGCCAAATTTCATGATTCCTGATCAACGATAAGTGTTCTACAGGTTTTGATGAGCCACTTTGCCAATATCAAAACATGTGACATAAACGGCCGTATTTTTCGATTGCATTGGCTTAGAAGCTTAATGTTTTTACATTACCGAGGACAACAGACTTCAGCATGTGATATAAATTTCAATTTGTTGCGTCTACCTGTTCCCGATAAAAAGAGTTCTTAAGAGTCGAACCGACGGACAGGCAGACAGACAAGACAGAACAACAACTGAGTGATCCTGTAAGGGACCGTTTTGACCGACTGAGAAATGGAACCGAAAAAATTTAAATACGATGACTAGACTAGTTCCAGTTGTTACTGCAGCTATGCTCAGATCTGAGAACGAGTACAAAAAACAGGAAATGATCTTGGAGAATAATTTTTTACCAAATAATCTTCAGGTTAAAGTGTTTGGAGGGATCAAAAATACCAAGGTAAAAACCAACTACTGATGATAGAAATGGCAGTATCTAATCTACAGAATGAACATACAATATTATGTGAATGTGAATCGAAGGCATCTTTACAGTGTTTCACCACAGAATTTTCTTCTGAGCATGTTATATTTTACTACTTCTTTATTTGCCTATCTACATGACTTTATGTACTATGCGCCACCTGCAGCCTCTTCTGTCAACTTTTGCTTCGGCCCGTGCGAGTGCATTCAGAGTTCAGTTGTATTATGACTTTGAATGAGTATTGGTCAAGTTAGACCGACTGGACACAAAACATTTTCTTTTGGTGCCGACAAGTAACGCAGTGTTACGATGGACATTTTATATTTTACTTTTGACTATTATTTTATTATCCGTGGTATGTTCTTCATTTTATTTTTGTCACAGCTTTCACCTTCAAATTTCATGATTTCCTACAGTTATAGACCCAGTCTGATTTTTATTGACCTGTTACAAACGGTTCAAATGGATCTAAGCACTATGGGACTATGAGCATGGTATTTTTAAAACATTTTTCTTTGATGTAACACTTTGAAGATGCATGTAGCTCAAGTTCAGATATTGGGCTTCGTACGTTATGAGCTGACATTTTTTACCATGAGTAATAGATTATTACTTTTGTATTTGTGTTTCCCTCAAACACTTTAAATTTGACGATTACTTTGTAAAAAAATTCTAAACCGATTGCATATTTCTTATGTATTCCTGCAGGTATATAACGAGTCTCATTTTTGTTGTTGTTGTTACTACGGAATTTGTTGTTTAATTTGCGTCTTATACAACTGCAAGCTATTGCAAGATGTGGTTATTACATATATATACAACTTCTGTTCAACCTGCGTCTAATACGAGCATGGTACGTTAAAAAGAAATTTTTGATGTGACACTGCAAAGTTGCCTGTGATTTTGATGGTTATTCCGTACGTTATTTAGTACGTTTGAATGATAGATTTTAACATTTTTCTCGTGATTAAGTTATTGTCTTCGTATTTGTGTTTCCTTCGAACACTCTAAGCTTCAAGATTACGTTGTAAGGAAGATTTTCTAAGGCTGTTTTGTATTTTTTGCGCTTGTTCGTAGATCTGATGATGGTTGCATTGACAATTGAAACTATTCTAGTCATCATATTTTAGCCATTACACAGGATGATTCAGAAAGAAAGAACATGTTGCAGTTGTTTATTACTGACGAACTGTGAAAGATAGAAACACATTGTGAATGTCACTAGATAGAGGAAGGTTCAAAGTTTTATGTTCGTACAGACACTGTACCGTCCGCTTTGCAAGAGCACCGTGCGTTGCTAAAGAAACATCGAAGGGATAGTCCATTTCATTCAAGACACGAGTCACCAGGTCCCTGTTTATGGAATCGATAGCTTCAACAATTAGATTTCTCAGATCTTGAAGAGTACTTACCAGAAGTAGGACATAGATTTAGTCTTTTGTGTATTCCCACGGAAACAAATCTCGAGTTGTGACGTCTGGTGACCTGGGAGGCCAAAAGCAATGAACAAGAGTTGATGTTCACCTATTCCAATCCGACGTTGTGGGATTGTGTTTTTAAGATATCACCGTTCCTCAAGGTGAAAGTGAAGCGAAGCGCCGTGAGGCATAAAAGTGAAAACATTGAAATTTTCGAAAAGTTGAGGAAACCAACAATTTTGCAGATTGTCCATATATGACATTTCTGTGCCAGTTTCTTCCGCAAAAAAGAAAGGTCCATAAACTTTCTGAACAGAAACGCCACAAACAACAATCAGTTTCGATGAGTCTCTTTAATTTTCGACGACGTCGCCAGCATTTTGAGTCCTCCAAATTCTTACATTATGGCGGTTTACTTTGGCCGTAGATGAAACATTAGTTCGTCCGAAAAATTAATCGGTCTAGAAAAGTGTCCTCTGCCATATCGTGGGGAACTGAAATGCAAAAGTCATACGTTCTGTTACGGTCGACGGGAAACAATTGCTGCAGTAAATGCAACTTGTAAGGCTTCAGATGCATGCGTCGTTTCAGAACACGTCACACTGTTATTTCAGGAATTTTAAGTACCTGGTCTGGCCATCTTTCGGACTTCCGAAAGCTCCTTCTGAACGCATCTCGGGTACGCTCGACATTTTCGTCAGACGTCCGTGGCCGACCAGTGTCTTCCCTTTGCATACGCAACCAACTCCCAAGATTTTTTTGTGTCGCTCTTGAATTTGCTTGTGCGCCGGCGGCTTCTTGCTAAATCGACGGCGGAATGCACTTTTGCACTTGAAATTCCAACACACAAAATGATTTCTTTTGTTGTATAGTCGCCACGTTGCTACAAACAAACAACGAAGAAACTGCGTCGCAATTTTGAACCTTCCTCTATCCAGTGACATGCACATTGTGTTTCTGTCTTTTATAGCTTGTCTGTAATAAACAGTTGAAATCTGTTCTTTCATTTTGAATAACCCTATGTATGAACGCGATTGAGGCAATTAAAACATTTTTGAAAAAAAAAAGGTTTTTAAATTTTGGTAAGTTAATCATGTAGAGTACGGTCGGGTAAGATCACGCTTCTGCCAAGAGTTCGCAGTGGCATTTGCTGGATACTGGTAACTCTGACCGACAACGAAATACTACGTTAAGCAGTTGGTTTTATATTGACGCCATCACATGTAATATTGAAGAGCCCCGCCAGATTTATTGGTTCTTGTACGTAATATCATTTTTTTATTTCAAATTATATAATCTTTAAGTTGTGTATTGTAAGCAGTAATCACTAACCACTTATGCACTCTAAAATAAAATTATTTGCCAAAAGAAACAGTGTTCTGTGCTGAAAAAACTACGGCACGACAAACAACGGAACCAAGCAGAGACTACTTGTGATCTTTTTTTGAGCGTGAGGCACATCGGTGAGGAACACCCTGTAAGACAGAGGAAAGATAACATGCGTACTCTTAACCTGTCCCCCCGCCCTCTTCGTTTCTAACTCTTACTAACCCAGGAAGACCCAATAGGCAGACAGATGTGAGTTTTTGCCTCGAGCTGCATATTCTAGAGTAGCCGCAATACAAACAGCTGAGAAATCCTTTAACAGGAATATTCCTGTTCAATCTGGATGTCTTAACAGCAGAAGACTTCCCTCCATCAGAAATCACTGAGAGAGCAGAATTTCCCACAACTCAAGAAGGCAAAGAACTTTATCAGGAGCCCTCGGACAAATGCCGATCCTCAGTGACAGATGCTTTGTCTATGTAGTGACCAGGAAAAAACCAAGGATGTAACATAAATGAAGTCCAGAGAGCTGATGTACGAAAAGGTGTAGGCCCATCCAGTATTTATCCACTGCCAAAATATGTTCGACCCATAACAAGGAAGAAAAGGTGAAAAACATCCGAGAGAAATGCATTCTTAAACAAACAAGCTAACCAGACAAAAACCAAGAAGTGACAAAATACCATTACCAAGAACGCAGACTCTCTAGCGCTAATCTGTACTTAACAGCGCCATCATTTTCAGGAACAACCAGTTCCAAATCAAAGGTAGGATCTGATGTTTCGAACTGCCCAGTCTCTGATAAATTCTACGAGGAGCATATCACGGAAGACTCCAATAAGTGTGGCATGAAGATTGCACAGATTACGAAGGACCTGGTGTATTTTCTTGTGATTTATGTTAGTGCGTACTCTTTGACCACATGTCGCGTACTCTTACCCGACGACGCGGCTGAGAGTGCGAACGGGAAGTAACTTACATATGTTGACACTTAAGACTTATATTAAAACTCAGGCAGTTGTAACTGATGTATGTAGCTCCCAAATAAACCAGGAACAATTAGTTGTAAAAACAGTTTGTTTTTACTTTCTCACCTACTAGGCATATGCGGTTAAATACTAAGTGCGTATTCTTTCCCAACTTTCCTCTACTTACACCGTGTAGGAATTGGTTTCTTGTGTAGGGGAGAGTGTTTTACTGAGAGGGTAGTGTACCTGGCAACACATGCTGTTGTTTGGTCGGTACTTCAGTCTAGTGACCGATTCTCGAATTACACGTGGGATACGCCCCAGAGACCTTCCATAAGCAGATTCCGCCATTTTCTACAGTTTTTTGTTGTTGATAGACATGATGTTCTGTTTTACGCAGGATTTGTAAATATTTCGTGTTCCACACATTCAAGTGCTGTATAATACACTCCTGGAAATTGAAATAAGAACACCGTGAATTCATTGTCCCAGGAAGGGGAAACTTTATTGACACATTCCTGGGGTCAGATACATCACATGATCACACTGACAGAACCACAGGCACATAGACACAGGCAACAGAGCATGCACAATGTCGGCACTAGTACAGTGTATATCCACCTTTCGCAGCAATGCAGGCTGCTATTCTCCCATGGAGACGATCGTAGAGATGCTGGATGTAGTCCTGTGGAACGGCTTGCCATGCCATTTCCACGTTGGGTGGCACGGGATACATGCGGACGTGCATTGTCCTGTTGGAACAGCAAGTTCCTTTGCCGGTCTAGGAATGGTAGAACGATGGGTTCGATGACGGTTTGGATGTACCGTGCACTATTCAGTGTCCCCTCGACGATCACCAGTGGTGTACGGCCAGTGTAGGAGATCGCTCCCCACACCATGATGCCGGGTGTTGGCCCTGTGTGCCTCGGTCGTATGCAGTCCTGATTGTGGCGCTCACCTGCACGGCGCCAAACACGCATACGACCATCATTGGCACCAAGGCAGAAGCGACTCTCATCGCTGAAGACGACACGTCTCCATTCGTCCCTCCATTCACGCCTGTCGCGACACCACTGGAGGCGGGCTGCACGATGTTGGGGCGTGAGCGGAAGACGGCCTAACGGTGTGCGGGACCGTAGCCCAGCTTCATGGAGACGGTTGCGAATGGTCCTTGCCGATACCCCAGGAGCAACAGTGTCCCTAATTTGCTGGGAAGTGGCGGTGCGGTCCCCTACGGCACTGCGTAGGATCCTACGGTCTTGGCGTGCATCCGTGCGTCGCTGCGGTCCGGTCCCAGGTCGACGGGCACGTGCACCTTCCGCCGACCACTGGCGACAACATCGATGTACTGTGGACACCTCACGCCCCACGTGTTGAACAATTCGGCGGTACGTCCACCCGGCCTCCCGCATGCCCACTATACGCCCTCGCTCAAAGTCCGTCAACTGCACATACGGTTCACGTCCACGCTGTCGCGGCATGCTACCAGTGTTAAAGACTGCGATGGAGCTCCGTATGCCACGGCAAACTGGCTGACACTGACGGCGGCGGTGCACAAATGCTGCGCAGCTAGCGCCATTCGACGGCCAACACCGCGGTTCTTGGTGTGTCCGCTGTGCCGTGCGTGTGATCATTGCTTGTACAGCCCTCTCGCAGTGTCCGGAGCAAGTATGGTGGGTCTGACACACCGGTGTCAATGTGTTCTGTTTTCTATTTCCAGGAGTGTATATCAAAGTTACGTCGAATATACTGTTAATTCCTCACGTAAAGAATTTTATGGTGAGTAAAATTTTCTATTTATTACGTATATTTATATAAAACGTGGACAGCTAAGCCAGATAGGAACAGAATAGCTTCTATTCCAAAATATATTTAACTTTTAACTGATTTTTATGATACCATGCTTTCGCTTAATTTGTTTTCACTAATTAATTATTCGTGCTAAGTAGAGTAATATGATAATGTAACTGACAGGCGATTAATACAAAATTTTCTCTACTGCAATGCGTTTAAATTTCAAAGGAATATTTGTATCTAGGTACATGACTACTTTGTATCTTGGAAAATGGTCTCACATTGTTTTTGTAATTTCAATAGAAGACTGCAGCACATAAAAAGCCATTGTCATCATTTAAAAATAGAGAAGAAAACATATCAAACTTGTACTACCAGGCTGGCTAGAGGTGAAAGCTTGAAAGGCGTTCCAAGGAACAACACTCTCCCATACTGAAAATAAGATCTCATAATGACGAAATTTTGATCAACATACCCCATAGGCATGGCATACCGGAGTACAAGTTTACTGGCCTTCAGTCAAGCTGTTCATTGTGTAACACATTCCCTTCCCGTCACTGTATTATCAGGAGGTTTGCACACCTGAAAAACGATCCTCAAAGATCCCAGGGCTACAACGTCTATACTTAGTGAGTTAGTTACATGCTTTGTTGATGATTCACAGTAATTGTTAAATTGTAGAGAGTGTCAATTAAACAAAACATTGCAGACAACTTACAGTCTCAAAAATTAATTTTTCAAGTTAAGGCATACGTTTGACACTTTTTTTTGTCGAGGAACGCTCTCTCTGCCTATATCAGTGTCTTTCGTACGTCCTCTTTAGCTCGTTTGTCATGCGTTAATTTTCATCGAATATTGCAAAATTCGTTCACTGAGTGTTGCTTGTATCCTCCAATTTTTACGTTAAGTTTGTCACTGATCTCATTTCTTCTCCTCTTCATTACTTTTTTTAGTCTTCCCTTTATTCGCAGTTGATACCCTTTGCATAGAGGGCTGTTCACTTCATTCAACGTGTTCTATATTTTCCTCAGTTTAACCGAGAGTATCCATGTTATCAATGATATTCTGTGATTCTGAATTTTAATTCCACTGCTGAACCTTTCTTTTATTTGGGCATTGCTTCTTTGGTGTACTGGGTGAACAGCAGCGAGACTGCACCCCTATCTCATGCCATTTTTAATACAAACACTTGTCACTACCTTAGTGTTCCATTCTACTTGATTTTAATATCACCTTAGATTATTTTGACTTTTCTGTGTGCTGAAGCTATCCTCCCGAAAAAATTTCCATTTTTGGTTTTTAAACATTCTTCTTCCAAGTTTTTTTTTTTTTTTTGTTTTGCTTTCCTGCATTTTCTGTTGATATAATTTCTAAATTATATTGCTGAATCCCTTTCTTTCCCTGAATATCTTTTACTTTCATTTTTTCGTTGATTAGTTGCTGTATTTATTCATTTACCGGAGGGTTTTCACAGCTTTAATCGTTTATATACGTTTCATTGTCACTTTTATGAACCTGAGTAACATTTTTCATCTGATTCTCAAACCATTTACTACAACGAACATAATTACGTTTTTGTACTACACTTTAGTAGAATAGGATACTACAAAATGCGCAATTTGCACTTAAACGCGATACTGAAGCATGCCATGCCACTGACGTCAAAATCCAAAATGGCAGCCACTTTGCACTTAAACATGTCATTGAACCCTGCAATGTCAGTGACGTCACAAACCACGTCTTTTTTGTCTATTACATTACGTTAGTGCAAATTAAAAAAGATAATGACATACCAGGCAATCTGTTCGTATTCGCAGTGTTCAATCAGAACGACTAGTGTTATTAGCTTTTTTTATAGTAAGTGAGCTACGCCTCAATTCTGTAAAATGACATCATGTTAAAAACTTGCAGATACCACAGTATTTCCAAAAATATGTAAGCTTCAGCTGAACTGCATAAACTGACACTATTCACCCCTCTTTCTCTGTCCCTGTGTTTCTCTTCCTCTCTGTCTCACCCTCTCCTCCCCCCCTCCCCCCTCCCACACACACATATTTAGATCCACCATTCACAACCTATTATTTTCCAGCCACTAAAATGAAATGTACAAAAAGATATGTAATTTACCAAAAATACATAAGCTCTCTCTCTCTCTCTCTCTCTCTCTCACACACACACACACACACACACACACACACACACACAAGCGCGCGCGCGCACAGTGATTATGTCAACGTTGTAGATAAGGTGTAACTTAGAGCATTTATGTGTTTAAAATGAGTGTTGGATTATATATAGGCACAATAAAATCAAGTTCACAGAGAAACACTATTTAGGAATATATGTTTTACTTTATGTAATGTATTCCCAGCTCTTTACAAAGGCATACCAACAAGGCAAGTAGCACAAAACAATTAGCAAAGAATGTACAGGGTTATTACAAATGATTGAAGCGATTTCACAGCTCTACAATAATTTTATTATTTGAGATATTTTCACAATGCTTTGCACACACATACAAAAACTCAAAAAGTTTTTTTTTGGGCATTCACAAATGTTCGATATGTGCCCCTTTAGTGATTCGGCAGACATCAAGCCGATAATCAAGTTCCTCCCACACTCGGTGCAGCATGTCCCCATCAATGAGTTCGAAAGCATCGTTGATGCGAGCTCGCAGTTCTGGCACGTTTCTTGGTAGAGGAGGTTTAAACACTGAATCTTTCACATAACCCCACAGAAAGAAATCGCATGGGGTTAAGTCGGGAGAGCGTGGAGGCCATGGCATGAATTGTTGATCATGATCTCCACCACGACCGATCCATCGGTTTTCCAATCTCCTGTTTAAGAAATGCTTCTGCTTTAGCCTTTTCCGTAAGATTTTCCAAACCGTCGGCTGTGGTACGTTTAGCTCCCTGCTTGCTTTATTCGTCGACTTCCGCGGGCTACGCATGAAACTTGCCCGCACGCGTTCAACCGTTTCTTCGCTCACTGCAGGCCGACCCGTTGATTTCCCCTTAGAGAGGCATCCAGAAGCTTTAAACTGCGCATACCATCGCCGAATGGAGTTAGCAGTTGGTGGATCTTTGTTGAAATTCGTCCTGAAGTGTCGTTGCACTGTTATGATTGATTGATGTGAGTGCATTTCAAGCACGACATACGCTTTCTCGGCTCCTGTCGCCATTTTGTCTCACTGCGCTCTCGAGCGCTCTGGCGGCAGAAACCTGAAGTGCGGCTTTAGCCGAAAAAAACTTTATGATTTTTTCTACGTACCTGTAGTGTGTCGTGACCATATGTCAATGAATGGGGCTACAGTGAATTTATGAAATCGCTTCAATCATTTGTAATAGCCCTGTATATAACAAGCAAACAGATAGTACATGTAAATTCACTGCCAACGTAACAAACATATTGTTCACTGAAACCCGACACCTTCCCATGAAATTTTTTTTTTATGTATTCACAATAATCTTGAGCACTACATCATCTCAAAACACTATGCTTGGACATTATATTGTTAAACCATACAGTTTTACTAATTTCTGGAATTAGTCTTTACTGGGGGGTTTGGTAAATAAATTAGTAAGCATTTCCTCTGTACACAAATAGTTAATAGTAATATCCTATTAAAATCTTTTCTAATATCGATATACTTGGATCGCACACTTGTTATTTGGGTCTGAGCTAATTTGATTGCTCCCAAGTTGTCACAAAACACGTTAGTCGGCTCAATAATCGTATGTAGTTCAACTTCACCTATTAAAATATTTAACAATAGCACTTCTTGTATGGTGAAACTATTCTCAAAGCCACTGTTCTTTGTTACGAGACCAGGATATTAATCCTACCATCAACTTGAAACAGCTACCTGTAATAGAATATCTGTTATACAGCTAATTTCCCCAGTCTGCATCTCGGTAACATTCCAAATTCCAGTTTCCCGTCTTCCAGTACCTTAATTTGTAATCAACAGTTCCTTTAAAATTCTCAGTATTCTTCTAACTGCAATTCACTGTTTAATTCTAGGGTCTTTTCAAAATTTTCTCACAATATTAATAGTAAAAGCAGTGTATGCCCTGGAAAATTGAGCTAAATATAAAAGACTTCCCTCTACCGCCAAGTAAGGTGTTTTTTTTTTTTTCATGTTTCATCTCCTTCACCTTCCATAGGTGTGGAAACTGGCTCGCAATTATTCATCCCAAATTTTTCTTGTATTCTCTTTGTGTATAAGGAGGGTTCAGAATGAAAGGAGCCAGAGGCATAATTACAGAAACCAACTTGTATGTTAGAAGTTTTGACCCCGGCTGTTGAGACACTTGTCCCACTGTGACACAAGGCGGTGAATGGCTGTCTCATAAAATTCCCGGGGTTGCGATGTTAACCAGTTCCGCACGTACAGCTGGACGTCGTCGTTTGCCCCTCAGACCATTTTTAAGGGGACCAAAAATGGCGTCATCACAGGGAGAGAGGTCCGTACAGTATGGAGGGTGGCCGAGAAACTCCCATTTGAATTTCTGCAGTAGTGCCACGACTATGTTGGCCGTATGAGGCTTTCCATTGTCGTGGAGCAGAATGACCCCACAAGTGAGAGGGCCTGGTCGTTTTGATTTGATCGCTTGGCGAAGGGCGGTCGAGGTTTGTAAGTAGCGCTCGGCATTCACTGTTGTCCCATGCTGCAGAAAGCGAATCAGAAGCAGGCCATCTTGGTCCCCTTAAAAAGGTTCTGAGGGGCAAATGATTCACCTCGGACGACGACGTCCACCTGTAAGTGTGGAACTGTTTAACATCGCAGCCCCAGGAATTTTGAGACCGCCATTCACCGCCTTGTGTCACAATGGGACACGTGTCTCAACAACCATGGTCAGTACTTCTAACATACAGGTACTGGCTTCCGCAATTATGGCTCTGGCTCGTTTCTTTCGGAACGCCCCTTATACATTAACTGGTGAATTGACAGTTCAACATTGCCACTTTTTATGAAGGTCATATCAAGATACTGTTTCACTTCGTGAAAATCATGCATATGAAATTCAGATTTAAGTTTTTTCTTGGAACTATTCATTGAACTTCCAGCATCAACTCCTAACTTACGTTCATCCTTGTTAATGCTATCCACTCTGCTTACGACCATAAATGCTCCTTTTCAGATGCTAAATTTTATTCTTTTTTTGAGGAGTTTTCTTAGCTTCCTCTGGTGGAGTCACAAAAATTTCTTCGTCCAGTTGTTCTCTGAGATATGCAATCTTCACATCCATTTTGTGGATTAACAAATTTTCTTTTACAGCAAGGGCAGGAGGTGTCTTAAAGAAGCATAATTCACTATAGGTAAGAATGTTTCTTTACAGTCAGTGCTTTTAACTACCAAACGACCTTTAATATTTTGTTTTGCATCTTACGGGGTTTTAATGCTAAAGACCGCATCAACCCATCATAAGTGTAATTCTTGTAAAAAAGACTGTAGTTTCTTTTCTGTAGCTTTCTTCCAATTATCTGCATTTGGCTTGGCCAAAGCTTCTTCAATTATAAGAGATTCATTCTTGAATGTTTGAGCAGCCATATACATCTCAAAATCTGGATAAAGCTTAGGTTTTATTGTACATGATGAATGACGTAAATTTACTCCCTCTGCTGCAGAAATTTCCTGGATCTCATTATCCATTTCATCTTCAGTAAACATATATGATTGCTCCTGAATCACTTCTTCAGATCTTTAGTTTCTAAATTTACTGGTACCTTTGCATTTTCTTGGAAATCTTTTTCGTGATTGATATTTATACATACGTTTTCGCCATTTGTTTCGTTTTCACCAGATTCTAAAAATAATACATTTCTGCTAGTTATTTCCACTTTGTTTTTAGGATCCATGAATCTGTAACCTCTGTAATTTTCACAGCGACGAATGAAAATGTATTTTTCAGATTTAGAGTCCAGTTTTCTTCTATGTTGTCTGGGAACCGTGACCATATATCCAAAAATTGCTAATCATTAAGATTAGTTTTCTTTCCAGCCAAAACATGATATGGAGTCTAGTTTGGTAATGCTTCAGTTGGCTTTCCGTTTTTTCGATACACTGAATTTGATACTGCTTTTGTCCAATAACATTTTGGAAATCTGCACCGTTTAACATGCTACTTGCTTTCTCTGCTATTGTTCTGTTAGGCCACTTTCTCTGCTATTGTTCTATTAGGCCGCTCTGAATCTCCCTTTTGAGCAGATCTGTAGCGAACTGTTGTTTGATGTCGAATTACAAATTCATTCGTTTGTTGCCCAAATTCTTTACCAACGTATTCGGTACCATTTTCTGATCTGACAACTTTTATCTTCTTACCAGTCTGTATTTCGACAATGCCGCGAAAACGGAAATATTTCACTCACTTTGTCTTTGGTTCTAAGGAAATAAACGTGGGTACATCTTTAAAAATCATAAATCGAGGTAAATGACTGCCTCCAATAGTGTTTTCTTCCATAGGCCCACAATGATCGGAGTGCATCAGCTGCAAAAGCTCTGAAGATCCATGTTTATCGTTTTACACGGTAATCTGGCTTGCTTTCCTTGCATACAGATTTCACAGGGTAAGTTACTACTTCCCATTACTCATGTTGCCATACCTTCTAACAATGCCATACTTCTATTAAGATGCCCGAGTCGTCGTTGCCATGAGAAATATTTTGCAGAAAATTCTGGACAGCTATTTCCTACTTGAAGAACATCTAATTTAGAAATACCCTTTTCCTTAATTTCTGTTGTTATCACACTGCCACTATCATCAATTATTTCTGCACTATTTAAATCAAAAATTACCTTCTTACCCTTACTGACGATCTCATTCATTGAATGCAAATTTGTAGCAACATTCTTCATATAATGTACATTATGTGCTGTAGTATCTTGTGATTCTCCTATAACATTCAAATTTAACTTTATCTTTCCAACCAGTTCACACTATAATTGAGAACCATCCACTATTGAAACACCAATACTTGGTTTTGGAGAAACATCATATGAACCCGATTGGTTTTTGGGAATATGAATAGAAGCTCCAGAATCCAGGAATTAATCTGTACTTCTGCTTTCAGTTTTACCATAAAAAATAATATTTGGTAAGTGCTTTACCTTTATTGCTTGGATTTCTGGCCTTCCTTTCTGCAGCTCTCGAAACTTAGCGTTTTTCATGTGTACATTCCTTGGCATTAATAACAACGAATACGTGTTTTTCTTTTTGTATTTTGAATATAAGTCCGTTTCCTTTTCCTAGATAGAATATTCTTATACATTTTAACGTCTCGCAAGATCACGACTTTACCACTATTATCTGTAATGGATGTTCCTGAATTATTTAGTTCCATTACCATGGGGGATTAAATATCACGTAGTCCAGCTAGTAACAAGGTACCAATCCATTACTCAGCAATGTTGAATCCGATAATCCTTAGACGATTCAAAGAGGATATGATTTTGTTTACATAGTCATCAACAGTTTTACATTCATGTAAACGTGTGGCGATAGTGCTCATAGCAAACCCAGTTTTCTACACTCCTGGAAATGGAAAAAAGAACACATTGACACCGGTGTGTCAGACCCACCATACTTGCTCCGGACACTGCGAGAGGGCTGTACAAGCAATGATCACACGCACGGCACAGCGGACACACCAGGAACCGCGGTGTTGGCCGTCGAATGGCGCTAGCTGCGCAGCATTTGTGCACCGCCGCCGTCAGTGTCAGCCAGTTTGCCGTGGCATACGGAGCTCCATCGCAGTCTTTAACACTGGTAGCATGCCGCGACAGCGTGGACGTGAACCGTATGTGCAGTTGACGGACTTTGAGCGAGGGCGTATAGTGGGCATGCGGGAGGCCGGGTGGACGTACCGCCGAATTGCTCAACACGTGGGGCGTGAGGTGTCCACAGTACATCGATGTTGTCGCCAGTGGTCGGCGGAAGGTGCACGTGCCCGTCGACCTGGGACCGGACCGCAGCGACGCACGGATGCACGCCAAGACCGTAGGATCCTACGCAGTGCCGTAGGGGACCGCACCGCCACTTCCCAGCAAATTAGGGACACTGTTACTCCTGGGGTATCGGCGAGGACCATTCGCAACCGTCTCCATGAAGCTGGGCTACGGTCCCGCACACCGTTAGGCCGTCTTCCGCTCACGCCCCAACATCGTGCAGCCCGCCTCCAGTGGTGTCGCGACAGGCGTGAATGGAGGGACGAATGGAGACGTGTCGTCTTCAGCGATGAGAGTCGCTTCTGCCTTGGTGCCAATGATGGTCGTATGCGTGTTCGGCGCCGTGCAGGTGAGCGCCACAATCAGGACTGCATACGACCGAGGCACACAGGGCCAACACCCGGCATCATGGTGTGGGGAGCGATCTCCTACACTGGCCGTACACCACTGGTGATCGTCGAGGGGACACTGAATAGTGCACGGTACATCCAAACCGTCATCGAACCCATGGTTCTACCATTCCTAGACCGGCAAGGGAACTTGCTGTTCCAACAGGACAATGCACGTCCGCATGTATCCCGTGCCACCCAACGTGCTCTAGAAGGTGTAAGTCAACTACCCTTGCCAGCAAGATCTCCGGATCTGTCCCCCATTGAGCATGTTTGGGGCTGGATGAAGCGTCGTCTCACGCGGTCTGCACGTCCAGCACGAACGCTGGTCCAACTGAGGCGCCAGGTGTAAATGGCATGGCAAGCTGTTCCACAGGACTACATCCAGCATCTCTACGATCGTCTCCATGGGAGAATAGCAGCCTGCATTGCTGCGAAAGGTGGATATACACTGTACTAGTGCCGACATTGTGCATGCTCTGTTGCCTGTGTCTATGTGCCTGTGGTTCTGTCAGTGTGATCATGTGATGTATCTGACCCCAGGAATGTGTCAATAAAGTTTCCCCTTCCTGGGACAATGAATTCACGGTGTTCTTATTTCAATTTCCAGGAGTGTATTTAAACTTCCGTCTTCAAAAGTTCTTCTTAGATTGTCCCATATTTCCTTGGCAGTGCTGATCTTTTCTATACGAACATAGTTTATAGCATCAAGTACAAGAACTAATCTGGATTTTCCCTTATGAGATATGTTCTGTAAATCTGAAACTGTGGACTTTAAGGTTCCACGAATGACATGCCAAAGGTCGTCCAGCTGTAGGTAACCGTCTGTTGCGAACTTCCAAATTGCATAATTCTCTCCATGAGCTTCTCAATCTGTGGTATTTGGGCAGAATCCTTTTGTACTGTTAAAATATAATTACTGTAAATTATGAACTGCTCACAAATAATATTACGTTTTCCACCATTCACTAGTCAAACTTATTCAATACAACCTCTCTGGGCAGATAACCTGTTAGATAATAATCAAATCGCTATCTGGTCATCCAGATTTAGGTTTCAGTGGTTTTGCTAAATAGTCCCAGGAAAATTCTGGGGTAGTTCCTTTGAAAGTATCACAGATGACTGCCTTCTTCATTTTTGCGAGCCGGCCGGAGTGGTCGTGCGGTTCTAGGCCCTTCAGTCTGGAACCACGTGATCGCTACGGTCGCAGGTTCGAATCCTGCCTCGGGAATGGATGTGTGTGATGTCCTTAGGTTAGTTAGTTCTAAGTTCCAGGGGACTGAGGACCGCAGATGTTAAGTCCCATAGTGCTCAGAGCCATTTGAACCATTTTTGCATTAACCGCACTTGCGCTCCGTCACTACTGAGTACATTGTCGACGAGACATTAAACTACAATCTTCTTTCCTCTCTTTGTTGTAGACTGTGAACTTATACAACCACATGGTTGCAGAAGTTAAAAGGGAGATTTTAAAACAAATGAGCACGTCGACATCAAATTTGTTAATAGCTTGATATATTAGAAACCACATTTTTTTCAGAAGATGCAGACGAAAATGAACCTCCTCAACCATTGTCGAAATTCGTGCTGTGTATAAAAGAGATAAATAATTTTACGGTTTATAACAATAGTGGTATCAAAGAATGTAACTGACTTGCTACTGACAGAGTGCGTTCAGAATCTAGTATG
This sequence comes from Schistocerca nitens, assembly GCF_023898315.1. NCBI lineage: Eukaryota > Metazoa > Arthropoda > Insecta > Orthoptera > Acrididae > Schistocerca > Schistocerca nitens. Next base: position 411,394,375 of record NC_064622.1, read on the forward strand.
AACGTGGATGGTAATAGTATGTACGAATATTCCTGTCCAAGTGGACACTCGACCTAACCCATAGACAAAGAAACTGAGTTACGTTTCTAAATTGGGAAGCCAAGCAATGGCAAAAGATTTGCCATGCCTAAACACGAAGGCAGAAAACAAACTCTTTCTATGAGACTGCAGCTGGTTACGTCAGCTATGCGTTGCATAGGCCAATAGCGTTTAGCGATCAGACCAATAGAATTTTTGCAGCATATTGCCGAAAAAGTAATCTGCATCCTCGTGACGGAGCAGAACGAAGACCAGAACAGGAAGCAGGAATAAGTTGCGAACAGGCTTGTGGCTCGTGGGAGTTCAGAGACGGATTCTCAAGAAGAGTCGTCCTATTGGCCTCCGCAAACTCAAGCACTTCCAATGGAACATGTCACGTGTCTGCCGTGGGCAGAGACCTGGGGATGCGTCACTTTGCCAATATCAAAACATGTGACATGAATGGCCGTACCTTTCTATTGCACTGGCTTAGAGCCTTCATGTTTTTACATTAGGGCTCTTAAGAGTCGAATCGACGGACAGGCAGACAAACATACAGAACAACAACCAATTCATCCTGTAATCCTGCCACTGTGGCCAAGCGGTTCTAGGCGCTTCAGTACGGAACCGCGCTACTGCTACCGTCGCAGGTTCGAATCCTGCCTCGGGCATGGATGTGTGTGATGTCCTGAGGTTAGTTGGGTTTAAGTAGTTCTAAGTCTGGGGACTGATGACCTTAGATGTTAAGTCCCATAGTGCATATAGCCATTTGAACCATTTTCTTTTATCTAAGAATAAACATCAGCCATTTTCATTTTCATTTCAGATTTTTTATTTATAATGACAAGGCAAGCAGTATAAGCTTGTTTGCTAAATACCAGCGATATCGTATATACTGGCCGACATATGGCCGGAGCAGTTTATGAGTGTGATCATATTTTGTGATTAAGTCTAAATTAAAAAAAGTCTGTAATACGTTATTTACTCTTTCTGTAGACACAGCGTCGTTTTGACTTCAGCTACTTAGTAGCTTAGTCAAATTACGTTGAACTAAGTTTCCGTTACACAAGCACCGACAAAATGCTACTATTAGGAACAAACAGATACTCGTACGTGCTTCGGACACAGATAGATACAACTACACTCATGCTCATAAATTAAGGATAACTGCAAAATGTGGTGCCACTGACCGTGGCACTACACAAAAGTGGTGCTGATTCCATAGGCACATAGGGAACACACACGACACAGATCTGTAAGTCCACGGTATTGGTGATAAGTTGAGAAAACCGTCCCGAAACATATGTGCTACAAAACACCACTGTTTCCTGCTCATGTACCCCGTCATCAATATGGGATATGATCACCATGCACACGTACACAGGCCTCACAATGGGTTGGCATACTCTGGATCAGGTGGTCGAACAGCTGCTGGGGTATAGCCTCCCATTCTTGCACCAGTGCCTGTCGGAGCTCCTGAAGTGTCATACGGGTTTGAAGACGTGCAGCGATACGTCGACCAAAAGCATCCCAGACGTGCTCGATAGGGTGTAGGTCTGGAGAACAGGCAGGCCTCTCGATTCACCTGATGTCTTCTGTTTCAAGGTACTCCTCCACGATGGCAGCTCGGTGGGGCCGTGCGTTATCATCCCTCAGGAGGAAGGTGGGACCCACTGCACCCCAGAAAAGGCGGACATACTGGTGCAAAAGGACGTCCCGATACACCTGACCTGTTACAGTTCCTCTGTCAAAAAAATGCAGGGATGTACGTGCACCAATCATAATCCCACCCCACACCATCAAATGACGACCTCCATACAGGTCCCTTTCAAGGACATTAAGGGGTTGGTATCTCGTTCCTGGTTCATGCCAGATGAAAATCCGGCGAGAATCACTGTTCTGACTATACCAGGGACCACCGTTCCAATGGCCATATACTGTGTTCTTGACACCAGGCTTCGCGGGCTCTCCTGTGACCAGGGGTCAATGGAATGCACCTTGCAGGTCTCCGGGTGAATAAACCATGACTCTTTAGTCGTCTGTAGACTGTATGTCTGGAGACAACTGTTTCAGTAGTTGTGATAAGGTCCGAGCAAGGCTACCTGCAGTACTTCGTGGCCGTCTGCGGGCGGTGATGGTGAGATATCGGTCTTCTTGTGGTGTTGTACGTCCCGTTGGGGTGTTGGACGTCCCGTACTGTAGCGCCTGGACAGTTTCCTGTCTGCTGGAATCGTTGCCATAATCTTGAGAGCACACTTTGTGCCACACGGAGGGCCCTTGCTACGACCTGCTGTGTTTGACCAGCTTCCAGTCGCCCAAGTATTCTACCCCTCATAACGTCACCAATATACATTCTTTGAGCCATTTTCAACACACAGTCACCATTAGCGTCTGTACACTTACTCGCTGCACCATACTCTGACATGCACCAACACACCTCTGCGTATGTGGACTGCTGCTAGCGCCACCGTGCGACGACCGCAGGTCAAATGCACCGCGTGGTCACACCCCGAGGTATTTAAACCAGCAAACTGCCCACAAGAGCGTTGTTTCACTATGTATCAGCATTAGCCTTAATTTATGAGCATGAGTGTACTAACAACGCTAGTACAAACACAGCCTATACGCTACAAGAGATTAAACTTTTGTCTTTGTGAAACGTATTTGTATTTAGCGCTTAATTATTAAAAAAAGTATTGGGAACAAAATAAGGCTACTTCAGAGGCCATTCAATGAATTTCAACAGCAAGAAATGTGGGCGAAGTGAGAACAATGATTATTTCTTGATGACGGAGAACGGGCCGAGAAGTGAATTTTAAATTCATATTAAATAAAATATACAAGTGATAGGTAAATGGTCTTTATTGTCCACACTAACAGTATGTTTGTACACTTTTTGTTGACCTCATTAGAAATCAGGTCAGCAGAAACACTAATTCTTTGATGGATTTTATATTACTTTCGTTTGCCTGCAGTTCACAAATGTAGTATTATGTTTTCCCTTAATTATTCAGTTAGTTTCAAGTTCCATGAGTTGTTTACTCGATAAATTGTAATTAATGATGATGGATGATATGGGACGAGTCATTTTACATCACAAACTACTTTTCAAATATAGGTTTCTTACTAAAAGAGAGAGAGAGAGAGAGAGAGAGAGAGAGAGAGAGAGAGAGAGAGAAATGCGAGTAGGATTCGCGCTCTGAGGGTTCCGTGAAGACTTAATTATGAGTATAGATAATAATAATAACAATTTAGTATGACAAAATGGCCTGATGAAAGTCTTTCAATTGGATGCCACTTTGGCGAATTTCTTGTCCCTAACGGACCCCCGTTATCCAAGCGGAAAAAGGGGACCTACGGTTTAATAGGGAATGTAAACCATTTGCTGTTTCTGGCGACTCCTCACTTCGTTGAGAGATGAAAGCTAGATTCAATCGACTACCGAGAAATCCACGTTCCGACGGTGATTTGACCACACGATCTATCGTTTTCCAAGAACGCACTTTATCGCTAGAACGGTATGTATTGACAAGTGAGTTCGCGAGTATCAAATACATGACAAATGTGGCCGTGTCTTTTGATTGCTTTGACATTGAAGCTTAAATTATTTACACAGGTTAAGGACCATTCAACTTTGTATTTGTCAGAAATATCAACTTGATACACTATGTGATCAAAAGTATCCGGACACCCCAAAAAACATTCTTTTTTCATATTAGGGGCATTGTGCTGCCACCTACTGCCAAATACTCCATATCAGTGACCTCAGTAGTCATTAAGCACCGTGAGAGGCAGAATGAAGCGCTCCGCAGTACTCACGGGCTTTGAACGTGGTCAGGTGATACATCTACATCTACATTTATACTCCGCAAGCCACCCAACGGTGTGTGGCGGAGGGCACTTTACGTGCCACTGTCATTACCTCCCTTTCCTGTTCCAGTCGCGTATGGTTCGCGGGAAGAACGACTGTGAAAGCCTCCGTGCGCGCTCTAATCTCTCTAATTTTACATTCGTGATCTCCTCGGGAGGTATAAGTAGGGGGAAGCAATATATTCGATACCTCATCCAGAAACGCACCCTCTCGAAACCTGGCGAGCAAGCAACACCGCGATGCAGAGCGCCTCTCTTGCAGAGTCTGCCACTTGAGTTTATTAAACATCTCCGTAACGCTATCACGGTTACCAAATAACCCTGTGACGAGACGCGCCGCTATTCTTTGGATCTTCTCTATCTCCTCCGTCAACCCGATCTGGTACGGATCCCATACTGATGAGCAATACTCAAGTATAGGTCGAACGAGTGTTTTGTAAGCCACCTCCTTTGTTGATGGACTATATTTTCTAAGCACTCTCCCAATGAATCTCAACCTGGTACCCGCCTTACCAACAATTAATTTTATATGATCATTCCACTTCAAATCGTTCCGCACGCATACTCCCAGATATTCTACAGAAGTAACTGCTACCAGTGTTTGTTCCGCTATCATATAATCATACAATAAAGGATCCTTCTTTCTATGTATTCGCAATACATTACATTTGTCTATGTTAAGGGACAGTTGCCACTCCCTGCACCAAGTGCCTATCCGCTGCAGATCTTCCTGCATTTCGCTACAATTTTCTAATGCTGCAACTTCTCTGTATACTACAGCATCATCCGCGAAAAGCCGCATGGAACTTCCGACACTATATACTAGGTCATTTATATATATTGTGAAAAGCAATGGTCCCATAACACTCCCCTGTAGCACGCCAGAGGTTACTTTAACGTCTGTAGACGTCTCTCCATTGATAACAACATGCTGTGTTCTGTTTGCTAAAAACTCTTCAATCCAGCCACACAGCTGGTCTGATATTCCGTAGGCTCTTACTTTGTTTATCAGGCGACAGTGCGGAACTGTATCGAACGCCTTCCGGAAGTCAAGAAAAATAGCATCTACCTGGGAGCCTGTATCTAATATTTTCTGGGTCTCATGAACAAATAACGCGAGTTGGGTCTCACACGATCGCTGTTTCCGGAATCCATGTTGATTCCTACATAGTAGATTCTGGGTTTCCAAAAACGACATGATACTCGAGCAAAAAACATGTTCTAAAATTCTACAACAGATCGACGTCAGAGATATAGGTCTATAGTTTTGCGCATCTGCTCGACGACCCTTCTTGAAGACTGGGACTATCTGTGCTCTTTTCCAATCATTTGGAACCCTCCGTTCCTCTAGAGACTTGCGGTACACGGCTGTTAGAAGGGGGGCAAGTTCTTTCGCGTACTCTGTGTAGAATCGAATTGGTATCCCGTCAGGTCCAGTGGACTTTCCTCTGTTCAGTGATTCCACTTGCTTTTCTATTCCTTGGACACTTATTTCGATGTCAGCCATTTTTTCGTTCGTGCGAGGATTTAGAGAAGGAACTGCAGTGCGGTCTTCCTCTGTGAAACAGCTTTGGAAAAAGGTGTTTAGTATTTCAGCTTTACGCGTGTCATCCTCTGTTTCAATGCCATCATCATCCCGGAGTGTCTGGATATGCTGTTTCGAGCCACTTACTGATTTAACGTAAGACCAGAACTTCCTAGGATTTTCTGTCAAGTCGGTACATAGAATTTTACTTTCGAATTCACTGAACGCTTCTCGCATAGCCCTCCTTACGCTAACTTTGTTTGTCTGAGAGGTTTTGGCTGCGTTTAAACTTGGAGTGAAGCTCTCTTTGCTTTCGCAGTAGTTTCCTAACTTTGTTGTTGTACCACGGTGGGTTTTTCCCGTCCCTCACAGTTTTACTCGGCACGTGCCTGTCTAAAACGCATTTTACGATTGCCTTGAACTTTTTCCATAAACACTCAACATTGGTCGGAACAGAAATTTTCGTTTTGATCTGTTAGGTAGTCTGAAATCTGCCTTCTATTACTCTTGCTAAACAGATAAACCTTCCTCCCTTTTTTTATATTCCTATTAACTTCCATATTCAGGGATGCTGCAACGGCCTTATGATCACTGATAGGGTGTCACTTGTGTCATACGTCTGTACGCGAGATTTCCACACTCCCAAACATCCCTAGGTCCACTGTCTCCGATGTGATAGTGAAGTGGAAACGTGAAGGGACACGTGCAGCACAAAAGCGTACAGGCCGACCTCGTCTGTTGACTGACAGAGACCGCCTACTGTTGAAGAGGGTCGTAAAGTGTAATAGGTAGACATCTATCCAGACAACTACACAGGAATTCCAAACTGCATCAGGATCCACTGCAAGTACTACGACAGTTAGGCTGGAGGTGAGAAAACTTGTATTTCATGATTGAGCGGCTGCTCATAAGCCACACATCACGCAGGTAAATGACAAACGACGCCTTGCTTGGTGTAAGGAGCATAAACATTGGACAATTAAACTGTGGTAAAACGTTGTGTGGAGTGACCAAACACGGTACACAATGTGGCGATCTGAAGGCAGGCTGTGGGTATGTCGAATGCCCGGTGAACGTCATCTACCAGCGTGTGTAGTGCCAACAGTAAGATTCGGAGGCGGTTGTGTTATGGTGTGGTCGTGTTTTTCATGGAGGGTGCTTGCACGCCTTGTTGTTTTGCATGGCACTATCACAGCACCGGCCTACATTGATGTATTAGGCATCTTCTTGCTTCACACTGTTGAAGAGGAATTCGGGATTGGCGATTGCATCTTTCAACACGATCGAGCACTTGTTCATGATGCACGCCCAGTGGCGGAGTGCTTACACGACAATAAGATCCATGTAATGGACTGGCCTGCACAGAGTCCTGACCTAAATCCTATAGACAACCTCTGGGATGTTTTGGAACGCCGACTTCATGCAGGGCCTCACTGATCGACATCGATACCTCTCCTCAGTGCAGCATTCCGTCAAGAATGGACAGCTATTTCCCAGAAAACCTTCCAGCACCTGATAGAAAGTATGCCTGCGAGAGAGGAAGCTGTCATCAAGGCTAAGGGTGGGCCAACACCGTATTGAATTCCAGCATTACTGATGGAAGGCGCCACGAACTTGTAAGTCATTTTCAGCCAGCTGTCCAGATAGTTTTGATGACACAGTGTACCTCTACCAGTTCCTGACAAAAGCGGGTCCTCACAATCGACCGTATCTTTTGGTTGCGTTAACTTTACAGCTCTAAGGGACCGTAGGACTTAGTATCTCACATAAATTTGAACTTGCTTCAAAAAAATGTCTCTGAGGTTAGCATTCCCATAGACTTAGAACTATTTAAACCTAACTAAGGATATCACACACATCCATGCCCGAGGCAGGATTCGAACTTGCGACCGTAGCAGCAGCGTGTTTCTGGATTGAAGCGCCTAGAACCGCACGGCCACAACGGCCGGCCAACTTGCTTCCTCTTACCGTTCTTGAGGAAAAAGGGTTCTTAACAATTGGACGGACAGACAGAGAGACAAACGGACAGACGAACCAACAGCAAAGTTATTCCATGAGGGTTCAGTTTGTATCAATTAAGGTACAGAACCATAAAGACACACACACATGGGAGTTAATTATTACTACTCACCACCTTTTACACTTTGCAATAATAGAAATTCTTTTACAAAGTAGGAGGAGTTGTCATGGACAAAATTGTTCAGTGTGATTTAAAATTTGCTGTCTGTGACACATTTTATGTAACTGGGTGGGTGATCAAAAGTTTTGGTTCAAACATTTAGCATACCGTTTTGTGCTAAAGACAACCTGAATGTGGCGTAATGAATGTTCTTTTTTCTTCCAGTATTGTAATTATGTACATCATGGAATCATAGTGGATTATTAACAGAATATTTCCTGAGGGAATAAATATGTTTTGAAGCAATAATTGGAATGCCTAACACCTTAAACAGACGTCTACAAAATGATCGTGGTAAGCAACACGTGTTATTCTTACAGTACGTTTTTGGGCAAAAAATACTTCCTCTCACAAAGATGACATGACATTATTCCATATGACATTATTGAAAGAAAGTATTCAAAATACGTCGACTTGTTGGTTTGTCTCTCTCCAAGATTTACAATGATTCTTCGTGTGAATGTGGCTGAACTAAGTACTTTTAAGAGTTCCAAAATGCCATTTTCGTAGTATTAATTGTCATCAGTATCGACATACAGAATTATAATTTTGAAATTTTCACACTGTATGATACCTCCTTAACGTACTCTACTCATATCATTCGTGTAGTACCCCTGGATCGGCAGAACTGAATATATTGTACCCTATTAAAACTGCGAGTGAGACAGTTAGCAAAAGTGACTGCTACCCCAATTCGCTTGTTATGTCTGGGACACTTCTCCCCTTTTTCGCGGTAATACAAAGTGAGCTGCCGCTCTTTGAACTTTCTGGATGCTCTCCGTCTATCCTGACTGGTAAGAATCCAATAATGCTCAACAGTACTCCACAAGAGGACGACAAGCGTAATGTAGGGGAGAAGGCGAACCAAAGACTGCGTTTTATTGGCAGAACAGTTTTAAGGTAGAACAAATGTGCTGGAGAGATTTCTCTAGCACATTTGTTCAACCTGTAAATGTTCTGCCAATAATCTGGAGTCTTTGGTCCGTCTTCCCGACAGCATTTTTTTTTCTCTACTGAAGAGAGACCTCAAGGGTACTCATTACATCTCGGACGATGACGTGAAGACAGCTATCAAGTGCGACAGGTCCAGTTTAAAGTGTTCGTAATTGTAATACCTAGGTACTTAGTTGAAGCGACAATCTATAAGTTTGTGTGATTTATCGTGACATTGAAACGTAAGTACGAGGGTAGGCTCAAAAGTAATGCACCCATGCATCTAGGGAAGATAGCTTCCTCCTCTATACCCGTACGTGTTCTAGTACTATGTCAACGCGAATTGAACACCATGCTGTTATCGAATTTTTAACTGCTGAAAAAGTGAGTGAGATTCATGGCCGTGTAAAGGCTGTTTATGGTGACGATTCTGTCGATGACTCTACTGTAAATCGATAGGTAGTAAAATTTCGTTGTTTTTTTGATAGCCTGGAAGAGCCGTAATTGTTGATGAAACACGCAGCGGACGCCCGATACTGCCACAGACGATAAATATCGCAAACTCGTCGTAGATTTGATTCAAAATGACCGGTGAATCACAAAAAAGTTTGTTGCAAACCATATTGGAAGATCCAAGGAACTTGTCGACTTCGTTATTGAACAATTATACCTTAAAATCTGTGTACGATGTGTACTAAGCCATCTCACAGATGAGACCAAACAGCGTCGATTTGAACCATACGTAGAACTTTTGCAGCTGCACCGTGGGAGGTAACTTCCTTTGAACACTGTGACGAGGGACGAGTTGTACGTCCATCGTTACGACCCGGAAGGGAAAAGACAGGCGAAAAAATTCAACATACAACAATCAGCAAAAAAGTTCTTTTGACTGTCTTTTGGGAGACTTAACGACTTTATGTGACTGATTATCTGGTACGAGGGGCAACAGTCAGTTTTTCTCAGCAGCAGAGACTCCAAAACCCTTCCGACGTCGAGTTTGTCGAATTGAAGACAGCCTGGCACCAACAATCTTGCAAGACGACAACGCTCGTCCCACACCTCGCCTGCAACTGAAGAGGCTCTGCGAAACCGTAAGTTTGAGCCGATTTCACACTCTCCTTACTCCACTGTCTTGCGCCTTGAGATTTTTTGTCTTCTAATCAAAAGAGACCTCGAGGGTACTCATTACACCTCGGACGTAAGGTGTAGATAGCTATCAAGTCCTGGATTCGATAAAAGTCGGAAGAATTTTTCGGTGGCGGAATGAAAAAGCTTGTTACACGTTGGGAAAAATGTTAGTCTTTATGACGACTGTGTTGAGAAATAAATATGTGTATCTCAGGCTTAAGAACTAATTTTAAAATTTAATGGCCGGCCGCGGTGGTCTCGGGGTTCTAGGCGCGCAGTCCGGAACCGTGCGACTGCTACGGTCGCAGGTTCGAATCCTGCCTCGGGCATGGATGTGTGTGATGTTCTTAGGTTAGTTAGGTTTAAGTAGTTCTAAGTTCTAGGGGACTGATGACCACAGCAGTTGAGTCCCATAGTGCTCAGAGCCATTTGAAGCCATTTAATATTTAATGTAATCTCTGCCCGATCTTCCTAATTGTTCATCCTCAGCAAGCATGTGTGCATTACTTTTCAGCCTATCCTCATATGTACTGGGTGATCAAAAAGTCAGTATAAATTTGAAAACTGAATAAATCACGGAATAATGTAGATAGAGAGGTGAGAATTGACACACGAGGTGAAAATTGACACACATGCTTGGAATGATATGGGGTTTTATTAGAACCAAAAAAATACAAATACTGATCAGAATAGCAACAATGAGCATAACAAAGTAAGACAAAGCAAAGATGATGATCTTTACAGGAAATGCTCAATATGTCCACCGTCATTCCTCAACAATAGCTGTAGTCGAGGAATAATGTTGTGAACAGCACTGTAAAGCATGTCCAGAGTTATGGTGAGGCATCGGCGTCGGATGCTGTCTTTGGTTCAAATGGCTCTGAGCACTATGATACTTAACATCTTAGGTCATCAGTCCCCTAGAACTTAGAACTACTTAAACCTAACTAACCTAAGGACATCACACACATCCATGCCCGAGGCAGGATTCGAACCTTCGACCGTAGCAGTCCCGAGGTTCCGGACTGCAGCGCCTAGAACCGCACGGCCACCGCTGCCGGCTGATGTTGTCTTTCAGCATCCCTAGAGATGTCGGTCGATCACGATACTCTTGCGACTTCAGGTAACCCCAAAGCCAATAATCGCACGGACTGAGGTCTGGGGACCTGGGAGGCCAAGCATGACGAAAGTGGCGGCTGAGCACACGATCGATCATCACCAAACGACGCGCGCAAGAGATCTTTCATGCTTCTAGCAATATGGGGTGGAGCGCCATCCTGCATTTTGGTTCTAATAAAACCCCATGTCATTCCAAGCATGTGTGTCAGTTTTTACCTCTCTATCTACATTATTCCGTCGTTTATTAAGTTTTCAAATTTATACTGACTTTTTGATCACCCGGTATATTTGTTAGTCTCATTTGGAAGAACTTCCACTTTTTTTGTATAGGGCCAACTGCCTCACTTCGCACCATGCAGATATCTTGTCTAAATTACTGTAAAATTGCTTTTGATCTCCTGTTGACTGTAATAGACGCCAAACGACAGCATCATCTGCAAACAGCTTTAGAGGGCAGCTTAAAATCTCTCGTAAGACACAGATTAAAAAAAGTAGCAGATGGCCTCTAACCCGTCCTTGGAAGTAATTCCAGATGTCACTTCTGTCTTACTCGATGACTTCCCGTCACTACGAGCTGTGGCCTTCCCGACAGGAAACCGCGAATCCAGTCTCACAACTCTGACGATACACCAACGAGAGGCAATTTGGTTAGCAGCTACTTGTGAGGAACGCTGTTAAAAGCCTCCTGGAAATCATGAAATATATAATCAACCTGAGATCTTCTGTCAATAGCATCCGTTGCTGGGTGTGAATAAAGCGCCCGTTGTGTTTCATTCTGTCTGTCACGACGTCGATGGGACGTTCAACCTTAAACTTCCGTACTTCCTCTCATCAAGACTTCTCCTTGAATTCCATTCCTCAGCTGTGGGCATCCATCATGCCCCTGCACGAGTTCACGTACCATCCACCCACGTTCTATTAGGTCGTCGTCTCGGCCTTTTCTTATCTCTTGGAATCCACAAAAGAACTCGCTTCGGGTTTCGAACCATCTTTTACATTGAAAGTGCATATCTGAATGCCATAAATTAAGGGGACACGCCCCTGAACAGGTTGCATTTTTATCATTATCTTCACCCTCATAGAGCAACTTATATATAAATGAGAGATAGCTCAAAATTCTTACACACAATTAGGGTCATTAGTCAAAACATTTCCCAAAAACGCATTGAGATATTTATTATATTTTGGTACTGACAACAATATTTATAATAGTATAACACTATTTCACTGCGCTGCCATTTTCTTTGGAACTACTGACTGCACAGCTTGGAAAAAGAGTCAGAGTACAGACAACGTTCACATAAGTGTTTTATACCTCCAATTTGCTGCCCTGATGCTGATCTGTGAAAAAGACAAGTATTTTATTTTACTACAGCAAAAATATTTCAAAATGTAGCTTAAATGTCACCGACATCATCATCATGTTATAAATTTTTCAGGGAATAGTAGGCACTTGAGGTAGAGGAGGCCATTCTAAATATCTGTACCAATTTTTGTGAGTTTAACTTGAGCCATTTAGGGGAAAAGTGTATCTGAATGATGAAAATTCAAGTTTTAGGTAAATCGCAAAATAAGATTTACAGATTTATTAACTTACCAGTATGCTCGTTTAGAACATTCCAGCTGCATATCATAGTTGTTTCCTTATCCTCCATGCTCTTTCTCTTCATTCTTTTCTTTATCCTTGACTCCTTGGTAGCAGCTTCTGCAGTTACCCGGGGCTTATTAGTAGCACGTCTGGATGTTCAATTTCTTCGTAACATTGATCCTTGAAATTGCACTATCATTGAATGTTATTATTGCATCCATTACACCAATCTTCAGCACTGTCAGTCCAACATAAACAATTTAGGGTATTCTCTCCCATTTGCATTCTGAGAGAGAACATGCATACATTTCCTAAGTACATTTTTATTTGCCAGATCCCTATATATAGGCCTAATTGCCTCCATTACAGCAAATGGTAAGGAAAGCTTGTGGGTATATTGTATGCCTGCAGCATTGCTCAACCAGTACTTGCACCACGAATCTTCCCCTTTTGGACACAAACAATGGTGTGGGGTTTCATCTGTTGACTCTCTGTGAAACCATGTTGCCCAAACAGCTTGTCGCATGTTCTCCTAATCTCCTACATATCCCCTTATTGCTTGTCCACAATATTGAGTCAAAGAATCAATTTCACTGTTTGTAAGACGAATTGGACCACCTATGTGTTTTCTGTCTTTTTTTTCCACTGAAGTCTTTACATAATTTTCTCAGTCGAGCTTCCATTCTTTCTTTGTACATGCCCAACACATTCAAGCTTTTCTGCAGAGTGTCCCCATATGGTCTGTCATTAACAACAGTAGTGTGTCCTTTACAGTCTCCATCCCCAAGGTAGCCTACATACCTCACATCACGACTGATCTCTGATCTTCTAAAAACCTTTAGAACTCCTTTCGTTTCCACGTTTCCACTTGGGACATCAAAGTTCTTTACACAAACATGGGTACCAATAAATTTACTTGAACAACCCTGGAAGTGCTTTGTTAGACATTCACAATCTAGTATCTTACCAGTTTCAATGAATGTGGCAGTTACAACCCCATTCAGAAAAGTATGATCTTTCTTCATCCAAGATCCATCAAACACTGCAACAATGTCTGTATTCTCAGACAAGGCTACTGCTTCTTCTGCTGCTCTTTTCATTGTACGTTCACTTATACCACATAAAGCATTATTTATTAATTTATTGTATCTGTCAAACCTCAGTGGAGGTGGAGGCAAATCTATCACTCCACAAAAAGTCTGAGCAGCTCTCTTTTCCCTTCCAATACATCGCATTGCATAAGCAAGCTGAATATTTACACTGTAATGTCGACTATTATTTACTGTTTACTGGAGATGTCACAGTATCACTGTGCATCTTACACGAGTTACAGGCAATCACTAACCCACTTGAAAGACCCTTTCTTGCTGAAATTTCCCTTTAGAAACGTCAATACTATCTTGACAATTGCAGTACTTAACATTTCACAGCACTCTTCAAAAGTCTTGACAGCGTATTTAGGTTCAAAATAACATTTCCGTCCTTATTGCTGCTGACAATACTACTAGTCTTGTTCTTATTACATTCAGAAAGCGAAAGTTCACGTCTAGAAGCACTGCCTGTAAACACAGTTTCCGCGGGCGACTTTTTAAGCAATTGATTTGTATTATTCGTTTGTGTTTGGGACTGGTTGCCGCGAAACTTCGGTTTGGGGCTAAATTTCTTTACTCTCGGCATTTGTAGCACAGGAAACACACACACACACAGAAACAAAACAACCCACAATAACTATAAAACTACACCTTATGAAATTCCGAAATCATATATTCTCAGATTTTTGTTAACGTTCGAACCATAGACTTCTAGACATGCCCGTACTTTGGTTCCGGGAGTCAGTGCCTTCTAGAATATACCTGTGTTAACGATCCGTAACTAACGACGGAAAAAAATGGAAGAACAAAATAATGCATCACGTATTCTGACGCACTTCAAACTGACAGATGGGCGTGGCTCCTGTACAACATTACGTTCAACCTCCATTTTAGAACGAACGGAAAATGATAATGCCCATAAACTACACATTTTTGAAATCAGCATGAAATGCTCTTTTCTATAGACCAAGAAATTTCTTTTTCAAATTTTTGGCCATTTTAACGAGCATGTCCACTTACACTAATTGATACACACTAACCGTAAATTTTCCCTTTAGGTCAGATCAGAAGCTGAGTTTTTCAAGTACTGTTTCTTATACCAAACCCATTCCAGGCCACATTTATTCGATTTCCTTTGCTATGAAACCAATCGTTACTAAATGTAACACCTCAGAATCAGCATCTGTGAATTCAAAGTTAATTGCTTCCGTTTTCTTTCCGACGTGTTACCTACGCTTTACTTTCTTCGTATTATAATTCCTTTCAGGTCTACATCCAAACTTAATCCTTACGTTCCTGTGTTAGATGTCGGCGTTTATTTGCAATGGGGGTAAAACACGAAGCTTCACTATGTAATTACCCGAATAGAAGGGAAATCAGTAGATGTCATGCACAGGTACGGACAAAGAAATGATTACAATTTCAGAAACACTGGGCGATTTGTTAAAGAGAAAGAGCTTCAAAAACCGAGCAAGTCAATAAAGTGATGGTTCTCCTCTGGCCCTTAGGGGAGCAGTTACTCAGCTTGGCACTGATTGACAGCGTTGTTGGAAGTCTTCCTGAGGGATATCGTGTCAAATTCTGTCCGACTGGGGCCTTGGATCATCAAAATTACGAGCTGGTAGGAGGGTCCTGCCCATAACGATCCAAACGCTCTCAGTTAGGGAGGCAACAGGTGACCTTACTGGCCAAGTTAGGGTTTGGCAAGCACGAAGGTAAGCATTAGAAACTCTCGCCGTGTGCGGACGGGCGTTATATTGCTGAAATGTAAAATGAAGGGCAACAAAACCGGGCGTAGAGTATCGTCGACGTGCCACTCTGATGTAAGAGTCGCACGAATGACAACCAAAGGATTCCTGCTGTGGGAAGAGATGGCTCCCCAGGGCATCGCTCCTGGTTGTTGGACCGTGTAGCGGGCGACAATCAGGTTGGTAGCCCAACACTGTCCAGGGCGTCTCCAGACACGTCTTGGGCCTAGACCAGGGCTTCAGAACATACGTGCTCGCGGAGCAAGCTGTGAGCAGCAAGGCACGAGCACGGAGCAGCGCGAGCACGCTACCCCCACTACCGGACCAGAGCGGAGAGTGGGGAGAGTCACGTGGGGTACACAACAGCTGCCGCCAGTCGATGTAAATCCGCGGCCACCTGCAGGGATATCACTCACGAATTATTTCTGCGACAAATGAAACAAATAATGGAGAATGTACACGTGCCACATAATTTTATTAGCTTAGTGTATGCCTCTACCATCTGTAGACACTGAAACTAAAGAATTCCACGACAATCCTATATTTTCAACACTACTTAAAATATCACCTCCGATTGTAGTGTTCTCCATGGCTGCTACATCGAGGAGCTCCTCCCTCACCTGAAGATCTGTATTAACACCTCTAATAAATATGGCAAGCTGCGCTGTTCCAGTGATATCAACACTTTCGTCCAGAGCTAGAGAATATGCCATAAAATCTTTACAGATATTTGCAAGCCGGCTCTGGACGTCATCTGCCATGTCCTGTATGCGACGCATAATGGTCATGTTGGATAATGGCACAATCCGAAACTGTTCAACTTGAGATGGACACAAATGTTCCACTGCAACTACCAAACATTCTTGTATTAAATCGCCATCAGTTACGGGGCACAGGGATTTTGCTAAAAGCAAAGCAATTTTGTAACCCACTCTGAGAGCTGCCTCAGTTGATTTTTCTTCGTCGTCCAGATCTTCTTCGGATAGCTTCCTTTTAAGTTTAATAACTTCCCGTGCACGATCTGGTCAATCACATTTTCCATGTCCGTAGTCTTTCACGTGGTACGACATATAATTTCGCTGCAAATTAAATTTCGTAAAAGAATTCAGCGTTTTGTGACATACTAAACATTTTGCAACACCATCTTTTTCTGTGAACAGATACAATTCCTCCCAGTGGGGGTTGAACTGCGAAAACATAGTTGGGGTTACACAACGGCGACTTCACATGATTCTTAACCAGTGAAGTGACTGTTAAGAGCTGCTCGTAGTACTTTAAACGTTACACAGTCGGCGCGAATTCAATAGGCACGCTGCGGTCCTATTCAAACGTGCGCGCGCATTTCCCCTCCCTCCCCACTCGACGACCTTGCAGCTGCTCGCGAGCACGTGCCTGAGCAGACGCGAGTACTCGCGCTCAAAACCGGCCAGTTGTTAAGCCCTGACCTAGACTCTCGTTGGCTGCAGTAGTATTGTCAGTGGTGATGAGTCCCGCTTCGAACTGAGCGCCGATGGCCAGCGAAGATGCGTCTGGCGTACATTGTGGACAGTTGTGGGATACTGCCCTGACTGTCGCCTGCCATACGGCCCAACATTCCATAGTGATGGTCGTTCACTATACAGCACGAGCCATTTGGTTGTCATCCGCGACACTCTTACAGTATAGCGGTACGTCGACGATATTCTACGCCCCATTGCCCTTCTTGGCAAACCATCCTGGGCTTATACAGGGCGTCCCAAAAAGGATGACCCGATTTTAACTTGTAATAATACTGAGAAAAATGTCACAAGCTAACTGAAACAGCGCTAGATGTAATCGGCAGGATCTAGAGTTTCAGAAAAAAATCCGCTAGATGTCGCTACGAGCGCTGACCTCAATGCCAACGGGCCTCAGCGTTGGCTAGGCCGTACAGGACTGCGAGACCAGGCTTTACACTCTTGGCCTCCTAGGTCCCCTGACTTAACACCATGTTATTTCTTCCTGTGGGAACATGTTAAACAATGTGTTTACATTCCTCCCTTACCTCGTGACATTGATGAACTAAAAAACAGAATATCAGCTAGTGTAGCTTCAGTGGATGACACCTTACACTCAGTTTGGGATGAATTCGGCAATCGGTTAAATGTCGTCCGTGCAGCCAATGGAAGACATACTGAACATTTATGATGGGTTTTTATAAACTTCTGTCTTTACTGAGTAATTTAGAATGCAATTTTTTGGTGTAATGCCCATCTTCCTATTAAATAATTCTATTTAAAATCGGGTCATCCTTCTTGGGACACCCTGTATTTCAGCAAGATATTCCCCACCAACATATGGCGCGCGTTTCTACTGCATGTCTCCGTGCTTGCCAAACCTTACTTTCGCTGGCAACGTCGCCGGATATCTTGAACGTTTCAATCATTATGGGTGGCACCCTGCAAACATCTCTGAATTTTGACTATCCAATGCGACAATTGGACGGAATTTGACACGATAACTCTAAGTAGGACATCCACCAGCTCTTTCAATCAGTGCCAAGCCGAATAACTGCTTGGACGAGGGACAGAGGTGGGCCAACGCCTTACTGACTAGCTGAATTTGTGAAGCTCTTTCTCTTGAATAAATCATCTAATTTTTCTGAAACTGCAATGTTTTATTTTTATGTACAAGTATATCACATCTAACAATTTCTATCACTTTCGGATAATTCCTTCGTGGTGTGTCTTTTCCTTTTCTTTTCTTTTCTTTTCTTTTTTCTTTCTTTTCTTTTCATTCCTTTCCTTTCTTCTTTTCTTTCCTTTCCTTTCCTTACCTTTCCTTTCCTTTCCTTTTCTGTCCTATTCTTTTTGTCTTAGTGTGTAGTACAAAGCCATTGTTGTTGTGGTCTTCAGTCCTGAGACTGGTTTGATGCAGCTCTCCATGCTACTCTATCCTGTGCAAGCTTCTTCATCTCCCAGTACCTACTGCAACCTACATCCTTCTCAATCTGCTTAGTGTATTGATCTCTTGGTCTCCCTCTACGATTTTTACCCTCCACGCTGCCCTCCAATGCTAAATTTGTGATCCCTTGATGCCTCAAAACATGTCCTACCAACCGATCCCTTCTTCTAGTCAAGTTGTGCCACAAGCTTCTTTTCTCCCCAATCCTATTCAATACCTCCTCATTAGTTACGTGATCTACCCACCTTATCTACAGCATTCTTCTGTAGCATCACATTTCGAAAGCTTCTATTCTCTTCTTGTCCAAACTAGTTATCGTCCATGTTTCACTTCCATACATGGCTACACTCCATACAAATACTTTCAGAAACGACTTCCTGACACTTAAATCTATACTCGGAGTTAACAAATTTCTCTTTTTCAGAAACGATTTCCCTGCCATTGCCAGTCTACATTTTATATCCTCTCAACTTCGACCATCAGTTATTTTACTCCCTAAATAGCAAAACTCCTTTACTACTTTAAGTGTCTCATTTCCTAATTTAATTCCCTCAGCATCACCCGATTTAATTTGACTACACTCCATTATCCTCGTTTTGCTTTTGTTGATGTTCATCTTATATCCTCCTTTCAAGACACTGTCCATTCCGTTCAACTGCTCTTCCAAGTCCTTTGCTGTCTGTGACAGAATTACAATGTCATCGGCGAACCTCAAAGTTTTTACTTCTTCTCCATGAATTTTAATACCTACTCCAAATTTTTCTTTTGTTTCCTTTACTGCTTGCTCAATATACAGATTGAATAACATCGGGGAGAGGCTACAACCCTTTCTCACTCCTTTCCCAACCACTGCTTCCCTTTCATGCCCCTCGACTCTTATAACTGCCACCTGGTTTCTGTACAAATTGTAAATAGCCTTTCGCTCCCTGTATTTTACCCCTGCCACCTTCAGAATTTGAAAGAGAGTATTCCAGTTAACATTGTCAAAAGCTTTCTCTAAGTCTACAAATGATAGAAACGTAGGTTTGCCTTTTCTTAATCTTTCTTCTAAGATAAGTCGTAAGGTTAGTATTGCCTCACGTGTTCCAACATTTCTACGGAATCCAAACTGATCTTCCCCGAGGTCCGCTTCTACCAGTTTTTCCATTCGTCTGTAAAGAATTCGCGTTAGTATTTTGCAGCTGTGACTTATTAAACTGATAGTTCGGTAATTTTCACATCTGTCAACACCTGCTCTCTTTGGGATTGGAATTATTATATTCTTCTTGAAGTCTGAGGGTATTTCGCCTGTCTCATACATCTTGCTCACTAGATGGTAGAGTTTCGTCATGACTGGCTCTCCCAAGGCCATCAGTAGTTCTAATGGAATGTTGTCTACTCCCGGGGCCTTGTTTCGACTCAGGACTTTCAGTGCTCTGTCAAACTCTTCACGCAGTATCATATCTCCCATTTCATCTTCATCTTCATCTACATCCTCTTCCATTTCCATAATATTGTCCTCGAGTACATCGCCCTTGTATAAACCCTCTATATACTCCTTCCACCTTTCTGCCTTCCCTTCTTTGCTTAGAACTGGGTTGCCATCTGAGCTCTTGATATTCATACAAGTGGTTCTCTTCTCTCCAAAGGTCTCTTTAATTTTCCTGTAGGCAGTATCTATCTTACCCCTAGTGAGACAAGCCTCTACATCCTTACATTTGTCCTCTAGCCATCCCTGCTTAGCCATTTTGAACTTCCTGTCAATCTCATTTTTGAGACGTTTGTATTCCTTTTTGCCTGCTTCATTTACTGCATTTTTATATTTTCTCCTTTCATCAACTAAATTCAATATTTCTTCTGTTACCCAAGGATTTCTATTAGCCCTCGTCTTTTTACCTACTTGATCGTCTGCTGCCTTCACTACTTCATCCCTCAGAGCTACCCATTCTTCTTCTACTGTATTTCTTTCCCCCATTCCTGTCAATTGTTCCCTTATGGTCTCCCTGAAACTCTCTACAACCTCTGGTTCTTTCAGTTTATCCAGGTCCCATCTCCTTAAATTCCCACCTTTTTGCAATTTCTTCAGTTTCAATCTGCAGTTCATAACCAATAGATTGTGGTCAGAGTCCACATCTGCCCCTGGAAATGTCTTACAATTTAAAACCTGGTTCCTAAATCTCTGTCTTACCATTATATAATCTATCTGATACCTTTTAGTATCTCCAGGATTCTTCCAGGTATACAACCTTCTTTTATGATTCTTGAACCAAGTGTTAGCTATGATTAAGTCATGCTCTGTGCAAAATTCTACAAGGCGGCTTCCTCTTTCATTTCTTCCCCCCAATCCATATTCACCTACTATGTTTCCTTCTCTCCCTTTTCCTACACTCGAATTCCAGTCACCCATGACTATTAAATTTTCGTCTCTCTTCACTACCTGAATAATTTCTTTTATCTCGTCATACATTTCATCTATTGCTTCATCATCTGCAGAGCTAGTTGGCATATAAACTTGTACTACTGTAGTAGGCATGGGCTTTGTGTCTATCTTGGCCACAATAATGCGTTCACTATGCTGTTTGTAGTAGCTAATCCGCACTCCTATTCTTTTATTCATTATTAAACCTACTCCTATATTACCCCTATTTGATTTTGTATTTATAACCCTGTATTCACCTGACCAAAAGTCTTGTTCCTCCTGCCACCGAACTTCACTAATTCCCACTATATCTAACTTTAACCTATCCATTTCCCTTTTTAAATTTTCTAACCTATCTGCCCGATTAAGGGATCTGACATTCCACGCTCCGATCCGTAGAACGCCAGTTTTATTTCTCCTGATAACGACGTCCTCTAGTAGTCCCCGCCCGGAGATCCGAATGGGGGACTATTTTACCTCCGGAATATTTTACCCAAGAGGACGCCATCATCCTTTAATCATACAGTAAAGCTGCATGTCCTCGGGAAAAATTACGGCTGTAGTTTCCCCTTGCTTTCTGCCGTTCGCAGTACCATCGCAGCAAGGCCGTTTTGGTTAATGTTACAAGGCCAGATCAGTCAATCATCCAGACTGTTGCCCCTGCAACTCCTGAAAAGGCTGCTGCCCCTCTTCAGGAACCACATGTTTGTCTGGCCTCTCAACAGATACCCCTCCGTTGTGGTTGCACCTACGGTACGGCCATCTGTATCGCTGAGGCACGCAAGCCTCCCCACCAACGGCAAGGTCCATGGTTCATGGAGGGACAAAGCCATTAGAAAAACGTAAACGATTCGAGTATTTTTTTCTCTTAATACATAATCCAACTCATTCCCCGTTTAGAAAGGAAGAAAGGAATAGTGTTAATGGACCCATCAACGTCGAGGCCATTACAGACGAAGAACAGTCTGTGTTGGGTAAGGATGTGGATGAAACTTAGGTGTGACTTTGCAAATGCACCATCGTAGTATTTGCGTTCTGAACACTTTGACAATTTCCGTTATGCGGCTTCATACTTTTGTAGTTTTGTGATTGTTTCCTCTTGGAACTCCAGTATTCGCAAGTAGTATTCATTACATGATGCCAGGAGGTAACCAACTCGTATAAGCACTGATGCACCGCAAAGAGATTCTGTGCCTGTGGTGACTATTTTGCGGCCGGCCGCAGTGACCGAGCGGTTCTAGGCGCTTCAGTCTGGAACCGCGCGACCGCTACGGTCGCAGGTTCGAATCCTGCCTAGGGCATGGATGTTTGTGATGTCCTTAGGTTACTTAGGTTTAAGTAGTTCTAAATTCTAGGGGTCTCACTACCTCAGATGTTCAGTCACCTAGTGCTCAGAGCCATTTCACCATTTTGTGACATTGCCACTTCTATCTTTATTTCGAATAACGCGTCTTCTTCGTAAGGCCAGTAAAGCTAAAACTGGCACAACCATCATCCCAACTTCCCATCCCATGCATGGGTTGCAGCTGGAAGCTTACTGCGCATTATTGTTTCGGTTAATATCGCAATTATTATTGAGACCTGTGTTCGTACTGTTGGTATAAACTTTATCTTGTGAATCGTACAAACACAGTAGTTTAGTTTTTAGGTATAATGTATTGGTTAGCTTGTGAAGTAATATCATCTTTGTGGAATAGAATTTTAATGAGATAGGAGAACATAAGTAAAATATCTAAATTTGACGGGACTGCTTAGTGACACGCTGATTCTGTCACAAAATAGTTCCTCAGGTTTTTGTTTGAAAATTATCATCACTTCCCCTTTTCTGGAGTATCAAGAGAGGGGGCGAAAAATCATACGGAATACAAGAGCAAGCTAGGTAGTTATACCTACCGAAAAAATGCAGCAGAACAGTTGATCTTAACGAATGAGCTTTCTCTGAAGAAGGCATCGCCAAAACGCAAAATTCATAGAAACACTGTGTGGGTGAAGACGAAAGAGACACGAGGCTTGACTGTAAAAACCGTAAGAATTCCTGGTCGACAACGTGTATTCACGGAGGAGGAAAAAAATCTGCTTGAAGCCCACGCAATTGCAATTTTGTCATTTAGTTTTCCGATGAGAACTTTTGATGTACATTTTGCGATTAAAACATATTTGGCAAAACGGAGAAAAGACTGCCTGTGTTTAAGAACGAAAGTTTTCTTGGTAAAGACTGGGCTTTGTCCTTCATGAAACATCACAAGGCGACTCTGTCTCAATGAAAGTTCAAAAAATATTACTTATGCTAGGGCTTCGACAAACGAAGAATTGGTAAATATGTAAATATGTCTTTTTCAGTCTTGGAAAAGGCGCTAAAGGGTATCCCACACAAGAACATATGGAATTTTGGGGAAATAAATTTGGTTGATGATCCCAGTAGGAAAAGGATTATCGCTGGGAACATATAAAAATACATGGAAGGTATGTACTTCTGTCATGGTATGTGGAAATACTGCTGGTGGTGAATTGACTGCTATTTGCGGTAATTCTTAAGCCGAGAAATAATGGGCGACATGGATGGACCGAAAGCTGCGAGATACAACCGTACCATATCAGGATGATTTGATCAGGCTTGTTTACATCACTCATTATTCCAATTTTAAAGAAACAAGAAGGCCTAACAGCTTTGAACGGTAGCAATCCGAGTTCGCATATAACTGTCGAAGTACTATGTCTCTGACGAGGAGCCCCTTGAATACGAGGTCGCGAAAGGCCAGTGATGTTTACGGAATTCGACGCCCCACATTTTGACTACCATTCGGCCACAATATTGGCTGCTAATGGCAACAGGGAGCGGGACTGGAGGTATCCGATGGTGAGCACAGCATGAGGCTATGGAACGTAGTTGAACTGCGTATTCGACAAGTAACTCACAACAGTGCTATAATGCTAGTGGTGCTGATACATTACATTATACGAGGGTAATACCAAAAGTAAGGTCTCCTAGCGGCGAGATGGTATGACATGGGCATGCAAAAACTGCCACAGTGTCTACAAAAATGCATTGACAGAAATGGTGATTATGTCGAAAAATAGCTAGATGTTCAATCTGTAAACTGATGTAAACCATTGTAGAAATAAACATGCCTATGTACGTATAAAAAATAGGAGACCTTACTTTTGGGATTACTCTCGTATCTATAGCAACATTTCATCAGAAAGGAACCAAAAGAATTCTGCAGAGTGAGAAAGAAGTGGCAGATGAAATATTAGTTTTTCTGAAAGATAAGTGTAACTTGTGTTGTCGTATACGTTCGACTGTGTGGACAATGTGCCTGAGTAGTCCAATGATGACTATATGTGTTTAACAAGTGTAAATAGTATTAAAACAGGTGTCGAGCCATGTGGCTCATTAAACTTGTTGGACAGGGAGCCACGTATGCCGTATCCAGGGAAACGTAGTAATGGACAATCGTTGTCCAAGGAGTGGGTGCGAAATATAATAATTACTACATGGAAGACCATCCGCAGCATAGCAAAAAACAATTATAAACGGTTTTCGAATAAGTCCGCAGCAATATGACCGTGTGGTGCACAAGAAAAACTGCAGTTATTCAAGGGACGACAAGGTGTACCTGCTATAAAAAAAAAGGTGTTTGTGCGGTTCAAGAATGCTCGATACAACTTACAGGATCTGCATGATAATGACCTACTACGTTATACAAATCGAGCTGCGCGCCGATATGGATTGCATCTATTTCAAGGGAAGCAGTGGATGGCTGCATAACTTCAAACGGTGCTACAAAATTTGAAGACATAAGATAAGGAAATTTCAAACAAAGCGTCAACATGACGATGCACAGCAAGTTGCGGAATGGCCCGAAAACATGTAGATGAGGTAAACAAACCTATTCCGTCGTTCAGCAAGGAATTTATTTTCAACTCCGACCAGTCGGGATTTGAAGAAGAAATGCATATGAAAGGAACCCCGGCAATCAGAGGTGCTAAGAGAGTTGTATTAAGATCAACTAACGTTAATGTCTTAACGCATTAGTATACGATTATGTCAACTGTTAATCTGGATGGCAAATTGGTTGGAAAATTATTTGTTGTGCTGTGAGAAACTGGAGTTGCTCTTTCTCGTGTGCGTGATCTTAGGACGTCGATAGGGAATATTTACGTCATAGCAAGGAAGGGTGGGAAAATGGTCGTAAGAGAGCTCCAACTATGGTATAAGCACTGCTTTTGGCCAATAGCAGGTCAAAATAAGTTGCCTTTGCTTGGTTTCTGGTAAGCTTATGAAAATAAGACTTGTTTAGAGAAAACTATCGCTCCTGAAAAGTGTGTGATATTGAAGTTCATGCCACCTGGAACCACCGTACAAATTCAGCTTCTGGATGTTTGTTTTTCCGTGCCTATAAAATAAGTAATCGCACTTTCTGCAGCTACGCCTTAAAGGATTGCTAGTTCCACTACTGTTTTGCATTCGGTTGTATGCCATCACATCCATCAGTTCTCATTACCCCGTCTCACCAGTATGATTCTGTATGCATTCTTTAAACGTGCATATCTAGATACAAGTCCTGCATGGTTTGTAACTCCCAAGGAGTTTGCCTCAGTCGTGATGGTGTGAACCTTTGTGATAACTGTGGCGTGCCATTTTGCATTTGGTGTTCGTGGTGCAACTTAATGGTTTTGTACAAAAATGGCTCTGACCACTATGAGACTTAACTTCTGAGGTCATGAGTCCCCTAGAACTTAGAACTACTTAAACCTAACTAACCTAAGGACATCACACACATCCATGCCCGAGGCAGGATTCGAACCTGCGACCGTGGCGGTCGCGCGGTTCCAGACTGTAGCTCCTAGAACCGCTCGGCCACTCCGGCCGGCGGTTTTGTACAGAACATTTCTTGAATGTCGACCTTTTCCATTTTGTGAAATGTAATACATTCACTATGTGATCAAAAGTAAGTGGCTAAAAACGACTTACAAGTTCAATCAGGAGCTGGAAGGTTTCTTGGGGAACGGCAGCCCATTCTTCACGGTGTGCTACACTAGAAGAGGTATCGATGTCGGTCGGTGAGGCCTGGAACGAAGTCGGCGTTCCAAAACATTCCAAAGGTGTTCTATAGAATTTAGGTCAGGGCTCTGTGCAGGCCAGTCCATTACACAACACCGCAACAGGCCATGCATTGTGAACAGGTGCTCGATCGTGTTGAAAGATGCAGTCGCTGTCCTCGAAATGCTCTTCAACAGTGGGAAGCAAGAAGGTGCTTAAAACATCAATGTAGGCCTGTGATGTGATAGTGCCACGTAAACCCACAAGGGGTGCAAGCCCGCTCCATGAAAAACACGACCACACCATAACACCAACGCCTCCGAATTTTACTGTTGGCTCTAGAAACGCTGGCAGATGACGTTCGCTGGGCATTCACCACACCCACACCCTGCCATCGTATCGCCACATTGTGTACCGTGGTTCGTCACTACACACAACGTTTTCCATGGTTCAATCGTCCAATGTTTACGCTCCTTACACCAAGGGAGGCGTCGTTTGGCATTTATGGGCGGGATGTGTGGCTTATGAGTAGCCGCTCGACCATGAAATACAAGTTTTCTCACCTCCCGCCTAACTGTCATAGTACTTGCAGTGGATTCTGATGCAGTTTGGAATTCCTGTGTGATGGTCTGGATAGATGTCTGCCTATTACACATTACGATCCTCTTCAACTGCCGGCGGTCTCTGTCAGTCAACAGACGAGGTCGGCCTGTACGCTATCGTGCTGTACGTGTCCCTTCACGTTTCCACTTCACTATCACATCGGAAACAGTGGATCTAGGGATGTTTAGGAGTGTGGAAACATCGCGTATAGACGTATGACAAAAGTAACACCCAATCACCTGACCACGTTCGAACTCCGTGAGTTCCACGCAGCGCCCGATTCTGCCCTCTCACGGTGCTTAATGACTACTGAGGTCGCTGTTATGGGGTACCTGGCAGTAGGAGGCAGCACAATGCACCTAATATGAAAAACGTACGTTTTTGGCAGTGTCCGGATACTTTTGATCACATAGTGTACTTGTTCTTTAATCTGTGCACTTCTTGGACACTCATTTTCTTTCACCCTCCTGATGCTCTTGGTAAGGCATTAGCAGCTAATATTTTTCCTGTGGTAACTGTTAACACAATCGTTTCAAATGCAACTTGCCAAAGACTGAGCTTGCGACCTCGCACTCAAGGGGTTCTTAATGAGAGCAAAAAATAAAGTTCACCTCGCTCCCACCAAATTCAACACATATGTTGCACCCGCTCGGCGTAGCATTGTTTCCGCCTCTAAAATCCCATCGAAGAGAAGTGTTGACAGAACGAGAAATAACTAGCATCTCTAGAAGAAGACGCTCCACACTGCCAACGGATGTATTCCCACGCCTTCTCAGAGAGCTGATCATTATCTCGGATCCTGTTATGAAGAGAAATTGGAGGTCAGTTTTCCGGAAGATCAGAAATTTTCCTGTGGATAGGAACAAGGTTTCTGAGCCTCCTTCACAACCAGTCCTTGAAAAAGCTTAGGAGTAATGATTGATCATTTGTCTGAAGTACTCTTTCAAAAATTAAATAGCAGGAGGAAGGAAGTGACAGTGACATAATGTCGTACCCAAGGAGACGCAAAATGTTAAATGTCCCACCAGGAAAAGCATCAGTCTTTTTGGTGTTCAAGGAGCCATCAACAACAGACATATGATGGATAAATCATCCTGGAAGAACAGGAAACAGAATAAAACGTAATCTTCCTGCTGAGATCCAAAATCTTCCCGTAAAATTTCTGTACTTTTAAAGAGGCGACAGGCGACGAGACTGACAATACCAGTGACCTGGAACTGAATGGAGATCATCCGAAAATGCCAGACGCAGAGAGTTCTACGTCGGCGTTGCTCTCAAATAGCAGTAACATTCCGGAAAAAAAATGGTACAAATGTTCCCACGTGGTTTGCGATGGTTGTCTTCGAGGGCACCCTTTTCCCTGAAAAATTACGGAAGTTAAAAGTTAAGTATACATAGTGAGCGTCATGTAACGTTAAAATTATACTGGAGATGACTGACCAATCCAGATGAAATGCTATACACAGAGACGTTTTAACTTTTGTATATTATTAGTCCCCCAAACTCAACGGGAAACTGAGGAATATTCGAAGTAAAAGATATATACTGAGATGAACAAACACTAATTTGTATCCTAACAGAGACGAAAAAGGGATGTTCTTAATGTATTAAAGTCACGTACTGCGTAATGTAAATTACATGAACATGTCTCTGTATCACATTTTCACGTTTTTAATAAATTTTTCATTGGTCAACCATGTAAAAAAATTTCTCTTGCTTTTCAACTAGAGAAAAGAGCTGTCATAGTGTAGCCCCCATTGTGGGGCATTATTGTCACAACGATCAACCAACATTTCTTTGTGGTTATGAAAGATGTCGATCCAAGCAACAAATAATTATATAGAGAAAGGATGTACGTACTAATGCAGATAATTTACTTTGATTTTCTTTCAAATATAACATTTGATGTAACAAAATCTATAAAATCTGTACAAAGTAACTACTCTCTACAGTATGATAGTTTCGCACATCACTTTTTTGCAGAAGCTCAGATGACAGTTGAAACTTATAATTACGAGGAAAGTTTTATAGTTAGAAAACATGATTAATATTACAGAAATTGGACCTCATAATCAACATTTTGCAAGACATAAATCAGCTTATGTAAGGTTATAAAAGAATTCTGTTAATGGCCTGAAGCAGGTGATATATATGTTTATTAAAAACGTTCAGGCTATGGGAAAGTTACAGAACATAAAGTGACTCAGAGATCAAGTGAGAAGTACAGTATGGTACTGAGTGGGCCAGTTTGTAATTAAACGCGGCATTGGACCATGCGATACCATTGACATTGCAACTTAGTCCTTTCTTTCTACGAAATTTAAAAAACTGACAAAACATGCAATAAGTATGTGTTTGTCATTGTCAATAAAATTCACCAACAGACGTGTAACTTAAGATGTTATTTTATTTTGAAGGCTGAAAGTTTCAGCATTTCATTATGCCATCTTCTGGTCTCATATGCATCTCTCCAAATAAACGTAAGTGTCATACAGAGCCATAAATCTCTGCATGTCGTGAATTCAATCGTTGCACTAGTGCTTCATTCAAAGATGGAATTGAGTTGCTATCAAATCTTCGAGGCAGGGGTCTATATGACGCTTTCGTTTACTTGGAGAGATGTACATGGTGCCTGAAGAGGTCCTAATGAAATGCTGAAGTTGGTAGCCTTCAAAATAAATAAAATAACATTTTAAGTTTCAAGGCTATTGGTGAATTTCATAGAGATTGACAATTACTAAACCAGTCGATGTCCGCTGTCCATCATGGACCAGCATAAACTCAATGCAGTAAGTATGTGTCCGCCAAATATATTCCGAACCAATAGTACTATTATTTTTTTAAAAAAAATCCTTAAGTCCATCTGAATTGCATGAAGTGACATCATGTTAAAAAAAATGCCAGTACCACAGTTTTCTAAAAATATGCAACCTTCACCTGAATTGCGAAAATTGGCACTACTGAACTCTCTCTCTCTCTCTCTCTCTCTCTCTCTCTCTCTTTCTCTCTCTCCCACACACACACACACACACACACACACACACACACACACACACACACACACACTTACATCTCCCATCCGCAACTATTATTTCACCAGCTATGAAAAAGAAACGTGCAAAAGTGATATATTATTTTCCAGAAATATGTAAACTCTCGCACACATGATTATTATGTCAATGTTATTTATTACGTCAGCAATACAACGTTTGTGTCAAGTGTCACAATGTTATTTTCATGTCTGACATATATAAAGACTGTAACTTACAGTGTTCCCATGTCTAAACTGTGCTATAACTGTACAAAACACATGTGATCTGCTTAAGTAACAAGCTAAGCAGGCAGTTGACATTCCATCCTAGGCCTAAATGGAACAAACCTGGCCAAGCACCATTTATGGGGGCGTAAGAAGATAACAATATACACGAAGTTTATTTCAAGTGTCACGATGTCATTTTCACATTTAAATCGGTAAGGGTTAATTTGCAGTGCTTACATGTCTAAAATGTATGTGAAAAATACGCCAGCAACACAATCTTTATGTCTAGTGTTTCAATGAATAGTATCTCTATATGTAGAAAATTGGTCAAAATATGTAAAGGGGGTTGGCATTGCGATCCTAGTCTTATTTGAGGCCGTGTTATGCATGGCACAAAGATAGAACTATGGACACCTAATGTTTTTAGAAGTTTCTCAGTAATGCTTCACTTCACCTAGCATCATTTTAGTGGGAAAGAAGACCAGCACTATGTTCTACAGTAGGAAAGTGTGATCGCTGTTACTGACTGGCTAATATTTCTTTTTATAACATTTGGAATAGGGCTACTTGAAGTTATGTATAAATACGAACTTTCGAGAAAATCTACAGTATTTAACAATTATAACTATATTGTCAGATGCTCTCTAAAATGTTTACTTACTGTCGTTCCATAACCAACTACTAAACACTACAAAATCAAATAAAAATGCTCAAATACAAGACCTAGACACATAACACAAAGTCAAACTAACTGACAAACCACCATTTTAGGGACAATGAGATCGTGCTGTCACGACTTGACTTCGTTGTACCAATTAAGCTACATATTTTCGTGACATGCGTATGTAAGTTTGTAATGCCCCGAATACTATGCGTAAACACGCAATACAAAGAAAGTGATGCATTAGCTTGCGCACACAAAAATATCTCGAAAATATGGTATTTGCTCCGAAATTAAAGTATTTATCAAATAAGTAAAGATTTAGAGTGCAAAAGTTTTGATTTCGAGTGTTGATACTGCAGTGGCTAAAAATTTATTTTATTTTTTATTATTTTCATGTTAAGTTGTGAATTTGC
This sequence comes from Schistocerca nitens, assembly GCF_023898315.1. Taxonomy (NCBI): domain Eukaryota; kingdom Metazoa; phylum Arthropoda; class Insecta; order Orthoptera; family Acrididae; genus Schistocerca; species Schistocerca nitens. The sequence continues at coordinate 411,424,877 of NC_064622.1, forward strand.
GCTTGAATTTACATTATTGTAATTTTGCAATTTTGACTGTGGTTTATTCTTCTATGCTATCGTGTTATTTAAATGTGCCATACTTTCTTACAAATGTTGGCTATGGCGGTATGGTATTCGTGTATGGATTTTGTAATGGACTTGTAGAAAATGTGGTAGACGGTGTCGTAACAGTAGAGTATCAGACTGAAGAATGTTTACTCGTGTTTTCACTAAGCTGCATTACACTGGTACACAGCCCAGCAGTCATATTTCATCTGATCGTGTGAAGGAACCGAGTGTGGTTGAAGAAAAGCCATTATCCAGTTTGTAAAACGTAGTCCTCCAACAATAACACGCAAAATTATTACGTGTATGACCGTTCCACGTACAAGAATATGCCAGACATTACGTATGCCTCTTTCCTTAGTTACAGCGGATTCAACACCTAGGGGAAGGAAACGAAACTAGGCGATTTGTCTTTGGCTAATCGAAAGTAGACTAGGAGAACATCGGAAGAGAATCGAAGCGTTTGATATGTGGAGCATGCAGGAAGATGTTGAAAATTAGGTGGACTGAAAAGATATGGAATGAGGGGGTGCTTCGCAGAATAGACAGAGCAAGGAACATAAGGAAAACACTAACAAGAAGAAGGGACAGGGTGGCAGGACATGTGTTAAGACATCAGGGAATAGCTGCTCTTGTACTACAGGCAGCTATAGAGGGTAAAATCTGTAAAAGACAGACCGGGGAATACATCCAACAAGTAAATGAGGACGCTGGGTGCTACTCTGAGATACAGAGGTTGGTACAAGAGGAGAATTCATCGAAAGCCGCATCAAATCAGTCAGAAGGTATGCCTATCGACGAGTAATTCCATTAACACTGTTTAATGATGGAGGCACTGACAACACTATACACTGTTTCCATAAGAGCGTGCAAAAATGTAACAGGACACAAAAAATGTTCGACTGAACAATTTGAGGTTGGAAACCTGGGGTCGGAAATGCCACCTTAAGGAGATATGGAAGTAAACTTGTCTACCGCTTTGTCTAACATTACTGTTTTCCAGATTATTTATAACTAGCATGCGTAAAAGTTTACACGTACTCTGCTATTTATTTACATGTACACTCCTTATTTCCTGCAAGGACGAGCCCTATTACTAGGAAGGCATGATACAGGTTTTGTTTACTTTACTTGTCCATAAGGTGGCTCTGTTGTATCTTCTTCACATTGACCCCAGACAGAACGTACTGTGAATCAACAACAGAGCCATTCAACATTACGGTGCACTGCCCAGCTTCAGTGTGGATGTCCACAATCATCTTACAAGGGAATCTCCACATCGCACCCCCCTCAGATTTAGTTATAAGCTGGCACTGTGGATAGGCCTTGAAAACTGAACACAGATCAATCGAGAAAACAGGAAGAAGTTGTGTGGGACTATGCAAAAAATAAGCAAAATATACAAACTGAGTAGTCCATGCGCAATATAGGTAACATCAAGGAGAATATGAGCTCACGAGCGCCGTGGTCCCGTGGTTAGCGTGAGCAGCTGCAGAACGAGAGGTCCTCCGTTCAAGTCTTCCCCCGAATGAAAACTTTACTTTCTTTATTTTTGCAAAGTTATGATCTGTCCGTTCGTTCATTGACGTCTCTGTTCGCTGTAATAAGTTTAGTGTCTGCGTTTTGCGACCGCACCGCAAAACCGTGCGATTAGTAGGCGAAACGACGTGCCTCTACAATGGGAACCGAAAACATTTGATCGCAAGGTCATAGGTCAACCGATTCCTTCACAGGAACACACGTCTGATATATTCTATACCACACTGGTGACGGCATGTGCGTCACATGACAGGAATATGTTGTCGGCCCACCTAACTTGTACACTTGGCGAATGGGTTAAAACATTCTTCTACCTTCCATGATTTAGGTTTTCTTGTGGATGTGATAATCACTCCGAACAAAGTAATGAAAACATAAGAGTTTGTCACATAAACTGCAACAAATGAATGCAATAGTTCCACAGTCGCACAATTTTCCCTTTTAACGTTTTCAAAATTTTCCGTATGTAGACCGTCAAATCCTGCATATGTCCAAGCAAATCTGAGCATCTCTTGGAATTTTGGAAAGCGAAGTTGATTATGTGTGAGTGCCTGAACTTTGATAATAGGCTGAAAATAAAAAATTAAATTTTTCACTCGAGGGAAGATTTGAACCAAGGACCTCTCGTTTCGCAGCTGCTCACGCTAACCATGGGACTATGGCACTCCGGAGCTCACATTATCCTTGATGTTGCCTATCTTGCGCATGGACTACACAGTTTGTATATTTTGCTTATTTTTTTCACAGTTCCACACAACTTCTTCCTGTTTTCTCGATTGATCTGTGTTCAGTTTTTCAAGGCCTATCCACTGTGCCAACTTATAACTAAATCTGAGGGGGGTGCGATGGGGTGGTTCCCTTGTTAGTGCCGTATTTCCTAGTCGCTGGATTGGATGGGGAGATCCTACTCCATAGCCTGCGAGGTCGTCTGAACTGAATGTCCTCGATTATTTCCAATGAGGGTATCTAAAGGCATTTGTGTATGAGACCCCAGCGGGTAAGGAGATTGAATCAGTTGCCAGAATTGTAGCTGCCTATGATGCGGTTCGAAACATACCAGGAATATTTGTCAGGATGCGTCAGAATCTTGTTCGCCGATGTCATGCTTGTATTGAGGTTGATGACCGTCGGTTTCGGCCCATTTTGTAAGCTACGGTACAAATGGTACGTTCGTCGTGTGAGTGATGGCATTTGCAGTTAACTGTAACTAATGTAAATAAAGAAGTAAATAATGTGGTTTTGTTCCTATTATCTCCTTAAGCTGGCTTCTCCAACCCCAGGTCCACTACCTCAAAATGTTCAGTGGAGCATCCTCTATGTCCTGTTAAATTTTCGCACACTCTTACGGAAACACCCTGTATGACACGGTAGATATAATTTTCAAGACGATCTCTCTGTTAACATGTGGAGTGTAATAATAGGCAATCTGTTGATTGGACTTGTGTTATCGCGTCATCTTACATACATTAATCTTGACTTTGTTGAAAAAGCGTTTCCAGCGTTATTGGAAAAGGTTCATTGGTTACAAGGACAGATGTCTTCTTCACGGGGGAAATGGTCACGTTACTTGACCACCAAGATCCCCGAACCTTATCTCTTTACAGTTTGCCTGTGGGGATTGTTCAAAGGCGAAGTACACGAAGCAAAAGTAAATGCAAGAAGCGTATTGATCGTTCGGATTGCGAATAGTACAGCGACGAAAAAAGAACGTCAAGACGACCTCCCAAGGTCTATGTGTGGGGTTTTCAACAGAATTCGTGTTAACGGCCGTACCGAGGTGAATACACCGGTTCCCTTCAGACCACCGAAGTTAAGCACCGTCGGCCTGGCCACTACTTGGTTGGGTGACCGTCCGGGTACGCCGCGTGCTGTTGACAATTTTCCCTTTCCTCTACGGCAGACGGTCTCAGCACGAATGTCCTCGATTAAACTCCAAACCTTTCCGCAGTGATTCATGGAGTGATGCCATGTGACGTTGTTGATAATGACCCGTCAGTGGGATGGGGGCTCTAAGCTTGACAGCCCCCGTGGTGCTATTCGAAAAGAGTATGCTGCGAGCCGGCACCGAATTTCACCCCCTCCTTTCTCTCATCATAACCAACACGAACACGACACTACGCTATACACACACCATTACAGTCATCTACACTTAACATACACACTTACACACGCAGCTCTCACACTTAGCGAACGAAAGGTGCTTTCAAGCACGGAGAATAAGAAAAACCTTTTCAATTAGGCAGCTGAGCCTACCACGCGGGGTCTCCCAGCTATTCGTGCCATGCGGCTTTCTCTTTAAGAGAATCAGAAAGTGCGTTGAAGTCGGAAGTGGAATTGATGAAAACTTTATTTGAAGTTAATCATGTGCTTTGCTTAACTGCATCTATGAGCATTTATTTGCGTTACGTTCTAACAGCTGTACCTCTACAACGAATAAAAATAGAAATATTTCCTCAGGCAACTATTAACAGCGTAAATATATTTGGAAAAATGCACGATGAAGACAGTGCTGTCTTGTAGATTACACTACTGGCCATTAAAATTGCTACACCAAGAAGAAATTCAGATGATAAACGGGTATTCGTTGAACAAATATATTATACTAGAACTGACTTATGATTACATTTTCACGCAATTTGGGTGCATAGATACTGAGAAATTAGTGCCCAGAACAACCACCTCTGGCCGTAATAACGGCCTTGATACGCCTGGGCATTGAGTCAAACAGAGCTTGGATGGCGTGTACAGGTACAGCTGCCCACGCAGCTTCAACACGATACCACAGTTCATCAAGAGTAGTGACTGACGTATTGTGACGAGCCAGTTGCTCGGCCACCATTGACCAGACGTTTTCAATTGGTGAGAGATTTGGAGAATGTGCTGGCCAGGGCATCAGTCGAACATTTTCTGTATCCAGAAAGGCCCGCACAGGACCTGCAACATGCGGTCGTGCATTATCCTTCTGAAATGTAGGGTTTCGGAGGGATCGAATGAAGGGCAGAACCGCGGGTCGTAACACATCTGAAATGTAACGTCCACTGTTCAAAGTGCCGTCAATGCGAACAAGAGGTGACCGACACGTGTAACCAGTGGCACCCCATACCATCACGCCGGGTTATACGCTAGTATGGCGATGACGAATACACGCTTCCAATGTGCGTTCACCGCGATGTCGCCAAACACGTTTTGCCATTCGTGTACCCAGGTTCGTCGTTGAGTACACCATCGCAGGCTCTCATGTCCGTGATGCAGCGTCAAGGGTAACCGCAGCCATGGTCTCCGAGCTGATAGTCCATGCTGCTGCAAACGTCGTCGAACTGTTTGCGCAGATGGCTGTTGTCTTGCAAACGTCCCCATCTGTTGACTCAGGGATCGAGACGTGGCTGCACGATCCGTTACAGCCATGCGGATAAGATGTCTGTCATCTCGCCTGCTAGTGATACGAGGCCGTTGGGATCCAGCACGGCGTTCCGTATTACCTTCCTGAACCCACCGATTCCATATTCTGCTAACAGTCATTGGATCTCGACCAACACGAGCAGCATTGTCGCGATACGATAAGGTACAATCGCGATAGGCTACAATCCGACCTTTATCAAAGTCGGAAACGTGATGGTACGCATTTCTCCTCCTTACACGAGGCATCACAACTGCGTTTCACCAGGAAACGCCGGTCAACTGCTGTTTGTGTATGAGAAATTGTTTGGAAACTTTCCTCATGTCAGCACGTTGTAGGTGTCGCCAGCGGCGCGAACCTTGTGTGAATGCTCTGAAACGCTACTCATTTGCATATCGCGGCATCTTCTTCCTGTCGGTTAAATTTCAAGTCTGTAGCACGTTATCTTCGTGATGTAGCAATCTTAATGGCCAGTAGTGTATCTATTCATAACCCGTTTCAGTCATAGACCATCTTCATAGTGATTTACCCATAAACGACACAAAAAGAAAATAGTGAACTACGAAATCGAAATATAATTTACACAGGAAATCGTAATTGGAGATTTTAAACACTTACGAAAAGTATTATATACAAAGGAAACAATACATGACATTCATAAAACTTGAGTTGTTTTGGAAATCAGCCTTATGCAAACAGTCAGTTTAGTTTCATATTTACTCAGACATGTTCCGACACCGGTGTGGCATCTTCTGTGGGTCCAATTTTTATTTCTTACAGTTACATCGCTAAATGAACTGCATTACTATACACCGGTTTTTGTGCTCTATTTCGTCGTTTTCTGACAGCATGTCATCTGCAAAAGCTTTTGTCCTGTTTCGTGACTCTGTTTGGTCTCTCGATCAACTGCTCTTCAGTGCACAGTTTCCACACAGTTTCTTCACAATTTTTTTCACTCACTAGTTCACCTCACATGCGCTCTGACAAAATGTGACGAAACGTGATCTGAGCAGACACTTCTGACTCCATACTCTAAAAACGACGAAAAAGAGCACAAAAGCCTTCGTATAATAATGCAGTTCATTTAGCGGTGCAATTTTAAGAAATAAAAATTGGACCCACAGAAGATGACACATAGGAGTCTAAACACGCCTGGGTAAATATAAAAATAAACTAACTGTGTTTGCACAAAGTTGATTTCCAAAACAACCCAGTTTTTAAATCGCAAACACGGAAGAACATCAAGAGGAGCTTTAAACCTTAGAAAAAGTAGCACGGCATTCATGCTTTTAAACGTGAAATGAAGAACATTGATGACTTAAAAAACTGAAGTAAACACAAGTACTCAGCAGTGTAGCACTGGGACAAGCAAACAAAGGCAGACTATTGATAGTCCAACTTATAAGTGCGTTAAAAGAGGTCATAAGGCTAAGCGAAAAGAAAAGGTAAGTATAAAGTGAAGTACAACACAATATCATCACAGAGAGGTATACATCTAGTGGAAATAAAAGTCAAAATAAATACAATAAAAATAGTGTTATATTAATAAAAAGAACTGTCCTGTACCGACAATCAAGACAAACATTATGCTTCAATGAAAGGAATAAGGTTATTAATGTTTATGGCCAGATGATCTTTCTTTCTCTTCATAGCCTTATCGTAATACTTTGGTTCACATTGTACCAATGTGTAAATTGTTTTTGTATGATACCGCAAGTATGAATTAAATCTTGTTTTTCATGGTAAATTAGCTTTATGATTTAGTTTTGTATTTTGACTTTACAACTGAGCTACTTAATCTACACGAACTCTTCACTATAGTCTGTTTTATGCAGAGACATGATATTAGATTACCATGTATATGTTGCCGTGAATGGCCGGAATTGGAGAATGTCGACTTTTACCGGTGAACGTCAACAGATACCAAAACGTCGGTGAAAGATTGAATATTTCATTACATTGTTGTACATTCGGACCCTCTCCGGTGTGTCCCGACAATCACAGATATGCTCTGGTGGAGGTCCAAAACAGAAGGGTCAAAAAACAAGCGACTGGCTCTCTCCTCCCAAATCCTTTGTTCTGCTCGGAGTCAAATGGTTCAAATGGCTCTGAGCACTATGGGACTTAACTTCTGAGGTCATCAGTCCCCTAGAACTTAGAACTACTTAAACCTAACTAACCTAAGGGCATCACACACATCCATGCCCGAGGCAGGATTCGAACCTGCGACCGTAGTGGTCGCGCGGTTCCAGACTGCAGCGCCTAGAACCGTTCGGCCACTCTGGCCGGCCTGCTTGGGGTCAATCAGCTTTGTCAGGCTTATGCAAGGTTTGATGAGGCGAGCAACTTTTTCTTAATTATTTCCGATACCCTAATTTATACTATATGGATACTGCAGTAAATCGTGATCTTTTTCACGAAAAGTTAACTGCATCAATTGCGGGTAAACGAGAAGGCAATTGTTTCCATTTTTCTCAATAATAGTTGTGGTGTCACCGCCAGACACCACACTTGCTAGGTGGTAGCCTTTAAATCGGCCGCGGTCCATTAGTATACGTCGGACCCGTGTGTCGCCACTGTCAGTAATTGCAGACCGAGCGCCACCACACGGCAGGTCTAGAGAGACGTCCTGGCACTCGCCCAGTTGTACAGCCGACTTTGCAAGGAAAGGTTCACTGACAAATACGCTCTCATTTGCCGAGGCGATAGTTAGCATAGCCTTCAGCTACATTTGCTACGACCTAGCAAGGCGCCGTATTCAATTGATATTGAGATTCTATTAATGTATCATCAAGAGCGATGTTCTACAAATGTGGATTAAAGTTAAGTATTCCAGAAGCTACGTACTTTTCTTTATAGCATTCATTACGTATCCTGTTTCAGACCTCACGCCAGCCTGCGTGAGTTTAAGCGCGTGCCTTTCGGCTTCCTCTCATTGTGTCTAGACTGTCTTGTCTAGACACAACAATAGTACTCTAAAATACTTTATGAAGTGGTTTCAGCTACAATTAAAGGCAACACACCTTTGAATTACAGACGATTAAAACGTTTTGATGTTTTAAAAATTAACGATGAAGAGAAGTTAATTGTACCATTAAAACCAGGTGAAACGAACATCAGTATTATGTTACCAATGAAGAAATGTACAGTGTACTATATGAAACTCACATCAGAATAGGCCACGGAGGAAGAACCCTGTATGCTTAAAGAGTTGCAAGTTAAATTCAAAAATATTACATATGAAGTTGTAATGTTGTATTTAAATTTATGCAAACACTGTCAAATGAAACTCGAAGAAATTGCCAATACTTCTGAAACTGAAGGACAGCTTGAAGAAACTGTTAAAGCTTATAAAAAAATTTTGAGCGGTGTTCATACCGAAAACTATATTCCAAAGAAAAATATTGAAGAGGACCTACAACCTACAACGTCTTCACATCAAATTCTGTCTGAAAAACAAGAGTTGATTTCTACAAAAAGAGCGGCCGCGAAAGAAAATCTTCTACTGCAATCAACAAAGATGTTAAGAACCTCACAAAAACAATTTCCTCCTGCTCAAATTGGTGATAATGTACGAATACAAATCCCTGATGTCGACCGTGGTCGTACAGATAGCCGAAATAAACTGGCAAATAAAAATGGTACCCTCAGGCAGCTTTACACACATAATCAGTTCGTAATTGGTAAAGAAAAGTTACTTTCCATGGATGAGATTTCTTTTCAAGAAATGTCGCTGAGAGAAGCAGCTGCTACTCGAGAAGCGAGGGACAAGGCTATACACGCTGTCATTGCAAAAGGAAGTATTCCACAAATAAATGCAGTTTGTAAAAGTAAGGGACTCTTGTGCAATTCAAAGTGTCATAATAGTTTAAGTTGTTGCAATAAATAATATTTGAATCACATGAATCACATAAGTAAGTAATTTTTTTATAACTATTATCTTATTTTCCCATGTAGAATGTACTGTGTATTTTAAATTCTTGGTCATTCCTTTCAGAAAGAGAGGCGAAAAAGTTACGTCACACTTGTGACGTTTTATAGCAACTGAATTACGGAGAAGAAAATATAAATTTCCAACATGTTCAACATTCACCATTAGTGCATGGTGAATGTCAAAATTTACCGGCGTAAGTCAGAAATAAGGGTATTTAGCAAATATTTCGGACATACACGAAGCGACTGTGTGAATGTTGACTTTCACCGGTGAAAGTCGACATTCTCCAGATTTCGGTGTTTCACTGTAACATATATACTTCATCATTTGTATTTTTACTCTACATGGGTGACTGATTTTACTATTTGATAAGATTTTAATGGGATGTGACATGATGTTGGCTTCCATGCCTAACTATTTTCCTTTTAATAGAGCTATGCCCATGTAGGGAATCAGAACCAAATGTTAGATTATGGCAGCTACTAAGTATTTTTAGTTGGTTTACTGGATTGTCAGTACGACGCAATTTTTTATATTTATTTTTATGCATATAATACAGTTTTTGTTATACTTATTTTCAATTTTATTGAAAAAAGTATATAAAAACTGTATATTACTACAATAGTTGCTTGATTAGTAGCTCACTTTTCCACTGACTGTATACCTCGGTGATATTATCTTGTACTTCACTTTATACTTAGGTTGTCTCTGGGAATATGATCTTTTTGTTTAGCTTTACGACCTCTTTGATCTCACTTGTAAGCTGGACTGTCAATAGTCTACTAGTGGTAGTTTGAGCCAATGCTGTAATGCTGTGTAATTTCTTACGTTTCTCAAGTCATCAGTGCTCTTCATTTCCTGTTTGAAAGCATGAATTTCATGTGATTGAGCCATTGTGAAAGATTTTTTTCGCAAGCATTTAAAATCTGTAGTTACGATTTCGAAGTTCACAATTTTCTTTTTGCGTCGTTCATGTATACAGCACTGTGAAGATGCTCTATGACCGATACAGCTTGTGAATAAATAGTTGACAAGACAATCCTGTCTCCATCATGCATATTTCGAACAAGAAAATCCTGTCTCCATCATGCATTATTCGAAAAGAAAAAGAAAAATTGGACGCATGTTATACAGAACGTTTTATTTGAATTAGTCTGTACTACGTTCTACTTAAATATTTACTACTAGGTGTATGCACCCAAAGTTCACTGTGATTCAGTCTGATTAAATTGGAAAGAAAGAGAAAAGAAAACACACGTTTCTAATATGTATGGGAATTGTGGTGTCACCGCTAGACACCACACTTGCTAGGTGGTAACTTAAATCGGCCGCGGTCCTGTAGTACATGTCGGACCCGCGTGTCGCCACTGTGTAATCGCAACCTAGCGCCACCACATGGCAGGTAACAAGACACGGACTAGACCTCGCCCCAGTTGTACGGACGACATAGCTTGCGACCAGACGTACGAAGCTTTCCTCTCATTTGCCGAGAGACAAATAGAATAGCCTTCAGCTTAGTCCATAGCTACGACCTAGCAAGGCGCCATTTGTATCAGTGCTTATAGCTTACTAATATTCAAGAGAGATGTATTCCAACAAGAGAATAAAGTTAAGTATTAAAAAGATCCGTACTTTTCTTTAGTGCATTAATAAGTCTCATGTTCCAGAACTTCAAGCCCGTCTGCGTTAGTTTAGCGTGCACCTAGCTACCTCATTGTGTCTATGCTGTATGAACTAGACACAACAGGAATTGGACGTACGTCCATATCTCCTTTCCTCCCTTGTCTCTATCTCCCCTTCCTACTTTCTTTGTCCATCTCCTCCTCCTCACCCTCTCATTTTCCATCACCTCCTTCCCAATTCTCTCTCCATCCCCCCCCTCTCTACCTCTCTTTTTGATCTCCTCCTGCCCCCTCTCACCATCCAGCTCTTCCTTTTCGTTTTCTATGTCCATTTCCTCTCACCCTTTTGTCCGTCCTCTCTCTGACCTCACTTTTACTGCAAATTCGGATTCTGTAGTAATATTCCGATCATACACCAGTTAGCCATAATACAAGTTTCCTATATGCTAACAACGCTTCGCCATTACATTGCACTAGTATAGATATACATTAAAAAGTGTATATTCTATATATGTCTAATCGTTTATTACAGTAACGTGTAAAAATGCGAAGAAATTAGAATTCAACATTGTGGCAAAATTTCAAAGCGATCGGTCAAGAACATTCGGAGATTACCGATTTTGAACAAACCAACATTTAAATTTTTATAATGCTTACCCTTTTATTACATATACGCCCGAAGGCGTTCCAATATGTATATAAAAACACGTAAGTGTTCGAAGGCAAAACTGTGTCGAAATTTCTCAGAAATTCTTGAAGCACTTTCGGAATTTTGAGATTTTGAAGAAACGAACATCTGCGTTTATAGTTATATGGGAAATGTAGATGTTCCTAATGGCAAATCTTCCAATGTTTTTGGTGAATTGCTTCGGAATTTTGACACAACATTCCACTGGCATACGCACGTGTTTTTATTTGCCTATTTTTTACGTATTTATAACACATAAATTGTAATACATAGATTTAATAATAGGGAAGCGTTGTCACAGAAAATCTAAAACAGATATATATATATATATATTTAATACCTAAAAATACATCTGTTATTAGAATTTCGAAGCAAGCGATCAAGAGCTTTCGGAGATCAATGGCTTTGAACAAACGAACATTGACGTTTTTGTTTGTGTAGATCTCTCCTGAAAGACGCTGTGCTAGATGCTGTTTATTTATGTTTACTGTATACGTCTCGCAAAATGAGACATTGAGCAGAAGATGATTTGCAGAGATTATACGTATAGTCACGCTATGCCTGCTTGTTATATAATATTAAACCGCAGACAAACGACGATATATAAACATAATTATGAGTGGCATGAACGAATTACGTTTACTGGCCGCGCAACGCTGTCACTAAATTCGTTAACTCTTGATTCGGGAGTAATCTACGGCGACTAATGCGCTGCCGCGTTGGAGTTAGTGGCACCTAGCGGCCGTAGCCGGAAACTTTTCCTTCGGCGGCGCCTGCGCTCTCGCGGTCACTGCGCGAAACATTTTCAAAGAGCCCTGCCTCATTCGCCTGGCGAAGATAAAGGCGGGAGGTTGATATCTGAGACCGGTGGCCGGCAGGTAGCGGCCAACAGGGAAGAGAGCGCGGATCTGACACGACCGGGGGGCTCGAAGCAGCGCGCCGCGGCAAACGACACTCGCGCGTCGGTCATGGGAGCCAAGGCAAGTGTTCTGGAAGCGAGCAGAATCCACGAGCACAGCTGGCCGTCTGAGCAGGTACTGTACCGTGTCTTCTTCGCCTCCACCCTGTCGTTGCTCGCATTTCTTGCAACCCCTCCCTTATTTCGCCGCCGTTCCTCGCTCCTCCTCAAAGTATTTAACTATGTCGAACCGATCTGTAGAGCCGGTAATGCGTAGAGGTGAGGTAGTTTATAGTCCGGTGAGTGGTTTTGACACTATCACCGCTGTGAGCCGTAAATTTAAATGAGTAATAATTTTTTGTTATTGTTATTATTATCTGTTGCTAAACGTGGCTCCAGTGTGTTAGTTGTTTCGCGTGATGACCTATTTCCAATAATATTTTCACTCCAAGGACTTATTTACAAGTCAAGTTTTACATTATTTTATTCGCACACTCGGTAAAAATACTGAGGTAGAGTTAACATTGTTGCAGGCAAAAAATTATGTCCGGTCTCCGGCAGTCGTTTAGCAAAGTAACTAATAGTTTTATCCTATCAAAGTAAGATCTTTTCTACAAATTTCGCTGATTTTACATCTAGTTTCATCCAGTGCCAATTATATTTTATGACTTTGAAAATAGGGGCTGCCCCACCCTAATTTCAAAAGCGATACTTGCACTTTATTGCTACCGAAAATAATTTCAGTTTTTAGTTTTTCCTTTTTTTCGACGCGCAGCTTGTGACATTAGCGATACGCGCTCGTGAAGGCAGCGCCGGGGTAGGTTTGTGTGTGTGTTTGCGCCGTCAGGGATGCAGCCCCACCCAAAGGCCACCCAAACCCCACCCATGCAGCAAGCCGCATCCGCTGAACAGGTGACCCCGTCATCGGAGCACGTAACGACGTCTCCTCCGGCGCAACTCAAGTTCGCCTACCGTGTAAATAAACCTCTTCCCGTGCACATTGTGCGTGTGCGTGGGTGGTGCGTAGCCTCGCAAGATCAGATTTTTCACGAGAAAGGGTCGTTGGCTGTTTCACACTAGTTACAGTGACAGTGTGTTGAACGATGTAATACGCAGTCCGTAACAGAGCTTTCTTCTCAGGAAAATAGAATCACTGAGTGAACTTTTCATTCATTTACTTTGATCAATACACGGAATCGGGGGAGTGAGAGAAGAAGTTTTGCGGATGGAGATGGTAATTATTTTATTAACGTGTAGTTAACGCAAGAGACTTTTTATTTCTATTTTTTGTAATGGGGAGATAGAAATTGTTGTGGTAATTTACGTGGTAGGAAAGCTGTTTCTGGGTGTGTATTTTGGTTTCGAGTAGCACCGTTTACAGTCATTTCGACAGTTCAACTTAAAATGAGACGCTGTTAAGAATCGTGTTTGAAATTTGGTCGTAAACTTGTAGCCTTGCCCATTACCATAGCTGCTTCACTGGGTTTCATATCTGCGGTGTTAAGACTTCAGTGAGAGGTGAAAAACAATGATTAATTGTGGGACACAAGAGTGACGACTGTCGTTAAGTGCGTGCGGGATGCGAGGCGGGGTTCCCGTAGGAGCTGGTGGTAACTCGGCACCGGTCTCCCGGCGCGGCGCGGCGGCTGCGTTCAGATATCGATCACTGGGGCCCGACTTCCATGCAGCCCGCGTGCTGACGTCACAGGGCGGGCCGCTCCGAAAGCCTCTCTCGCAGCATCTGCGCCAGCCCCCTCTGTGTGTCTGCAAGCCGACCGACACTGGCCACCCACTTCATTTAGCCGGCCGGTTTCCGGCCTTACTGCACCCAGCCGAGCCGAAACGTCAGTCGGTAGGCACCGGAGAAAATTGCTGCCCTGACGATGGTTCCGGAATGTGCGGCCGAAACGTCAAACGTTTTGACAGCACGTCGTGTGCTGGTGTTCTTGATTGCTTTAGGTGGTAAAATTACGAACAGGGCGCTAATGACCAGAAGGGGACGTTCAGAAATTTTGAACGTTTCACACGAAACACAGGGGGACGAAAGTTTTTGTTTTTTTGTTTCAAACGAAAAAAGACTATTTTCGATTTCGTCGAATTTTATTAGTGTTCAAGAATTCTATTTCCTTATAAAATTTATTATTGAAGGTAAATACTGTGCGTTGGAAGTCTGTATGGTGTATATTATTGTTTTTTGGGAAAATTTTATTTATTTATTTATTTATTTTTTTGCATGGAGTCTTCGACAGATTGTTTGATATCGTCCGTCGTTGTATTAATTTTGTCACGCGAATGCGCCTCTAGATAGCTCCTTGTTTCTGTTATAATGGAGACAGAAATTTACGATGATATCCTTGCCAGTATTTCTATTACGTACTTTTGAGCTTTTAACGAACTCCAAACTGTCTCCGTCTTAGTTGGCGCCGTACACGTCATCATCATCATCATCATCCTCATCGTCATCATCATTATCAACTGCAGCTAATTCAATTAACGTGACCTTTGAACAGTCTAACCGATTTCTGTGACTTTACGCGTAAAAAAAATTGAACGTCTGGTGTCTCTATTTAAAAATACGAATTGGTTTTATCACCAACATTCACAGATTACGATTCACAGTTCACCGAATTCAGCACATCCGTCATCGGATTGAAAGTCTTACTGAACTGCAGTAGTCAGCGGCCATAGCAGCCATGATAGCTTAATAATAATAATAGTAATAATAATAATAATAATAATATGGGTGACTTCAAAACGTCAGAAATCAGGTATACATGTTCGTGCGAAAAGTGAAATCTTTTAATGTTACACGATTTTTGTTTTGTGTTAAAAGAAATTACGTATTATTTTATCGGGAGCTCAGTATTACTTAGTGTTAACATGATTTTCTGTGGTCAGCGTTTTTTATTGTATTATATTTCAAGTGCATAGCTTTTCTTTCTCAATGCAAATTTTTCTCGTTCCGTAAATGAGTGTATGGCTTTTCCTAATAATGCAAATTTTTCTGGTTCTTTAAAAAAAGAGAGATGCTGTTTACGAAAAAAAGTTGCTACAAATCACAGTTAACGTGGTCACATATTAACTTCCTGAAAAAGCGCGAAGTCGTAACCTGACTGAAAACTTTGTGCTTTGCTTTCTAAGACAACCTTCTGTGGTGAAAAATGAGTAAGCAATGTAGCACTTGTGTATATCTTGTTTAAACAGTACAAGACGTTCGTTAGTTCTCTCTGCTACAGACAAACTGCAGAGTAAATAAATGTGGAGTACAGTGCTACCTTCTAATATTATGAAGTAACTTATTTGCAAGAATGTAGAAACAAGGCATTATTATATACTGGAGACAGATAGAATGTGCTATTTTATGAAAATTGGCCTTGTATTCGGTACTAAGAAGACTGCCTCCGACCGTCCTGATTTAGATTTTCGGTGGGTTACCTGAGTTACTTCAGGCTATGCCGAGACGATTCCTATTGTGTAGAAATGTAAATGTCTGTAACTTACAAAGGGTTTCACAAAATGAACTCTGGGTTTCAAGCTACTAAAAATCGAATTTATTTGTTTGAAAGAAGCAAATAAAACAATCTATTCTCTTCAGGAGATGTTGAGGTTTAAATGGAAACACAATATCGGGCATATTACTCCCTTCCCTCCCCCCATCTCCGCTACTAGCCCTAGATGCGATCGTTCGGTCCATGAAATTAACCATCACCCGGTCACAAATTGCCGCTTCAACTTCGTCGAGGACACATCGAATTTCTTGCCTTCTTGCAACAGATTACGGGGTTTGTTGTGGTTAAGTCGTGGCTTAGGGTATCCCCAAAAAGAGAAGTCACATGGTGTCAGTTCACAAGATCGAGGTGGGTGGGTCTGATCTCCACATAACGAGATTATTCTGTGCGGGAACGTTTTGCGCAACGGAGCGATTGCGTCTCCTGAACTGTGGTAAGTTGCGCCGTCTTGTTGAGACCACAAATTCTCGATGTTCACTAGATCGAAACGGGACCAAAGGAAACAGTGAGCATCTCACTATAACGAACTCCATTCACCGTGACAGCTCTTCCTTGCTCATCTTGAAAAGAGTAAGTGCCGATTAAGCCCTCACTCCATTCCCCATACCAAGCGGAATTCCCTGAGGATGCATGTCTTTTTCGTGAATTACTGTTGGGTTTTCCAATCCCCATATTCGGCAGTTATGCTTGTTCAGAAAGCCGTTTAGAAGGAAAAAAAGCTTCATCTGAGAAAATGATGCGCATTGTGAAACCATCTCTCTCTCGCTCCTTTTCCAGGATTCATTGCACGAATTGCTGCCGTTTCCAATGATCTGGAGGCTGAAGTTCCTGTGTTAACTGAACTCTGGACACGTGTAGATGCAAGCCTTTTGTTAAGATTCTGTGCATTGTTACTGGACCTTGCTCATTTCTTGAGCACGACAGCGACATGATTTTTCCCGAACTAAAGCAGCAGAATCACGCACAGTAACAACGTTTGCCTCACTCCGAGCACTTCGAGGGCGTCCAGAGCTTTTGATGTCCACTGTTGAACCGGTTTTTACAAACTTGATCGACCTACGAACAGTGGATTCATTTGGTGCATTGTTGTGTCCAAGAATCGTAGGTTCAGCTAAACTTTCATCTTTCATGTAGTGAGTCTCACAATCAAAACCCGATTTATCGTTCTCTTATCTTTCCATGCCAATTACTCACAAACACTGACTTCGAAAACAGAAACACAGTATCTATTGAATCCTGCCTAGTCGTCGAATATGTGGGCTATAGGAAGGATGCCTTCTCGGATCGCTAGACAACATTCAAAAAATTGGATTAATGAGTTTTATTACGAGATGAACAATGACAATATTCAACTTTGACAATAATATAGAAGTGTCAAGTAAAGGGCGACACGCTAATAAGAAATCTCTTCAGTATATACAGTTCCTAAGTAGGTGGTCGTGAAGCGCCTAATCTTGATGCTGCTGTAGAAGTCGTAGAACTGGGCCGCGACCAGTCGGGAGCTGCGTTAATGTTCTCCACACATAGACGCCACTGCAGTCGCGTTGTCGTCCTAGAGAGGGGTCGGTCAGCGTGCAATTGGCTGACGTCTTGTGACAGCCCTCTTTGCTCTGTCGCTTCCGACTGTCGTTACGGCGCTTGACGTTACGCCGTAGCAGTATCGAAACATAACCTCAACGATCACTGAGAACAAAACATGCAAGATTATAATGTTGCCAACAGCAATAAATAAAAATAACGATCTTTCCAAATCCGGCGTCCTTTTTGAGACATCCTTTAAATGATAATTTCTGTTCCATCCAGTACTGTCGTGATCCAGGGATGAATAAAAAAACTACTGCTACTAATGTCGTACGAAGAACGAAAGCGTCAGGTCACAGCAATCGATTTTGTTAGGTCTGTACCCACAGGAAACTGACAGTCCGTTAAAGCACGCGCCAAAGCAAGATTTCACAGCCAACCTGGATACGTCAAATCACACATAAGGGATCTGGCACCAACATTCAACTAATTGGAGGCAACGGAACTTCCTTTGCCGTCTGCTCTGCAAAATGTTTCCGTTACTGAAGAGCAACGACCCAGCGAAAGCGGAGACTCCATTCCTGTTAAAAGAAGCAGGGCAGATGAAAAAAAGAAGTAGGGCTAGTTTTATGGATGTTAGATCGACACTAGCGGGATAATAGAGCCGGCCAGTGTGGCCGTGCGGTTCTAGGCGCTTCAGTCTGGAACCGCGTGACCGCTACGGTCGCAGGTTCGAATCCTGCCTGGGGCATGGATGTGTGTGATGTCCTTAGGTTAGTTAGGTTTAAGTAGTTCTAAGTTCTAGGGGACTGATGACCACAGATGTTAAGTCCCATAGTGCTCGGAGCCATTTGAGCCATTTTTTTGGGATAATAGAAGAAACATCTGGAGGACTATTCGGCTAACAACGTTGCTGTATTGGTACTCTGTCCTCTGTTATATAGAAAAGAGGCTACCTTTTTTAAAACTTGAAAAAATTCACAGAAAAGAAGGCATTTGTTTGGGAGAGTTTAGAAAATATTTAGTAATATTTTCCTTTAACCAAGACTAACTCTCTTTAGAAATGTGAAATAATTAAAGTTGATGTTACAAATGACAAAGTAAAGATTTCCATTTTGAATTAGTTTGTTCTTTTTGTGCATATATCCCTTATCATGATGCTTATTTTCAGAATTTTAGTTACTTATACTGTACAGCAATCCAGAATCAACGAGAAGCGTAAAATCAACTGTAACGGGTTCATTAGGGGTTCATTACTATTCGCTAGTGCACTTCAGCAGATGTAATTTCGATGGATTGCTCACGCGTCGCCTGCGATATGGAATATCTATGCTACAATAGAATCGCAGGTCAGAGCAGTCTTGGCAGTAAGTCGAGTTCAGTAGCTCGCAGAGAGCAGTCGTGTTTTGTAGCTCGCACAGAGCACTTGAGTTACGGTATTCGGACAGGGCAGGCCAGCGGTTGACTTGTGTCGGGCCGGTCGTGCAGAACGATGTCAGTGACTGAGCGATGTAGTATAAGGTATAAAAATATATATATTATTGTTCTTTGTTGCCGCGCGCTTATGTTAATTGCTACAACTGATTTAATCACAATTGTAATGTTAAAGTGCCATGTAATTTCTTGCAGAAATGTTTCAATAATAACTTTTATTCTGAAGAAAATGTTTGCCAGTCATTTATCTGAATTTAAAGATTTTGAGAATTTTTCCTGTGCATACTCATGTTGATTAAGCAAAAGAAAATCAGTTGTTTTCCTACAAATGAAAATCTAGTGGCCAGAATTGCACTGGGCTGTGCCAAAAATTTCTTATAGGAGCAGATATATAGATAGCGTTATCCGACGACGTCATTGTGAGGTAAGAATTTTTCAGTTTATTCAGGATGATTTCACAGGGCCATGACGCAGCGCTGCTGACGTCAAAACTTATTAATCTCGATATGCAGTCAGTCTTTAATGGAAGGTCACATGAAAACTTGAAATTTTATTATTGGAAAGAAATTTTTTATTGGGAACTTAACGAAATTATTTTTCTGTTGGGAGGTTACAACCCTTTTTTTTCCTCGGCCCTAACAGTTTCATGAATTTCTGATAGACGGCGGCATTATACGTAGCCTTAGACGTGTTCCAAGCAGAGAGCTGTCACTGAATTTCTTTTGGTGGTAAACAAGAGCATCGCAGATATTCATAGTCTTTTGCAGAATGTCTGCGGAAACCTGGCAGTCAAAAAAACACCATGAATCACTGGGCGAGGCCTCTGTAATGACCGCTAGGTCGCGCACACCTGTCCAATCATCCGCATGCCGGCTGACCAAACGTAGCTGTGACTCTCGCAGTGTTGAATGTGCAGACAGTCTCATGGCGAGGTGATCGACAGATCACAAACTCCTCGCTGCTCAACTGGAAGTCCCTGTTAGTAGTACTGACACACGCGTGCACCAGTCGGGGTACTTAAAGGTTTGCGCCTCCTGGGTTACTCACCAAGAACACCATAAAGAGTGAAGAATGCACTCTGCAGGAAGCGGTACGTGGCTGATGGGGGAGGTTTTTGATTCAGCAAGACGTTGGCTCTGACCTCGACCAGAAGAGTGGTACCATTCGGGCACACAGGCCATTCCAGCTAGAAGGCGTAAGGCTGTCGCATTGAACGGATTTTGAAAAATATGGTTTTGTAGCCAAAAGAGTGAAGAATAATGTGGCGTATTGCAAACCGAATGAAACCAACCTGCTTTCAGAAAATAATGTGTTGCGTTACGTACTGAACGCCCCTCGAAGCAATGACCCATAATTTGTTGTTTGTGGCTGTTTATTTCACATAATCTGTTTCTGGACAAAGCTGATCCATACTACAGATCACTATGAAGTACAGGCCAGACGGTAGCATTGTTGTACTGTGCACAAAACTTTATTCCTGTTTCCTTCACTTATAGTGTAAACGAGAAAGGTAGCCACTAAACAGTTATTTGCTGTAATATTGTCCGCCTCCGTAGCGCCGTCACGGTAGCTCAGCGTGTTCAGAGAGCTGGTTGGCCTCTGTAATAATAATAATAAAAAAAATAGCGTAGAGGTAGCGTTACTGCCTACCACACAGGGGGCCCGGGTTCGATCCCGGCAGGGGACTGGGTGTTGTGTGTACATCATCATTTTCATCATCATCGACTCGCAAGGCGCCGATGTGGCGTCAACTAAAGAGGACGTGAAATACGGCGGCCGAACTCCCCCGCATGGGGCCTCCCGGCCAACAAAGCCATACGATCATTTATATATTTATTTATTTTTTGCTGTAGTATTACCTCCACTGTGCCTGCTGAAGGGATAAGTAAGCGCTTGCAGAATATTTGTAAATTTCAACCTGCCAACCAGTTGCACTGTTTTAAACAACTCTTCCCAAACACTTTTCAATATTAGTAGTACACTGCCCGGTCACATTAACGTTACCACCCGTCATAAGCCTGAATCACCACATTTTACAGCGCGAGACGTGCAGGAAGAAAGTCAGTGACATTCTGGAAGGTACGCAAAAGGATGCGGGGGTGTGCCGACTCCAGTGGCGTTGCTAACTGCGCTAGGTCTCTCGGTTGTGGACTAGTGGCACGAAAACCCGATCTAATTGGTCCCACAAATTCTCGACTGGGTGTAAATCCGAGGAGTTTGATGACCAGGGGAATACGGTAAACTCATCCAGGAGCCCTTCGAAACATGCACGTACACTGCGAGCTACATCTGCATCTACATGGACACTCTCCAAATCACATTTCAGTGCCTGGCAGAGGGTTCAGCGAACCACCTTCGCAGTTCTCAATTATTCCAGTCTCGTATAGTGCGCGGAAAAGAATGAACACCTATATCTTTCCGTACGAGCTCTGATTTCCCTTATTTTATTGTGGTGATCGTTCCTCCCTATATAGGTCGGTGTCAACAAAATATTTTCGCATTCGGAGGAGAAAGTTGGTGACTGGAAATTCGTGAGAAGATTCCGTCGCAACGAGAAACGCCTTTCTTTTAATGATGTCCAGCCCAAATCCTGCATCATTTCAGTGACACTCTCCCCCACATTTAGCGATAATACAAAACGTGCTGCCTTTATTTGAACTTTTTCGATGTACTCCGTCAGTCCTATCTGGTAAGGATCCCACACCGCGCAGCAGTATTCTAAAAGAGGACGGACAAGCGTAGTGTAGGCAGTCTCCTTAGTGGTCTGTTACATTTTCTAGGTGTCTTGCCAATAAAACGCAGTCTTTGGTTAGCCTTCTCCACAACATTCCAATTTAAGTTGTTCGTAATTGTAATACCTAGGTATTTAGTTGAATTTACGGCTTTTAGATTAGACTGATTTATCGTGTAACCGAAGTTTAACGAATACTTTTTAGCACTCATGTGGATGATCTCACACTTTTCGTTATTTACGGTCAACTGCCACTTTTCACACCATTCAGATATCTTTTCTAAATCGTTTTGCAGTTTATTTTGATCTTCTGATGACTTTATTAGTCGATAAATGGCAGCGTCATCTGCAGACAACCGAAGACGGCTGTTCAGATTGTCTCCCTAATCGTTTATATAGATAAGCTGAGTGACACATTGCATAGTCTTGGTGGTAGAAGCCATCGTGCCGAGGTAAAACAAACTGCAAGTGAGGGTGGAGATGGTTGCCAAGAATAGATACATACTTGTGCTGATCCATTATTGCTTCCAGACTGACGATGTCATCCAGGCAATCCCACGAAAACATCCACCAGATCATAACGCGCTCTACTACGGTCTGTACTATTATGACGCTTGTTGCAGGACCATACAAGCCAACGGTCATTTTTCCGATGGTATATAAAGTGTGATTCATCCGAAAAGGCCACCTATCGCCACTCGGTGAACGTCGAGCCTTTGTCGCCGGTGAACAGAAGTCAGCGTGGGTTTGTGAACCAGGCGCTTCCTGCGGAGACCCATATGCAGCCACGTTCGCTGGACGGTGGTTCATCTGGACGGTCAGATGCTCAACAGTTGCAGGTCTATTCGCCGATACACATCCCCGCAGCCACTGTTCACCCCTATCATGTATAGATCGTGGTACACCACAATTGCGTCGGCGCCGGTTTTGAATAGCGCCATTTTGCCATGTACAGTATACTTTAACTGCGGTGGCGTGCGAACAATTTACAGACTTCTCCGTTTCGGAAATGCTTTCATCCTTGGCCTGAAAGCCAATGACCGTGCCCTCATGGACGTCAAATTAAACGCTCCCTTCCCGCGTTACGACATCGACTGTACTCTTGTACGTATCCACTTCCCCACCCCCCCCCCCCCACCCCATTCCAGACACGCTATTGCTTCCACCTGCCATCTGTGAGTGGTTATTGCATATGAAGTCAAACGTAGACAGTGGTCACCTTAATGTGACTGGACTGTATATATTCTCCTGTGCGACAAACAACTTTGTTGCGATTTGTTCAAAAATGGCTCTGAGCACAATGGGATTCAACTTCTGAGGTCATCAGTCCCCTAGAACTTAGAACCACTTAAACCTAACTAACCTAAGGACATCATACACATCCATGCCCGAGGCAGGATTCGAACCTGCGACCGTAGCAGTCGCGCGGTTCCAGACTGATTCGCCTAGGACCGCTCGACCACACCGGCCGGCTATACAAGGCAGAATCTGTGGTTGCTAATAATGTTGTTACAAAGGTAACTGATGTGTCTAACGCACAACAGTCCTTAACAACTTTTGTATGAGAACTCGCCTGCTGATGAATCTAAAAAATATGTAATTTTTGTCTTCCACTTTACAGCAGTAACAAAGTAGGCAAAGCGGCGGTGATCGAACTTCGACCGCGCTACGGTGACTGGAAATTTGCGTAACCAAAGTCTGGTCGATAACGCTAGTGTCTAAACAAAGAAAAGTGTGAGGTCATCAAAATGGGTATTAAAAGAAATCTGATAAATTTTGGGTATACGATAAATCGCACAAATGTAAGGGCTGTCAATTCGACTAAATACCTAGGAATTACAATTACGAGCAACTTAAATTGGAAAGACCACATAGATAATATTGTGGGAAAGGCGAAACATAGACTGCACTTTGCTGGCAGAACACTTAGAAGATGCGACAAACCCTATAAAGAGACAGGCTACATTACACTTGTCCCTCCACTCCTGGAATATTAGTGCGCGATGTCGGATCCTTACCAGGTAGGTTTGACGGAGGACAACGAAAAAGTGCAAAGAAGGGCAGCTCGTTTCATGTTATCGCGCAATAGGGGTGAGAGTGTCACTGATATGATACGCGAGTTGGGGTGGAAGTCACTGAAACACAGGCGGTTTTCTTTGCGGCTAGATCTACTTACGAAATTTCGATCACCAACTTTCTCTTCCGAATCCGAAAATATTTTGTTGACAGCCACCTACGAAGGGAGAAATGATCATTATAATAAAATAAGAGAAATAAGAGCTCGAACGGAAAGATTTAGGTGTTCCTTTTTCCCACGCGCCATTCGAGAGTGGAATGGTAGAGAAGTAGTATGAAAATGGTTCGATGAACCCTCTGTCAGGCACTTAAGTGTGAATTGTAGAGTAACCATGTAGATGTAGATCTGCGCGTACTATTTTCGTTTCGTTGTCTGAAGTTTTCTTTGTCGCTTTCGTTGCGAATGCTCTTCTTATAAATCGTTAATAGATTCTCCGATGGAATGGGTGTATAGTCTTCTGTAACTGAGGTCACCGCTTCCTTAGTAAAACAGTCAACGATCTCTTAACCAGTACGTTGCTCTGGTTTTATAATCCAATACACGGAGGCACGCGACCATTCCTTTCCGGTTGCTCTGCGTATGCTGTTATCTCGTGGTCTGTCGGGTGGTTTTCATTCTCTCGCTGAGCGCAGATGTAGAGTCCGAGAAGACGACTATGCTTTCCTCCGGCACTGTATGGCAGTACTTGCAGGGCTTCCAAAATCGCCGTAAGCTCTGCCGTCATTATTGTAACTCCCTCTGGCAACTTGTTTTCAACACCGACTTGTACACAAGAATCGTGTTTCCTCCTGGTCCTTTGAACAGTCTTTGTAGAATATCCTCGCCTGTCGGAATTTGGCTATGTTTGAAATGGTCTTGGCATCGTTTGAAATAATTTAAGAAACTGGCAGGTCAGATTTCATGCTAGGTTCAACGGCAATACAGATGTAACTTTGCTGAAACACGAGTAGTCATCGCTCAAAGCGGGCTATTCGAATTTCCGGTGCTGCCTCTACAGGGGTATTTGTTTTAACCTGAGAGAACTAAATATCTTGAAAATGACGCATTGTACTAAGAAATGTGCTCTAGGTGAGAAGTTAATATTAGTAAAGGGGACACCTATCTGTGCTACAACTGGCTACCTTATCACCCCTCCTGCGAGTGTGGGTCAGCTTGGTATTTTCAAAAGAGAACACCTAATTTTATTACACATTCGGAATCCATACCAAAAAATGCGAACGTTTTATTCTGACCATTGTTTTCCATTCGTGGAGGTGGCGCTATAATCGACTGTTTTTGAAATTAAGAATCGGCGCATTTATGACGTATATGTAAACGTTTGTGTTCTAACGGTTGATATTTATGTTCTAAATATACTTTAGCGTTGCAAATTCGATTTTACAGCTCGAATATATGATTACGCCTTGACTTTTCTGGCAAATAAGCTACTTGTATGGTAACGTAGTTTTGTGTTTCGTACGGCGCTGATTGCGATGAGTTCCCAGACCATTGGAATGCTTGATTTCGGTGGCAGCCGTCGAACACCGGCCCCGAGGTGATCGATTTCAGTATGTGTTTCCATAAAACCACCATAACTTTCACGCTGGATCACTGCACTGCTGTCGGCGGAAAACAAACCACAACCGTTCTAATGAGGAAAAATGTGATAGCGACAGGCACACCTGTTATGGATATTCACAGAAACATGGGTACAAATGGTGAGAGGTAAGGGCACTCACCGATGTCAAGCATCCGAATGGGCGGAGTGGCCGAGCGTTTCTAGGCGCTACAGTCTGGCACCGAGCGACCGCTACGGTCGCAGGTTCGAATCCTGCCTCGGGCATGGATGTGTATGATGTCCTTAGCTTAGTTAGGTTTAATTAGTTCTAAGTTCTAGGCGACTGATGACCTCAGAAGTTAAGTCACGTAGTGCTCAGAGCCATTTGAACCATCCGAATGGCAACAGAAAACTATCACATTCACTTCGTTATTTCTGGATCAAGCTAAACGTAGTTTCTAACCAGGCATTGAAATGGCTAATCGTATTGTACTGTAGAATCATATTTGGGACACGAAAGTAAATTTCGAATATAAATATCAACCGTTAGAACACGTAGGTTTACATTTACATCATAAATTAAATGTAATATCAAATGCATCGGTTCTGATTTGCGAAAACAGGCACCCTTGATATTTGTCAATCGCAGCGCCGCCTACCACGAATGGAAAACAACTTTTTGACCAACTGTACGCATTTTTTTTGGCGTAGAATTCGAATATGCAATAAAAATTGGGGTGTCCCATATGAAGATGCAAAGTTGACCCTGTCCGCGCAGGAGGGGTGAGTTGGCCAGTTGCAATACATACAGCTTACCTTTTACTAACTCTTCACCCAGAACATTCTGTTTGTACGATGCATATTTTTCTATATATTTAGTTGTCTCAGTTTAAAACAAATATCCTGTATGTTTCCTTGCTAGTGGAGACACATTCCTACGTAGCTAATAATTAGATATCTAAAATATTGCAGTCGCCGAGCGGTTCTAGGCGCTTCAGTCCGGAACCGCGCTGCTGCTACGGTCGCTGGTTCGAATCATGCCTCGGGCATGGATGTGTGTGATGTCCTTAGGTTAGTTAGGTTTTGTAGTTCTAAGTCTAGGGGACTGATGACCTCAGATGTTAAGTCCCATAGTGCTTAGAGCCACTTGAAATATTTTTTAAAAATATTGCATAAAGTTCCTGGATGCAAGTTAACAAGGCATCCTTTGAAGACTGAGCCCTCTCGATTAGGAATTTTGTACATAAATATTTACGCCGTAATTGCAGGGATGGCACGTTTCTTCCCGCAAGTAATGCATTTGTTGGGGTTGATTTTGTCGCACTAACATGCACTGGGCGCGTTGCAGCCGACCAGCAGTATATATACTATCGTCGTCAAGATGTGACCGTATAGGCCACGATACAGGTCCATCCATGTGTCATAGTCCGCACCCACGTTACGCCTTGCCACTGCCCTTAACACGTTAACATTTCTCTCACATTTCGCTGCTGCCTGATTTACATGTTCCGTTCATCGCATTTACACTCGGTACATAGGCCAACGTACCTCACCACTGGCTTCACCCGGAGAAAATGTGCTGATAACGCCGTAGTTGAGATCTCTTGCATGCGGTGTCTGGTTTAGATGCTCACAAGACACTTCTTCTGTGAAATGGTTAGTCCGTTTCCCTCCAGCCAGTAGATGAGAGCTGTCATCGTGGGTCCATTTTATACTATCCTTCTTTTAGGTTGTTTCTTGTTTTGTTTACGTTACAAACCATCAGCATACTGGAGTATGTGGCTGTTACTGTCGAGAACAGTGTGCATATCTGCGTTATTGATATTAAACAGTGTTGGTGACAGAACTGGTAGTTGTAGGATTCCCACACTCGTCCTCGTTGGTCCCACGCTGTAATTACCAACTCAGAGTTCTCTATCCTTAGGTATAGAAGAGTTGCCAATGAAGTTAAGAGATATATTGTACCGCTTCATATTTGAGGGCAGTAATCAAGGCTCAACTGCATCATTTACGTTCCCAATATCAACAGTAACTTCTTTCAGAGACAAAGCTGTGCTAGTGTATCGTAGCTTCCGCTTCGTTTTCCGAAACACATCTGTCCAGCCTGTAACAGGCCGTTGTGTTCACACCACCATTCTCTCCTACGCTTTATTATTGTTTCAACGCCTTGCAGGATCTACTTCTACATATGTACTCCGCTAGCCACCAAGCGGTGTGTGGCGGAGGGCACAATTCGCGCCAAAGTCATATTTCTCCCCCACGAAGAGGTGCATTCATATTTCCGTAAGCAATAGCAAACAATTTTCCATGAAGGTATCGTCCGTCTTGTCTCACGCTGGTATAAATTTATTAGTAGTTATGGTGATTCCTTTGGAAATGACAAACAGTTTACTTTTTCCACCTGTCTCACTTTCATCTGAATGCTCTTTATAGTTCGCTTACAGTTATGGATTCGTTCAAGAGATCCACAAAGTCAGCTGTAAGGCGTTTCAGAAAGCAATCCATCATACTAACTAGGAAAGCCGTGCGGGAGGACGTCTATAGCTGAACTTTTCTGCTACGTTTAATTTTTCCCATAAAGACGAAATGGATGTCCCTGCATTTAAACTCCGGAAAAATTCCTTTTACTTATTTTTTTACTTTTCCTTCAAAAGCCTTTTTACTTTTTCCTGCGCTCTACTGGAATTAATGTAATTTTCTACCGTCGCTTTCGTTTGCGTAATTTCAGTGCATTCTTACGTTCCTCCGCCGCCCTTTTATGTCCTTCATCACACCAATCTGACGGGTTTCTTTTCTCTCGGAAGTAACGGTTTATTCTGTGAAATGGACATCTTCATTGCTTCTTCAGTATTTTTTTCTGAAATTTGTGTAATCCACTTCTGCGTTTTCTCGGACTTTGAATCTATTTATTGCGGATACTGTTATCGTTTTGCGCTGGCTCCAGTCTACCATGTTTATGTTCCAACGGTAACTAATAGAGTACACTGATCTATGGGGAGTTTTTGGTACACATCTGAGGATGACAGGTAAATGGCACGGGCCTAGTGAATCCTCTGCCAACTGCCAACTTCGATCCAAAAGGTGTAGCCGTGGATGGAGACGCAAAACATAGGTCGGCTGCACTGTTCCGTTGATTTGGACGACTGGTTATCATTTGTCTCTCGTTATTTTTGTGATTGATCTCTGCAACTAATTTCCCAATCTATCCTCTGAATCGGGGTCCCATGCAGAACGACGCGCACTGAGGTACCCCATTATTAATTTTGCGTTAGTACTGGGACTGACAAGGGAAAGCACATGGTGTTTAGTTATATCATTAGTTAGCGCTCTGTATGTAGAAATTATGTCAACGTCTCCAGTATCTGAGAGAGTGGAAACACGTGCGTGAGTGAGCTCTAAATTTAAATTCTTCTATGGGCTGCCATTTTTAATTAAATGCGCTGTTCCTCCCAATCCGTCCTCTGTATCACCGCATACAGTGTTAAGATCGGATCTGGGTATGCCAGACGGTGGAGCTAATCATGTCTTACTTACTGTGTAAATTGCTATATGACTGTTGTTCATAAAGGAAAGTAAGCTTTTTTAATTACTCCTTACATAGCTTACGTTGCATGGCACCGTATTGGAAGGTAAAATGGCCATCTGCTGTTTGTCAGCAGCCATTAAGACTGGAGGTAGCACGTTATATATTAGAGCATTCAAATTATTACTTTGCATCCAATAGTTGATTTGTATTGTGCTTGACACATCTCCCACAACAGCCACGATAATACGAGGGTTGTTTTTTAAGTAAGGGCCATTCGCGCGTATAGTCCCGCAGTTCGTGCGGACCGCGCAACAAGCCACCGCGCCACTTGCCGGCATCCTTCTCGTTCACACTGATGCAAGTTGCAGCTCTGTAGCTGACGTGTACGCATCGCTGTGCTACTTTATAATGTTTACGAAAATTGAATCGCCCGCCGCGTGTGAGATACGGTCAGTGATACGTTTTTTGACCGCGAGAAGCCTATCAGCTGCAGAAATTCATCGTCAATTAACAGAAGTTTATGGTTCGAATGCAATGAGTGAAGGTAAAGTGCGTCAATGGGTTAGAGAGCTTAAAAATGGCCGTCAAAACGTCCATGACGAGGAACGCTCAGGCCGGCCCTCTGTGATCACTGATGATTTGGTGGCTGCAGTCGAAACAAAGATTCGTGAGGACAGAACATTAACTATTTACACTCTTTCTTTGGAATTTCCACAAGTTTCAAGATCTGTTCTGTACAAAATTGTGTCTGAAAACCTAAACTTTAAGAAACTGTGTTCTCGGTGGGTACTCAGACTCCCCACAGAGGACCACAAAGGGAAGAGATTTGCCACTTCATTGGACTTTTTGATTCGTTACGAGGAAGAAGGGGATGACGTGTTGAGTCAAATTGTCACTGGAGATGAAACATGGGTATCCCATATTACTCCCGAAAGCAAGCGACAATCGATGGAATGGCGACACACAACCTCACCCATCAAGGTCAAAGCCAAACGGACGCTGTCAAAGCGCAAGATTATGGCAACTGTTTTCTGGGACCGGCGCAGTGTTTTGGTAGTGGACTTTATGCCACGAGGAACGACAATCAACTCAGATGCCTACTGTGCAACTCTAAAGAAGCTCTGCAGAGCAATTCAAAACAAAAGGAGTTTTGCTCCTGCACGATAACGCTAGGCCTCACACCTCTCAAAAGCCTCGGGATTTGATCGATTCTTTTGGCTGGGAAGTTTTTTACCATGCTCCATACAGCTCCGACCTTGCTCCTAGCGATTTTTACCTTTTCCGGTACCTGAAACACCATCTTGGCGGGCAGCGCTTCAATGACGACGATGAAGTGAAAGCGGCCGTGAACTCTTGGCTGTCGGAGCAGGCGGCCGAAATCTTTGAAGAGGGAATTAAAAACTTAGTTCTACGGTATGACAAGTGCTTAAATAAACAAGGCAACTATGTAGAAAAATAGGTAAAAGTGTGTAGAATCAGAAAATAAAAGTTTTTTTACAAAAGTATTAGTATATTTTTAAAAAAATAAAAACGGCCCTTACTTAAAAAACAACCCTCGTATGAAATATATTATTCACTAGACATTCATTGGCGTTACTTGGGTGTATCATTTAACGGTGTTGAAGCGAATACGCATCTTGAACTGTGGCTGAATTTGCTGTCGTCATCGGAAACGAGTCTGCCGTGTAGGCACTGTCGGCCTGTTACTCGTGGCTCACTGTCTATTGTTATAACTTGGCCTTTTTTACTGCCGTACAGCTGGGTATGCGTCAGTAGGCACGGTCTGCACGACAGGCGCCTGCGCAAGTGGGCCATCTCCCTTCGAAACCTGGACAGGACAGAAACAGAGAAAGGCGCTCGTTCCGACTTTAGTTCCACAAAATCTTGTGTAGATGCCACTGGTACACACTACTCCGATACATTGGTGGCATTCGAGTCACAAGTCAATATGGTATGTTATTGCAATGAAATGACTACCCTTAGCTGCATACAGGCGTTTTTATAAGTCAACGCGAACAGTTGAAAATGTGTGCCCCGACCGGGACTCGAACCCGGGATTTCCTGCTTACATAGCAGACGCTCTATCCATCTGAGCCACCGAGGACACACAGGATAGTGCGACTGCAGGGACTTATCTCTGGCACGCCTCCCGTGAGACCCATATTCGCAACTTATTATCCTTCACTATCTTCTTAGTGCCCCTGCCCATCATCCTCATTCCTCGCGGCTTTACTGCCGATTCTCGTAAGAGTTCCGGCAGTGCTTGTCCATCCGCACAGAAGAAGATGGTCAAATGGCCGATGAGCCTTAACTACACTGCTGGCCACCGTAAATGCAACACCAAGAAAGACAAGAGGTAGCACAACAAAATTTATTTTGTAGATAACATGTTGACCAAGTATCAAATGATTACGTTTACAGACGTCTGTGACATGTGGTTCCTGCCAGAATCAGTAGCCAGAGTAGCCGCCATTGTTGGAGATCACCGCTGCCACACGTCTCGGCATTGAGTCAAAGAGACGTTGGATGTGTTCCTGGGGTACAGCAGCCCAAGCAGCTTCCACACGTTGCCAAAGATCATCTGGTGTGGCAGCTGGGGATGTAATCTGGGTCACTCGTTGAGCAACCATGGACCACATGTTTTCTATCGGCGAAAGATCCGGAGAGCGAGCCGGACAGGGAAGCAATTCAATCTGGTTATTGACGAAGAACCTTTGGACAATGCGTGCCACGTGTGGTCGCGCATTATCCTGTTGAAATATGGCTGTGGCCGAGCCCTGAAGGTAAGGAAGGACAACTGGCTCCAGCACCTCGGATATGTAGCGCCGGCTATTTAAAGTACCGGCAATGCGTACTAGAGGCGTGCGAGAGTAATATCCAATACCGCCCCATACCATAATACCCGGTGCAAGACCAGAGTGGCGGTGCATAATGCAGCTGTCCAGCATCCTCTCTCCACGGTGTCTCCACACTCGAATCCGACCATCGTGGTGCTGCAGACACAAGCGTGCCTCGTCAGTAAAGACAACGTCATTCCATTCTGCCGTCCACATCCGTCTGTCATCACACCATTGGCGACGGAGACGTCTGTGGTTCTGCGTCAATGGTAGACGAAGCAATGGACGTCTTGCGGACAGACCACTCTGCTGTAAACGGCGTCGAATGGTACGCGCAGACACTGGATGATGCGTTACAGACGCAATGTGCTGTGCTACGGTTCGGGATGTCACTGAGCGATCCGTCACTGCCATGCGCACAATTTGCCTATCAGCACGTGCAGTGGTGCACCGAGGTGAATGCGATCGACCACGTCGGTCCGTCGTACCCTCCTGCATCCAACGGTCACATATCCGCATTACAGTTGTTTGGTTTCGTCCAACACGACTAGCGATTTCTCTGTACGATAATCCACAGTCTCGGTAAGCCACTATCCTTCCTCTGTCGAACTCGGATACTTGATCAAACGATGTTCGCTGTTGTCTACGAGGCATAACTGATCGTCTTGTGAAACAACCACAAGGTAAACACACGTGCCGAACATACACTCGTCGAAATCGCCAAGCCTTAAATGGCGCTATGAGGTGGCGCCACAGGCGCGCGTGATGTGCGTCTGCGCTGAAATTCTAATCAGTTGCTTATCTCAACGCTGCAAACCTATGGTGTAAATTTCACTCGATTCGGATGCTTCCTTCAGGGTGTTGCATTTACGGTGGCCAGCAGTGTATATATATAAGAAGATGGTATCTGTTCTTTCGGACATGTCCGAAAGAACAGATACCATCTTCATATATAAATATATGTGCCGTGACACCTACTGTTGTGGCCGAGCGGTTCTAGGCGCTACAGTCTGGAACCGCGCGGCCGCTACGGTCGCAGGTTCGAATCCTGCCTCGGGCATGGATGTGTGTGATGTCCTTAGGTTAGTTAGGTTTAAGTAGTTCTAAGTTCTAGGGGACTGATGACCTCAGAAGTTAAGTCCCACAGTGCTCAGAGCCATTTGAACCATTTTGAACAGTTACTGGTAAACACTGAATCGGGCAACGTCACATTTTTCAGATATTGTTTAGGTGTCGTGTTTAAAATATGGTAACGATCCTGACCGGCTGTCAGGATAAAATGAGACAAGTAACACTCGAAAAGATACGTTTATTACTTTGCGACCGATGTAATGACTTAAAATTGTACTACTGCCGACATTAAGCGAAATTGTTGGCCACAAATTTTCCTCTGCGTAGCTCCACGTTTGTAAATGGCTTTCCTACTATCTTAATA
Organism: Schistocerca nitens; assembly: GCF_023898315.1. NCBI lineage: Eukaryota > Metazoa > Arthropoda > Insecta > Orthoptera > Acrididae > Schistocerca > Schistocerca nitens. Next base: position 411,457,610 of record NC_064622.1, read on the forward strand.
GTGCAGTTAACAAGTTCAAAATGTATTTGCACCTTTTTAGTTCAAAAATGGTCCAAATGGCTCTGAGCACTATGGGACTTCTGAGGTCATCAGTCCCCTAGAACTTAGAGCTACTTGAACCAAACTAAACTAAGGACATCACACACACCGATGCCAGAGGCAGGATTCGAACCTGCGACCGAAGCGGTCGCACGGTTCCAGACTGAAGCGCCTAGAACCGCGAGACCACCGCGGCCGGCATCAACTAAATAATTGTTTGATTACTGAATCGAAAATTATCAGTCAACAATGTACTGTGGACAACACTGTGAAAACCTTTTGAATGATTTCTTTTCCAGCATCTACTTCCCAGTCAAAAACCTACGCACAGAGACAAATATTTGATTTTGTACGAGGTGTATTGGCAACAGGTTCTGACAGTCCAGTCGCGGATTTACAGTCAAAATTGTCTGAGGAAGTAGGCTATCCGTTTCAGCTGACTGCTGCTAATGAGAAGCAATCGCGATTCATTTTGTCGAAATTTTGGATGAGGTGGACCCAGGCTCAGTGGAAACACGACCTGTTTGACGTAGCCAATAAACAGTGGCTATGGATCAATTACATTTGCGGCGAGCACCGTCCGTGTCCGTACCATCGTTCATTTCAAGACGTTGTGCCTTGTGTGATAATATTAATTTTCCATTATACGGTGGAATAAGGATACCCGGAGTTACTGAGAGGATTTTACCCGCAAATATTCCCGTCAGTAAACGACGTATGACTTGTTCCATCGGCTTCTGGCATCTTCGGATCCACTCATCTCGAGCTTTCGCAAATGGCAGTTGAAGCAGATAAGCCGGCCGGTGTGGACGAGCGGTTCTAGGCGCTTCAGTCTGGAACCACACAGACCGCTACGGTCGCAGGTTCGAATCCTGCCTCGGGCATGGATGTGTGTGACGTCCTTAGGTTAGTTAGGTTTCAGTAGTTCTAAGTTCTAGGGGACGGATGACCCCAGATGTTAAGTCCCATAGTACTCAGAGCCATTTCAACCATTTTTGAAGAAGATAAACAGAAGCAACCTGAGATGAAAGATCTGCTCTTTGAACCATTTCCCAGCGGAAAACACGACAGCGACACTTCTGATACCGGTAATGACGCAAGCAACGAATGTGACTACAATTTCGATTGACAAAGGTAAAATATTGAATAAAACGTTTCAATACAGTAATTGCTACTTCTAATTCGTCATCAGCGTCCTCGAAGTACCATATACCCGACGTTTTACTCTAATATGCTAAATTCATAATTTTTGATCCTTCATATTGAATCCAACATTTTGAACTTTGTTATTCCGACATCGCATTCGTAATTAGCGACCGAAAGAATCTAAGAAGAACATTGTTCTGTAGGATATTACATCCATTTTTCTATTACGTCCACGTTTCGAAGTGAGTTGGACTACTGTGCGGCGAAACGCTTGATGGCGGTTGCGTGCACAGCCGGTGGAGACGGGGGAGCAGAAGACATGTAAGTCAGATATTTCCGTTCAGCGACAGTAGCATAGCTTTTTTAACCTTCCATCGCGACAATAGCTTGATAGTGTCCAACCCTGCTCTTTTTCTGTCTATTTCCCTTTCTCTGGTGAATTACGGGCATATTTTATCTGTACCTTTGCAATGAGCTCCGCTGCAAATGCAAATAGGAGGAGTGCCCTTATCACGTTCACATTCAGTATCCTTATGAGGCCCTCTACAGTGAAAACATTTAGGCTCGCTACGATACTGATCATTTTCTTGTCTAAATCTCAGTTCAAACCCTGATAGATGGATGGTACAAAGAACTTCACCCAGCATCTTATTCCATGGATACAAGTGCAGTCTCGTCTGTCTTGAGATAACACTGCTATGAAACGTACTAGAATTGCCCTTTCTGAAATTTTCCCTCCTACTGTAATAGGTTTTTCGCAACGTTTCGGTCTTACTAAAGTACGCTAGAATCGATAAGTTGCAAACTTTTTTTCCTGACACATTGTGATGTCTACCTCTAGGATGGTACCTTGCCTTGTCGTCATAAAAGCTTGGAGTCTAAGCCTCCAGAATTCTCGGAAAAATTTCACTCCGAACTAAAATGTCTGCAGCTGTACTAGAGCAAGTTCCTAATTTTACGCGATGGCGCCCTGACGAAATCGTGTTTGTGACATACTTATTTATGACTTCGCACTTCAGGTGACATAGTTCATCCAAAGACATGGATTGTAACTGACAAACGTTCTTATCTTTGTTTTCTATGAAGACTTGAAACGAACCCATATCAGATTCAGCGTAAAGATTTATTTAGTGTACGTTTTGAGGTCTGCTCAGCGTGAAATGTTTAATACATTAACTCATTTATAAATTAACCAGAAGCTAGATAGCTGTTTTTTTTTCCATGGGAATGCGATTCTCTAAGGAATCAGGTGTTTACTGGTTACTTACTGTCTGGAAAGAAGCACTTTGAGTTTAAGAACCAGTTACACGCCGTAAGGGCGTGAATTAAAAGAGCGTGACGCTGAAGCATAGCTCATGAATACCTGAAGAAATTTCACGTATATTTGTTAGGTTCATGACTTACATTTGTATAAAAATAATGTGGGAGGAGGATTCCGCACCACAACTAGGGTTGGGGTTTACGCTGAGAAGTGACGTAAATAGTTTCTGAAACGATCTGTTGATGTTTATTTCCCGTATTTAGTTGCTTTGGAATAAATGCGAAGTGCAGTTTGTCTCTTATTTGTGCTGTTCACTGTGTCAACCAGGACGCGAGAATGAATACTACAACGAGACAATATTTTTGCTAACGTGTTTCGGGCCGCAAGACAAGTGACATCGCTGAACAGCCCAGATAAATTTAATACCATCTCTGCAACGTATCTTGTAAAACAGCAGAGCATCTTGTATATGTGCAATATATGTCACACATGCGTATGTTCAGTATCTTTAGCAAAGGCACTGGATCAATTTCAACCAATCTTTGTACATATATTGTTTACCATCAGTAAAGAAGTATAGTAGGGATAAAAATCACCAACTTCCCGTTGGGTGGCGATGATGGGGAGAGAAGAAGGGGAGGAAGAGATTGATAGGGAGGGGGGGGGGGGGAGGAAGATGTGGGTACAGATAGAGGGGGGAAGAGATGGGCAGAGAGGGTGAAGGAGGAGATGGACAAAGAGAGAGGATGGACTAATGGAAGACTGGAATAAATAAATACACGGAAAAAGCTGGGTTTCTCAGTTATTTGGTGATAAAAAATGTTAAAATATTCCATGAGTGCTAAAAAGCTCAACGGGAAGCAGAAGTTGCCGGAAGATTCATTTCGATATTTTGGGGTCTGTGAGGATGCTATTCTTCCGGAAGACGTTGGTCTATCCGAGCTTTTGCTTAGTCCCATCAATAGGACATCAAACCCTAACCTTTCTTCTTCATCCGCACTATTCATTTTTGTACGTTTGTCTGCATATCTTGCACCAAAATACTTGGTGATCGTCGAAAAGCTCATTGATCGAATATAAAGCCCATTAGCGGCTTTCGATAAGAACTGTCTCTTTAGACCTTAGATTACGGCGAGGCAAGGTTCAGCTGAGAAACCAATACTGTAGTCGTAGCGCGACCCACATAAAACGCGTTGCCTGGCCGTTGAGAGCCTGCCGGGAGTTGCTAGGAAGTCGCTAAGCGTTCCGGCTACGCTAGCTGTCTTGCGCGGAGCTTCTCGGAAGCTGTCTCGTTTCGTGTTGCCGGTGCTCCGCAGGGTACCTCAGCGCTGCGCTTTCCACGAAAGGTGGAAACACTGCGCCGCGTGGCTTAAGACTGAGAACATGACTACTTATAACTGTTCGTACGATATTGCTCATCTATAGGTCAAAAGCTTACAATTGGAGCGTCCGGAAAAGAACCGTGAGAGTCCATATCTTGTGACAAATTCATTTTTGACTGATCACACTATGTGATCAAAAGTATCCTGACACCCCGAAAACATACGCTTTTAATATTAGGCGCATTGTGCTGCCAGGTACTAGATATCAGCGACCTCTGTAGTCATTAGACATCGTGAGAGAGCAAAATGGGGCGCTACGCGGAACACACGGACTTCGAACACGGTCAGGTGATTGGGTGTCACTTGTATCATACCTCTGTACGCGAGATTTCCACACTCCTAAAAATCTGTAGGCCCACTGTTTCCGATGTGATAGTGAAGTGGAAAGGTGAAGGGACACGTACAGCAGAAAAGCGTACAGGCCGACCTCGTCTGTTGACTGACACAGACCACCGAAGAGGGTCGTAATGTGTAATAGCAGACATCTATCCAGACCATCACACAGGAATTCCAAACTGCATCAGGCTGGTTCAAATGGCTCTGAGCACTATGGGACTTAACTTCTAAGGTCATCAGTCCCCTAGAACTTAGAACTACTTAAACCTAACTAACCTAAGGACATCACACGCATCCATGCCCGTGGCAGGATTAGAACCTGCGACCGTAGACGACGCGCGGTTCCATACTGAAGCGCCTACAACCGCTCGGCCACACCGGCCGGCAGGGGGCTTGCATTCCTTGTTGTTTTGCGTGGCAGTATCACAGCACAGGTCCACACTGATGTTTTAAGCACTTCCTTGCTTCCCATTGTTGAAGAGCAATTCGGGGATGGCGACTTCACCTGTGGTGGATTGGTTACACGACAATAACATCCCTGTAATGGACTGGTCTGCACAGAGTCCTGACCTGACCATTTGAACCATTTGATGTAAGATAATTACCTGGCCCGAATCATAATTTCTACTTACCTCGCGTCTTGACAACATTTTTGCAGATGTCTCGAAAGCACAACAGCAAACAGCTTGCAGGCAGCAGCTAAGTTAGTTTCTGTTTTTAAATAAAATTCTGTTTTTAAATAAAATTTCCGATCTATATTCAAACTGTTGCGTACCACATGATGCATTGTGCTAATGCGTAATGATAAATCTTCTTTAAAGAGTGGGACTGAGTGAGTAACTATTCCTGTGGAACGATATTCGAAGACAAAGATTTTAGAATGAAGTATGTATTCAATAAGACCGAGTAAAATTTCGCGTGTTTCCACATACCACATTGATCTGAACAATACTATGCTTAACAAAGTGAATAATGGTTTGAAAATTGTACAATGTTGACATAGAATTACTACAAAAACAAAGCAGCTTAATCAGTTGATATCTTAATTCAAGACTCAGGGAAGTGAGGTGGTCTTTCTCTCGGCTCTGAGCAAGTTAACTGACTGTCAATCACTCCGACAAACAAGCTGCGCAGTGCTGCAGTCCTAATTCAAACTTATTCTCTTCAACAAATAACATTATTCAAAACAGATATTCTTTTCGCCTTCGAAAATATACATAATATTCATACTTACTCCCCTTTACAATAAATATTTATTCATTTAACAGATACAATCACAGTTGTATACAGTACTACTAAATACGTCAGTCATCTACCACATTTCAACGAAGAATGTGTCAGACTGCGCAAAGGCACGGGCTGTGCTGCAACAAGACCAAAGATTAAGCCGGCCGCTGTGGCCGAGCGGTTCTAGGCTCTTCAGTCCGGAACCGCTCTGCTGCTACGGTCGCAGTTTCGAATCCTGCATCGGGCATGGATGTGTGTGATGTCCTTCGGTTGGTTAGGTTTAAGTAGTTCTAAGTTTAGGGGACTGATGTTAAGTCCCATAGTGCTCAGAGCCGTTTGTCCATTTTGCTCAGAGCCATTTGAACAACACCATTACGGAGCCACCATTGGCATGCACAGTACCATGTTGACAACTTGCGCCCATGGCTTCATGGGGTCTGCACCACACTCGAACCCTAGCATTAGCTATTACCAACTGAAATGGTGACTTACCCTACATGGCGATGGTTTCCAAGCCCCCTAGGGTCCAACCGATATGGTAACGAGCTCTGGAGAGGTGCTACCATGGCCCATTAAAGTCAAATTTCACCACACTACGCTAAGGGATACGCTCACCTTGCGGTCCACATTGATTTTGAATTTATTTTACGCAATGTTCCTTCTCTGTTAGCACTGGCAACTATGCAAACGCCGCTGCCCACGGTCGTTAAGTGAATGCCAATGGCCACTGCGTTGTCCGTGGTGGAAGGTAATGCCTGAAATTTGGTATTTTAGGCACACTCTTGACACTGTGGGTGGCAGAATATTGAATTCCCTAACTATTTCCGAAATGGAATCTTCCATGGGTCTAGCTCCAACTAACATTCCGCGTTCAGTTGTTAACTCCCGTCGTGCGGCCATAATCACACCGTCAACCTTTTCACAGGAATCACCTGAGTACTGTAACAATAGCTCAGCCACTGCACTGTCCTTTTATACGTTGTGTACACGATACTTCCGCCATCTGTGTATGTGCATATCGCCGTGTATACGTTGTGTACACGATACTTCCGCCATCTGTGTATGTGCATATTGCAGTGTATACGTTGTGTACACGATACTTCCGCCACCTGTGTATGTGCATATCGCCGTTTAAACGTTGTGTACACGATACTTCCGCCATCTGTGTATGTGCATATCGCCGTGTATACGTTGTGTACACGATACTTCCGCCATCTGCGTACGTGCATATCGCCGTGTATACGTTGTGTACACGATACTTCCGCCATCTGTGTATGTGCATATCGCCGTGTATACGTTGTGTACACGATACTTCCGCCATCTGTGTATGTGCATATCGCTGTGTATACGTTGTGTACACGATACTTCCGCCATCTGTGTATGTGCATATCGCCGTGTATACGTTGTGTACACGATACTTCCGCCATCTGTGTATGTGCATATCGCTGTGTATACGTTGTGTACACGATACTTCCGCCATCTGTGTATGTGCATATCGCTGTGTATACGTTGTGTACACGATACTTCCGCCATCTGTGTATGTGCATATCGCTGTGTATACGTTGTGTACACGATACTTCCGCCATCTGTGTATGTGCATATCGCTGTGTATACGTTGTGTACACGATACTTCCACCATCTGTATATGTGCATATCGCTGTGACTTCCGTCACCTCAGTATAAATTAATAGATTTCCGCGGCCGGTCTCAACCACTTTAAAATACTGTTCCGTGTTCAACCGCTTTATCTTATAAAGTAAACTGCTCTAATCCTAAAACAGCCGGCTGTGTGTAGTGGCCTTCCTCAAGGTTAAAAAAATGGCTCTGAGCACTATGGGACTCAACTGCTGAGGTCATAAGTCCCCTAGAACTTAGAACTACTTAAACCTAACTAACCTAAGGACATCACACACATCCATGCCCGAGGCAGGATTCGAACCTGCGACCGTAGCGGTCGCGCGGTTCCAGACTGTAGCGCCTAGAACCGCTCGGCCACTTCGGCCGGCCTTCCTCAAGGGATTGACGAATTAGCTGCGGTTAAGGGGCTACAATATATTGCATTTCTAACGTGTCGTAAGACCACTGACGCCACGTTTGTAAGTGTTTTTTTGCCAATGCATGAGAATTATCGTTGTTGCATATTTTGTGTATTCTTCCAGGAGACTCGAAGCACCGTTTCGTTTTTCGTGTCCTCCACCTCCGGCCGAGGTGACCGAGCGGTTCTAGGCGCTTCAGTCCGGAACCGCGCGACCGGTACGGTCGCAGGTTCGAATCCTGCCTCGGGCATGGATATGTGTGATGTCCTTAGGTTAGGTTTAAGTAGTTCTAAGTTCTAGGGGACTGATGACCTGAGACGTAAAGTCCCATTTTGTCCTCCACCCTCATGCAGTTTCCAGATTCCGCCAACTTACTATCGTTAGAGGAGGAAGTCGTTAGTAACACAGATTACCGAACGGGGTCCACGAGTACTACGGGCCCCGCAACGAACGTGTGACGTCATAATAGTCGCCTTGCCCACCTTATATCGCGAATGCTCGGTTTCGTGCAAAACCCACGGGAAATCATTTGTCAATAAAAAGGTGCCCAATAAAGTTCTTAATTCTATTGTGTGTTATCGAGAGCTTGTATGTGTTTAAACGCGCATTTGAGAATTATTAAATTCATCTGAAATAGTAACTCACTCCTCAACAGAAATGGCTGCTGGCCCTTATAAGATCTGTAGTGTCACGTGTTGTGCCGTACAAAGCAGGATACATGTGTCTCATTGTCTCTAGTACCAAATAAATATCGCCACTGGGAATATTTTGTCCTCCACATTCCGTAGGGGCAGGTTCAACCGCCTAACTGTAAAGATTTTACCTATTCTTCGAGAACATCGGCACTTTTCTTTTGCGAAGTGTGAAGATTCTATGATAAGTTTATCTGATATGTGCAGATGAGTGTAGTGTGTATGTGTGTGTGTGTGTGTGTGTGTGTGTGTGTGTGTGTGTGAGAGAGAGAGAGAGAGAGAGAGATCAAAAATGTGTGTGAAATCTTATGGGACTTAACTGCTAAGGTCATCAGTCCCTAATCTTACACACTACTTAACCTAAATTTTCCTAAGGACAAACACGCACACCCATGCCCGAGGGAGGACTCGAACCTCCTCCGGGACCAGCCGCACAGTCCATGACTGCAGCGCATCAGACCGCTTGGCTAATCCCGCGCGGCAGGGAGAGAGAGAGAGGTGTATGATGGTATGCTAACGTTGTATGATGAAGAGCAGAAAGAACGGAGAATTTTGGACACATTGCCGCACAGCCAAAGGAAACGAGGAACGCTGCAGTGAAACAGTTCCCACTTTACCGCACTGGCTTCGACAGTAGCAGCAATCGCAGGGACTCCGAGTAGCTTGGAGTGAGTATTGCTCGTTCTCTAGGGAAGAGGGAGGCCTGCCCCGTTGAGAGCTGCTTTAGGCGGGCGTGCGCTGGCATAAAAACGCAACACGCTGAGAGGAAAGAGGCTGCCGGAAATTCAGAACACGCGTTGTCGTCAGTCTCCTTAGCAGTGGAGGCCAGAGCCCACCGTAGTGGCGGCCTATGCAGTCTTTTTCGCCAAGAACTCGGGCACTACGGAGCTGCGGCCAGTAGCGCGGTACAACAGTATAACACAGGTAACGCCGCCTCACGCATACTGCATTTAAAAATGTCTATCTACCACAATCAGACGTGTAGACTGTGTTATATGCACTGCCGGAAAAAATCGCAGAACCAAAAGATAATTAATGTTGTTGTTGTTGTGGTCTTCTGTCCAGAGACTGGTTTGATGCAGCTCTCTATAGTGCTCCATCCTGTGCAAGGTTCTTCATCTCCCAGTACCTACTGCAACCTACATCCTTCTGAATCTGTTTAATGTATTCATCTATTGGTCTCCCTCTACGATATTTACCCTCCACGCTGCCTTCCAATACTAAATTGGGGATCCCTTGATGCCTCAGAATATGCGCTACCAACCGATCCCCTCTTCTTGTCACGTTGTGACACAAATTTCTCTTCTCTCCAATTCTATTCAATACCTCCTCATTAGTTATGTGATCTACCCATCCAATCTTCAGCATTCTTCTGTAGCACCACATTTCGAAAGCTTCTATTCTCTTCTTGTTCAATCTACGAGGGCAGTTCAATAAGTAATGCAACACATTTTTTCCTCGGCCAATTTTGGTTGAAAAAACCGGAAATTTCTTGTGGAATATTTTCAAACATTCCCGCTTCCTCTCGTATAGTTTCATTGACTTCCGACAGGTGGCAGCGCTGTACGGAGCTGTTAAAATGGCGTCTGTAACGGATGTGCGTTGCAAACAACGGGCAGAGATCGAGTTTCTTTTGGCGGAAAACCAGGGCATCTCAGATATTCATAGGCGCTTGCAGAATGTCTACGGTGATCTGGCAGTGGACAAAAGCACGGTGAGTCGTTGGGCAAAGCGTGTGTCCTCATCGCCGCAAGGTCAAGCAAGACTGTCTGATCTCCCGCGTTCGGGCCGGCCGTGCACAGCTGTGACTCCTGCAATGGCGGAGCAACTCAGTGCTCAACTTGGCATCTCTGTTGGTAGTGCTGTCACAATTGTTCACCAGTTAGGATATTCAAAGGTTTGTTCCCGCTGGGTCCCTCGTTGTCTAACCGAACACCATAAAGAGCAAAGGAGAACCATCTGTGCGGAATTGCTTGCTCGTCATGTGGCTGAGGGTGACAATTTCTTGTCAAAGATTGTTACAGGCGATGAAACATGGGTTCATCACTTCGAACCTGAAACAAAACGGCAATCAATGGAATGGCGCCACACCCACTCCCCTACCAAGAAAAAGTTTAAAGCCATACCCTCAGCCGGTAAAGTCATGGTTACGGTCTTCTGGGACGCTGAAGGGGTTATTCTGTTCGATGTCCTTCCCCATGGTCAAACGATCAACTCTGAAGTATATTGTGCTACTGTTCAGAAATTGAAGAAACGACTTCAGCGTGTTCGTAGGCACAAAAATCAGAACGAACTTCTCCTTCTTCATGACAACGCAAGACCTCACACAAGTCTTCGCACCCGAGAGGAGCTCACAAAACTTCAGTGGACTGTTCTTCCTCATGCACCCTACAGCCCCGATCTCGCACCGTCGGATTTCCACATGTTTGGCCCAATGAAGGACGCAATCCGTGGGACGCACTACGCGGATGATGAAGAAGTTATTGATGCAGTACGACGTTGGCTCCGACATCGACCAGTGGAATGGTACCGTGCAGGCATACAGGCCCTCATTTCAAGGTGGCGTAAGGCCGTAGCATTGAATGGAGATTACGTTGAAAAATAGTGTTGTGTAGCTAAAGGATTGGGGAATAACTTGGTGCATTTCAATGCTGAATAAAACAACCCCTGTTTCAGAAAAAAATGTGTTGCATTACTTATTGAACTGCCCTCGTATTTATCGTCCATGTTTCACTTCCATACATGGCTACACTCCATACAAATACTTTCAGAAACGACTTCCTGACACTTAAATCTATACTCGATGTTAACAAATGTTTCTTCTTCAGGAACGCTATCCTTGCCACTGCCAGTCTACATTTTATATCCTCTCTACTTCGACCATCATCAGTTATTTTGCTCCCCAAATAGCAAATCTCCTTTACTACTTTAAGCGTCTCATTTCCTAATCTAATTCCCTCAGCATCACCTGACTTAATTCGACTACATTCCATTATCCTCGTTTTGCTTTTGTTGATGTTCATCTTATATCCTCCTTCCAAGACACTGTCCATTCCGTTCAGCTGCTCTTTTAGGATCTTTGCTGTCTCTGACAGAATTACAATGTCATCGGCGAACCTCAAAGTTTTTATTTCTTCTCCATGTATTTTAATACCTACTCCGAACTTTTCTTTTGTTTCCTTTACCGCTTGCTCAATATACAGATTGAATAACATCGGGGATAGGCTACAACCCAGTCTCACTCCCTTCCCAACCACTGCTTCCCTTTCAAGTCCGTCGACTCTTGTAACTGCCATCTAGTTTCTGTACAAATTGTAAATAGTCTTTCGCTCCCTGTATTTTACCCCTGCCACCTTCAGAATTTGAAAGAGATTATTCCAGTCAACATTGTCAAAAGCTTTCTCTAAGTCTACAAGTGCTAGAAACGTAGGTTTGCCTTTCGTTAATCTATTTTCTAAGATAAGTCGTAGGGTCAGTATTGCCTCACGTGTTCCAACATTTCTACGGAATCCAACATAATTAATGTAGACTAATGAAATTTCGGGAATACATTTGTTTAGGTAACATGTTTAAGTGCAGCATCACAAGTTAATGTAAGCGCGAGATATACCATTGCAAATGTAAAATGTTGGTTCATTAGTAACCGGTGTAATCACCAGAATGCAGAATGCACGCATGCAAACGCGCATTGATTGTGTTCTACAGGTACCATACGTCAATTTGTGGAATGGAGTTCCACGCCTGTTGTACTTCGTCGGTCAATACAGGGACGGGTAAAGCCGTTTCTGGATGACGCTGGAGTTGTAGTCCGATGATGTCCCATATGTGCTCGAATAGTGACCGATCCAGTGATCGAGCCGGCCAAGAAACACGTTGACACTCAGTAGACATGATGGCTTACAACAGTGGTATGTAGACGAACGTTACCTCTCTGGAAAACACACCGTGGAATGCTGTTCATGAATGGCGGTACAAAAAGTCCAATGACCAGATTTATGTACGATTTTGCAGTAAGGATGCGTGTGATAATCACGTGACTGCTGTCATAAGAAATAGCACTCCAGGCCGTAAGTCCAGATTAGGCTCGCTTCCGGAGCACGGGGTCCCGGGTTCGATTCACAGCGTGGTCAGGGATTTTCACCTTCCTCGAGATGACTGTGTGTTTGTGTTGTCCTCATCATTTCATCATCATTCATGAAAGTGGCGAGACTGGGCTCAGCAGAGGTTGGGCACTGGTACGGGCGCTGATAACCGCGCAGATGAGCGCTCCACAAACCAAACATCATCCAGATGTAGGTCCAGTTTGTCTAGCATGGACACTGGTAGGTTGCAGGCCCTCAACTATCCTCCTCCTAATCAACATACAGCCATCACGGGGACCAAAGCAGAACAAGCTTTCATCAGAAAACACGATAGTCCTCCATCCCACCCCCCAACGAGCCCTCGCTTCACACAACTGAAGTCGCAAATGGTGGTGGTTCGGAATAAATGGGATGCACGCTACAGCGCTTCTGGCTCGGAGCTCTCATTGACGTAACCAGTTTTTGACAGTACGTTCTGTCACGGTGGTGCCAACTGTTGTTAAAATTACAGCCGCAGATGCAGTATGATGCGACAGAACCATAAGCTCAACGCGATAGTCTAGCCTCTAGGTAATGCCATGTGGCCATCCGTGGTCTTCTAGCGACCGAACGTTCTCGTGACTATCGCTGCCCGCAATCATGTACAATGGCTACATTCCTGCCAAGGCTTTCTGCAGTATCGGAGAAGGTACATCCAGCTTCTCGTAGCCCTCAGTGAGGTATTGATAATGGCGTCTTTGACACCTTAACGGCATTCTTGACTAACATCAAAAAAATGGTTCAAATGGTTCTGAGCACTATGGGACTCAACTGCTGAGGTCATTAGTCCCCTAGAACTTAGAACTAGTTAAACCTAACTAACCTAAGGACATCACAAACATCCGTGCCCGAGGCAGGATTCGAACCTGCGACCTTAGCGGTCGGGCGGTTCCAGACTGCAGCGCCTTTAACCGCACGGCCACTTCGGCCGGCGACTAACATCAGCTCACTACGTCCAGTCTAAAAGCTAACTAACCGTCAATACCGTTACAGCACGTATTTAAACCAAACTTCATGTGCATCCTCATAGTGGTGCTACTAGCGACACTCTTACGCGACTGTCGCGAAATTTGAATAGACATCATCTTTCAGACGTAGAAACACGCCTACCAGCTCCCTACCAGCTCTCGTTTATGTCACTCATCTCCTTATTGGTGTTTCGAGAGGTTTTTCCGTTAGTGTAGAAGAGAAGGACTCCAGTGGAAAGACGAATACAAGTGTTGGAACACTGTAAACGGAAATATATAGACGAAAATAGAAAGCAATGAAGGACTAGTTCGATAATTACCAAACTTTGTTGAGACATTCATTTGTTATCTTCATTATTATTTCACACCCCTCGTTACATATGCGCGTGGGTGGGTTGTCAGCGATTCAATACTACACTATTCAGCCAACATAATATAACAAAGATGAGAGAAAAAATATAAGAACCCTTTTCCGTTTTTAAATTAAAAATATTAACCATGGACAGCTAAAAGAACGAAAAATATATATAATTAAAAGAAAAAAATACAATTGCAACATGATGATATTCTCCTATGAAAAATCACTGGAGTACTTCAGTTTCATTTAAAATCTGAAGGACCTGCACTGTGTTAGAAGTACTGTGGGAGTTGAGAATATGTTCCATAGGGTTGAGGGGTGTGGGTAAAAAGACAGACATATGTTAGGTGGGAAAATTATGGAGATGATAGGTAGAAGTTGGCGGCCGCGGTGGTCTCGCGGTTCTAGGCGCTCAGTCCGGAACCGCGCGACTGCTACGGTCGCAGGTTCGAATCCTGCCTCGGGCATGGATGTGTGTGATGTCCTTAGGTTAGTTAGGTTTAAGTAGTTCTAAGTTCTAGGGGACTGATGACCACAGTGCTCAGAGCCATTCGAACCATTTGAATAGGTAGAAGTTAAGGAGGAATGTGGGCACACAGATGGTGGTAAGGACAGAGGTTGAGGAGTAGTTTGATGTGTGGGGAGGGTATTGGTTGCAAGAGGAAACGGATAGGGATATATGGAGAGAGAAAAGGAGAGAGGAGCTCTAACGTGGAGCGATAAATATCGGGACAGATCTCATTGTCTGGGAGAGGGAGTGGGTTGAAGCTGCGTTGGGATAGGACATGGAGTGTGTGTAGATGTTTAGACGTTCATTACAGAACGGGTATTAAATTGTTGTGTATTTGATCACTCAACACATACTGTCGTCCGCGTAGAGATTTAACAGACGATGTTTTTCCACTTTCCCTGTACACGGTGTAAATCTTCGAAACGGTGCATTTACAAGCTAACTCTATCACAGTAGAAAACTGTAGTCACGTATCTTATCTTCCTTGCATCATTGTTGAGGAACCTCCATCTGATGGTACCCTCAGTGAAGGTCACTTATCCTGGCAATGGTGTGTAGGGGAATAGTACGCCCCTTACGACTAATTTCCGTAATTAATTGCTATATGTCATATCGCACTGCTTTGTTTTTCGAAAAACTGTAAGGAGACGTAACACGAATGGTACACGTATGTTTCTCTAACTTTAGTTGTGAACAGGACATCGTGAGGTGCTGTGGAGTTTGAGTGTGCTGGGTCTGTGGAACTCTTTGAGTGTGCTGTGTCTGTGAAACTCCAACACACCACTCTCGTTCCGTAAGAAGAAAAAGTCTAGGTAGCTAAACTTTGGTTTCATATACCCCCCCCCCCCCCAAATGGAATGGTATTACTTATGTCAACAGTGCACCATAATGCTGCCACTGATGATTCATAGAGGATACGACTACACCGGAGATAAGTACTTTCTATAATATTAAAAAAATTGTTGTTGACGTTCTAGTTGAGTTCTTTGCCTTACATGATGTATTATGAAGTGGTAGTCGGTGGTCATTGACATTGTTCTTTGCTTTAATGAACGTGACAGGAATTAATTCCCAAATAATTTATAATTCTAATCCCGATACCAAACGTTACGTCGGAGATTCTGTAGAACTTATTAGAAGCCAAGAGAACCAATGAAAAAATTTGAACCTCCCAAGAGAACTGGCTGCAATTGTCTGACGTCATTCAACAGAACTATTACTTCACGAACCTCCTAACGAAGTTCAGAAAAAAAACAAAGTACTTGTGTGAAACGTGCAAGGAAAAAGATCCAAAACAATATATACTTGCAAGAGATGTGACACATATTTATATATGGATCATGTTGTAGTAATATGTAATGAGTGTGTCAGTAAGGAAAAACTAGGTGATGAGTCACATCAATATTTTTTACATTATGAATGTGTTGTGGTATCGTCTGTACATAAAATATATTTTGTTCATTATAACCTTGTAATGTGAACAAGTAAATGTGCGCCACATAATTTAGAGCTTTTATCTGTTCTTATACCATGTTGATCTTTTTACTAAATTATTTTATTCGGTAATTTCAATACAGTAGCTTTGGCACGAAACATTAATTTCAGCGTTATATGTCTGAATATTTGTAACTGTTACCGAATAATAATAAATAAAATTCAATTTTATTGCTGTCACTGTATGTTAATAAGAACAACAAAAGTAATACTAATGCACAGCTTGCAGTAAATTAAAAATTATGATTTCAGTGTCAAAATATTCGAAAAATGTAAAAATCTGCACGGGGTGAACTACACTTCACACAGCACTAGCATTAGAATTCCAGGCCACAACACTGCCTGGTTTCGAATGTGGTGGTAATGGGCACAACTTACCCAGATGTCAGTTCCGTATGTAAAATGAAGAAATGCAACCTGACCGGTGTCAGTTTTCGTGAATTGGAGCAGCTGCTACTCGGTCAAGCGTAAATCACACTGAAATCCGTTCATATAGAAATACACATGACATGGTCGATGTCTAAAAATGGAAACTATATGCATACACGTTCTTGGTTTCACGATTAATCAGATACCCCATAGCACTTTGACTGGCTCGCGTTGCCGGCCGGAGTGGCCGAGCGGTTTTAGGCGCTGCAGTCTGGAGCCGCACGACCGCTGCGGCCGCAGGTTCGAATCCTGCCTCGGGCATGGATGGTTCTCAGGTTAGTTAGGTTTAAGTAGTTCTAAGTTCTAGGGGACTGATGACCACAGAAGTCCCATAGTGCTCAGAGCCATTTCAACCATTTTTTGAACTGGCTCGCATAAACACGCGATCGTTAACCCACAGAAAGTGTCCAGGGTTATCTGGACAACGTAGCGATTACCATTCCTACCATTTGGTATCTCTGAAAGACCATTCATCAGCGAGTGGCTTGAGCTCGACATGGTATGTATACCTGAAGAAACTTCTCGGCTTCCTACTTCGCTGAATTCAAGCCATTGGACCAGTGGCGCAGTCTGCACATTACATCATATAAAAAAGAGGTAAATCGCGACTTCTTGTATCACACAACACGTACCCAGTCAGCTACTGTCGATTTATGTGTTGTTTGGTCCAATGAAGATGTGTAACTTTTATGTGTCACTGTGATAATTGGGCCTTTGTGATGACGTATTCGACGCGTAAAATCCATTGGATGTAGTTCCCTTGGCTTGGTAAAACTAGTTCGAGGTGGTCCTACAATAACTTGCAGCAGCAATTACTATCGAGTTTGAAACCAGTTGTCACCGACAAGGCGTAACACTCGCCTCCAGTCCCTGTCAATTAGGATTTTTTTCTACAACCATTGTTCTTACGCCGAGTTACTGGGCAGTGGGTGGACATTATTCCTTGTTGACATTACCACGGCGTCCACCTCTATCGTTGCGAAAATCAAATGTTGTAAGATGAGAAATCACTATAGCTGCCGCTTAAAACAAGTGTATTTTTTTAGCGCTGACAGTTCTGGTATAGTGCAACCATTGTCAGTGAGAAGGAAAATAGAACAATAGAAATTATTTTACTCATTTGGTTCTTCTGGCTGCTCGTCTACAACTTGGTTCGTCGAAAAACATTGATCGCTGAAAGAAGAGTTTTGCGCATACGTGCCGTGATTCGGGGTTTTGTTGTTAAGATGAGAAAACTGAGTAGATAAATTTCAGTTTCCAGTCTGTATTACCTTCATTTGACATAGAGCAATTTATAACATTTTTATATTGTATTTTCTTCCGTCCAGATTGATGTAACCACACCTCACTCGAAATCAGTACAAAGATAATAAAAAAAGTGACCAAAGATCCAAATCTCTAAGTACAAAGATATTAATGTTTAAATTCCGGTCGTTTGCAGTCACACAAATATATAACACTGTTCTACAAAAAAAACCTTTTTTTCTATTTCTGATAAAAAGTATTGTGATCCTAATTGTAATTTGAGTGCTGAATTGAAAACTGTTTTTGGTTTTTTTTCTGTCAGGGATAGTTTATGAGTAATCGCAATTTTATTTCTCTTTTCAGTTTCTGATATAGTGCAGCAAACGTGAGGTGAAATTCGACAAACAAATGCACATCTTTATGATGTTATAAGTTCATCACATTAATGGAGGGTGGGATCTAACATATAACACAGTATCCTTTGTGTATACACTTTGAAGCATTTATTTGACATGAGAAATTACAGAAAATTGACAAACAATGAGCCACTGCCTTGTAATGCACATCACTTTTTTCTCTTGTATTGTGAATCTTTCTTCTCTCGAATGATATTCCAGCAATAATCTGCTAACATAGAAGGTACCCACTTCCCTTCATAGTGCCTTTCTATGATAGAAATGTCTTTATGGAATCTTTCCGCATGTTCATCCAATACCTCTGTGAAGTAGTCCAGATGAGAGTCCATCATATGTACCTTTCAAAGACATATTGCACCCCAAATCCTGATATGCTTTGATCATATCCTTCACCATTGCTTTGTAGTTAGTAGCTCTTCTTCTTCCGAGGAAGTTTTCCGACATCATCTTGAAACAGTCCCATGCGGTTTTTTATC
Source organism: Schistocerca nitens (assembly GCF_023898315.1). Taxonomy (NCBI): domain Eukaryota; kingdom Metazoa; phylum Arthropoda; class Insecta; order Orthoptera; family Acrididae; genus Schistocerca; species Schistocerca nitens. Next base: position 411,475,747 of record NC_064622.1, read on the forward strand.
AGTTAAACATGATTCAAAATTTGCATCTTTCTGCAGCTCTCTGATTTGTGGGTCCATAAACACACCTTCCTTTATTTTTGCAGCTGAAAGACGGGGTAATTTGGTAGCTAGATATACAAACCCACAGCCTGTTGGATCCATGGCCTTCACGAATTGTTTCATCAGGCCAAGTTTGATGTGAAGCGGTGGAAGTAGTATATATTCAGGAGCTACCAGACTTTCACGTTGTACATTCTTTTCGCCAACTTTCCCTCTTCGCCTAGGCCATTTCTTTTTCACGTAGTGAGAATTTTGGTCTCGACTATCCCACTCGCAAAGAAAACAGGCATACTTTGTGTAGCCTTGTTGCATTCCCAGTTCCATAGCAATTACCTTGAAATCTGCACATATTTTTCATTTGTGTTCATTGTATTTTAATGAATTTAGCATCCTTTGTACGAATTCGTAATTCTCTTTTGTCAGACTAGCGTAAGATACTGGCACAGAGGTTATTTTATTTCCGTTATGGAGCAAAACACCCTTCAGACTTGTTTTCGATGCATCTATGAAAAGTCTCCACTCCAGTGAAATATAAATTAAGTTCAGCACTTTCATCAGGCCAGCAACGTCATTGCAAAATGTTAGTGCTTCGTCAGTTGAAAAATAAGAAATAAAGGCATGTTCTCTGTGCCTGAACACACTGATTTTAGTACTTTGGTGCAGTAGATTGTACTCTTGTAATCTTGAACCAAGCAGCTGCGCCTTTTGTTTACTTAGTCCTAGATCACGTACTAAATCATTTAAATCTGCTTGTGTTAACAAATGTGGCGATGACTCACTTGTGCAGTGATATAAAGAATCATCTGTGATTTCTTCAGTACTACTTATTTCACTGTCACTCAGAATTTGACCTCGAGCTCTTGAAGGTACTGGAAGGTTGTCGGAATGCTGAACTGGCATTCTCGCTGAAGGCAGATCTGGGTAAACCATGTGCCTCTTCGACTTTTTGCTTGTAAAACCCTGAATTTTTATTAGACAGAAATAACAATCAGTAACATGGTCCTTAGGCTCCCTCCACACCATGGGAACAGCAAACAACGCCACATTCTCTTTACCTTTCCACCACTGAATTAGTTTGCAGTAACATGTAGCACAACAGAAATGTGGTGCCCATTCTTTATCTTGGTCTCCTACCTCTACTCCAAAGTAATGTTTGTATGCTTTCTTTATGACTGAAGAAATTTTCTTCCTATTTCTGGCAAAAGTGAACTTCCCACGGATGTAGCAGAAGTTTTCCGGCTTATATCAACATCCACGATGACGTGGCATTTCTGCAAATTTAAAAATGCCACTTTGGTAATACACCTGTATTAAATTAATAGTAGGGAACTAGAGGAACGCTGATGTGTAAAAACAAGCAGTCGTTTTACCTTCAACACCAGGCTCAATCAGTTTACACACAGGAAATAAAAAATTCAACCGTGCTCAGAAATATGACAGACAGTCACTTGTCAGCCAAAACACCCACTTGTTAAGACTGACACAAATTGCGGCTAACACCACTGTTGTAAACTCGATGCAACTGCCCCTAGGAGGTGTGAAGCTTTACTGCCGAGGCAGCGACCGGCTGTCGCCGTTCGAGTTAATGAGATGTTTCAGGTGGTCTTAATGACATAGGTGTGGCAGCGGTAACCTAATGATGTCTGATTCTTCCCACCTGCTGTTGCACAAGAAATTATCACGTTCTATCACTACTGGATGCAGCAACATAACCGTATTTCTCTATAACGTCTCTGTGTTTGCCATGAATTGTGAATATACATATATATACGTATTACATAAAAAGTATCCCTGACAACGATATTTTGTTTATATATTTGAATTTCCCACGGTAAAATGGTCTAGAAGCACGTACTTTAATATCAGAAATAGAACCCATGTCGAACAGTGTAATTAGTTAACAGTTTGTTACAAACGTGTTTTCCTTAAATTATCTTTTAAAATAATTACAGAAACATTAAAAGCGATTACAATTATTTTCAATGTCAATGACTGCATTTTGAAATAAGTGCAATTTATTAGGAATAAATAATTACATTTTCTGAAACATGATAATCTCGTGATAAATGCATGTTTTATCACGTTTTTTCTGTATAAATATACAAGATCATTTTAATTATTTCACCATAACTACACCAAATGCGAAATTACCGTTTTTACTTTATTGGAACGTCTTGTGAATTTATCATATTTATCGGATACTCCAGTACATGATGAAAGAGCCGGCCGTGGTGGCGCTTCAGTCCCGAACCGCGCTGCTGCTACGGTCACAGGTTCGAATCCTGTCTCGGACATGGATATGTGTGATGTCCTTAGGTTAGTTAGGTTTAAGTAGTTCTAAGTCTAGGAGACTAATGACCTCAGATGTTAAGTCCCATAGTGGTCAGAGCCAAGATGAAAGAAGGTCTGTCGACCAATACCATTACAACACATCGGACACTTTGCGATGATACGCCAACTTCATTTACAGTTGGGTCATGGCTATGTCCATGCATGGTAGCTCCTATCTGACGTTCTGTGGGTGGGTAGGTAGATAGGTTTGGGGAAGAGGACCAAACAGCGAGGTCAGCGGTCCCATCGGATTACGGAAGGATGGGGCAGCAAGTCGGCCGTGCCCTTTCTGTGGAACCATCCCGGAATTTGCTTGAAGCGATTTAGGGGAAACACGGAAAACCTAAATCAGGATGGCGAGTCCAGTGTGCTAACCACTGCGCCACCTCCCTCGGTTGACGTTCTGTCCCATATCCTCGTCGACCTATGTTACTGCTCTGATTCCATACAAGAGACTGTCTCGTATGCACCGCTTTACTACGTCAGCTGTAGGACCACATCACGTCTTGGTACCAATTCTACTGTATCTAGAGCGCTCCAGAGCTACCGGTATGCCCTCTTATTTAGTCAGCTCGGTGAGTTTAATTGTATGAGTCCTCGATATCCGAATGCTCTTGCAAGGATTTTGCTGCCCACTGGCTGTTGGGAGCAGGTCAGACATTTTTCTCCACGCCGCCGTCGCTCCCGCGCCGCGGACTTCCTCCGCTCCGTGATCGGTGGTCCTTCTTCCCTGTGGGCCACGTCGGCTGCTGCGCTTCTGGGTCGCCCTGTTTTGCCGGGGAACCCCCTAATGTATGCGAGCCGCGCCTTATCGAGCGCATCTGCCCCTTACTGCGCCGCGCAGCGCCACAACTCATGCGACTTCCGCCACTCCGTTGTCGCCACATCCGCCACCGGCTGTGTTTTGCGACCTCTTCTCGCTGGGCGCGGCTCCTTCTCGAATCAATAGTGTCTGCCGCTCCTGCGGCTGCACGTGGGAAGCGGGAGGTGGAGAAACAGGGCGCCGTAAAAGGAGGAAAAGAATTCGAGATACCGCCGCCCATTCACTTCCCACAATTCCGTGAACGTTCTGGTAATCTGGGTTAAAGTACTTCTTCCTCACCGTCCCCATCTACCCCTACCGTAGTCAAGCATTAGACACCAAGACTGTCGTGAGAGAAGTATTTTGTCTAGAACGTCTTTTACTTTACCTGAGCTGTCGACTCTAAGCAACAGACAGAGGCGTTGCTTGCGGTTTGGCCGTTGTTTCCGCCTTAGAACACAACGCAGGTTGAGGCGACTAAAAGAAAGAGAATATATGTCATTTCTTTCTACGCCATAGCGGACACCGTCGCGAACTCTCTGATGTGCAGAAACATTTTTTTTTTGTCGCTATCTTAATACACATCTAAAATCTGCAACATCCTTTAGCGGATGACCATAGGTATACTCACAGCAACTCGTTTACCACACTCCATGTGGTCGAATTACCAAAAGATCAACATCTGGTCAGATGTTTGTCTTTCCTTCGTATACCTAATGGCCGTGGTGATCTAGTAGAAGCCGGCACGGTAGCTCAGTGTGTTCAGTCAGGGGTCTAGACACCACTTGGAATTTTTAAAAAAATGATAAATAAAAAAAACTGAGTAAATTTCTCATTGATGTAGAAATATGTCAAGCAACATCCGCACAGACCCATTGAAGAAAAAAGATGGAGCAAGGCGTCGAAAGAATATAAAAGAGGATAGAGCACTGTATTCCCTCCCCAAGCCTTCCAATACGGCAGCAGGTCCACTCAACCTGCTAGCACTTTCTTTCTCGGGAGTAAAAGTCGATCTGGGCAATGGGCTCGGCACCCTCCCCTCCTAGCACCGCAGCAAATGAATCATTGCACTCTACTTGCAGTCACGCCAGAAGTCCATTCAGAGCACCACAGTTTTATTTTTATCCACCTAATCCTCAAACCTAAGAAGTCCTCTCAAAGCCTCGGTCAGTGCCAGAGAAATAGAAGTGTCTTAATTTGTTAACAGTACATGGCAACACATATGTGTAATGCACGACCTACTTCAGAATATCGGAGCAGGTCACTCTCATTACGGCTGCACGTCATCGTATTTGCACCTCACGATATTCGTACCTGTACGCTTCCCTATTTGACTGCCATGCGGGGGACCTCGGTTTGACTCCCGGTACCGCCAGAGATTTCTCCCTGGTGGAAGGAGAGGACCAGTTCGCAAACTGCCTCTTGAGGACAATGGAGAAGCTACATTCCTGGCCAGTAAAATTGCTACACCAAGAAGAAATGCAGATGATATTCATTGGACATATATATTATACTAGAACTGACATGTGATTACATTTTCACGCAATTTGGGTGCATACATCCTGAGAAATCAGTACCCAGAACAACCACCTCTGGCCGTAATAACGGCCTTGATACGCCTGGGCATTGAGACAAACAGACCTTGGATAGCGTGTACAGGTACAGCTGCCCATGCACCTTCAACACGATACCTCAGTTCATCAAGAGTAGTGACTGGCGTATTGTGACGAGCCAGTTGCTCGGCCACCATTGACCAGACGTTTTCAATTGGTGAGAGATCTGGAGAATGTGCTGGCCAGGGCAGCAGTCGAACATTTTCTGTATCCAGAAAGGCCTGTACAGGACCTGCAACATGTGGTCATGCATTATCCTGCTGAAATGTAGGGCTTCGCAGGGATCGAATGAAGAGTACAGCCACGGGTCGTGACACATCTGAAATATAACGTCCACTGTTCAAAGTGCCATCAGTACAAACAAGAGCTGACCGAGACGTGTAACCAATGGCATCCTATACCATCACTCCGGGTGATACGGCAGTATGGCGATGACGAATACAAGCTTCTAATGTGCGTTCACCGCTATGTCGTCAAACACGGATGCGACCATCACGATGCTGCAAACAGAACCTGGATTCATCCGAAAAAATGACTTTTTGCCAGTCGTGCACCCAGGTTCGTCGTTGAGTACACCATCGCAGGCTCTCCCGTCTGTGATGCAGCGTCAAGGGTAACCGCAGCCATGGTCTCCGAGCTGATAGTCCATGCTGCTGCAAACGTCGTCGAACTGTTCGTGCAGATGGTTGTTTTCTTGCAAACGTCCCCATCTGTTGACTCAGGGGTCGAGACGTGGCTGCACGATCCGTTACAGCCATGCGGATAAGATGCCTGTCATCTCGACTGCTAGTGATACGAGGCCGTTCGGATCCAGCGCGGCGTTCGGTATTACCCTCCTGAACCCACCGATTCCATATTCTGCTAACAGTCATTGGATCTCGACCAACTCGAGCAGCAATGTCGCGATACGATAGACCGCAATCGCGATAGGCTATAATTCGACCTTTATCAAAGTCGGAAACGTGATGGTACGCATTTCTCCTCCTTAACGAGGCATCACAACAACGTTTCACAAGGCAACGCCGGTCCACTGCTGTTTGTGTATGAGAAATCGGTTGGAAACTTTCCTCATGTCAGCACGTTGTAGGTGTCGCCACCGGCGCCAACCTTCTGTGAATGCTCACAAAAGCTAATCATTTGCATATCACAGCATCTTGTTCCTGTCGGTTAAATTTCGCGTCTGTAGCACGTCATCTTCGTGGTGTAGCAATTTTAATGTCCAGTATTGTACTTAACCAACTTTTTGCGATTCCTGGTCATGAGAACTGACATCGGCCGGTAGATTGGTGTGCTGACCCCACATCCTTCCATACCGCTTGAAATGACGCCATTGGCAGATGATGACACGGTGGTCGGTCGGTACCGATGGGCCAGCGAAGGCCTGTGGGCGGAGTTGACGTCTCCGACACACATACATACGGTAAACGAGAAAGCTCGTCAAACTGTACCATTTCTGTCGGAACTCTCAAAACTCTTTCTTTCACTCTCCATGAATATGCCATCCCCTCAATCTTGGTCTACGCCAGCTATGGGGATCACATATTACTTTTAGCTTTGACGTCCCCGACGTAGTTCGTTTAATAATGAATTCGTGTTCCCGTATGAGTGGGTTCAAAGCTGGTACCCGCTATTTAACTCTGACCGCGCTTAAAGCATCGAATTCATCTCTTCGGGAGGAATACAGTTCAAATTCGCGTCCGACCATCCTGGTTTAGGTTTACCATTATTTCCCTAAATCGCTCCAGGGAAATGCTGAGATGATTCTTTTGTAAAGCCACTGCTGATTTCCTTCTCCATCCTTACAACAATCAGAGCTATTGGTCTGTTTCTAATGACTTCTATGTCGACAGAACGTTAAACACAAACCTTCGTTCCTTCCTATCGAATTCTTTTCGAACTAGATGCGGTGAATTCTTTTCGTAGTAGATGAGTGACTCTGCCTTGTCTTCACAGTCGCAGTGGATAGACTGATGACGGAAGACGGTAGCAGTTAAGATAAGAATCAACTATACATTCGATTAAATATGTGTACTTTCATAAAAACCCGCAAACATATTAACATTGAAGCCACGGACTGAACAAAGTAATAAAGGTACTAAAGTAGGTGGTAAACGTGCCTGGATACCAGGAAGATATTATTGGATGATCCAGAGAACACTCGCTAAATCAAGGAAACACACACGGTCCAGTCACTTTAATGTGACAACCGCCGTCAACGTGTGGTAAGCACTTGCAGAACGCAGGTAGCAGCATTAGTAGTGGGGGATATATAAAACCTGCCGGGGGGGAGGGGGGAGGGGGAGGGAGGGAGGGGGGAAGAGGAGAGTGAGGACGTGGGAAACAGTGCAGTCGTCGGCATAATGCAGGCACGGAACGATTTATATCACGTCCGAAAGGTCATGATATTGGTTTTAAGGTCAGGAGTGGAAGCATTTCGGAAATGGCTAAGCTTGTAAACTGTTCATGTGCATCCGTGGTTAAGGTATACCGTGCATGGCAAAATGGCGCTATCCAAACCGATGCTGAGGCAACTGTTCTGCTCCACAGGCCACGGATGACATGAGTGAATGACGGCTGCAGCTGTTGAGCAACTGACTGCCCAGATGAAACAAGGGGCTACCAACAGTATCTCTCAACCACCTTTTGGCACACTTTGATGTGTCTATATGGGCCTTTGCAGCAGGTGTCTGGTTTGTGTACCCATGCTGACTGCAGTTCATTGGTGACGAACGCTGGATTTGCACGCAATGCCGCAAGTGGACATCCACTGAGTGGCGACAGGTGGCCTTTTCAGATGAATCACGTTTTATCCTCCATCAGACAGATATTCGTTCGCGTGTATGGCGTGAACGTCTGAAAGCAAACATCCTGCAAAAGTCGTCGGAAGGATTCAGTCCGGAAGCAATCCCTGGGCGATCTCGTGATATTGGAACGCACAGTGGATCAACATAAGTTGCATGTATCTTTGGGGACCATGTCCGCCCCTATGTGCATTTTGTTTTTCATCGGCACAATAAAATCTTTGCGCAGGACGGTGGAACGTGTCATACAGCTCACAGTGTACATGTGTGATTCGAAGGGCACCAGTATGAGTTTACCGTACTCCCCTGGGCACTCTCCCGATTTAAACCCAATCGAGAATCAGTGGGACCAACTACACTACTAGCCATTAAAATTGCTACACCACGAAGATGACGTGCTACAGAAACAAAATTTAACCGACAGGAAGAAGATGCTGTGATATCCAAATGATTAGCTTTTCAGAGCATTCACACAAGGTTGGCGCCGATGGCGACACCTACAACGTGCTGCCATGAGGAACGTTTCCAACCGATTTCTCATACACAAACAGCAGTTGACTGGCGTTCCCTGGTGAAACGTTGTCGTGATGCCTTGTGTAAGGAGGAGAAATGCGTACCTCACGTATCCGACTTTGATAAAGGTCGGATTGCAGTCTATCGCGTTTGCGGTTTATCGTATCGCGATATTGCTGCTCGCGTTGGTCGAGATCCAATGACTGTTAGCAGAATATGGAATCGGTGGGTTCAGGAGGGTAATACGGAACGCCATGCTGGATCCCAACGGCCTCGTACCACTAGCAGTCGAGATGACAGGCACCTTATCCGCATGGACGTAACGGATTGTGCAGCCACGTCTCGATCCCCGAGTTACCAGATGGGGACGTTTGCAAGACAACAAACATCTGCACGAACAGTTCGACGACGTTTGCAGCAGCATGGACTATCAGCTCGGAGACCACGGCTGCGGTTACCCTTGACGCTGCATCACAGACAGGAGCGCCCGCGATGCTGTACTCAATTACGGACCTGGGTGCACGAAAGGCAAAACGTCATGTTTTCGGATGAATCCAGGTTGTGTTTACAGCATCATGATGGTCGCATCCGTGTTTGGCGACATCGCGGTGAACGCACATTGGAAGCTTGTATTCGTCATCGCCATACTGGCATATTACCCGGCGTGATGGTATAGGGTGCCATTGGTTACACGTCTCGGTCACCTCTTGTTCACATTGACGGCACTTTGAACAGTGGACGTTACATGTCACATGTGTTACGACCCGTGGCTTCACCCTTCATTCGATCCCTCCGAAACCCTACATTTCAGCAGGATAATGCACGACCGCATGTTGCAGGTCCTGTACGGGCCTTTCTGGATACAGAAAAAGTTCGACTGATGCCCTGGCCAGCACGTTCTCCAGATCTCTCACCAACTGAAAACGTGTGGTCAATGGTGGCCGAGCAACTGGCTCGTCACAATACACTAGTCACTACTCTTGATGAACTGAGGTATCGTGTTGAAGGTGCATGGGCAGCTGTACCTGTACACGCCATCCAAGGTCTGTTTGACTCAATGCCCAGGCGTTATCAAGGCCGTTATTACGGCCAGAGGTGGTTGTTCTGGGTACTGGTTTCTCATGATCTATGCACCCAAATTGCGTGAAAATGTAATCACATTTCAGTTCTAGTATAATATATTTGTCCAATGAATACCCGTTTATCATCTGCATTTCTTCTTGGTGTAGCAATTTTAATGGCCAGTAGTGTAGATCGTGTTGTCCACGCCAAGGATCCTCAACCGAGAAACTTAGCGCAGCTGGCTGCGACAGTGAAGTCGGCATTGTTCCCCGTCGCTACCTTTCAGAATCTCAAAGACTCTCTTCCTTCACGTCTCGCAGCCGTCACCGCCGCAAAAGGTGGTTATTCAGGCTTTTGACAGGTGGTCACATTAATGTGAATGGACTGTAGTTAGCCACCTATGCAGGTTGTAGCCTTACAAGTTCCTCTGGGAAGTTTATTTAGCCGTTACAGAGGACAACAGAATTGCCGCGCATTACTTTGCCGTGGCGTAGTCTTTTACTAAATCTGCACTAATTTTTCGCTGTGGTGAATGGACACATGAGAGATACCATTTGTCTCGGGGCGCGGAGTCTCAGATTGTTTCACGTACGAGTGACCGCTGGAAATAATTCTAGTTCAGTCAGTCCTGAAGCAATGATTATGAATGTCGGCAGAAGCACTCTACATTATATTATTAAAAGAGTACAGTGATGGAGACTTCAGACACATACAACGTGATGAAGTCTGTCAAAGCACGTAACGTAGATGGTTTACAAAGATAGGGGACAGAGGAGTAAAAGAAGGATATTGGAATGATTTTTTTTACATTTATTGTGTACAGTAATTGCTAGTAAATGAAGCCAATCTGTACTCGCTATGAACTGCAGTTATTGAGTGAATAGCTGAGTCCGGTTCTGATAACTGCTGTATTGTCAAGGCACAGAGCCGACTACAGATGTGGAATAATTTGGCAAACAGTCTCTAGAACTGTACTCGTTGTTGACGTCTTGGTCCACAAGTTTTATAGACTGATTTAATGCACCCGTAGTCCGTCCCCGGTAGCTGAGCGGTCAGCACTACAGAATGTCAACCCTAAGGGCCCAGGTTCGATTCCCAACTGGGTCGGAGATTTTCTCCGCTCAGGGATTGGGAGTTGTGTTGCCCCAATCATCATCATTTCATCCCCATCGATGCGCAAGTCACCGAAGTGGCGTCAAATCGAAAGACTTTCAACCGGCTAACGGTCTACCCGACGGGAGGCAATAGTCACACGACACTTACATTTTTATGCACCCATAAACCCCACATTCAAAATGGGGAACTACAGCATTTTATAATAAAATTACGGAATTAACATTAGTACTGAAGACGTATTGAACCATATTGCACCGTTCATTGCTTAATGAAATTAAGGTGCATGAAACGAAACGACGTGCACGGATTGGTTTATTCTGTCTAGTATTTTCCGAATTTCTGTTCTCGGCGCAAAACTTACAGTTGGTTTGTTAGAGGTCTGTCCCATGGGTACTCGTAGTCTCTGTACTTTTCATCCAAATTCCAAACAAACCTTTAGTGTAATAGGAGGAGTCTCAGCTTGGGACCTTTGGAAGGGCATTTGCTTTATAACCAAGGGTATCTTTGGTCCGGATCGTTGGATGGAAACTATTTTTGATTTCGTGCTGGAACAGTGTGCACCATACAAGAAATATGGGGCCATGCAAGAAATATAGAAGGCAAGTACATCTGTCAGTGTGTTTGGTAGTGAGTGTACAGAATAAAGTCGATTACTTGCTTCACACAAGCAGTGTTCCTACTTCGACGTCGATGCAACTTGCAGCAACTGTGTTAACTTTAAGTTGAAAACTATTTTTTTCTAGCAATCAAAATAGGCCCTACACCATCAACACTATCTTAAAGCCTGTCAAAAATGGCTCTGAGCACTATCGGACTTAACTGCTGTGGTCATCAGTCCCCTAGAACTTAGAACTACGTAAACCTAACTAACCTAAGGACATCTCTCACATCCATGCCCGAAGCAGGATTGGAACCTGCGATCGTAGCGGTCGCGCGGTTCCAGACTGTAGCGCCTAGAACCGCTCGGCCACTCCGGCCGGCTAAAGCCTCTCCCTATCGATCATAAGGCATGAGCTCACAGAAATGAACGATATTGTCCTAGAAATAAATTAAAAACAGTTCCAGTCCTCCCAATTGTGATTAATACCAGAACGGATGAAACTCTCGTATATGTCCTCATTTGGCACCGCTCCCGTTTTCCCCAAAACCATCTTGCTTGGTACCTGGTATTAGATGAAAAGAACCGAATCTCTATAATTGGCCAGATTGCAAACAGCCCACTTTACTCCTTGAGCAGAGAATGAAAAGTATTGACCAGACGACAAGGGGAGCCGTGGAACGATGTAGTATCAGGGTTTCCACAAGGATCAGTATCGGGCCTATTATTTCCTAATTTTTTACTCCCGTTACAAGTATGACTTTTATGCTGGCGACGTTCAGTGTATTGAAGAGCTAGTCCAACATACCTTTACGCATCCATCTAACAAGTAAACGCCAACTTACTGACAGTGGGCACAGACTCTAGGATCCAGAGTAAATCCCTTCAAAACGCTCACAATAGACTAATTACCGCTCTTTTATATACTCACTCCCACCCATGATCCTAAACGGTACAGAAATAACATTTTCTTTTGCTGCAAAGAGTTTCGGAATAATTCTGGACCATCACTTAGAGTGGACTGAACACGCAACTGCAGCATGTAAAGTGTCAGCATGTCTCCATGTTCTACAGACATTTAAAAATGTATTCTGTCTGAGTTTAAAAAAGAAACTCGTAGAATCATCAATACTCCCATTCCTCTATTATGATGATGCCATCTTTCAAGGACTCTTAGATAAGAGGTCAGGCCAGATGCAGCAGGCGATGGACGCTCGGGCGCGCTACATTTATAACGTCCGTTTATCGATCATATCACTCGTGCCTACGAACAATTACCATGAGTACCTGCAGGTAACAGTAGAGACTATCATATTTTTTGTTTGTTCTACCGCCTGCTCAGTCATTTCCTTCCTCATTATTTATCTTCATCTGAAACACTACAATTTAAACATGATCTTCTTTAAGACTTGCTTTCTCAAGACTAAAAATTGAAAATATTTAACTCTTTTCCAATGTCAAATGACAGTTAACGGTCCACCTTTTCCCGCTATAGCTATATCTTCACATACTTGTGTGCAGTTCGCTTGGTCAAACATTAACGAACCTCCGCCCCCCTCCTCCACCCTTCCCGCACAACGGCTTCCATACTCTTTATTCTTCCATCGCACCTCTCTGCCCTTTCTTAAGAGTGAGTTACGGACTGTGCGGCTGGTCCCGGCGGTGGTTCGACTCCTCCCTCGGGAATGGGTGTGTGTGTTTGTCCGTAGGATAATTTAGGTTAAGTAGTGTGTAAGCTTAGGAACTGATATCCTTAGCAGTTAAGTCCCATAAGATTTCACACACATTTGAACATTTCTTTCTTAAGAGTCAGTGTCACTGTCGATTCAGTCTCCTTGTCTGTCACCCATTTTTGATGATATTACACTCACCTTCACAAATCCTCAAGTAATTAATATAGTTGCTACTCTTTGTGTCTCATATTGATGTTATTATCGACTATTACTATATCTGTTCGTATTTATCCTCAAATTCACATCTCAGTTTTACAGAATTGAATCACAAGTATACACGTTCTGACGGAAGGTAACAGGACACTTACTAATGGAAAATAATTTGTTTGTCCCCTCTTGCTTTCTATGATGACTTGAACTCAGCTGCGGAGACTTTCAATGAGGTGTCTGAAATTGTGTGGTGGAATGGCAGCCCATTTTTCTTCAAGAGTGGAAACAAGAGGGTGTGGTGATGTTGGACGGTGGATATTGGAGCGAAATCGACGTTCTGTGCCATCCTAAAGGTGCTCTATTGCGTTCAGGTCGGGACTGTGCAAGTAAGTCTATTTCAGGCATGTTATTGTCCACAGCCTTCAGGATGCTGCTTTATGAGAAACTGCATAGTCATGCTGACACAGTGATCATCTCCGAAACATTCCTCTTCTCTTAGCAGTACACAGTCAAATGAAACTATATGGTTCCAGAGACCTTTTCAAGTCTCAAACATCTGCAATTTATACGCGCAGACTGAAGCCACGAATGAAAATTTGTACCAAGGTCGGGGTTCGAACCCGGGTCTTCTGCTCACTAGGCACATGTGCTAATGGCTCATCGTATCTGTCTCATGAGCAGGAGACCCAGGTTCGAATCCCGGTCTTGGTACAAATTTTCATTTGTCGCTTCTGTCTGCAATCCACAATACTGTAAAATTTGCTCATATACTTCTGCATTTAGGGTTCGCCTTAATTCCCATAAGGGGACCACACCCTAATCACGAAAGACCCTCATACCGTAATACCATCTCCCCTGTGCTTCGCTGTTCAAAAATTCAAATGGCTCTGAGCACTATGGGACTCAACATCTTAGGTCATAAGTCCCCTAGAACTTAGAACTACTTAAACCTAACTAACCTAAGGACATCACGCACACCCATGCCCGAGGCAGGATTCGAACCTGCGACCGTAGCAGTCCCGCGGTTCCGGACTGCAGCGCGAGAACCGCTAGACCACCGCGGCCGGCGCTTCGCTGTTGGCATTGCACATAACGACTAGTAACGTTCTCCACGACTTCGCTAAGTCTGAATCTTTCCATCGTATGGCCACAGGGTGTATTTGACCACTCCAAATATATCGTTTCTAGTCATCCACTGTTGGTGGCGTCGCTCTTTGCACCAGCTCAAGTGTAGCTTAGCATCGACTCCAAGAAAGTGTGACTTACGAGGAGCTTTTCCACCATTCTTCATCATTAAACATTCTTCTAAGCACAATCATTGTGGCAGCTGTACTACTGTAGCACTCCGGGAAACGCCAGTGATACCTTCCGCTGGTTTCATGCCATTTATTTTATCTGTTGCTCAGTGGTCCATGTCCATCGGTACATGACTCCTCCCTGGCCTTAGTGTAGATGTGGTTGTATCTTTGCCTCTCCACTTCACAGTCACATCACTAACAGTCGACTTGGGCAGCTTTAGCAGGACTGAAATGTACCTGATGGGTTTGGCAATCTGGGTGACATCCAGTGACTACTCCACGTTCGAAGTCACTGACCTGCCAGCCGGTGTGGCCGAGCAGTTCCAGGCGCTTATGTCTGGCTCTGAGCACTATGGGACTTAACTGCTGAGGTCATCAGTCCCCTAGAACTTAGAACTACTTAACCCTAACTAACCTAAGGACATCACACACAACCATGCCCGAGGCAGGATTCGAACCTGCTACCGTAGCGGTCGCGCGGTTCCAGACTGAAGCGCCTAGAACCGCTCGGCCACACCGGCCGGCGCTTATGTCTGGAACCGCGTGACTGCTACGGGCGCAGGTTCGAATCCTGCCTCGGGCATGGATGTGTGCTATGTCCTTAGGTTGGTTAGGTTTAAGTAGTTCTTGGTTCTAGGGGACTGATGGCCTCAGATGTTAAGTCCCATAGTGCTCAGAGCCATTTTTTTGACCTCTCCGGAACGACTCATTGTGCCATTACTGGTTCTCTACAAACAATACGAAACACCGTGCCTTCTCTTATATTGGAGGGTCCACCTGTCGCGACATGTAAGGGTCAATTCCGCTAATGCAGTCTTCCGAATAATATTTGATCGGATGGTGTACACAAGTACTGAGAATGTTTTGTAATGCTTTTGGGATGGGTATTTCCTGGTCATGTGTAACAGAGGTTCGAAAAGGCCTAATCTAACCAGGCTAAATAAATAATAAATGAATAAATATCAAAAAATTATTTTCATCTCTCTCCAGGGTAAACGGTCTAGTATCTCCATCTGCATCTCCAGGTAACTGATGGCTCTCGATCTTCCACCATAACCGAGTCCATCAACATGAGGTAGCAAAGATGAGGTAGCCAAGGAGGTGGAAACGTGGGTTCTACTATGCCACGACTGATTGGTAGCTACAACAGGAAAACACAATAAATTAGCAGGAGTACAAAATAAGAAAGTATTTATTACTTAACTTTGTTGTAGTCCATGATCTGTTGGTTGACAATTATAGAAGACGCGACTAGACTAAGCGTCTGTGGAATGACATAATTTACAATTCACAAATCTTGCAGTGTCGGATTAATCTCCCGTTATCTGGAATGTCGAATCCGGTGAATTTGAAGACTAACTTGGCACTGGGCTACAAAGACTTGATGGCAGCAATGACTGAGCTGCAGACGATGACTGACTAGCATCGGCGCTGACTGACCACCAGTACGGCTACGAACTGTAGACTGGCACAACTGCACTACTCTCCTGCTGCACATGAAGTGGCATAGCGGCGCCTCGCGGCGAGCATAAGTACTGCGACTGGCTGTGTACTCTTTGGCTCGCACAGCCGTTCTTCTGTTCCGTTTATCGGGAGAATCGCATCCGGCTGATCGATCTTTCAGGAGGCGGTGTGGTCGTATGACTGACGACATCACAGTAACTGATGTCCGTCTAATGTTACACCACTGGCCATTAAAATTGCTACACCAAGAAGAAATGGAGATCATAAACGGGTATTCATTGGACAAATATACTAGAACTGACATGTGTTTACATTTTCACGCAATTTGGGTGCATAGATCCTGAGAAATCAGTACCATGAACAACCACCTCCTGCCGTAATAACGGTCTTGATACGCCTGGGCATTGAGTCAAACGGAGCTTGGATGGCGTGTACAGGTACAGCTGCCCATGCAGCTCCAACACGATACCACAGTTCATCAAGAGTAGTGACTGGCGTATTGTAACGAGCCAGTTGCTCGGCCGCCATTGACCAGACGTTTTCAATTGGTGAGAGATCTGGAGAAAGTGCTGGCCAGGCCAGCAGTCGAATATTTTCTGTATCCAGAAAGGCCGGTACAGGACCTGCAACATGCGATCGTGCATTGTCCTGCTGAAATGTAGGGTTTCGCATGGATCGAATGAAGATCCCCTGTTCAAAGTGCCGTCAATGCGAACAAGAGGTGACCAATGGCATCCCATACCATCACGCACGGTGATACAACAGTACGGAGGTGACGAATAAACGCTTCCAATGTGCATTCACCGCGATGTCGCCAAACACGGATGCGACCATCGTGATGCTGTAAACAGAACCTGGATTCATCCTAAAAAATGACGTATTGCCATTCGTGCACCCAGGTTCGTCGTTGAGTACACCATCGCAGGCGCTTCTGTCTGTGATGCAGCGTCAAGGGTAACCGCAGCCCTGGTCTCCGAGCTGGTAGTCCATCCTGCTGCAAACGTCGTCGAACTGCTCGTGCAGATGGTTGTTGTCTTGCAAACGTCCCCATCTGTTGACTCAGGGATTGAGACGTGACTGCACGATCCGTTACAGCCATGCGGATAAGATACCTGTCATCTCGACTGCTAGTGGTACGAGGCCGTTGGGATCTAGCATGGCGTTCCGTATTACCCTCCTGAACCCACCGATTCCATATTCTGCTAACAGTCATTGGATCTCGACCATCGCGAGCAGCAATGTCGCGGTACGATAAACCGCAATCGCGATAGGCTACAATCCGACCTTACACGAGGCATCACAACAACGTTTCACCAGCCAATGCCTGTCAACTGCTGTTTGTGTATGAGAAATCGGTTGGAAACTTTCCTCGTGTCAGCACGTCGTAGGTGTCGCCACCGGCGCCAACCTTGTGTGAATGCTCTGAAAGCTTATCATTTGCAATCACAGCATCTTCTTCCTGTCGGTTAAATTTGGCGTCTGTAGCACGTCATCTACGTGGTGTAGCAATTTTAATGGCCAGTAGTGAATATTGTGTCTGCAAAGTATCGTGCTCTCATAATTAAAATTTTGCAACACGTCTGTTACCCGGGGTTAAAGCAACCGGTGGGTCTACATCTTGCGTTGATGTCGCGCTGAAAGCGCCTAGCATTGCTCTCTGACCTCCTGAGAGCCTCATGGAGGTTCGTCGAGGTGGCGTGGACATCGCCGAGAGCGCCGGCGTTGTGGGCCGGCAGCGACCTTTCGCCAGCGTGTCGGTGCGGTGGGCGGCGCCGGTCGCCGGCCGTTGAGCCACGCTGCATGCCTCCCTGCGCGGCCCACGCGCGCCTGCCTTCCCGCGACCCGGCGTCGCCCACGCCTGCCCGACGGCCGGACGCGGTTCGCCGTTCGCTTAGCGGCAGCCGTGAGAAGCAGAATTACGACTACTTAGAGCCGAGCGCTGGCGGGATCACAGCTGGAGTTTACGTTGAATTCGGCGCGGAACTAGCTCATTCCTAGCTCACATACTGACGGAAAGACGACGTCGATTTTGATCCGACGACCGTGTATGTCATGTGGAAAGTAGTAGATGTGCCGATAATGGTTTCAACGTCGTCCGCCAGCAGATGTAATGGCTACCAGACCGCCATCTGCGTATATCCTTTAATAGAGAATGCTCGCAGCCGGGAGGCCCAGTGTGGAGCAAACGTGTGAAGCGAGCAGACGGAGACGCACACGTGCTTCTTACAGCCATTTGACTGAGATTGAATAGGCCTCTGGAGTGGAGGTATGATCCTTTCGGAGAACCCGCAGTTGTACGTGCTGCGTCAGTTGTGCAACAATGCTGTAATCAGTGGTGACGTGTACTTGCTCATATTCGGAAACGACGTTCTGGACTTCCACGCAGCAGAGACGCCTGACAGGATCGTCGTATTATAAGGGGGGGGGGGGGGGGGGCAGTGGCAGATCGTACAGCTACCACAGCACAGATACGAGGGCTTGTGAGCCCCTACGTGCCAACATGAATTGTTGCGAACCGGTTATTAGCAGTGGAGCTCGGGCACGCACGTCTCCAGCCCGTCTTCCACTCAGGGTACAGCACGGAAGTGCACAGCTCGCCTTGTCAGAGGATTACTTGGGAGATGGAATGCCGCACTGTGGTCTTCGGCGATGGAAGCAGATTCTGCCTGCACGCAAGTCATAGTCGTTTGCCCGTACGACGTAGATCTTGTGAGTGCTTGTGTATAGCGCATTCGTCCAGTACACACTACCCCATCCCATGCATTACGGTCTGGGTTGCAATAAGCTACAACTCTCGTTCACCTTTGGCGTCTCTGGAGGACACGCTAACCAGCGCTCGCTGTGTGTAGTGTGTTGTTAGACCAGTTCTTTTGCCGTTCTTACAAGAGCCAAGTGATGCAGTGTCCCATCAGGGTAATGCTCGCTCACACACTGCCCGTGAAATTCAACGTGCTGTGCAAGACGTACAGCACCTTCCCTGCCCAGCACGATCTACAGACCTGTCTGCCATCGACTGCGTGTGGGATATGAAAGGACGAGAAGTGACTCTAAGAGAACTATTAGAATAGATCCAGTAGACAAGGAGTGACGTATCCCAGGACGGTATTCGCCATCTATAGATTCACTCGACGCCATAATCAGTGTTGCCGTACTAATGTGGGTGTTACAGCACAGGTAGCTCAAAACCGGTTGTCCTGTCGATTTGTAAATGTGATCATTTCATGTATTCCATATGCACTGTTGTAACAATAAATCTTGACTGAATTGTAAACATCTGAATGGGTCTGCTACTTTTTTATCCAACAGTGTACTTACTCAGCGAATACTCCCACGTGACTCAAGAGTAGGGTGAACAGAAACAATGGGGGGGGGGGGGGGGGGGACAGAAAAGAAACTTCCAAGCAAGTTCTGTGCTTTCGTATCCGAAGACAAATGAGGACTTCATTCAAAGATCATGTTTGTGTAGATTGGTAGTGAACTTACCTAACAGCGAAATTATAAATTCCAAATCTGAGAAATGAGAAACATCCGATGTGCTGTTGAATTTGCTTACTTCAAAATATGTAAGTACCAATCTACATTGTATTGCTTCAATTTAGAAAATACGGAAGCGTCCGATCTAACCCGTCGGCTTTGACCCATGACGTCACAAATATAGCGGAAACGACAATTCCAATATGGCGGATATAGAAACGTTGCATACGTATCACAAAGACGAAAACACATAGAAAAACAACACACACAAAGGCTTCACAAGAACAATCTGCTAACATTGATAGCAAACAAAGATAATAATAAACAAGTGGTGCTCAAGGCCAGGCAGGGGGGGCTGCCCCCCCCCTGACCCCCCCCCCCCCCCCCGCCAAAAAAAAACTCCCAACCTAACCTCGTATTCAGGGCTACGCTACAGATCAATGTGTAGGTCAATCAAAAGATAAAAAAAAAGAAACAAATAAAAAAAAGAAAAAAACAATATTGATTCATTAGACATAACGAGTAGCGACAAAACATATAGACCATAAAGATTGAACAATCTAATGGCAAACTGATAAAAGCCTCATAGACGACGTTAAAACAAAAAGTACAGTAAAAAGGTAAACTATATATTACAGGCCCTGAAACTCCTACTAAGGTAACGTCAACGAGGCAACATCTACAAACACGCCACACTCACAAACCAAACTCCGCGCCGTAATGACGTCACACACCACAACACCCTTACGTCACGGGTGATAGCCGACGCGTGAGATCGGATGTTTCTGTTGACCCTCAATTTAAGTACATGATAAGCAGATAAGTTATCTTGTTCCTTTACTGATAGTTCAGTTTCAAAGTTTACGTGAATCTGACTAGTGTTTCGGTTAATTGCAAATATAGAATTGTGTTTTCAGAATTTATGGGATGAATAGAAACAGTAATCGTAGGGCTCCTTCAAACGTAGATAAACAATTTGACGGAAGTGAACCATGTGACACTGTTCTCAACCCAGCCTAGTGAGGTCTTCGACAAGTACTGATATTTCGACAGCTGCACTCTCCTTAATTTTGAAGGCACAGATGACCACTAGTGCCTCTGAGACGACAGATTATGCACCTGTCAGAATATCAGTGTTGTCGAAGACGTCACCCGGCTGCATTTCCGATAGTTTGTTGAACATTTTATACGCCGCGAGAAGCTCAGGTTTCACAAGATAGATACTGTTTCCCTGGATTTCATGAATTCAACCATGTACCACAAAACTACTACTAAGCAGCATACGCAACATATAGAGTTCCTTCTCAGTATTGTTATAAACACTGTGTTTGTCTCGATGCAGCGTAACTGAAGGTGCGCAAATACCCGGAATTTATTCATCCAGTGGCTCAAATGGCTCTGAGCACTATGGGACTCAACTGCTGTGGTCATAAGTCCCCTAAAACTTAGAACTACTTAAACCTAACTAACCTAAGGACAGCACACAACACCCAGCCATCACGAGGCAGAGAAAATCCCTGACCCCGCCGGGAATCGAACCCGGGAACCCGGGCGTGGGAAGCGAGAACGCTACCGCACGACCACGAGATGCGGGCATTCATCCAGTGTTTGAGAGTGAGAGCACTTAGGGACTTACTACAAACTTTACAAGTAATTTCAAGCCTTTGTGAAACTTATTCTCACTGACACCCCCTCCCCTCACCACCATCTGATGGAAGGAAGGAAAGTGTATCGCGTACTATAGATTCGCTGTTCATGCAGTAAAACTGCCGCATCAGACATGACGTTTCAATTTATTACTTCTTTACTACGAACTATATTCGCGGCAGATTTTTCAGACGGTATCAACATACACTACTTAATCTACCTGCGAAAGTATATCATTGAGCGACGACTTGTTTAGGAGATATGACGTAATAAACATTAACAGATGTGAAAAATTAGCGTTTGCTAAAAATGGTCTGCAGATTACTCACACTATGTTCATACTGACAGGACTTACCGACTTCCAACAAACTTTAAGCGTAATTTCAAACCCTATCTCGCTTACATGCTTAACGTCAAATATATGTCATATAAACTGATTTGTAAAGTAACCAGACGTTTGAAGCTGTTGTATCCACGGGAGAGTCTGGTGTATACTGGTGTCTGACTAACAGATCACAGTAAAATTATACTGGACGGAAGTAACGTCTGGTGTGCCCCAAGGAGACCTAATAGGACCTCTCATGTTTACAGTACACATAAACGATAAAACAACATGATCATGACACCGCAATTTTTTGCGCTGACGATACAGATACAGAAGGAAAATAGTGTCATTACACGATCGTAATGAAGTGCAAAAGGACTTGCACAGAAAGACACGTTTTGTAATAATGGCAGCTCATTTTAAATTTGGATAGCTATGAGATAACACATATAACAAGGGGAAAGATCCGTGTCTGATTATAGGATTAATGTTGAACATCCTATAAGTTTTTAGGGGTCATACTAAGAATGTGAGGAGGGAGGGTGGACAAAAATATGGGAACACGAAAACCACGTCACGTTATCATGCCTAATACGGTGTACGAAAACCGTTGGTATTGTAACAGGAGTTCTGAAAATGGATAAATACATATCCTGTATGGTTTTGAAGGAAACAGCAATAATAGTGGCAAGATCAGGTAACGATGATGGGGTCGATAGCTATCACTCAGCCTTCTTTCCAAAATAGACCTCTCCATAATACTGATATTTGGCCACGAAGATGCGACGGTTCATCCCCGTGCTCATAAAACCAGTCCTGGACGATTCCAGCTCTATAGGTAGGGACCCTGTCTCTTGGAACGCACCATCGCCTTTAGGTAATAAATGCTATACCATGGAATGGACATGATCAGCCAAATGATCACATAATACCTGAAAATAATGCCAACTTGCAGACTAAACATGAGGCCAATGAAATACCACGATGTGGTTGCCCAAATCATCACCGAATCCTCGCCATCTTTCTCTTGTGACGCGAATGCGACGAGAAGTTGCGAAGAGTGGGAAGTGGCGGTGCGGTCCCCTACGGCACTGCGTAGGATTCTACGGTCTTGGCGTGCATCCGTGCGTCGCTGCGGTCCGGTCCCAGGTCGACGGGCACGTGCACCTTCCGCGCGACCACTGGCGACAACATCGATGTTCTGTGGAGACCTCACGCCCCACGTGTTGAGCAATTCGGCGGTACGTCCACCCGGCCTCCCGCATGCCCACTATACGCCCTCGCTCAAAGTCCGTCAACTGCACATACGGTTCACGTCCACGCTGTCGCGGCATGCTACCAGTGTTAAAGACTGCGATGGAGCTCCGTATGCCACGGCAAACTGGCTGACACTGACGGCGGCGGTGCACAAATGCTGCGCAGCTAGCGCCATTCGACGGCCAACACCGCGGTTCCTGGTGTGTCCGCTGTGCCGTGCGTGTGATCATTGCTTGTACAGCCCTCTCGCAGTGTCCGGAGCAAGTATGGTGGGTCTGACACACCGGTGTCAATGTGTTCTTTTTTCCATTTCCAGGAGTGTATATCCAACGGATTCAGAGACCGTAACACTTCAGTCACGCCAGTACAGGCCATACGAAAGTGTAACAGAAGAGAACTCAAATGAGAATCCTTGGAAAAAAACATGATTAGTTTCTCACGAAAGCGTGTTGGATAAATCTGGATACGATGTATTCGCAGAAGACTGTGCGACCGACCCTTACGCAGCCATCACTTCAGTGGTCCTTAGACTATCGATGGTATTGGGCAATAATATTGTTCAGTTTACTGATCGTTGGCTCCAGACAGCGCAGCAGCGATATTGCGCAAACTTTGTGTCAAATCTTGGACGTACAAACATGGCTGATAGGGACACCAGCTATTATTTGGCTGATGGGCTGGCTTTGCGATTGTGCAAGGAAAAGAGAAAGCGTGAATCGATGCAGGAGTGGTACATGAAGACAGAAAGATTGACTCGTGAAAATTTACAAAAAGACTTGAAAATATGACCATCGGAACTTTCTGAGCTTCGCTTATTTCATGTACTTTTGCAATTCTTACACCTACAGCTGTGATTACTTCTGCGTGGTAGTTATTTATCTAAAAGTGGAGAAAGTACAGATTTTTATTGAAACTGCGCTAAAAAAGTCTTGCTCGTGCAAAAAGTTCACGCCGTCAAAGCAGCAAAATGTTGTATCCAGTAACCGGTCAGCATCAGCTCCGACTTTCGATGCACTAGAAATTGTTTTCTGTTCTTTCCTATAAACTGTCAAAAGTTAATTTAATTTCTTTATTGATTGAAATTTATCTGCTCCTGGGTACATTACTCTGTATTTCGACAACAGCTGATTCTATTACTTCGTTTCCTTCTGGCGATTATTGTACTCGTTTCATTAAAAACACTATAAGACTGGTTAACCCTGCATAGGATTCTAAGGTGAAAGTTCGTTCCGCTGACATCGAAGCCATTTTCACTTCGCAAGACAGTCAATCGCACAAAATGTTCAAATGTGTGTGAATTCCTAAGGGACCAAACTGCTGAGGCCATCGGTCCCTAGACTTACACACTACTTAAACTAACTTATGCTAAGAACAACACACACCCATGCCCGAGGGAGGACTAGAACCTCCGGCGGGAGACCAATCGCACAGAATAACAGTTTATCTTACGAGACTGAGCTGACAAAGACATACAATATTAGAGACTATAAAGCCTCAGCCGTTCGCGTGATAAAAATCAAATTTCAGTACGTCCGTCAATATATTCATACATGTTATAAAATATAGCTGAGAATTCGAGCGTTGTCCGAGTGTTTATTTAAAGCTGTGATCGAGACTTCTAATGCGTGGAATTTATTTTTTACTTTTAATGCATCTTTATATGCAAGTTTGAAGTAATATAATTTGGGACTTGAACGAAGAGCTTCCCTGCTTTACTAACATGGGAGAGAGCAACATCGAGTTTACATGGGAAAGCAACTGATACTATGTAATGGCTTTACTGCTTCTCTCTGTCTGAGTGAATCTTCCTAAAACTGTCTATCAAAACTTCTCAAAAATGATTACCAAACAAAATAATTCCTAAGTTAAACTAGTATACTGTGTAAAACTCTGACTATAATGAATTATATAAAGACATGTATGATTGGCTCAGTACTGTCTACACAATGAAGCTAATTGTTTCAATAAAAATGCAGTGCTACCCTGAATGTTATGGCTTCTGAAATAAATGCGCAGCCGAACTTACAAAAAAATTTCTGGTCCCAAATTGTATTTTCACTTACGTCGTATATGTGTACAAATATGTGTGTGATGCGTTGAATGTATGTGAAGTACATGTGACGTGCGCATACGTGGGGTAAGACGCTCCTTCTAACCCCAGCATCGATTTCACCTGAACTTTGTACAGTGCTACTTACTACCTAAAAATAAATACTATGAGGTTAAGAACTAACAGCTCCGTATTGGGGTACATGTGATATCGCGGAGAGAGAAGCTGTATGAGGAGATTGACAAAAAAAGAGAACAGAAAGGGAAGAGGAGGAGATGGACAGAGACGGGAAGGAGTAGATGGGCAGAGGGCAGAGAAAGAGACCAGGAGATAGACAGAGAAAGGAAAGAGAAAATGGACAGAGAGGGAGGGAGAGGAGGAGATGGATAGAGAGAGAGAGAGAGGGAGGAGGAGATGAACACAGAGAGAGGAGGGGGAAATTTACAGGGAATGGAAGAGGAGAAGGTGTATGGAGAAGGGGAGATAAGAAGATAGACGGAGAAAGGAAACAGGAGCAGATTGACACAGAGAGAGGAGAAGAGCAGATGGGAAGAGACAGGGGGAGAAGGAGATGGACCGAGAGACGAGGTGGAAGGACGTGGGCTAACGGCAGATTGGAATAAATACATAACTGGGCAACGCTGTGTACTCATACAGTTGAACAATACATTGGAAAACCTTCAATTTTATCCACAGACAATTAAATTGCACAATATGAAATGCTGCACACTATTATTGACAGTCTACTTGTCGCTGTAGAGATCATGAGAACAGGATGAGAAAGATAGAGATGCATGCCATGGCATTCACACCATGTGAGATGGCGCAGCCACATCCGGCTATTCAGATTTAGGTTTTCTGTGATTTCCCTAAATCGCTCCAGACAAATGCTGGGACGTCTCCTTTGAAGAGAGCAATGCCGATACCTTTGCCCATCCTTTCGTAATCCGAGTTCTTGTTCGGTCTCCGACTACCGCGCTGTCGACGTGATGTTAAATTCTAATTTTCCTTCCTTTTGGAGGCATTTAGGCAGTCGTTTCTTCTTCGTTCAATACACGAATCAAGTATGAAAGAAAACTGTTAATATTGGTTAGATATACCCTCCGCCATGTACTGTTCAGTGGCTTGCGAAGTTTATTTGTAGATGCAGATGTGGAGGAGATAAGAAATGCATTTAGTGGAGTGTGTCCTAGAGCAACTGCGTGGCTGATAGTAAAGTATGTTACCATCACGTCAGATATTCTGTATGGAGAAGAATGTCGTGTCCAGAATGAATCTTTTGCTTTCCAGCTGAATGTGCGCTGCTTTAAATGTTCGTGGCGGAACGTTAACTTTGGCGCGCAATACTCTTAACTGCTGAGCTATCCAGTCACGCACGATTCATCCACTCGAGAGCGCGGCTGGTACAGATTTTTTATCTGCTAGGATATCTCAAAATCGCGGGCGCTCTCCTGCAGAATATTTGCGATTAAAATTACGAACAAACTTTAATTGGAACGATCACTCGATAATATCGAGGGGATGACGAACCAAAGATAGCGTTTTATTGGTAGGACGCATAGATGATGCAAAGACCCACTAAAACGACGGCCGACACTACTCTTGACCGCCCTTTTATGGAGTGATTTTGCGTGTCATACGATCCTTAACAGATAGGATTGACAGACGACATCGAGTAACTTCGAACAAGGTCAGCTCGTGTTGTTTTAACGCGAAACAGCGTAGATAGTGTCAAGGGTATGATACGAGAGCTGGGTTCAAATGGCTCTGAGCACTATGCGACTTAACTTCTGAGGTCATCAGTCGCCCAGAACTTAGAACTTATTAAACCTAACTAACCTAAGGACATCACAACATCCATGCCCGAGGCAGGATTCGAACCTGCGACCGTAGCGGTCACTCGGCTCCAGACTGTAGCGCCTACAACCGCACGGCCACTCTGGCCGGCTCGAGAGCTGGGGTCGCACTCATTAAAACAATGGCGTTTTTCGTTGCGGCGAGATATTTTCACGAAATTTTAATGGGAAAATATTTCGTTGACGCCCACCTCTATAGAGAGAAATGATCGCCAGAGCTCACACTGAAAGATTTAGGTTTCATTTTTTCCCGATAGCTGTTCGAGAGAGGAACGGTAGAGAAATAGTCTGAACGTGGTCCTATGAACCCTCTGACAGGCACATTGGTGCGATTTAAAAATGGACACAAACACACTCAACCGCAAAAATATTTGTTTTTATTGTAACCGGTTTCGGTCGGTTATTGATAATCCTTAGACCTGCATACCATGATGGTAGGCGGTAGCGTGTTTGTAACTCCAGGAACGTTTACTGCTCGAGCTTAACCGTCATGGTATGAGGGTCTGACGATGGTGAAAAAATGATTTAAATATTTTTGCGGTCGAGACTGTTTGCATCCATTTTTAAAGTGCTTTTTGCCAGACTGCTGTTCTCTACGAGAAACGTTCTCAAGAATTACTTAGGTGTGAATTGCAGAGTAATCTTGTAGATGGAGGGTGTAGGTTTAGATTAATAAAACAATTTTCCAGTAAATAATGCCCTGGGCTGTGGCTCGGTCATTTCCCCGCAAGGTATTTCGTTGCAGGTAACTAGCCCGTTAAAGTATGCAGCAGATCTTCTGTGATGATTGGAAGGTAGGAGGCCTGGTACTGGCGAATGTGAAGAGGAACGGTCAAGGACGTGGCGTTTTGGGTGCGAGCAGAACGATACAGAATAAAGTGAAGGCAAACCAAGCTCTTTTGCGGATGGGACTCAAGTTACAGAGTATGAAATCAAACGTGTAGCAGATGTGAGGCTTAAGGCTTTCTCTCAAAATACGACGAGCCGCTCTCGTACTAGTAATTTTAGAAACACGCTTATATTGGCTCAAAACTACCTCATATCCTAAGCACGAAGTGGGACAGCGAGAAGAATCCTGTATACTACAGGCAAACGATTAGTAATTTCAGGAAAAACGGATGATTTTTAGGATTTATTGTCATTTCGACTACAAGGCCATCATAGACGGAGCACAATATCGGATTAGGAGATTAGTAGGGAAGGGAATTCATCCTGCCGTTTCAGAGGAACCATCCCGGCATTCATTTTCAGCGGTTTAAGGAATTCAGGGGAATAGAACACATGAATAGTTAGAGGGGTGTCCTGAAGCGTTTTGCACAAGGCCTATCCACCCGAGGGAGAAGCAATAATTGAAAAACATTATTTTACATCCTCAGGTCTTCTTGCTGAAGACACTTGAACAGGAATCCACATGTAAGTTTTCTTAAACTCCTGAACGACGTAGGTTTTGCATTACAGGTAATAGCATTCGGAGAAGAACTTTCCAAGAATTCCACTCCCTTTTTCTATTTTCGCTCACAAACGTTTTATTACACATATTATGATGTAGCTCTTCGTTGAAAAAGAAAGTTATTTTGCTCCCCAAATAGCAAAACTCCTTTACTACTTTAAGTGTCTCATTTCCTAATCTAATTGCCTCAACATCACTCGATTTAATTCGACTACATTCCATTATCCTCGTTTTGCTTCTGTTGATGTTCATCTTATACCCTCCTTTCAAGACACTGTCCATTCCGTTCAACTGCTCTTCCAAATCCTTCGCTGTCTCTGACAGAATTACAATGTCATCGGCAAACCTCAAAGTTTTTATTTCTTCTCCATGGATTTTAATACCTACTCCGAACTTTTCTTTTGTTTCCTTTACTGCTTGCTAAATACAGAGATTGAATAGCATCGGGGAGAGGCTACAACCCTGTCTCACTCCATTCCCAACCACGGCTTCCCTTTCATGTCCCTCGACTCTTATAACTGCCATCTGCCTTCTGTACAAATTGTAAATAGCTTTTCGCTCCCTGTATTTTACCCCTGCCACCTTCAGATCACACGAAAAACTTTTGCCATTTTTTATCCGACATTAAACTTGAAACTAATATTATTATAATAATCATTAGTTGTGTATTCAGGCTGACTGGGTTGCAATGGTAAAAGTCAAACATCACGCAAGGAATGACTGTATTGCTCATTTGCTCACCTTAGGCAAGGAATGACTTTGTTTCGAAATTTATCGTGTATGACTGTATGTCACCTTTACATTGTTGAAATTGAAACATTCTCGAAAATACGGGGATCCCTGGGCTCGATATCTTGCCAGTATCAATAACAGGCAAAAGTGATAGAGATTCTCGATTCCCATAATTAAAGAAGTGTCTATGCATATAATTGTTTACTCAATCTTGAGTGCGCGAGCCCTGCTAGCACTTGGCCATCATTTATTTTTTCTAAATGTGTTCAAATGTGTGTGAAAACTGCTAAGGTCATCAGTCCCTAAGCTTACACACTACTTAACCTAAATTATCCCAAGGACAAACACACACACCCATGCCCGAGGGAGGACTCGAACCTCCGCCGGGACCAGCCGCACAGTCAATGACTGCAGCGCTATGTTTTCTACATGCGAAGATTACTTTTATAGATATATCTGCTCTGCAATGGTTCACAAGAATCATTACACAATTTTTCATTACCGTAAGCGGGAAGAAGCTTCAGAAACAGATATCAGGTAAAATAATACATTTTTGGTCCCTGGTTACGGAATGGTAATCGTATATAACGCCACGTAAACGTTGCCGAAGGAAATATTCGTGGGGCGTGTGGGAATCGTGTACCTTCCTTCTTTTTGCAGGGAGCTCGTGTGAACTGTAAAATTCTTTTGGCAGCTACGCCCACTCGAAGGGAAGGAATCCGTTATCTACAGCCAACGACAAATATTTATACGTTCATATTCCGACACCCAAACCGGGGCTGCAGAAATCTCCCTGAAGACCGGTTTCAGCAGTATATCTGCGGGAAGACTGAGTAAATTCTGCGCAAAACTTGCTCGGCACGAACGCCCACTCTGGGGATAGAAAATACGTTATTTCCAGCGCGGAGGAATATTTATGAGCCTGTGTACAACGGCCGACCTGCCGCGTTTCCGATGTGAAAGACGAACACATGCTGCAGCTGCAGGGAAAAGAAGCAGACTGCAGAGACTACTTGTCGTACCGCGTTAGTAATGAACGTCTGAAGCGTATAAGTACGTCCACCCTGACTCCCTGACTGTCAGCTGAAGTACAGCAGCTATTTACCCTTTTCCGAGGAGTGATAAAACATTTCTTAGTTGATTATTTTCAGAGTCAACCTGCTTAGCGTATCCTTTTCCGAAACTCTTCATCTTTTTCGTTTTCTTCTTCTTCACTGGCTAGTTTACGCACTACGTCTCCTCAAACTTCACATTTTTCAGGCTATCTTTTTTCCTCTGTCGGCCGCTGGGGCCGAGCGGTTCTATGCGCTTCAGTCCGGAACCGTGCTCCCGCTGCGGTCGCAGGTTCGAATCCTGTCTCGGGCATGGATGTGTGTGATGTCCATAGCTAGGTTAGGTTTAAGTAGTTTCTAAGCCCAGGGGACTGATGACCTCAGATATTAAGTCCCATAGTGCTTAAAACCATTTGAACCATTTTCTTCCCTCTTCCAACGTTTCCTTTTCCTGAAGGCAATTTAATATGTTGCCTCTATTCCTCCCAATATTCTTCCACTTTGTCATTTAAGTTAAATGTTTCTAATTTTTCTCGTATGTACTGATTTCTTATTGAGAAACATTTTACAGATCTTAAAAATCTCATTGCAGCCAACTGTACGTTAGTTGTGTCTTTCATTTTTTAATATTTAGAATTTGATTTTTTCCAAGATTCACTGCCATAGAGCAAGCTAGGTGTAGTCATTGTTTTGTAAAACTTAAATTTTGTGTCTTTTCTCGTATTTTTCTGTGTGATTTTATTTAAAGTACAACAGTTGTGTGAAAATTATTAATTCTGTTCTGTACGTAGGTATCTTTATTTGATTCCATAGTATCTGAAACTGGTGATCTGTCCCAGGACCTCTTCTTAAATCAAAATTTCCGATCGGACTGGATGTTTTCCGTAATGAGCCATGTCTTTAGTTTTAGCAGTCGATATTTTCAGACTGCAATATCCAACATTTTGGAGAACACAGTTCTTATATGGGAAAACAGCGATGTGTAATTATTATAAATAACTTAGAAGCAATCTTGATCGCTTAACTTTTTTAATGGTGACCGGTTTCGATCTTTTTATCAGATCATCTTCGGACCATGAAATTCTGCCGGAGGCGGTGGCGCATGGCAATCTTCTTGTTTGTGGCTGGTGGTGCACCGCCACAAACAAGAGGATTGCCATGCGCCACCGCATCCGGCAGACTTTCATGGTCCGAAAGATGATCTGATAAAAAATACGAAACCGGTCACCATTAAAAAAGTTAAGCGATAAAGACTGCTTCTAAGTTATTTGCAATATCTAAGTTTGCTTTCGTATTCTGTATGAAGACCAGATTATCTGTGTATACACTGATGGGAAAAAATGCACCACGATCAAGGACCGCGTTCATTGGCATGTGTTCATACTGAATGGTTGTAGTGTTAGTGATTCATTTGCCACGGTCATCGCAGATCAGTCGACGTCCAGGAGGGGTGTCTGTGCGCCCTCTGTTTTGGCTATGCAAGGCAGTAGCTGTGCTGAGTTCAGAGGTGACAAATATTTGCGACATTCATTCTACGATACAACCATGCCATACGTACTCTTACTGAATTGTTTCAAGTATTTGAATATGGTCTCATTGTGGGCCTGTGGGAAGCTGAACTGACATATCGATGGACTGCTGACATGTCGGGTGCAGTGTTTCGCTGGTGCGTCGCTGCTTTCTACAGTGGTATGAACGACATTTGCACACTTCTAGACCAGATCCAGGAGGACCGCTCAGTATAGGAGCACGTCAAGATCAACGCATTGTGCGTGCAGCGATGGTCGGTCGAACATCATTCAGGAGCAAAAACCTGGCAAACGTCTGTTTCCAACAGGACCAAGATCACTTGTGCCTCTGGCCTGGCTACCACCGACATCAGAACACCGCCAAGTACGACTACTATGGTGTCGTGAAAGAGTTGACTGGAGAGTGGGACGGCGTTGTTCCGTCGTCAGCGATGAGAGCAGGTTCCGTCTGTATGCGAGTGATGGACTTCACATGTTCGGCGTAGGCCTACCTGGTGAGCTGCCTGTTCTGGGGGCGATGCGCCCATGACACAGATGTCCCGTCGCATGCTTCTTGGTGTGTGGCGATCATCAGTTGCAATTTGCAAACAAATGGTTCAAATGGCTCTGAGCACTATGGGACCCAACATCTTAGGTCATAAGTCCCCTAGAACTTACAACTACTTAAACCTAACTAACCTAAGGACATCACACACAGCCATGCCCGAGGCAGGATTCGAACCTGCGACCGTAGCGATCACGCGGTTCCGGACTGCAGCGCCAGAACCGCACGGCCACCGCGGCCGGCTGCAATTTGCCATCGTAGCCATCGTATTTGGTGCTCCTTTAGGTAAATTAATCAGAGCCCCCTATGCGGCATATTATGTTAACCTTGTGCTACTGCCATTTCTTCGACGGCAAGGGGATCTGCTTTTTCAGCAAGACAATACATGGCCACATACCGCGGCTGCGACGCGACGTTCTCTTCGTGGTGTAGAACAACTGCCATGGCCAACAAGAATACCAGGGCTCTCGCCACCTGAACACATGAATCAAGAACACATGTCCTCTAGAGCTTACAAGAACAATTGCCGAACTCCAACAAAAGCTGCAAGATGCTTTCGATAGTCTGTCGCAGGATCCCATTCGGCACCTTTATGATCTTTTGCCAGCGAGATTACACGCCAGAGATCCCACTATTTGGGCACCATTTACAGTGACGAGTGTTTCTTTTGGGCTGGATTTGTTGTCATATACTCCTAGAATGATTAACACCGTGTCACCTCACTTGTCAGTAAAACGACCTTGTCCTTGAGGGTGCTGAATTTTTTCCCAGCTGTGTAGCACAGCGTTCATATGATAGCCTGTTTTCGGTTGTATACCTTCATGTACTTCATTCTAAGTTTTTATTTTGAGACAATGAATATAGATGCTAATGGGTGTCGGTAACAACTGTTTTATTTGCAACGGTTAGCTACATCTTCCAGCTACTTCTCTACACAGTCGCCGCTCAGACTTACACATCTGTCGAAGCGTTGTGCCAACTTTTCAATTCTCCCTTTATGGAAGACAGCCGCCTGTGCTTTTCGCCAATTTTCTGCTCTGGACTGCAGCTCGTTGTCCGCGTCAAAATATTGTCTTGAGAGCCAGCGGTTCATTTGAGAAGAGATTAACCTCAGGGGTAGCCAATTACGGGCTGTATTGTGGGTGATCAAACACTTCCCATCGAAAACGCTGCAGGAGCATCTTCATTGCCCCTGCAGAGTGCGGCCGAGTGTTGTCGTGCAGAACGGACTGCATGACAGTTACGTTATGTGGACTGCATAGCTTCAGGCGAAATCTTTTGCCAGGCCCTCATACTTGACGGGAAACGCTAATTTCCAGCCTTCTTTACGTTGTCACTGTGAGCTCAGAGTTGAAAAGAGCGACATAATGCGATCGACGGGCCTACTAGACACAGTGCCCAACGCATCTGTGCAAAGCTTCATCAGCTTTCCACTGTATTTTCCATTTCGCAACCGATCGTTCCTTACTTTCCGAACAACCCTCATCCATACATATTTAAATAATTTGAATAGCATTACTGTCCTTATTTACGGGTCTAAAACTATTTGTTCGTAGTCAATGATATATAGTCCCACATGGTCTAGGAAAATGGCATCTCGAGAGGGGATATCACTAAGGTAAGCTTGTTTGGTGGCGCTTGACGGAGGTAGCCGGCTGGAGCCCCGGTGCTAAGGGACATTTTCATCTCCAATATTTAGTCTGCACGGTTAAGAGAGATAGCGGCGTAGAGCTTCTGATATCCAGACTTCGTCCTAATGTTGTTGTTGCTGATGAAGCCTACGCATGTTACGTTGTTCAGTTTTGAGAAACGTAGCCACCAGCGTATTTTAAAAACCACAACTTCCCTGGATGCACACACCTTGTGCTCGCTGGTTGTCCAGACTGGCATGTCCACGGATCGATTTTTTTGTTTCAAGTGATTTATCTTTATAAACAACGAAAAACGTTAAATAATGTTTATTATTGTTGATTATAAAACAGTCAATCCTGCCTCTGACTTAGTCAGTATTGGCAACATTAAACACATCCAAAAAAGAAGAATCACTGGCCTAACCAGCTCAACACTTTCAATGACTATGTTCAAGACAGCCCATCTTCAGCTGCCGACGCTCCTTCTATTGTAGTGGCTTGTGACGTCATTCCCATGGCGAAAACAAGTCCAGCGTCAGTCCTGCGACATATCATATGAATGAAATTAAAGTAAATATAACTTGAAGTCCTACAGAAGTCCATTGGTGACTCGTTATACCGGAAGTCTTCGGCTGCCATTGGTGATGATTTTTATTCAAAATTTACGCAGTGGATTGGCTCGAACCCGGGAGCCAGAACTTTTTATTACTAGTCAAAGACGCTACCTATAAACTACGTCAGCACCTTGGCCGGACCACATAAAAAATACACTACTGGCCATTAAAATTGCTACACCAAGAAGAAATGCAGATGATAAACGGGTATTCATTGGACAAATATATTTTACTAGAACTGACATATGATTACATTTTCACGCAATTTGGGTCCATAGATCCTCAGAAATCAGTACCCTTAACACCAACCTCTGGCCGTAATAACGGCCTTGATACGCCTGGGCATTGAGTCAAACATAGCTTGGATGGCGTGTACAGGTACAGCTGCCCATGCAGCTTCAACGCGATACCACAGTTCATGAAGGGTAGTGGCTGGCGTATTGTGACGAGCCAGTTGCTCGGCCACCATTGACCAGACGTTTTCAAGTGGTGAGAGATCTGTAGAATGTGCTGGCCAGGGCAGCAGTCGAACATTTTCTGTATCCAGAAGGGCCTGTACAGGACCTGCAACATGTGGTCGTGCATTATCCTGCTGAAATGTAGGGCTTCGCAGGGATCGAATGAAGAGTAGAGCCACGGGTCGTAACACATCAGAAATGTAACGTCCACTGTTCAAAGTGCCGTCAATGAGAACAAGAAGTGACCGAGACGTGCAACCACTGGCATCCCATACTATCACGCCGGGTGATACGCCAGCATGGCGATGACGAATACACGCTTCCAATGTGCGTTCACCTCGATGTCGCCAAACACAGATGCGACCATCATGATGCTGTAAACAGAACCTGGATTCATCCGGAAAAATGACGTTTTGCCATTCGTGCACCCAGGTTCGTCGTTGAGTACACCATCGCAGGCGCTCCCGTCTGTGATGCAGCGACTAGGGTAACCGCAGCCATGGTCTCCGAGCTGATAGTCCATGCTGCTGCAAACGTCGTCGAACTGTTCGTGCAGATGGTCGTTGTCTTGCAAACTTACCCATCTGTTGACTCATGGATCAAGAGGTGGCTGCACGATCCGTTACAGCCATGCGAATAAGCTGCCTGTCATCTCGACTGCTGGTGATACGAGGGCTTTGGGATCCAGCACTGCGTTCCGTATTACCCTCCTGAACCTACCGATTCCATATTCTGCTAACAGTCATTGGATCTCGACCAACACGAGCAGCAATGTCGCGTTACGATAAACCACAATCGCGATATGCTACAATCCGACCTTTATCAAAGTCGGAAACGTGATGGTACGCATTTCTCCTCCTTACACGAGACATCACAACAACGTTTGACCAGCCAATGCCGGTCAACTGCTGTTTGTGTATAAGAAATCGGTTGGAAACTTTCCTCATGTTAGCACGTCGTAGGTGT
Source organism: Schistocerca nitens (assembly GCF_023898315.1). Lineage (NCBI taxonomy): Eukaryota > Metazoa > Arthropoda > Insecta > Orthoptera > Acrididae > Schistocerca > Schistocerca nitens. Next base: position 411,510,852 of record NC_064622.1, read on the forward strand.
CGCCACCGGCGTCAGATTTGTGTGAATGCTCTGAAAAGCTAATCATTTGCATATCACTGCATCTTCTTCCTGTCGGTTAAATTTCGCGTCTGTAGCACGTCATCTTCTTGGTGTAGCAATTTTAATGTCTAGCAGTGCATGTAAAACAATTAAAAACGACAATTTTAAAAATGGACAGAAAAAGGATAACATAAAATTCAAAGGGAATGTTATAGTGAGGTCCTCGTGTATCAAAGTATTCCTTTTGATCATAGAAATACGAAACTAAAGTTGGAGTTCGTATAGGCAAAGTACATGGCGCATTCAGATGAAAACGAGACGGATGGAAGAAAGTGAATAAACTGCTTATTACCTGAAAAGTAATCGCCATAAAAGTTTAATGCATGTATCCCTGTGTTACACGAAACGCTCAGTGCCTTCATGGAAAAATGTTTGCGGCTGGCCCTGCAAGAATAATTGATAATAGCCTTTTGAAGAAGCAAAGTAATACAAATGAAAAAGTGAACAAAAAGTGTGCTTTCACGCAGTATTCGACCAGCTGGTCTTGGCGTTCTATGAGGTTGCAATGCATTATAAAGTAGAGATTGCGGAATACATTTAATTGATATAATTTTCAGAATCATAATTGCGAAGTTTGAGAAGATGGAGAGTGACATTAAAGCCATTTTTCAAGCTAATATATTTTGCTGAAGAACTTTCGTAGTGATAATAATCAACTCTATATATATATATGGAAATTTGTGGTAAGGTCTTGTGGTACCAAACTGCTGAGGTCATCGGTCCCTGAGCTTACCCATTACTTAATCTAACTTAAACTAACTTACGCAAAGGACAACACACACACCGATGTCAGAGGGAGGACTGCAACCTCCTCCGGGCGAAGAATATATATATATATATATATATATATATATATATATATATATATATATATATATGATCAAATTAAAATAACTTTGTGACCAACGTTTAAGGGAATGCAATGCTAGGGTCGAGCTGGCAGCCAGTCAAACACAGTTCATTTTTTCTCGAACGAAAGGTGCTCGCTTTGTTGCCTCCTCTGTAAGTGCACGTTGAGGCTTGTGGAGTGCGCCTCGGTAGAAGCCGGCAACAATGCTCCCCACCAGTGCAATCTGTCTATCACAAAATTATATTGTTAGGAGTTTAGCATCTTATTCTTTAATTGTGTTACTTAGGATGTGAGGAGCGAAATAATAATTACGGAACTTGCTCTGTGACCAAACGTCAACACTGTGAAAGGTCATAGAAACGGTTATGTGAGGCACAATGCTCGTATGAATAGTAGCCATGTCTTGAGGTATTTGCGAGATAAATAATTTTAATTAATAATTTCATTATTGAATAATTTTGTGAGTGGATGATGATGATGATGATGATGATGATGATGATGATGATGATGATGATGATGATCATCATCATCATCATCATCATCATTAGTTCCACATGACGTCAAGTTGGAGATAGACAGGGCGTCCCTACTAAAGTTCATCAGGCTCATTCGCTCTGAAGTTTCGGCAGATGTTTATTATTTCGTTTTTGCAGTGGGTAGCTGGAATCCGTCTATAAAGATAGTGCTTCTGGAAGTCTTTCAAGCGACACTAATTGTCGACAGAAATCGTCGGTATATTTCCCGTTACGGATAATATTATTTTTAAGGCGGAATTTTACGCGCCCTGTCGATAGAGTGGTCCCAAATGAATCTAGTGCGATATTCGTTTTATCCATACGTAGTAACAGGGACAGTGAGAGACGAAGAATAACCAGTACTCCAGTACCAACTGAGCATGTGTGGTGGCAGCAGTCAGGGTGGAGAATGACGGTGCTGTCGCCACTGGAGAGCTGCTTATTCTTTGTGTTTTACTGTCACTGTTAATACATACGGATAAAACGAATACAGCATCAGGCTAATTTGGGACCACTATCGACGGGGCACGTTAAATTCCTCTTATGAACAATTTTGTTCGTAACGGGAATGAAACCGAGGCCTTCCGTCGACACTGGCCGTAGTATCAAAGACGTTTTCGTATCGAGTGAAATTGTAAATACCTGCGGAAATACCTGAGAAAATGCGCCGGACGACTCTTAGGAGGGTCAGCCGGTATATCATATTTCAGTCTATAGTCGCACAATCATTATAAAAACAAATGCGGCTATGGACTGTTATCATCATCGGTTATTCGTCATCTACTGTTGGATAAAGACCTTCTCTGGAACTTTCCATACATTCTAGCCTGCAGATAAATGAACAGCTAATTCCAACATGTTTACCATTGTCATCAGTTCACACCTCACTTGGGTAAATGTGGCCATCGTCCACAGGCCATGGGGAACCCATCGCTACCGATCAATCGTCGCATCATCTTGCACCAACTTGGGTGCCTCCTCTGTTTTTACTTATGCCTTGGAATTGAGCAGCGAACGTCCATTGTCCAACTAACACTGATTAGCTTGGTTACACGTTTTCCCTCCATGTTTCGTTACGGAACTATTTATGTCTTCCCTTGAGTCTGTTTTGTAAGTCATTTGTTTATTTTCCTGCCTCTCCTAGTAATACGAAACACGCGCCTCCCATTTGCTCTCTGAACTTATTCTTAGTCTTTGAAGGAGTTTAGGATTAAAAGACCAATGTGTTTACGTACAGTCTCATATATCTGCTCATTACCTCACACCTGTTGCCTAAGAATACAGTAGTTACCTTTTGGTCATCAGTCTTCTGAATGGCTTGGTGCGAGTTCAGAGTAGCATTTTCATCCTAAGTCCTCAATTATCCGGTGGACGCATTCCAATCTCCACCTTCCCTAGCAGGTTTTAGAATCTGCAGCTTCCTCTAGTTTCATGGAGATTATTCTCTGATGCTGGAACATATGTGCTATCGTCCTGTCCTTTCTTCTTGTCAGTGTGCTCCTTTCTTTTCCGATTCTGCGGAGAAACTACCCATTCCTTACCGTGTTAGGCCATCTGATTTTCAGCCTTCTTCTGTAGTGTCACATCTCAGACATCTCAGACATTTCAGTCCACTTCCGTTACGGCTTTCCCGCAATCCCTGATTCACTACCATACTGTGCTGTGCTCCAAACGTACATTCTCAGAAATTTTGTTCGTCAAATTAAGTTCGATGCTTTATACTAATAGACTTCTTCTGGCCAGGGATGCCTTCTTTGCCTGTACTACCCTGCTTCCAATCGAAAGTTTGAGATTTTATTCAAATTTGACGTGACTAAGTGTCTTACATAAGGATATCGTCGTGTATTCGAGTGTAGAACAGTCCTCTTGGTATAGGATACGAGCGAGGAATTTATGACGGTAAACAAGATGACGAGGTGCGTCGTAATTTTGCAGCGCGCAGTGGACACTTGCGATAGGCCATGTGGCCGCCTGTAGAGTGCGGTCGGGTGCGTAGGTGCGTGGCAGGGCCAGCGTTTCAAAGGCTGGGGAGCAGGCGACGCGATTGTATTATTTGATAAGACGGAAGCGACCAGGCCGGGGCGGTTTGGACTTTTGAGAGCGCGGGGGAGTAATTGAGGCGCGCTGAATAGCAGCGGCTCGTGCCGTCAAATCCTCGGCCATTCACCGCCTGCCACTGGCTGGGGGCGACGCGAGATTCTGCCTGCTCGCGCTGTCCGCCCCCGCAGCCGCCCCCGCTCAAAAGGAACGCCGGCTGAGGTAAAACGAGTAGTTGCGAAAATGAGTTATGGATTACGGCAGCTCAGCACGCGGTCCAGAGGCTCAAAGACGGAATGAAAGTGAAGCCAGCAGGATGCAGTTATTCGGCACTGCCCCCCTCCACCCCCCTCTTCACCCCGAGCCTCGTTAGCGGAAATACCTGCTGTCCGACGCGGATGAGTACAGAGTATCGGAACTGCCGCTGGAGGAGGTGTAGCTGTAAATCTTGACGCTGCTGAGCGAATATCTATGACTAGTGTCCCTGCACTTCCTCGCTTCCTCCCCGTCCCGTGTCGAAACTGAAGACTCGTCTGTCAGAGTTTGCGAGCAGGTGAACAACAGCAACCTAACGACACACTCATTACGTCGTGAGTAAGTTTGTGACGGTTTTGGAACGCTCGCAACACAAGTTTATTGTTTGTTTCCAATAACAACAGCGGGACGTCTCATCTGTTCAGTATACAAACAAGCAGAAGCTTCTATCATTTCATTTATTGGTACCAATTCACGACGGAGGATACAGTTTCGTTCCACAAAAAGCACAACGTAATGTTCTGAGGATGTCGCCAACCTTGGGGATGTTGCTTTTTCCTATGGGTTGAGCCGTCCTTTCCCCTTCTTTATGTTCACTCAAAGGTCACATACTGATTATTTGCTGGTTCTTGGTGTCGTTTAAGACGTAATCAATTTTAGTGCCTCACCCAACGATTACAAATCCTGCACCCGAGCATGGCGGTACAATGGTTAGCACACTAAACTCACGCGTCCGGAAGGACGACGGTCCAAACCCTCAGTCCGCCTATGCAGGTTTAGGTTTTCCGTTGTTTCCCTAAATCGCTCCAGCCAAATTTCGTAATGGTTCCTTTGAAACGATTACAGTCGATTTTCTTACCTATCCTTTCGTAATCCGAGCTTGTACTCCGTTTCTAATTACCTCGATGTCGAGGGGCGATAAACTAATCTCCTTCCAAATGAATACAAATCCTGCAGCCGATCGAGGTGGTGCAACGGTTAGCACACTAGACACACGCGTTCGGAAGGACGACGGTCCAAACCCTCAGTCCGCCTATCCAAGTTTAGGTTTTCCGTTAGTCCCCTAAATCGCTTCAGCCAAATTTCGTGATGGTTCCTTCGAAAAGATCACAGCCGATTTTCTTACCCATCCTTTCGTAATCCGAGCTTGTTCTCCGTTTCTAATTACCTCGATGTCGAGGGGCGATGAACTAATCTCCTTCCAAATGAAAGTCTTCCAGAATGTGGTTCATCACACAAGTCGAATATCCCTTCTCGGAAACGAGGAAACCACTTTCGTGCCATCATCTCATCAAATGCTTCCCTCCCGTACACACCTCAAGTAGGTCTCGTCGCTTCTTCAGCACTAGAGCCACGATTCAACTCTAAGAGTAAAATATTTCGGACACGTTCATTTTATTTTAATTGACGCTCCATTTCGATTAGCGTTGACACTGGGCACAACGAGCTGTCGACAACATACATATCTCTCTTTGCAAAAATCAAACTAAGAAAAGAGAACTGAATAACGAAACAAACGAAGGCTCTCGATGCAGTGTTGCCAAATTACTAAAGAACGGCACGGATTTACACACCTACTCAACATTTTACTGCACAATTTATTATTTTCTTCGAATTTTATATTTTGAAGAAATGCGACGGTTACAGTGAAGGATATAGCGAGTCAGTATTTAAAATTTGTAAATAAATTTTTCTTTTATTTTACTACAAAATACGGAAAAAAGAAGAAAACTGTGATCAAAGAGAGTTTTTAAGTTGCAAACTTCAAACAGTCGATCGATATATTTGCCACTGCTGACATTTTGTCAATTTGATCATATACCGTATGCGAAGCGACAGAACAGGTCTATCTGGATGCAAAAACATGCAACTTGGAGCCGTCAAACTGCCATCTCTAGCGACATTTAAGACTGCAGAGTTGGTAGAAAACTTGGAGCCACTCAAACACCGAACAAGATGCAGAACATACAACCATGATAACGTCAAGCTCCCGATCGTGCATTTTTACAAGGCACTTTGAAGTCATTCGATACAAGAAGCTAACGTACGGCTTATGCCAGACCATCTATCAATCTGTGTAGTCACCAAGGTATTTTTCAGAATTTGTTTTAATTTTCTGTGCCCTACAAAGCTGTCGTGTCTCACTCCATATCTGTGTAATTCTTTTATAGTAACTGCAGTAGGACAATGAAAAACAGCACAAAACGCGTAAAAATTAGTTGTAAACCAATACGTTGTATTGGAGTTGCTGACGATGTTTCAGCAGATTCTGAAAAAAAATCTTTCTTTCACTTCAAATTCATATGTACACGAACCGATGCCTAATACAGGATTTAGAAAGGTTTCAAACAGTCTCTCTCTGCCGTAAGAGGAAAGAACATAATGGTACGCCGACAACTGTAGCAGAAACATTTTAGGTCATCTTAGAAACAGTTTCTCATTTCCACCATATTACCCCTATCTTTTGCTACTGCCTATCTTGTTCTGAATGTCCCATTTGTCTTTTAATTCTGCCAAGACAAAACTTTTTGTAAAATATAGCGTTGCACTGGGTGACTTTGTCACCAACAACAAATGTACTTATTGAAAGTCCTTAAACGCTACTTTGTCGCCATTTATTTTACTTAACATCTTTCGCTACTTCAGGTAGGAGCTGACTACCATGTACGGGGAGTGTTCCCGTGGATCGTTAATTTTTACAAACTTTGGTTTGCAGAAGTGCGTGTCTCTCAGAGTGTCAGGAACGAGGCATCTCTCATCGCCTGCGTTTAGCCACCCCCCCCCCCCCTCCTCCAGCCAAGTCCCGAGTCCTCCATGCCCATCTCGACGCAACAGCCTTCCTCCGACAAGAATTTGCACTCTCGAGGTGGCTTGTTAAAGTTAAGCGAAGGAAAATAAACTTTTCAAAAGCACCTCGCACGTCTCTGATGAGAAATTAAGAGTACACCGACACTCCTCCGCCCTGAGCCACAGGAATCAGAAACGCGTTTTTGTGTTAGAAGAGTAACACATAGCCGGCCGGAGTGGCCGTGCGGTTCTAGGCGCTACAGTCTGGAAGCGAGCGACCGCTACGGTCGCAGGTTCGAATCCTGCCCCGGGCATGGATGTGTGTGATGTCCTTATGTTAGTTAGGTTTGTAAGTAGACCGTTTAGGTTTTTATATTGGTAACGCCACGTAGCGCTCTGTATGAAAATCACTGGCTGTGCTGTGTGCAGTCAGTGGCTGGTTGGCATTGTTGTAATACTCGCCATTGTAGCGTTTGGCAGTTGGCTGTTAACGGCGCGTAGCGTTGCGCAGTTGGAGGTGAGCCGCCAGCAGTGGTGGATGTGGGGAGAGAGATGGCGGAGTTTTGAAATTTGTAAGACTGGATGTCATGAACTGCTATATATATTATGACTATTAAGGTAAATACATTGTTTGTTCTCTATTAAAATCTTTCATTTGCTAACAATGCCTATCAGTGCCTTCCGTAGTTTGAATATTCCTGTAACAATGATGTATATGTTATTTCGATTCTTTTGTAAAGCCTGTACTACAAATGTTATCTGTATTGTTATGTTCTTTAATGATGTATTTTGTACCTTTGTAATTGTATTCTTATGTTATAAAATTGTAGTTAACACCAGTTCATCATATTATTAACTTGTAAGTTCCATTTCACTGCACACGTTTCTGTTGGTCATAGTATATGGACAATATGTGAGAAGTAGGGACTGTTAGTGTTTGCACGTGTGTTAATAATTCAGCAAGGGACTGGATAACAGCATTGTCGGTTCTAAGGACAATTCCAAAAACTTTATGAGTGCACAAGTGATGGTTATGGACTTGCTATATTATCCGCAAGACTCTTCAATGGTGATTGTGCACCTGCACAGTCACAACAGATGGCTGCTGGCCATCTCTACAAGGACTACAGTGGGTCTCCATATTTGATGACTCACCAATACCATTATTTCTGTTGTGTCTAGACCATACAGCCCAGACACAATGCTGTAGCCGATAGGGCACGCAAGGCTAACGCAGACGGGCGTGAAGTCTGGAACATGAGACTTATAAATGCACTAAAGAAAAATACGTAGCCTTTTTAATACTTAACGTTATTCTCTTGTTGGAATACATCTCTCCTGCATACTCGTAAGCTATTGGCACTGATACAAATGGCGCCTTGCTAGGTGGTCGCCATTTAACTTAGCAGAGGGCTATTCTACTGTCTATCTCCCGGCAAATGAGAGCAAGGCTTAGCACGTCCAATCGCTAGCTATGTTGTCCGTACAACTGGGAACGAGGTCTCCTCAGTCCCTCGAGACCTGCCTTGTGGTGGCGCTAGGTTTGCGATCCCACAGTGGCGACACGCGGGTCCGACATGTACTACAGGACCGCGGCCGATTTAAGTTACCACCTAGCAAGTGTGGTGTCTAGCGGTGACACCACATTCCTCCCCCGCAAATCGGCGAACGGTCGTGAGATAAGGCTTCCGCCCGCCGTGGGGAGGACCGCATGTTGACGTATGCGATGAGGTGGGGAGCCGAACAACAGGCGAGGCTGTGCCACCCGCACCCGGCCATTCGGTCCGAGGGGAGCTAGGAAACGCCTGAAAACGTAGTCCAGGGTGCACGTCAACATGCGGTGTATGCGCACGTAATGAGACAGGAGGGGCCGAAGGGTCGACCTCCATTGCGTCGGGGAATCCGACGCGCGATGACGACATCTGGTCCGGAGCGGGCAAGAGGTCCATGGCGGAGGACGGCTGGTCACGGGAAGCGAGCGGCGGCGCGTGACCCTGGGAGGCGCCGGGCGGTTGCAGCGAAGCGTCCACCGCGGGCGGCGCCGGCGGCGGCTGCGGCGGCGGCGCGACGCCATGAGGCAAAAGGGAAGGCAGCGTCGGTAACACCTGGGGATGAGACGAGCCAGTAGATGGGTCCCCAAGGCGCTGACCGGACGGCTCCGTCGCTGAAAGCAGACGGGGAGCGGCAGAACCCAGGCGACGACAGAGGCGCAGCTGATTGAGATGCCGATGCACCTCACCAGAGGCCCCCAAAACCAAATACATCGCGCGGCCGAGGCAGCGAAGAAGGCGCCCTGCGAGCCAACGCCGTGAACCGCGATAGGTGCGATAATAGACAACGTCGCCAGGAGCAAAAGCAGGAGTCTGCCGCTGCACAGGAACCTGATGTGGCGGATGCAGCAAAGACATCAAGGTGCGATGAGAACGACCATGGAGCAATTCAGCCGGCGAGCGACCATCGCGGGGCTGAGAGCGATACGAAGACAAAAAGAGCAACAAAGCGTCCTCCCGAGAATGCGACTCTTTCAATTTCAACATCTGTGACGTGAAAGTCCGGACCAATCGTTCAGCGGCACCGTTTGACTGAGGCGAAAACGGCGCGGATGTCAGATGTTGAATACCATTGGCCTCGCAGAAGGACTGAAATTCTGCGGACATGAATTGTGGGCCATTGTCGGAAACAATAGTCTGCGGAAGACCTTCAATGCAAAAGATAGCAGACAAGGCTTGGATTGTGGCAGAAGACGTCGTGGAAGACATCCGGACAACAAAAGGAAAATGACTGAAAGCATCGACCACAACCAACCATCGAGCATTCCAGAATGGACCAGCAAAATCGACGTGCAAGCGTTGCCAAGGGGAAGTGGCTTTCGGCCATGCAAAGAATTGCCGCGGCGGTGCGGATTGTTGTTCGGCACACGCCACGCAAGAGGAGCACATATTCGTAATCGCAGCATCGATTCCGAACCAAGTACAGTGCTGACGAGCAAGTTGTTTCGTACACACTATACCCCAATGTCCTTGGTGAAGAAGCTTTAAGACAGAGGACTGTAACGAACGTGGGACCACGACTCTGGATTGATCATTATCGGAACGCAACAACAAAACACCACGTCGTACAAAAAGTCTCTCCTTGTGAGCAAAAAAACGGCGAACCGAAGGATCCTCGATCCGTGACTTTGACAAGGGCCATTGCGTAGCAACAAAACGCAAAACAGTAGCAAGGACAGGGTCAGCAGCTGTGGCTGTAGCTACACGACGAAAATCAATCGGAAACGATTCGACCACGTCATCGGTTTCCGAATCAATGAACATGCAAGCAAGTTCGGAAGAATCGAATGCTTTATCCTCAGCAACAGGCAAACGGGACAACGCATCAGCGTTTCCGTGCTTAGCAGTGGACCGATACAAGATATCGTAGCGGTACTGCGAGAGAAAAAGAGACCAGCGAATGAATTTCTGTGCTGTACGTGGAGGTACAGGCTTGTTCGGATGAAAAAGCGATGTCAAAGGTTTGTGGTCCGTGATGATTGTAAAGTGACGACCATACAAGAAATCATGAAACTTTGTAACACCAAACACGAGAGCTAAAGCTTCTTTCTCTATCTGGGAATAATTTCTTTGCGCAGATGAGAGCAATTTGGACGCAAAGGCAATAGGGCGATCATGCGAACCATCTTTGTGCGCAAGCACAGCACCGATCCCGAAATCCGAGGCATCTACCATCAACAAAAGAGGTTTCCGGGGATCGAATGACGTAAGGCACGTATGTGAAAGTAACGCCGATTTCAACTGGCGAAAGGCGCGGTCGCATTCCGTCGTCCAGACGAACGGAACACCTTTACGGCGTAAGCGATGAAGCGGAGCTGAAATGGAAGAAGCGCGCGGCACAAACTTTGCATAATAATTAATTTTACCCAACACACTCTGTAGCTGTTTCAAGTTCCGCGGTGCAGGTAAATCCTGTATGGCACGGAGGTGCTCTGGACTCGGATGTATACCTTGGGCATTTATGACATGCCCCAGGTAGGGTAAGTCACGAGCAAAAAACACACATTTGTCCTTCCTCAAGCGAAGACCATTCTGACGCAAGACCTGAAATAATGTTCGGAGATTTTGCAAATGTTCGGCTTCTGTCTTTCCTGAGATCACAATATCGTCCAGATAGTTCGCAGCAGTAGGGACCGACGCACACACAGTTTGTAAATATTGCTGAAACAAAGCAGGGGCGGATGCACACCCGAACGGTAGTCTTTTGAAGCGATACAAGCCAAGATGCGTGTTAACCACTAAGACGCGCTGGGAGTCTTCGTCCACAGGTATTTGCAAGTACGCATCTGCGAGGTCCAATTTGGAAAAATATTTTCCCGGGCACAGTTTGTCAAAAAGATCTTCCGGGCGGGGCAAAGGAAAAGTGGCAGTCACAAGTTGTGGATTCACTGTTGCCTTGAAGTCCACACAAAGTCTCAGTTTACCGGAAGGTTTTGGCAAAATTACTAAGGGTGAGGCCCAGAGAGAAGCCTGCACACGTTCAATTACACCTTGAGATTCTAAATCGGCTAATGTTCTGGCGACCTCATCACGCAATGCGTGGGGAACATTGCGCGCTCTGAAAAATTTCGGTTGCGCGTTTTCTTGCAGTTCCAAATGCGCTTCATAGTTCTTAGCGCAACCAAGACCCGGTGCAAAAATGTCTGCAAATTCTTCACAAAGACTAGAAACACTGGCGGAAGGCACAGTCTGATTCACTGATAGGACCTGAGTTACTATAGACATACTAAACAGTTGAAATAAATCTAAACCAAACAAGTTCACTGCAGAAGTAGAACGAAGAACGTAAAATGATACAAGTTTTATCTGTCCCATGTATGTGGCAAAAAGGCTGCACTGTCCTAACACAGGTATAGGCTGTCCAGAGTAACTATGTAACTTAACATTTGCGGCACGCAATGGCGGTTTGCCCAGTTGTTTGTACGTGTCGTGATTGAGCAATGAAACTGCAGCTCCGGTATCGAGCTGGAAGGGTATCACTTTGCCTTCAAAGTCTAAGTCCACAAAAAGTTTATTGTCCTGCTGACAAGAGCGACTGTCACGTGCAATTTGAACTGATACAGGTACAGAAGCACTTGCGACTTCACGGGATTTTCGGCGACGTCGACGCACACTGTGTGTGGGACGAACACAGTCACAGTTAGATAAAGTGTCACTGGACGGGTGGGAATGAACTACATGAATGTCCATGGGCTAAGGTCCACGAGCCTGATTGTCCTGGGTTCGATTCCGGCGCGAAGCAAAGGGCCTGGAATTATTGTGATTGTCTGATCTAAGCTTTTTCTGGCAAACACTTTGAACATGTCCTTTCTTTTGACAGTAAAAGCAAATAGCTTGGCGTGACGGGCAATTTTCACGCGAATGTCTAGCTGCACACCGCGGGCATGATTTCACTACAGTTGCATGCTTACGCGGCGCACGTGTTTGCAAGGTAGGCTGCCGCTGCTGTGACGGGCGCGAGGGCCGCGTAGCGTCCCGTGCAGCGGGCCCGGCGGGCCGGTTAATGTGACACACTGCTGGCGAAGTTTCAAATGAGTCCTGAGCAGAGTCAAGTGTGTCTTGCCTATCCAATATGTCTATCACTTGTTGAAGGGAGGGATTTACTAGTTTCAAAATCTGTTCCCGTATGCGAACATCAGAAACGTTCTGTGCAATTGCATCACGCACCATAGTATCTGAATAAGGGAGGCCACATTCACATTCAAACGCACACTCCCTAGTAAGTCCTTGCAATGTCGCAACCCACTCCCTATTAGTCTGACCGGCCGTACGTTTTGTACGAAAGAACGTATACCGTTTTGCAACAACATTTACTGTTTCTTTGAAATAGGCATCTAACGCCGACAAAATTTCGTCGTAGGACAGAGTTGCTACGTCGCGCCGGGGAAACAACTTCACTATCACACGGTAGGTGCACACACCGACACAAGAAAGCAAAAACGGCTGCCGCTCATTACCTTGAATTCTGTAGGCGGCCAGATGAAAGCTGAACTGGCGGGACCAGTCCGGCCAGGACTCCAAGGATGAGTCAAAATGACGGAAGGGCGGTGCAATGGCGTGTTGTGGCTGCGGTAGCGATGAAGCGGCGGCTGCCGCATCGTGTTGCAGCACACGTTGACCCTGGACGAGCTGTCCCAGGGCATCCAATAACGCTTGCGACTGCTGATTCTGCAAGCGAAAAAATTCGGACAGTACATCCGGAGATTGTGGCGAAGCCATGACGCAAACGAATTAATACAAACTCTTTTTCTCGTCGCCAATAATGTTGTGTCTAGACCATACAGCCCAGACACAATGCTGTAGCCGATAGGGCACGCAAGGCTAACGCAGACGGGCGTGAAGTCTGGAACATGAGACTTATAAATGCACTAAAGAAAAATACGTAGCCTTTTTAATACTTAACTTTATTCTCTTGTTGGAATACATCTCTCCTGCATACTCGTAAGCTATTGGCACTGATACAAATGGCGCCTTGCTAGGTGGTCGCCATTTAACTTAGCAGAGGGCTATACTACTGTCTATCTCTCGGCAAATGAGAGCAAGGCTTAGCACGTCCAATCGCTAGCTATGTTGTCCGTACAACTGGGAACGAGGTCTCCTCAGTCCCTCGAGACCTGCCTTGTGGTGGCGCTAGGTTTGCGATCCCACAGTGGCGACACGCGGGTCCGACATGTACTACAGGACCGCGGCCGATTTAAGTTACCACCTAGCAAGTGTGGTGTCTAGCGGTGACACCACAATTTCTACAAGGACTGCAGTGGGTCTGCACCTCTGGTGGCCCACCATTACCACAATCTCTACAAGGATTGCAGTGGGTCTGCACCTCTGGTGGCCCACCAATACCATAATCTCTACTAGGACTTCAGTGGGTCTGCTCTGTGATGACCTACCTACCAATAATCTTCAAAACTTCGACTGACTCTGCTGTGGGTTTGCTCTGTTGTGGCGCATTACCTGTCTGCATGTCAAGAGTCAGCACTGTCTTTCCGTTGGAGGGACAACACTACTTCTTCAAGCCTGCATGGAAGTCCACTACTTCCGTGTGCATTCTCTTTTACTGCTCAGACTTTGAGAAAAAAAAAACACTACAATTTTACTGTGATGAATGATCAGGACTGTGTTCATGGACTGTGAGAAAATTTTAGCTTTTGACCAACATTGTATCAACAAGTGTGTGCATTTGATATCTTTATTATTGTAATTATGAAAAATTTTATCAAATCATTATTGGCCACTGCCCAAAACAATTTGTAAAATTTTTTGTGGGGAGCATGGGGGCTATGTAATTAGGCTGTCTAGGTTTTTATATTGGTAACGCCACGTAGCGCTCTGTATGAAAATCACTGGCTGTGCTGTGTGCAGTCAGTGGCTGGTTGGCATTGTTGTAATACTCGCCATTGTAGCGTTGGGCAGTTGGCTGTTAACGGCGCGTAGCGTTGTGCAGTTGGAGGTGAGCCGCCAGCAGTGGTGGATGTGGGGAGAGAGATGGTGGAGTTTTGAAATTTGTAAGACTGGATGTCATGAACTGCTATATATATTATGACTATTAAGGTAAATACATTGTTTGTTCTCTATTAAAATCTTTCATTTGCTAACTATGCCTATCAGTAGTTAGTGCCTTCCGTAGTTTGAATCTTTTATTTAGCTGGCAGTAGTGGCGCTCGCTGTATTGCAGTAGTTCGAATAACGAAGATTTTTGTGAGGTAAGTGATTTGTGAAGCGTATAGGTTAATGTTTGTCAGGGCCATTCTTTTGTAGGGATTATTGAAAGTCAGACTGCGTTGCGCTAAAAAATATTGTGTGTCAGTTTAAGCACAGTCATGTAAATTTTTCAAAGGGGACGTTTCAGGTTTAAGTAGTTCTAACTTCTAGGCGACTGATGACCTCAGAAGTTAAGTCGCATAGTGCTCAGAGCCATTTGAACCAGTAACACGTATTGCTGTACTGGGGAATCATGGAAAATATTTTGAGTGGACTGAGGAAAATTATGAAAGAAGTATTACAAGAATAGGTAAGGAAATGGATATTAAAAGCACGAATAAATGTTTATGTCTTCGGCCCGGAAGTTTATCGACGGAGTAGAACTGTCTTCAGTGGTGTGTCCCGTTTCGAACTGAACCCCGATTATCAGCCAAGATGTGTGTGGAGAGGCCCTGGGCAGCGGTGGGACGACAAGCTGACTGTTGCCTGCCATACGGCCCGACAACCAAGAGCGACGGTCTGGGGTGTCATTACTTTTCATAGAGGGACACCCTTGGTCGTCACCCCCGGCGCTCTTACAGCACAGCGCTACGTCGACGATATCCTATGCCCCGTTTTTTTGACCTTCACGACAAGCCATCCTGGGCTTACATTTCAGGAAAATAATGCCCGACAGCTCATGACGAAAATTTATACTGCTTGTCTTTGTCCTTGTCAAACCCTGTCTTGGCCAGAAAGATCTCTCCCCAACTGACAACGTTTGGAGCATGATTGCCAGGTCCTCCAACCAGGTCGGGATTTTGAACATCTGATGCGTCTGTTGGACAGAATCTGGCACGGTGTCCCTCAGGAGGACATCAATCAATGTCAAGGCGAGTGACTGCTTGCATAAGAGCCAGAGGTGGAGCAACGCGTTACTGACTGCTCCATTTTTTTTCTTAAAGTGTATAGTATACTATACTTCACTTTGTGTAATTGATTGAGAAAGTAGACTTGTGACTAATGATATGCCCTTATGTAAAAACAGATGTACAAGCTTTTGCTTATCTTTATATTATATTGTTTTTGTTCATCATAATGATGTTGCATTAACTTTATTTGTTTTTATTAAATTGACATCTCTGATATCATTATAAAATGATTTGGGGATGAATAAACAACCGGCTAAATCTCCGTTACCAGAACAGAACCGGAGTGTAAGGCTAATGTGACGCGCTCATTATTCAATTTAATGTAAACAGGGAATGAAATTAACGTAAAGTAGGAGGAGGAGAACCAGGAGAGTGCATAGACTTACAAACTACCGTGAGTAGTCTGTTGTGAAACAGTTGCTACTCATAACTTGCAAATTGTAAAGTGATATAAATGTTCTCCGTCTAGCCAAACAGATTTACAGATTTCAATCATATAGATGAGATCACCTTTATACAATAACTAAATGGCACACTTCAACTGCGAATGAAAATAAAAAGGTGTTCTGTGGCTACCTATAACGCAGTGTATCACAATTTTTTTCCCTTTGGTACACATAACATGCACCCACCACTCCAGATCATCGATGCTATATCTGATGACAAAAATAATTTGTGTAATGACGTACCAAATGGTTATTTCCTTCTGAATTGATGTTGCGACGGAATCATCTTGTGTGCGGTTTCTTCCCCAAGATAAAAATACGTAGGCAACGCACTATCACCAGACATTTGCCATGTCCTCTTTATTTTTTGATGACGTTGCTTTACTCAGAATGAAGCTGAATGTTTATTCAATCTGACAATCGTGCCATTAGTCGTATCGGACTTCTTAACAATGTGGGAAAACTACATAAATTAGATGATAACTCCTTTGCTTAGTAACACCCTCTGGCAAGTGAGTATTGAAGTTCCAATTATTCGTTTTTGCAAATCTTAGTACTTTTCCATTCGTTTCTAGACGCCCTCCCAGTAGGTTGCAAAATAAATGAAATTCTTCCCTAATAAAAAAAGCAATTGCGAAATAGGTTTCTTCTTGAATAATTCTTCTCTAATGGCCGCTCATTTGTCTTACTGCAGACAATGCCACCACCTATATTAATATCATATAAAGGCAGTGACATATACAACACCCATTGGCAGCGAACCCAAGTTTTAGGGGTTTATGACGCGAGGAATCTTTGTATGAGGTATTGATGCTTTGAGCAGAAAGCCGAAAGATGTGCTGAAAATGGGTGCTAACCACATACAGATAGAGCATATCCTGCGGTATTAACAAGCAGATAGCTCTCATTTAATAATGTTACCCGCAGCGCATTAATTGTTTCCTTTCCAGACAAATAGTTACAGAACTTCTTTTACTCGTTCTCACCAATAATATCTTATGTGAAAATAAGTAAAGCTGTGTTTACTATTTCTTGGAATATATCAGTTCTTTCCTTCGATGTTTCGACTTCCTTATCCAACCAGAGGAACCTACTGTTTAGCGTGGACTCCGAACCACAAGGTAACTAGATATTTTTCGCAACAACAGACAGTTGCAAGAAGTGGAAGAAGAGATAAGTGCCAAAGTAAAATTCTAAGATCAAATTGGCTCAAATGGCTCTGAGCACTATGGGACTTAACTTCTGAGGACATCAGTCCCCTAGAACTTAGAACTACTTAAACCTAACCAACCTAAGGACATCACACTCATCCATGCCAGAGGCAGGCTTCGAACCTGCGGCCGTAGCGGTCGCGTGGTTCCAGACTGTAGCGCCTAGAACCGCTCGGCCATCCCGGCCGGCCTTCTAAGATCCACTGGGAGTCGCATCTTGTACATTTGTATTAGCAGTCTGGAGCTCATTCACCGGAACTATGCTAGTTTTGTATGCCTTTGTCTATTACAGACTTCTCATTTTCTCACCATTCATACTTTATCTGGCCTGGCTTCACCGTCACTTACAACCAATCGAACGATGGAATACTGCAGTATGTGCAGCAAAGTAACGTCTTCCATTGGTTGAAACTTAATAGAAAATTGAACAGGAGAAGAAATAATAAAATTTAAGACATTTCTATACTAAAGAAAACTGTCACTATTTCTGGAATTAAATAATTTAACGAAAAACAAAAAGAACCCTTTCCTACGTTACTTACACTGTTCAGATGAAGGAATCTTTTTTTTTCTTTTTTTTCTTTTTTTTCTGTGCAGATTGCGCCGTAGCTATCTTCAGCAAATTAAGTATTCGTATTTTGTCCATCTATCGGATTAAAGTTAGTGCAATGCGTAATATACAGGATGTAACAAAAAGGCTCTGACAAACTTTTGAAGCGTAGTGGAGGGTGGTATCTTGAGAAACGAACTGATGACAGGTACCTTTGTCAGAACTTAATCTAGCGGCGAATGCCATGGCACCATTTCACCAGAGAAAGTGTGATTGTATGGCGACGGAACCTAAGGATGAGTGTTGCCCAGGCAGTCGTGGACACAGTCAACATTACTTAGTGTTCTGAGTGTTGTCAGGTCCATTGCGAGGAGCTCCACTTGCGTTGCATCCACTTGCAAACTCTCATTTTCTGCTAAAGTGGTGGACTAATGTGAAGAGTTGGTCACCGAAGCTTCAGTACTCCGTAGAATTGTTTGGATGTTACAGGATAAGAATTCCTATCCACAGTTTTTCTGGATGAGGCCTTCTACAAATTTTCGAAGTTCTACCAGTGTACATAAAAGTGTGTGCAGGGTGATCTTGCTAAATGAGGATTAACTGCGGGAAACGAGCAAGAAAACGGTCGGTTGGAGGAGGAGATGAAAGATCCTTGACAGTGAAGGTTTTAATGATACAAAGTACATACAATAACACACCGGGCAAGTGAAATGTTCTGTCTGTAGAGTGGTTTTAGCTTCACACTCAAGAGGTTAGAGGTCTGGGGCAACAGCATGTAGTAGCCACATTACTCTTCGTGCCACTAAAGGCACGTCTTCCAGTAGGTGAGGCAGGGTCATCCAGAGGAAATGGAGATATGCCTCTCCTGTAAGGCGTTGTGAAAGGAAGGCTGATGCCATTAGGCGGCAGCCAATGAATTCCGCCCACTCTTTGTGGATCAATCGGTGCTGATAGTTCGCTGTCACAAGCGATGGGGACTCTCTGCAGACCACAGGTGGGTGTCGTGAATGTTGACATCGCTCCTGACCAAGATAGCTGTTGTGGCGTAACAAGCTAGTCACGCCACACTGAGGAGGAAGCCGAAAGGCACGCGTACAACACACGCCGACTGGCGTCAAGTCTGGAACAGGATACGTAATGACTGCTATAAAGAAAATACGTATCTTTGGAATATACTTAACTTTTAATGCTTCCTTTGGTACATCTCTCTTGACTATACAAATGAGACTCGTAAGATACATGCACTGTTACAACTGGCGCCTTGCTAAGTCGTAGCCATTAACTTAGCTGAAGGCTATTCTAACTGTCTCTCGGCAAATGAGAGCAAAGGCTTCGTGAGTATAGTCGCTAGCAACGTCGTCGTACAACTGGGGCGAGTTCTCGTACGTCTCTCGAGACCTGCCGTGTGGTGGCGCTCGGTCTGCGATCACTTAGTGGCGACACGCGGGTCCGACATGTACTAATGAACCGCGGCCGATTTAAGCTACCACCTAGCAAGTGTGGTGTCTGGCAGTGACACCACAATAGCCTCTTCTGTAAATATTTTGTCAAACGGGGCAAATGCAGGAAACAGTCCCTGAGAGGATCGGGAACAAAAAAGTTCATATGGACGCGTTCCAAGAGAGGTACACCGGCATGAAGGAAGATTCAAATGGTTCAAATGGCTCCGAGCACTATGGGACTCAACTTCTCAGGTCATTAGCCCCTAGAACTGAGAACTAGTTAAACCTAACTAACCTAAGGACATCACACACATCCATGCCCGAGGCAGGATTCGAACCTGCGACCGTAGCGCCCTCGCGGTTCCAGACTGCAGCGCCTAGAACCGCACGGCCACTTCGGCCGGCCATGAAGGAAGAGGTAAGTCAGTACCTAATAAGGCCAGCATGCGTCGCAACGGATATGAAGAGTGGCAGCTCTCGTGGAGAATGTTCCACACAGTCGTCTTGCTTACCGCATGCTGGGGGGACACTTGCCTGCTGCTCATACCACGATCGTTGTCCGCCCCAGGTAGCTGAGTGGTGCTGGCACGGTAGCTCAGCGTGTTCGGTCAGAGAGCTGGTTCGCCTCTGTAATAAAAAAGCTGAGTGAAAGGATCAACAACGAACTTAAATGGATGTCATGTGATGTCCGCAACGACCAAACACAACGATAAAAAAAAATAGTGGTCAGCGCGACGCAATGTCAACCCTGACGGCCCGGGTTCGATTCCCGGCTGGGTCGGAGATTTTCTCCGTTCAAGGACTGAGTGTTTTGTTGTCCTAATCATCATCGTTTCATCCCCATCGATGCGCATGTCGCCGAAATCGTGTCAAATCGAAAGACTTGCACGAGGCGAGCGGTCTACACAACGGGAGGCCCTATCACGCGACATTTATTTACCGCTATCATTGTTAAAGATCTTTTATCTCCACCTTCAAGTGATTGTACTTGGCTTGGAAAGTATTTCCGGCCATATGTCCATATGCTCCTTATCCTCTCAGGGATAGTTCCCTGCAGTTGGTCGCTGTATAGTAAAATAACGCAGTGTGCACTAAGGTGACAAAAGTTATGAGATATCTCATAATATCGTGTCACACCTCTTTTTTCCCGGCGTAATGAAGCAACTAAACTTGTCATAGACACAACAGCTCGTTGTAACTTTCCTGCAGAAATATGCTGCCTTTATAGCTGTCCATAATTGCGAAAGTGATTGCCGGTGCAAGATGTTATGCACGAATTGACCTCTCCATTATGTTCCACAAATGTTCGATGGGATTCATGTCGGCCGATATGGATGGCCAGAACCCTCGCCTGAACTGTACAGAATATTCTTCAAACTAGTCGCGAATAACTGTGACCCAGTGACATGACATAATTGTTTGGGAGCATGAAGTCCATGAATGGCTGCAAATGGTCTCCAAGTAGCCGAATATAACCATTTCCCGTGAATGATCGGTTCAGTTGGGTCAGAGGACCCAGTCCATCCATGTAAGCACAACCAACACCAAAATGGAGTCACCACCAGCTTGCACACTGCGATGTTCAAAACTTGGGCCCATGGCTTCGTGCGGCCCGCGCCACACTCTAAGCCTATCGTCAGCTCTTATCTACGGAATCGCGACTCAGCTGACCAGGAAACGGTCTTACAGTCGTCTAGGATCTGAGCAATATGATCGCGAGGCTAGGAGAGGCACAGAAGGCAATGTCGTCAAAGGTACTCGCATCGGCCGTCTGCTGCCGTAGCCCATTAACGCCTGATTTGACGGTACTGTCCTAACGGATACGTTCGTCGTATGTCCCGCATTGATCTCTGCGGTTATGTTGGCACTGAAAACTCTACGCAAACGCCACTGCTCTCGGTCGTTAAGTGAAGGCTGTCGGCCACTGAGTTGTCCGTGTTGAAAGGTAATGCCTGAAATTTGGTATTCTCGGCACACTGTTGACAATGTGCCTCTCAAAATATTGAGTTCCCCAACTACCGTTCCGTGTTCGAAGCCTGTTAATTATCATCGTGCGGCCATAATGACGCTGAAATGCCTTCTCACATGAATCACATGAGTGGAAATGAAAGATCCACCAATGCCTTACCCTTTTGTACCTTGTGTACGCAGGATTGGCGGACCATTCCGCAGCTGCCTTCTATTATATCGATAAAACATTGTATCGGAGGCATCAGTGAGAATAACGGTCCGTTGGAAACCATAAAAATTTATGTCGTATCGTGGGCTCAGCATTGTACTTGGCTTGGCTTGATCTTGCCAAAAGCCGAGAAGCGATTCTTCTTGGTGTTTTAGCTCTCTGGGGCACTCTGGGATGCTCTCTGGGTCTCTCTGTGATGTTCTCTGGGCTGCTCAATAGGTGTCGAGAACAGTCTCTGATTGGTTGTTTCGTTTTGGCGCGCGATTCAAATCTTGGCAAACTTAGAATTTTTCTCCATCTATTATTTTACTTGTCTGTTTGTTGCTGGAAAATTCATTTCCGGTTGCGCAACCTTGCTGATAAGGACTTCCTGTACAGCGTTATATATATATCCAGGGTCGTCGATTGATATTGACCGGACCAAACATCTCACGAAATAAGCATCAAACAAAAAAACTACAAAGAACGAAACTCGTCTAGCTTGAAGGGGGAGACCAGATGGCGCTATGGTTGTCCGCTAGATGGTGCTGCCATAGGTCAAACGGATATCAACTGCAATTTTTAAAAAATAGGAACCCCCATTTTATATTACATATTCGTGTAGTACGTAGAGAAATATGAATGTTTTAGTTGGACCACTTTTTTCACTTTGTGATAGATGGCGCTGTAATAGTCACAAACATATGGGTCAGAATTTTAGACGAACAGTTGGTAACAGGTAGGTTGTAAGGGCAGGGTCGCCATGTGTAAGTAGCGTGAATAAAAGGACGCTATGTGCAAGAAGCATGAAGCGCCCTTTGAATGTATCCTGATAGCTAAAAGAGCCACGCGCACTTTGAATAAGAAAATGCTATTTGACACTGAAATCAATATAAAAGATAGGGTCGCCACCAACTCTAGCCACACGACAAAGAAGAGGTAGCACTGAGTCGGAAAATTACTTAATTTATTAATAAGAAAAACTCACAAAAGAACATACATTGTAAAGTCATTGATAAAGAATGGGATGTAGTTATTAATATTATCCAGGCATTCTTCCCGTGAATCAAATATTGAGTAAAGTAAATAGGGCGTGAACACCATGCGTAAGTGCAGCCTGCAGCAAGATTCGTGAAAACACGATCTATTCCAGAGCATTTGTTTCAGATAAAAAAAGGGACATTAATCACTACACCTGTGCACATGGAAACGCTATAGGTGGGCCAACAAGGAAAACTACAAGGTAAAATGGCGAAAGTAACGGCGACGTAACATCGGTACACAAGATAAGATTGAAGGCAAAATTATTTATTCCTTAAAACATTGATGTAGTGCATATATAGACTGCTGTTGCATGCTAACTATGTACAATTGCTTGTGAAATACTATACGTTTCATAACAGACTCGCGTGCCCACTCGGTCCGCGGAGACAATTTCTATGGACCGTGGCCAAATTTTAATCACATGAGACAAAGAAAATTCACAAATACACAAAAATTACCAAGATCCGGAAAAGATTAGAAGCATACACACACAGTTGTAGGCACATAAACATTCACACTGAACCGAGGGCACTTCAACATATGCAACTCCTTTGTGCTGCGTTCCTCTCACGGATCAAAGTCAAGACTGCATTGGGAATCAAACTGAAAGTCTACAAAAGCCTTGCATTCCCTGCTGCAACCCAGCAAGTAAATCTTTATAAGACGAAATTCGAGACCAAAAGCTAAAAGCTCCCCTCTCTATGTGACAACGCGCCACGCGGTCAGTCCAACTCACCCTTCTTCGACTGGAGCACAGCTGTGTACCCTTCCCGTACCGGCGGCAGACTGCCTCCCGCTTCTCCAGCCTCTTCCACGCTCCGCGTGGACCGGAAAACCCCAGGATGCCATTTCCGCCACCAACCTAACGCAGGTGGATTTCTCACAAGTAGCGGAAACCTCTTTGCCGACTTGACCACTACGAGAGTTGGCAATGAAAGGTGGCTACAGGACCCTTTCAAGGTTTTTTAAATTAAAATACACAACGTAGGTGCGTTTGAACATTTTGTTTCGGTTGTTCCGATGTGATACACGTACCTTTGTGAACTTATCATTTCTGAGAACGCATGGTGTTACAGCGTAATTACCTGTACATACCACATTACTGCAATAAGTGCTCAAAATCATGTCCGTCAGCCTCAATGCATTTGGCAATACGTGTAACGACATTCCTCTCAACAGCGAGTAGTTCGCCTTCCGTAATGCTCGCACACGCATTCAGAATGCGCTGACGGATATTGTCAGGCGTTGTCGGTGGATCGCGATAGCACAAATATCCTTCAATTTTCCCAACAGAATGAAATTCGGGGACGTCAGATCCGGTGAATGTGCGCGCCATGGTATGGTGCTTCGACGACCAATCCACCTGTCATGAAATATGCTATTCAATACCGCTTCAACCGCACACGAGCTATGTGTCGGACATCCATCATGTAGGAAGCACATCGCCATTCTGTCATGCAGTGAAACATCTTGTAGTAACATCGGTAGAACATTACGTAGGAAATCAGCATACATTGCACCATTTAGATTTCCATCGATAAAATGGGGGCTAATTATCCTTCCTCCCATAATGCCGCACCATACATTAACCCGCCAAGATCGCTGATGTTCCACTTGTCGCAGCCATCGTGGATTTTCCGTTGCCCAATAGTGCATAGTACGCCGGTTTACCTTACCGCTGTTGGTGATTGACACTTCGTCGCTAAATAGAACGCATGCAAAAAATCAGTCATCGTTCCGCAATTTCTGTTGTGCCCAGTGGCAGAATTGTACACTGTAGTGGACTGACAAGGCAGCCAGTCCACAGTGAAGTAGCCGAAAGGGCACGCGTCAACTCACGCCGTCTGGCGTGAAGTCTGGAACAGGATCAGTTATGAATGTGATAAAGAAAAGAACGTAGCTACTAGAACACTTAACTTTTATCTATCCTTTGGTATACAGCAATCTTGATGATACAAGTGAGACTCATTACGATACATGCAATGTTACAAATGGCGCCTTGCTAGGTCGTAGCCATTAACTTAGCTGAAGGCTATTCTAACTGTCTCTCGGCAAATGAGAGAAAGGCTTCGTCAGTGTAGTCGCTAGCAACGTCGTCGTACAACTGGGGCGAGTGCTAGTCAGTCTCTCGAGACCTGCCTTGTGGTGGCACTCGGTCTGCGATCCTGACAGTGGCGACACGCGGGTCCGACATGTACTATTGGACCGCGGCCGATTTAAGCTACCACCTAGCAAGTGTGGTGTCTGGCGGTGACACCACATACACTACGTTCAAAGTCGTCGCCATGCAATTCCTGGTGCATAGAAATATGGTACGGGTGCAATAGATGTTGAAGTAGCATTTTCAACACCGACGTTTTTGAGATTCCCGATTCTAGCGCAATTTGTCTGCTACTGATACGCAGATTAGCCTCGACAGCAGCTAAAACACCTACTTGGGCATCATCATTTGTTGCTGGTCGTGGATGACGTTCCACATGTGGCTAAACACTTCCTGTTTCCTGAAATAACGTCACTATCCGGCGAACGGTACGGACACTTGGATGATGTCGTCCAGGATACCGATCGGCATACATAACACGTGCCCGTTGCGCATTTTGATCACAATAGCCATACATCAACACGATATCGACCTTTTCCGCAACTGGTAAACAGTCCATTTTAACACTGGTAATGTATCACGAAGCAAATACCGTCCGCACTGGCGGAATGTTACGTGATACCACGTACTTATACGTTTTTGACTATTACAGCGCCATCTATTTAAAAAAACGCAATTGATATCCGTTTGACCTATGGAAGCGCCATCTAGCAGACCAACCATAGCGCCATCTGGTTTCCCCCTTCAAGCTGGACGAGTTTCGTTCTTTGTAGTTTTTTCGTTTGATGCTTATTTCGTGAGATATTTGGCCCCGTCACTATCAATGGACCATCCTGTATATGTGACTTTTATCACGTCAGTGTAATTGCCTAAGGACTACCGAACAGTAGTCGGTATATACATAGTTCACTATATGATACAGCATGTACTTGCATACAGTATTTGTCCACGGTCATGAAGACTTTGCAAACATCGCAGACTTTTCACTATTAAATAAAGAAAGCACTCAATGGTCAGACTAAAGACATGGAACCTATACCTTACGGAAGCATCACTGTTATTGGCACTGGAAACATGATGTCACCAGAACGACAAAGTTTAGCAGCTCCTGCGAAGCCTTCAATACTTTGTAGGCGTTAGGCGTGCTCCACATGCGGGGCGCAAGATACGACATAAATTTATGAGGTTTCCATCGAACCGTTATCCTCACTGATGCCTCCGATACAACCGGACGTTTTATCGACATTAGAGAAGGCAGCAGCGGAATGGTCCGCCAATACCCGCGGGGATTGGGCCGTCGCGCGCTGTGACGTGTACGCCAGCGGAGGTACGTGGCCTGCGCGCAGACGAGGCGGCCGGATCCCCCCGTCTCTGCAGACGACGCGCTTCTGCCGTGGGACCGGGGCGCCAGGGTACAATGCGGTCGATGAAAGGAACAATTAGCGGCCCCACGGCCGCCCCCGCCACAGTGGCGTCTGGAGAGCGCTCGGCCGTGCGCGTGTGAGCCGCGGCCGTCACGCGCCCGGCACCACCGGAAGTCAGTGTCTCACCTCGGCGGTGGACGCGCCCAGAGCCCTGCCTGCTTTTGGACGGTCTGATGTCAGCGGCGGTGCACCCGCTGAATGACAATACCTCAGTCCCTCAGTAAGATGGGCGTGGCGTGAGGGTAAGCTGTGTGAGATGAGAACATACACCACTGGCCATTAAAATTGCTACATCAAGAAGAAATGCAGATGACAAACGGGTATTCATTGGACAAATATGTTATACTAGAACTGACATGTAATTACATTTTCACGCACTTTGGGTGCACAGATCCTGAGAAATCAGTACCCAGAACAACCACCTCTGGCCGTAATAACGCCCTTGATACGCCTGGGCATTGAGTCAAACAGAGCTTGAATGGCGTGGACAGGTACAGCTGCCCATGCAGCTCCAACACGATACCACAGTTCATCAAGAGTAGTGACTGGCGTGTTGTGACGATCCAGTTGCTCGGCCAACATTGACCAGACGTTTTCAGTTGGTGAGACATCTGGAGAATGTGCTGGCCAGGGCAGCAGTAGAACATTTTCTGTATCCAGAGAGGCCCGTACAGGAACTGCAACATACGGTCGTGCACTATCCTGCTGAAATGTAGGGTTTCGCGGGGATCGAATGAAGGGTAGAGCCACGGGTCGTAACACATGTGAAATGTAACGTCCACTGTTCAAAGTGCCGTCAATGCGAACAAGAGGTGATCGAGACTTATAACCAATGGCACCCCATAAGATCACGCCCGGTGGTACGCCAGTATGGCGTACCGAATACACGTTTCCAGTGTGTGTTCACCGCGATGTCGCCAAACGCGGATGCGACCATCGTGATGGTGTAAACAGAACCTGGATTCATCCGAATAAATGACGTTTTGCCATTCGTGCACCCAGGTTCGTCGTTGAGTACACAATCGCAGGCGCTCCTGTCTGTGGTGCAGCGTCAAAGATAACCGTAGCCATGGTCTCCGAGCTGATAGTCCATGCTGCTGCAAACATCGTCGAACTATTCGTGCAGATGGTTGTTGTCTTGCAAACGTTCCCATCTGTTGACTCAGGGATCGAGACGTGGCTGCACGATCCGTTACAGCCATGCGGATAAGATGCCTGTCATCTCGACTGCTAGTGATACGAGGCTTTTGGGATCCAGCAAGGCGTTCCTTATTACCCTCCTGAACCCACCGATTCCATATTCTGCTAACAGTCATTGGATCTGGACCAACGCGAGCAGCAATGTCGCGATACGATAAACCGCAATCGCGATAGGCTACAATCCGACCTTTA
This sequence comes from Schistocerca nitens, assembly GCF_023898315.1. Lineage (NCBI taxonomy): Eukaryota > Metazoa > Arthropoda > Insecta > Orthoptera > Acrididae > Schistocerca > Schistocerca nitens. The sequence continues at coordinate 411,537,786 of NC_064622.1, forward strand.
TCAGGGTCGGAAACGTGATGGTACGCATTTCTCCTCCTTACGCGAGGCATCAGAACAACGTTTCACCAGGCAACGCCGGTCAACTGCTGTTTGTGTATGAGAAATTGGTTGGAATCTTTGCTCATATCAGCACGTTGTGTGAATGCTTGTGTGAATGCTCTAAAAAACTAATCATTTGCATATCACAGCAACTTCTTCTTGCTGGTTAAATTTCACGTCTGTAGCACGTTACCTTCGTGGTCTAGCAATGTATTTTTTCCTGTAGTTGTCAGAACGGTGCCAGAAAGAAACTACTGTATTGTACTCCACTAATATCGTGTGAGTTAAAATTTGAAGAGCGACACTGTTCTCACGAGCTGATAAATGAACAGTGCTACTTTTACGCGGTCCAGTCACATTAATGTGAAGAGCACTCATCCTCCAAGTCAGCCTGCAGCAACCACGTACTGACGGCAGGTTGCAGCAGCAACAGTGGAGGGAATATAAGGAGTGTCGGGGCGGGAGGGTGGTCTTAATGCGGAAACGCCCAGAAGATATGACCATTGGCTTTCAGGCTAAGGGTGGAAGCATTTCCGAAACCGTTTAGTTTGTAAACCGCTCGGTTGCCCTGGCGATTAAAGTATTCCATGCGTGGAAAAATGGTGCTGTGCAAAACTGGCACCGTGGCAACTGTGGTACACCACGGGCCATAGATGGCACGGGTGAACGACGGATGCGGAGAGGTTTATGGGCGAATAGATGTGCAGCTTAGATTAAAGTTTCCCTGGGACATTTAAGCCTTTAATTTATCTACGATAACCTTGGAAGCAGAAGTGAATTAAAATTTGTGCTGCAGGTTGGACTCGAACCTGGGTCTTCTTCCTTACATTTACATCTACATCTACATGACTACTCTGCAATTCACATATAAGTGCTTGGCAGAGGGTTCATCGAACCACAATCATACTATCTCTCTACAGTTCCACTCCCGAACTTCGCGCGGGAAAAACGAACACCTAAACCTTTCTGTTCGAGATCTGATTTCTCTTATTTTATTTGGATGAGCATTCCTACCCATGTAGGTTGGGCTCAACAAAATATTTTCGCATTCGGAAGAGAAAGTTGGTGATTTAAATTTCGTAAATAGATCTCGCCGCGACGAAAAAGTCTTTGCTTTAATGACTTCCATCTACATCTACATCTACATTTATACTCCGCAAGCCACCCAACGGTGTGTGGCGGAGGGCACTTTACGTGCCACTGTCATTACCTCCCTTTCCTGTTCCAGTCGCGTATGGTTCGCGGGAAGAACGACTGTCTGAAAGCCTCCGTGCGCGCTCTAATCTCTCTAATTTTACATTCGTGATCTCCTCGGGAGGTATAAGTAGGGGGAAGCAATATATTCGATACCTCATCCAGAAACGCACCCTCTCGAAACCTGGCGAGCAAGCTACACCGCGCCTCTCTTGCAGAGTCTGCCACTTGAGTTTATTAAACATCTCCGTAACACTATCACGGTTACCAAATAACCCTGTGACGAAACGCGCCGCTCTTCTTTGGATCTTCTGTATCTCCTCCGTCAACCCGATCTGGTACGGATCCCACACTGATGAGCAATACTCAAGTATAGGTCGAACGAGTGTTTTGTACGCCACCTCCTTTGTTGATGGACTACATTTTCTAAGGACTCTCCCAATGAATCTCAACCTGGTACCCGCCTTACCAACAATTCATTTTATATGATCATTCCACTTCAAATCGTTCCGCACGCATACTCCCAGATAGTTTACAGAAGTAACTGCTACCAGTGTTTGTTCCGCTATCATATAATCATACAATAAAGGATCCTTCTTTCTATGTATTCGCAATACATTACATTTGTCTATGTTAAGGGACAGTTGCCATTCCCTGCACCAAGTGCCTATCCGCTGCAGATCTTCCTGCATTTCGCGACAATTTTCTAATGCTGCAACTTCTCTGTATACTACAGCATCATCCGCGAAAAGCCGCATGGAACTTCCGACACTATCTACTAGGTCATTTATATATATTGTGAAAAGCAATGGTCCCATAACACTCCCCTGTGGCACGCCAGAGGTTACTTTAACGTCTGTAGACGTCTCTCCATTGATAACAACATTCTGTGTTCTGTTTGCTAAAAACTCTTCAATCCAGCCACACAGCTGGTCTGATATTCCGTAGGCTCTTACTTTGTTTATCAGGTGACAGTGCGGAACTGTATCGAAGTCAAGAAAAATAGCATCTACCTGGGAGCCTGTATCTAATATTTTCTGGGTCTCATGAACAAATAAAGCGAGTTGGTATCACACGATCGATTTTTCCGGAATCCATGTTGATTCCTATATAGTAGATTCTGGGTTTCCAAAAACGACATGATATTCGAGCAAAAAACGTGTTCTAAAGTTCTACAACAGATCGACGTCAGAGATATAGGTCTATAGTTTTGCGCATCTGCTCGACGACCCTTCTTGAAGACTGGGACCACCTGTGCTCTTTTCCAATCATTTGGAACCTTCCGTTCCTCTAGAGACTTGCGGTACACGGCTGTTAGAAGGAAGGCAAGTTCTTTCGCGTACTCTGTGTAGAATCGAAATGGTATCGCGTCAGGTCCAGTGGACTTTCCTCTGTTGAGTGATTCCAGTTTCTTTTCTATTCCTTGGACACTTATTTCGATGTCAGCCATTTTTTCGTTTGTGCGAGGATTTAGAGAAGGAACTGCAGTGCGATCTTCCTCTGTGAAACAGCTTTCGAAAAAGGTGTTTAGTACTTCAGCTTTACGCGTGCCATCCCCTGTTTCAATGCCATCATCATCCTGGAGTGTCTGGATATGCTGTTTCGAGCCACTTACTGATTTAACGTAAGACCAGAACTTCCTAGGATTTTCTGTCAAGTCGGTACATAGAATTTTACTTTCGAATTCACTGAACGCTTCACGCATAGCCCTCCTTACGCTAACTTTGACATCGTTTAGCTTCTATTTGACTGAGAGGTTTTGGCTGCGTTTAAAGTTGGAGTGAAGCTCTCTTTGCTTTCGCAGTAGTTTCCTAACTTCGTTGTTGTACCACGGTGGGTTTTTCCCGTCCCTCACAGTTTTACTCGGCACGTACCTGTCTAAAACGCATTTTTCGATTGCCTTGAACTTTTTCCATAAACACCCAACATTGTCAGTGTCGGAACAGAAATTTTCGTTTTGATCTGTTAGGTAGTCTGAAATCTGCCTTCTATTACTCTTGCTAAACAGATAAACCTTCCTCCCTTTTTTTATATTCCTATTAACTTCCATATTCAGGGATGCTGCAACGGCCTTATGATCACTGATTCCCTGTTCTTCACATACAGAGTCGAAAAGTTCGGGTCTGTTTGTTATCAGTAGGTCCAAGATGTTATCTCCACGAGTCGGTTCTCTGTTTAATTGCTCGAGGTAATTTTCGGATAGTGCACTCAGTATAATGTCACTCGATGCTCTGTCCCTACCACCCGTCCTAAACATCTGAGTGTCCCAGTCTATATCTGGTAAATTGAAATCTCCACCTAAGACTATAACATGCTGAGAAAATTTATGTGAAATGTATTCCAAATTTTCTCTCAGTTGTTCTGCCACTAATGCTGCTGAGTCGGGAGGTCGGTAAAAGGAGCCAATTATTAACCTAGCTCGGTTGTTGAGTGTAACCTCCACCCATAATAATTCACAGGAACTATCCACTTCTACTTCACTACAGGATAAACTACTACTAACAGCGACGAACACTCCACCACCGGTTGCATGCAATCTATCATTTCTAAACACCGTCTGTACCTTTGTAAAAATTTCGGCAGAATTTATCCCTGGTTTCAGCCAGCTTTCTGTACCTATAACGATTTCAGCTTCGGTGCTTTCTATCAGCGCTTGAAGTTCCGGAACTTTACCAACGCAGCTTCGACAGTTGACAATTACAATACCGATTGCTGCTTGGTCCCCACATGTCCTGACTTTGCCCCGCACCCGTTGAGGCTGTTGCCCTTTCTGTACTTGCCCAAGGCCATCTAACCTAAAAAACCGCCCAGCCCACGCCACACAACCCCTGCTACCAGTGTAGCCGCTTGTTGCGTGTAGTGGACTCCTGACCTATCCAGCAGAACCCGAAACCCCACCACCCTATGGCGCAAGTCGAGGAATCTGCAGCCCACATGGTCGCAGAACCGTCTGAGCCTCTGATTCAGACCCTCCACTCGGCTCTGTACCAAAGGTCCACAGTCAGTCCTGTCGACGATGCTGCAGATGGTGAGCTCTGCTTTCATCCCGCTAGCGAGACTGGCAGTCTTCACCAAATCAGATAGCCGCCGGAAGCCAGAGAGGATTTCCTCCGACCCATAGCGACACACATCATTGGTGCCGACATGAGCGACCACCTGCAGATGGGTGCACCCTGTACCCTTCATGGCATCCGGAAGGACCCTTTCCACATCTAGAATGACTCCCCCCGGTATGCACACGGAGTGCACATTGGTTTTCTTCCCCTCTCTTGCTGCCATTTCCCTAAGGGGCAACATTACGCGCCTGACGTTGGAGCTCCCAACTACCAGTAAGCCCACCCTCTGCGACCGCCCGGATCTTGCAGACTGAGGGGCAACCTCTGGAACAGGACAAGCAGCCATGTCAGGCCGAAGATCAGTATCAGCCTGAGACAGAGCCTGAAACCGGTTCGTCAGACAAACTCCGGAATGTCTTTCGCCCCCTGCCACACCTTGAGACGACCTCCCACTCTACCAGAGGTGAGGGATCAGCCTCAATGCGGGCAGTATCCCGGGTAACCACAGTCGTAGTCCGATCGGGGGATGCGTGGGACGAGCTGGCCGTCCCCGACAAACCCCCATCCGGACCCCCACAGTGATACCCATTGGCAACAGCCTCAAGCTGTGTGACCGAAGCCAACACTGCCTGAAGCTGGGAGCGAAAGGATGCGAACTCAGCCTGCATCCGAACACAGCAGTTGCAGTCCCTATCCATGCTAAAAACTGTTGTGCAAAGAACGTCTGAACTAATCTACAGAGAGCGCAAACAAATCGACAAAATTTAAACGGTTATTGAAATACAAGATTGCTTAGTAAATGCAGTAATGCTGCTACTTGCGCACTGCTGACACACTGCTCGGCAGCGGAAGGAGACTACGCGATTTTACACTATTCAGGTTCTAAAACGCGATGCTACAACTCTCAAATACTATAATACGCCCGAAATTTATGAATTAAACAATGCAAGTACCAAAAACACGCAAAGAAATTAGGAATTAAACTATGTAACAAATGAGTGAGCTAGGAGTATACGACTTGCTGCTGCAGCTGCTTATCCAACGGCGGCAGGGAGCACCCCATCCCAAGTCGCGTATCATATCTGCCGCACTCTCTCCCCTATTACGTGATAATACAAAACGAGCTGCCCTTTTTTGCACCCTTTCGATGTCCTCCGTCAATCCCACCTGGTAAGGATCCCACACCGCGCAGCAATGTTCTAACAGAGGAACAGAGGACGAACGAGTGTAGTGTAAGCTGTCTCTTTAGTGGACTTGTTGCATCTTCTAAGTGTCCTGCCAATGAAACGTAACCTTTGGCTCGCCTTCCCCACAATATTATCTATGTGGTCTTTCCAACTGAAGTTGTTCGTAATATTAACACCCAAGTACTTAGTTGAATTGACAGCCTTGAGAATTGTACTATTTATCGAGTAATCGAATTCCAAAGGATTTCTTTTGGAACTCGTGTGGATCACCTCACACTTTTCGTTATTTAGCGTCAACTGCCACCTGCCACACCATGCAGCAATCTTTTCTAAATCGCTTTGCAACTGATACTGGTCTTCGGATGACCTTACTAGACGGTATATTACAGCGTCAATGATATAGGTCTGTAGTTAGATGGATTACTGCTACTACCCTTCTTAAACACTGGTGCGACCTGCGCAATTTTCCAATCTGCAGGTACAGATCTATCGATGAGCGAGCGGTTGTATATGATTGCGAAGTAGGGAGCTATTGTATCAGCGTAATCTGAAAGGAACCTAATCGGTATACAATCTGGACCTGAAGACTTGCCCGTATCAAGCGATTTGAGTTGCTTCGCAACCCCTAAGGTATCTACTTCTGAGAAACTCATGATAGCAGCTGTTCGTGTTTCAAATTCTGGAATATTCCATTCGTCTTCCCTGGTGAAGGAATTTCGAAAAACTGCGTTTAATAACTCCGCTTTAGCGGTATAGTCGTCGGTAACAGTACCATCGGCACTGCGCAGCAAAGGTATTGACTGCGTCTTACCGCTTGTGTACTTTACATACGACCAGAATTTCTTCGGATTTTCTACCAAATTTCGAGACAATGTTTCGTTGTGGAACCTATTCAAGGCATCTCGCATTGAAGTCCGTGCCAAATTTCGCGCGTCTGTAAATTTTAGCCGATCTTCGGGATTTCGCGTTCGTCTGAACTTCGCATGCTTTTTCCGTTGCCTCTGCAACAGCATTCGGACCTGTTTTGTGTACCATGGGGGATCAGTTCCATCTCTTCCCAATTTATGAGGTATGAATATCTCAATTGCTGTTGCTACTATATCTTTGAATTTGAGCCACATCTCGTCTACACTTGCATAGTCAGTTCGGAAGGAATGGAGGTTGTCTCTTGGGATGGCTTCAAGTGACACTTTATCCGCTTTTTTAAATAAAATTATTTTGCGTTTGTTTCTGGTGGATTTGGAAGAAACGGCATTGAGCCTAGCTACAACGACCTTGTGATCACTAATCCCGGTATCAGGCGTGATGCTCTCTATTAGCTCTGGATTGTTTGTGGCTAAGAGGTCAAGTGTGTTTTCGCAACCATTTACAATTCGCGTGGGCTCGTGGACTAACTGCTCGAAGTAAATTTCGGAGAAAGCATTTAGGACAATCTCGGAAGATGTTTACTGCCTACCACCGGTTTCGAACAAGTATTTTTGCCAACATATTGAGGAAAAGTTGAAGTCCCCACCAACTATAACCGTATGAGTGGGGTATTTATTTGTTACATGACTCAAATTTTCTCTGAACTGTTCAGCAACTATAACATCTGAGTCTGGGGGTCGGTAGAAGGAGCCAATTATTAACTTAGTTCGGCTGTTAAGTATAACCTCCACCAATACCAATTCGCACGGAGTACCTACTTCGACTTCACTACAAGATAAACCACTACTGACAGACACTTTAGACACAAACACTCCACCACCAATTCTGCCTAATCTATCCTTCCTGAACACCGTCTGAGACTTCGTAAAAATTTCCGCAGAACTTATTTCAGGCTTTAGCCAGCTTTCTGTACCTATAACGATTTCAGCTTCTGTGCTTTCTATTAGCAGTTGAAGCTCAGGGACTTTCTCAGCACAACTACAACAATTTACAAAAAAATGGTTCAAATGGCTCTGAGCACTATGGGACTCAACATCTTAGGTCATAAGTCCCCTAGAACTTAGAACTAGTTAAACCTAACTAACCTAAGGACATCACACACACCCATGCCCGAGGCAGGATTCGAACCTGCGACCGTAGCAGTCCCGCGGTTCCGGACTGCAGCGCCAGAACCGCTAGACCACCGCGGCCGGCAACAATTTACAACTAAAATTCCGACTGTTCCTTGATCCAAGCACGTCCTGTATTTGCCATGCACCCTTTGAGATTGCAGCCCACCCCGTACTTTCCCGAGGCCTTCTAACCTAAAAAAACGTCCAGTCCACGCTACACAGCCTCTGCTACCCGTGTAGCCGCCAACTGAGTGTAGTGAACTGCTGACCTATTCAGCGGAACCCGAAACCCCACCACCCTATGGCGCAAGTCAAGGAATCTGCAGCCAACACGGTCGCAAAACCGTCTGAGCCTCTGCTTCAGACCCTCCACCCGGCTCTGCACCAGAGGTCCGCAGTCGATTCTGTCAACAATGCTGCAGATGGTGAGCTCTGCCCTCATCTCGTAAGCCTGACCGGCAGCCTTCACCTTACTAGGCAGATATGCTGACCATTATACCACCACAATACTTCTTCAGCTTCCCACGTTATCGTAGATAAATTTGAGACTTAAATGTCTCAGGGAAAATTTAATTTAAGATCTGTACGATCACATTTAGTACATCAGTTCCCTATTACGTCAAAAAAAAAAAAAAAAAACACGTGGTCTCGCGGTAGCGTTCTCGCTACCCGAGTACGGGGTCCTGGGTTCAATTCCCGGCGGTGTCAAGGATTTTTCACTTGCCTCGAGATGACTGGGTGTTGTTGTGTCGTCTTCATCATCATCATTCATCCCCATTACGGTCGGAGGAAGGCAATGGCAAACCACCTGCTCTAGGACCTTGCCTAGTACGGCGTTGCGGGTCTCCCGCATTGCCCCCTACGGTCTGTTACGGGGTATGGGACTTCATCATCACCGATACATTTGTTTCAGTTCGATTTAGATCACGACACTTCGTTTTTATATTTTTATCGTTACACCAAGCCACACTATGAGCTAGTTTCGAGCTTACGCCCATTATTAAGTGCACAATGGATATATCATCCTCCTAAAAAGTATAAAACATAGATCACATGTCAGGCACACTTACGGACACCCGCGACGTCGGAACAGGTATACACAAACCACGAATACACAATATACCTCACTACTAATTACCTTGGTACTATTTTCGAGACGTCGTATTGTGTACGTCGCTAACATTGTAATTGCAACCAATTTATTATTCTGTGATTTTCATGTCTTGAGTACGGTTTATGTCCGGACGATTGTGGAAAACAAATTGTGCAGATGGTTAAGAGTGACACCGTTTTAAGTACGAAGGAGTGCTGAAAAGTGGTACCACAGAATTTTTATGTGAAAACTCTTAAAACGTTTTACATAAAATAAACGTTATTAACATTCTAAATTTTTTATTCTTCATGTCTCCATAATTATTTCTCAACATAGTCACCCAGGCGACGAACACATTTCTCCCAACGAGAGACCAGTTTGTTTATACCGTCATTGTACATTGTTTGACTTTGTTGACGGGCCACAGACCTACCTCCACCTATACCTCTTCATCACTGTCAAAGGGAAGTCCTCGACGCTGCAGTCTGGAACCGCAAGACCGCTACGGTCGCAGGTTCGAATCCTGCCTCGGGCATGGATGTTTGTGTTGTCCTTAGGTTAGTTAGGTTTAACTAGTTCTAAGTTCTAGGGGACTAATGACCTCAGCAGTTGAGTCCCATAGTGCTCAGAGCCATTTGAACCATTTTTGAAGTCCTCGAAAGTGTTCTTTATGTTCTGAAATGATGAAAATCTGATGGGGCCAAGTCGGGACTGTATGGAGGACGGTCGGGGACAGTAAACAAAGGCGTCTGGTGGTTGCACATGTCGCTGCGCTCCTGTACGGTCTGGCATGGCAGTGCCGCACGAGAGTGTACACAATGTGTGGAAGAACTGTCCGAATTCGAAACTCGATTACAGCACACTGTTTCTCACGCCGGAAATAGTTACGTTACACGCTATCATGTTACATGCTACAATTCGGAGGTCGTTAGCGCCAGATGGTTGGGAATATGTAGTCATCGAAAATAAAGGTGTAGGATATTAATAATGTTTGATTTACTTATAAGCCTCAAACAATTTTCACATAAGAAAATTCTGAGACATTACTTTTCAGCACGTCCTTGTATATTTACCTGACACCCTCCCCGTCTACCCTGTAACTATACCAGTACGGCTGGAAGATGTAGGGGTATTGCATATCGGCAGTACGCTGTAACCTTCTGGCTGTACATTCGTTTATAGACGGTTCTAGATGGACATGTGGCAGGACTGCAGTGTGTATGTTTAATTTATAGACACCTATTTCAAGGTTGTCTCTTCGTTCTGTGTGGTTAAAAATGGTTCAAATGGCTCTAAGAACTATGGGACTTAACATCTGAGGCCATCAGTCCCCTAGACTTAGAACTACTTAAACCTAACTAACCTAAGGATATCACACACATCCATGACAGAGGCAGGATTCGAACCCGCGACCGTGGCAGCAGCGCGGTTCCTAACTGAAGCACCTAGAACCTCTCGGCCACAGCGGCCGGCTCTGTGTCGTTAGATGTGATTTTTTGTGTCTATTAATACTATTGTTCTCGCGGTTACTATTACCTCACGCATATCATACACTCCTGGAAATTGAAATAAGAACACCGTGAATTCATTGTCCCAGGAAGGGGAAACTTTATTGACACATTCCTGGGGTCAGATACATCACATGATCACACTGACAGAACCACAGCCACATAGACACAGACAACAGAGCATGCACAATGTCGGCACTAGTACAGTGTATATCCACCTTTCGCAGCAATGCAGGCTGCTATTCTCCCATGGAGACGATCGTAGAGATGCTGGATGTAGTCCTGTGGAACGGCTTGCCATGCCATTTCCACCTGGCGCCTCAGTTGGACCAGCGTTCGTGCTGGACGTGCAGACCGCGTGAGACGACGCTTCATCCAGTCCCAAACATGCTCAATGGGGGACAGATCCGGAGATCTTGCTGGCCAGGGTAGTTGACTTACACCTTCTAGAGCACGTTGGGTGGCACGGGATACATGCGGACGTGCATTGTCCTGTTGGAACAGCAAGTTCCCTTGCCGGTCTAGGAATGGTAGAACGATGGGTTCGATGACGGTTTGGATGTACCGTGCACTATTCAGTGTCCCCTCGACGATCACCAGTGGTGTACGGCCAGTGTAGGAGATCGCTCCCCACACCATGATGCCGGGTGTTGGCCCTGTGTGCCTCGGTCGTATGCAGTCCTGATTGTGGCGCTCACCTGCACGGCACCAAGGCAGAAGCGACTCTCATCGCTGAAGACGACACGTCTCCATTCGTCCCTCCATTCACGCCTGTCGCGACACCACTGGAGGCGGGCTGCACGATGTTGGGGCGTGAGCGGAAGACGGCCTAACGGTGTGCGGGACCGTAGCCCAGCTTCACGGAGACGGTTGCGAATGGTCCTCGCCGATACCCCAGGAGCAACAGTGTCCCTAATTTGCTGGGAAGTGGCGGTGCGGTCCCCTACGGCACTGCGTAGGATCCAAGGGCCTTGCGTGCATCCGTGCGTCGCTGCAGTCCGGTCCCAGGTCGACGGGCACGTGCACCTTCCGCCGACCATTGGCGACAACATCGATGTACTGTGGAGACCTCACGCCCCACGTGTTGAGCAATTCGGCGGTACGTCCACCCGGCCTCCCGCATGCCACTATACGCCCTCGCTCAAAGTCCGTCAACTGCACATACGGTTCAGTCCACGCTGTCGCGGCATGCTACCAGTGTTAAAGACTGCGATGGAGCTCCGTATGCCACGGCAAACTGGCTGACACTGACGGCGGCGGTGCACAAATGCTGCGCAGCTAGCGCCATTCGACGGCCAACACCGCGGTTCCTGGTGTGTCCGCTGTGCCGTGCGTGTGATCATTGCTTGTACAGCCCTCTCGCAGTGTCCGGAGCAAGTATGGTGGGTCTGACACACCGGTATCAATGTGTTCTTTTTTCCATTTCCAGGAGTGTATTTTACGTCTAGTATATTGACGACCATGTTACGCTTAACTATATATGGCATATGATTTCTGTTTTACACTACTTAGGAAGATGATGTATCCACATCTGTTGTGGACTTGAGTATATGGTCGAAACTACCCAGTAGCACTAAATACCCTCTTAACTAACCGAATGGTGGAAACTATGTCACTTTTCAAAATTAGTATTTTTGTCCACACGCCTACGTCTCTAGCCCCTGTGCTATTCATGTCAAGTAGCCGCTCTCATCTCCGTTCCATAGCTCTCATAAGTGATGTACCCCAGTCCAAATGGTTAAAACCGAATACAAATGAGGAGATATGTCTGGTCCACCATGCATCAGCTTCATTTATCTGTAAAACTCTGCATATAGTTCAGCTGATCTGAAGATAACAGAAGTAGCTGAGTAGGCAATATTTTCTGGCAAGCAAATGTTTTATAAGAGTCGTGAACGAGATATTATTTCGCAAAAAGGTAAACATTTACTTGAAACAATGTATTGTAGCACATGCAGTACTTACAGAGTCATATTTCCAGAAACAGAAGTTGCTTTGTTGTCGTATACTCTGCCTTAATCGTCATCAGGGCACAAATGAGGTGATGAGAACACAGCGGAATGGCGTAGTATGAAGACCTGCCAACAGCAGAGCCAGGCCTTTGCCACGAGCTCTTTCTTTCCGCTGTGTTTTAACCACTTTACTAAAACGGGATTGCACGACAAAAAAGCTACTCATGTTTTGGGAATGCGCTGCATGTTAAAATATGCATTTTTTTAAAAGTAAGTTTTGTGACGGCTCCCAAACCCAAACCCAAGGTAGTACTTTTTGGGCAGCCACCACAAATTGTATAAAGCGTGGGTAGTGACCAGGATGTAGCTATGTCTGTCGGCCCGAAAAATAATTGACAAGAATTGCGCCAGCTAGAATGAAGAGATAACTTATCTTTATTTCTGACGAAACGTGCACCAGCAATACAAGTCCAGGTAATATCCAAGAGTAATCCGTGTACTGAGCCTAGTCAAATACAATAGCAAATATCACGCAGCAATGGCTCCGCTATAAACTCCACGAAAGGCTAGCAATAGACAATCGACAATAGACTGTCCGTCTCGGGGCCAGCGCTCCTCCTTATATGCAAAAGGCAGAGGGCGCTGCGGACCCGAGCTCAGCCACGGCGCGACCTCTTCCGTCGGCGGTAACGCATTGAGAGGCCGACAGCCGCTACAGGAACTGTGGCCACCGATGTCACGGTCAGGGCGCGCGTGCGCGAGTTGGTTGGTTGGGTCCGTGGAAAAAACAGTGTCACATGTTTTACAGTGAGTAGCAATGAACAAAACTACAAGTTCCTATAACTCTACGTATCCAGAAACGAATAGGCCTACCTATTAAGATGTTGGCGATCTGCCCTGTCATTCCCATCCGTCTGTGACGTATGAGTAGAGACTATGGCAGTGCTACCTGAGGTTACCACGCGTCTTGACACTTCATTTAGCCGTTCTTCACAATAGCGGCGCGGGGCAGCCGTGCGGTCCTGGGCGCCTTGCGGCAGTTCGCGTGGCTCACCCAGTCGGAGGTTCGAGTCCTCCCTTGGGCATGGGTGTGTGTGTGTGTGTGTTGTCCTTAGAGTAAGTTTAATTCAGGTTAAGTAGTGTGTAAGCCTAGGGACTGATGACCTCAGAAGTTTGGTCCCATAGAACTTACCACAAAATCCAAATCTTCAGTGAATCACGCGCTCCTTCAGATACACCTAACTCCATTCGGAATGCTTCACATGCAATGGTCACACGCTATTGTAACGTCTGTAGTTTGCCGATGGGCTGGACGTACATCAATGCCTTTAAATGTCCCTCTCTTAACCAGGCGAAACTACTTTCGTCCGGCCACAACTTTGGGTTATTTGACTGCTCTGGGAGAAGTCTCATCAAATTAGAACACACAAAATATTAGTTCACATTATTACATCAAGGAATAAAAGATTTACTTAAATTTGACGAAGATCTTTGCCACAGGACTACTTGAAGAGTTACAACAAATACTGACTCTTAAAGTATCACGTGGTACGGATTAACAAACAGTTCTTTTGGAGTACAACGCTCCACATTTAAATGGACCAGTCCATCATAAACTTGAGAAACTTAAGCTATCACCTTGGTCCGATATTATGGTGCTTACTCCTTCAGATGAAGTCACGAACTGGGCCGAGCTCTTGCATGGTCGAAACTATGTTGACCGCAATACGAGGGCGCTGCTGTTGCTGTAAGGGAGGCGTGGTCTTCTGGAGCGCTTTACATTCGTCGTGCTGATTGCAGCGAGCCCTAGAAAACGTTGCCGCCTTTGTTCAGAAAACGTTGCCGCCTTTGCTCTGGCTCAGCTACCTCTGGACGGTACTACAGTCCCTATAGCCAGAAATCTAATGGATTCAGGTTCTGTGAATTGAGAAGCCTTGATACTGGATGTCATCCACCAAACCATTACCCAAGAAACTCTGCCCTGAGCTACTGTTGCAAGAGCAGCAGAAAATGTTGTGGTGCCCTGTTGTTAGTAAACCACAGTCGTTGTCTTTCTGGAAGGATAATTTTCTCGAATAGCGTCGACGTTCATCGTGCAGAAACAGTTCGCACACTGCACGTGCTAATCTGGTTGACAAAGTGTGATTCCCGGCGGGGTCAGGGATTTTCTCTGCCTCGTGATGACTGGGTGTTGTGTGATGTCCTTAGGTTAGTTAGGTTTAAGTAGTTCTAAGTTATAGAGGACTGATGACCATAGATGTTAAGTCCCATGGTACTCAGAGCCATTTGAACCATTTTTGACAAAGTGTGTGGCCTATGAGTTTGTTACAGACAACAATTTGTCAATGAAGTTACAATGAAATTCAGACCATTAGCTGCCTACAGGCGTCGATAAATATCAACGGGGACAGCTGAAAATGTGGGCTTACATGGCAGGCGCTCTATCCGACTGAGTCATCGAGGACAGAGAGGATAGTGCGATTGCAAGGCTCTGGCACGCTCCCCGTGTGACCCACATTTCCAAGTTCCTGTCCACACACTACATTTGTAGTGCTCCTGCCCTCTATACTCATTACTCAGTCAATCTGCCGATTCCCGTAAGAGTTTGAGCAATGTGAGTGCATCCGCATTGAAGAAGATTATTGGTCGGTAAGCCTTATTACACTCATGCTCATAAATTAAGGATAATGCTGATACATAGTGAAACAACGCTCTGGTGGGCTGTTTGCGGGTTAAAATCACCTCGGGGTATGACCATGCGGTGCATTTGACCTGCGGTCGTCGCACGGTGGAGCTGGCAGCAGTCCACATACGGAGAGGTGTGTTGGTGCATGTCAGAGTACGGTGCAGCGAGTAGGTGTGCAGACGTTTTGGGATGTGATAATGGTGACTGTGTTGTTGAAAATGGTTCAGAGAACACATATTGATGATGTTATGAGGGGTAGAATACTAGGGCGACTGGAGGCTGGTCAAACACAGCAGGTCGTAGCACGGGCCCTCCGTGGGTCACAAAGTGTGATCTCAAGATTATGGCAACGACTCCAGCAGACAGAAAACGTGTCCAGGAGCTACAGTACGGGATGTTCACATTGTACAACACCACAAGAAGACCGATATCTCACCATCAGTTCCCACAGACGGTCACAGAGTACTGCAGGTAGCCTCGCTCTGGACCTTACCGCAGCCACTGGAACGCTGTCTCCAGACACACAGTCTACAGACGACTGAACAGACATGGTTTATTCGCCCGGAGACTGGCAAGGTGCATTCCACTGACCCCTGGTCACAGGAGAGCCAGTAAAGCCTGGTGTCAAGAACACAGTACATGGTCATTGGAACAGTGGTCCCAGGTTATGTTCCAGGTATAGTCTGAACAGTGATTCTCGACGGGGTTTCATCTGGCGTGAACCAGGAACCAGATATCAACCACTTAATGTCCTTGAAAGGGACCTGTATGGAGGTCGTGGTTTGATGGTGTGGGTGAGATTATCATTGGTGCACGTACACCCCTGCATGTCTTTGACAGAGGAACTGTAACTGGTCAGGCGCATCGGGACGTCATTTTGCATCACTATGTCCACGTTTTCAAGGGTGCAGTGTGTCCCACCTTCCTCCTGATGGATGATAACGCACGGCCCCACCGAGCTGCCATCGTGGAGGAGTACATTGAAACAGAAGATATCAGGCGAATGGAGTGGCCTGCCTGTTCTCCAGACGTAAACGCCATCGAGCACGTCTGGGATGCTCTCGGTCGACGTATCGCTGCACGTCTTCAAACTCCTAGGACACTTCAGGAGCTCCGACAGGCACTGGTGCATGAATGGGAGGCTATACCCCAGGCTATACCCCCAGAGTATGCCAACCCGTTGTGCGGCCTGTGTACATGTGCATGGTGATCATATCCCATATTGATGGCGGGGTACATGCGCAGGAAACAGTGGCATTTTGCAGCACCTGTGTTTCGAGACGGTTTTCTCAACTTGTCACCAATACCGTGGAGTTACAGATCTGTGTCGTGTGTGTTCCCTATGTGCCTATGCTATTAGCGCCAGTTTTGTGTAGTGGCGGTTCTGCAATTATCCTTAATTTATGAGCATGAGTGTACATGAAGATGATACCATCTTCATATATTATTTTATAAGGCAGACAAGTCTCTGTAAATGGTAATGTCCTACAGATCGTTCAGTTCCCCGATGACACATGTTTACTCCTGTGTGAACCTTCTCCTACTTGATAAGCTCTCAACCCTCCCCCTGCCAAAAAAAAAAAGAACAGTATGTTCGTTCAGCTTGATGCAAGGATAGAATTCTCATGGTACGAGATCTGGACTCCCAGATCAGCATAGTCACGTCTCTGCGGCCTTGGTCAAATTGTTGGCATCATATCATTACGGCCGGAAGAGACATTGTATTTGGTGTTTCTAGCGCCCGAATATCACGGTAAGTCTCTGTGCAGTTGAGTTGTTTTGCCCACAAGGATCGTACTGCCCCACCTATTTCAGCTTTGGCGTACGTATCGAGTTGCCGCGCCATTTCACTCCCACACCGTGACATACCTGTTATCCATACAACAGCAGAGCTGTGTCTGCAGAAAGTCCGGCCACTGTACTCTCTTCTGACAACGATACACCATTATTGTGTAATGGTCTTGGAGTGCGACGGTATGTGTAACTTACTTTTTGAAGTCCCTACGTGTAATTTTTTTGTAAGTGTGAAGCAAAAATACGTAGAACACGTCGACTGTCACGCTACTGGTGCGGCTATTTAAATAGTGCACCGCCCAAAAGTCTGCTTCATTGTCTACGCCATGGCAAGCTCCTCGAGAAAGTTGTCTGACTGCAGTGGTACGACTGTCTACGTCGATCTTTGGTTCAAGAAATTCTCAAACCTTGGTATAGTCCGATCGCTTAAGAAAGAAGACTTTACGTCCCACACAGGCGACGGTAAATTCCGTGGGGATGCTGATGCAATAACTCCATACTTAACAATCATATTCCACTGGAAAGTTGCACAGGTCACAGCAATATTCAACAAAGGCAGTAGGAGTAATCCACTAAATTAACGCCGATATGCAGAAGGTCTTTTGAGACATATATTGTTTTCGAACATTACTTAGAAAACTTCGTTCTTTTGAAACACAAGTAGCTCTTTACTCCTACGAAGTGTGGAGTGCTATCGACAAGGGATTTCAAATTGATTCCGTTTTTCTGGATTTCCGGAAGGCATTTGACACTGTATCACACAAGTGGCTTGTAGTGAAATTGCGTGCCTGTGGAATATTGTCTCAGTTATGTGACTAGATTTGTGATTTTTTGTCAGAGAGGTCACAGTTCGTACTAATTGAAGGGAAGTCGTCGAGTAAAACAGAAGTGGTTTGTGGCATTCCCCAAGGTAGTGTTATAGGCCCTTTTCTGTTCCTTATCTATATAAACGTATTTGGAAGACAATCTGAGAAGCTGTCTTAAGTTGTTTGCAGATGACGCTGTCGTTTGTCGACTAGCAAAGTCATCAGAAGAGCAAAACAAATTGCAAAGTGATTTAGAAAAGTTGTGTGTATGGTACGATAAGACCCTAAATAGCGAGAAGTGTAAGGTCATCCACATGAGTGCTAAAACGAATCCGTTAAAATTCGGTTACACGATAAATCAGTCAAATCCAAAGGCCGTAAATTCAACAAAATACCTTGGACTTACAATTACGAACAACTTAAATTGGGCAGGCCGCTGTGGCCGAGCGGTTCTAGGCCCTTCAGTCCAGAACCACGCTGCTGCTACGGTCGCAGGTTCGAATCCTGCCTAGGGAATGGATGTGTGTGATGTCCTTAGGCTAGTTAGGTTTAAGTAGTTCTATGTCAAGGGGACTGATGACCTCAGATGTTAAGTCCCATAGTGCTTAGAGCCGTTTTTTTTAACTTAAATTGGTAGGAAAGCATAGAAAATGTTGTGGGGAAGTCTAACCAAAAACTGCGTTCTGTTGGCAGGTCAGTTAGGAAATGTAACAGATCTACTATGGAGACTGCCCGCACTGCGCTTGTCCGTCCTCTTTTAGAATACTGCTGCGCGGTGTGGGATCCTTATCAGACAGGATTGACGGAGTACTTCGAAAAAGTTCAAAGAAGGGCAGCAGGTTTTGTATTATCGCGAAATAGGAGAGATAGTGTCACTGAAACGATACAGGATTTGGGATGGACATCATTAAAGCAAGGCGTTTTTCGTTGCGGAGGGATCTTCTCACGAAATTCCCATCACCAACTTTCTCTTCCGAACGCGAAAATATTTTGTTGGCGCCGATCTACATGGGGAGAAACTATAACCACGATAAAATAAGGGAAATCAGAGCTCGTACGGAAAGATATAAGTGTTCGTTCTTTTCGCGCGCTGTACAGGATTGGGATAATGAAGGATTGTGAAGGTGGTCCGATGAACTCTCTGCCAGACACTTAAATGTGATGTGCAAAGTATCCATGTAGATGCAGTTGTAGGTACCAGATCGTAACCCCCTGCGATTCTTATCTCGGGGGGGGGGGGATGGAGGTACAGGAGAGATCGTGTTTTGTGTTTTTGTCCCGCCTATGGCTGCTGGCAGCTACTCTTCAAGATCTGGGACTGCGAATTGTTGAAGGACTAACTTCAATAACTAACGATTAGCTGATTCGAGTGTCTCAAGAAATGAGCTACTGCTTCGATGTTTACAGCAACATTGAGTATTTAAATGTCTGAAGCTTGAAACCAGAACCTTTGTTTGTCTACTAGCGGTGGAGTTGTTTTCCTACCCGCTGTAATTTGTGAGAAATAAGTGTTTCACCTCTGCTCCTTCTTTCAAGATGAACTTAAACATTCTAAAGAGAAATGACTTACACTGTGCATCAATCAGCCTTAGGCTGGCACGGATAGGGGTGAATGAGGTGTTCAGCCACAATAATTTTTGATCACCTACCCAGTAACGTAAAGAATTCAATAGCTTAAACTAACTTCAAACACAATCAAAAATATTATGTGCTTGACATCATTTACTCCACAGAAAAGTTCCTGAATGTGTAATAAAATGGTGTGTGTGTGTGTGTGTGTGTGTGTGTGTGTGTGTGTGTGTGTGTGTGTGTGTGTGCGCGCGTGCGTGTGTGTGTGTGTGTGGGGGGGGGGGGGGGGGAACATAGCACAAGGCACTGTGACTAATAAATAGAAGCTTAGGACAAAAGTAACTGAATCTTCTCTGTATAACAGGGAGTTGTCACAATAATTATGATCCACGGAACATGTAATCTTAACTACCAAATGATCGCTGTACTTATATATATAGTCGAAACATGGTGAAAATACTCGTCTGCTCGTCTTCCTTTAGGTTTTTCGCCGTATATCTGACATCAAGCACAAGTCAGGATAATTCATTTGGGAATACCCCATACACTTTTACATCTACGTCTTCATCTACATGATTACTCTGTAATACAAATTAAGTGCATCGCAGAAGGTTCATCGAACCACATTCAAGCTATTTCTCTACCCTTCCACTAGGGAACAGCGCGGGGGAAAAACGAACACTTAACTCTTACTGTGCGAACTCTGATTTAGTTTGTATTGATGATCATTTCTCTCCATGTAGATGGACGCCAAAAAAATTTTGGACACTCTGATGAGAAAGAAGGTGATTGGAATGTCATGAGAAGATATTGCTGCAAAGAACGACGCCCTTGTTTTAATGACTGCCACCCCAGCTCGCGTGATATATCGGTGGCACTCTCGCCCATATTTCATGATAATACAAAACGAGCTGCCCTTCTTTTAACTTTATCGATGTCCTCCGTCAGTCCCATCTGATGCGGGATCCCACACCGCACAGCGATAGTTGAGAAGAGGGTGGACAAGCGTAGTGTAAGCAGTCTCTTTAGTAGACCTGTTGCATTTTCCAAATGTTCTGGCACTAAATCGCAGTGTTTGGTTTACTTTCCCCATAACATGGTCTATGTGATCGTTCCATTATTAGTTACTTGTAATTTTTATCCCTAAGTAATTAGTTGAATTTTCATCCATTGTATTTGTGTATTTTATCGTGTAACCGAAATTTAGCGGACTTCTTTTATTACTCATGTGAATGACTTCAAACTTTTTATTATTTAGAGTTGTTTTGCCACTTTTCGCACCATACAGATACCCTGTCTAAATCTTTTGAATTGGTTTTGATCATCTGATGACTTTACAAGACGATAAATGACAGCATCATCTGCAAACAGTCTAAGCGAGCTGCTCAGATCGTCACCTAAATCGTTTATGCCGATCAGGAGCAGCAGAGGGCCTATAATATTTCCTTGGGGAACGCCAGATATTACTACCGTTTTACTCGATGACATTCCATCAATTAATATAAACTGTGTCCTTGCTGGCAGGAAATCAAGTACCCAGACGCGCAATTGAGACGATACGTCCATAGACGGTCGGTGAAGCGAGGGTATCATCTGGAGTGCCCCAGGGAAGTGTGTTAGGTCCACTGTTGTTTTCTATCTACATAAATGATCTTTTGGATAGGGTGGATAGCAATGTGCGGCTGTTTGCTGATGATGCTGTGGTGTACGGGAAGGTGTCGTCATTGAGTGACTATAGGAGGATACAAGATGACTTGGTTAGGATTTGTAATTGGTGTAAAGAATGGCAGCTAACTCTAAATATAGATAAATGTAAATTAATGCAGATGAATAGGAAAAAGAATCGCGTAATGTTTGAATACTCCATTAGTAGTGTAGTGCTTGACACAGTCACGTCTATTAAATATTTGGGCGTAACATTGCAGAGCGATATGAAGTGGGACAAGCATGTAATGACAGTTGTGGGAAAGGCGGATAGTCGTCTTCAGTTCGTTGGTAGAATTTTGGGAAGATGTGGTTCATGTGTAAAGGAGACCGCTTATAGAACACTTATACGACCTATTCTTGAGTACTGCTCGAGCGTTTGGGATCCTTATCAGGTCGGATTGAGGGAGGACATAGAAGCAATTCAGAGGCGGGATGCTAGATTTGTTACTGGTAGGTTTGATCATCACGCGAGTGTTACGGAAATGCTTCAGTAACTCGGGTAGGAGTCTCTAGAGGAAAGGAGGCGTTCTTTTCGTGAATCGCTACTGAGGAAATTTAGAGAACCAGCATTTGAGGCTGACTGCAGTACAATTTTACTGCCGCCAACTTATATTTCGCGGAAAGACCACAAAGATAAGGTAAGAGAGATTAGGGCTCGTACAGAGGCATATAGGCAGTCATTTTTCCCTCGTTCTGTTTGCGAGTGGAACAGGGAGAGAAGATGCTAGTTGTGGTACGAGGTACCCTCCACCACGCACCGTATGGTGGATTGCGGAGTATGTATGTAGATGTAGACACTTCGTGTCCTATCCTTAGCAAATTAAGCTCGTGATCCATGCCAGCCTTCCTTCCTTCGCACTTGGGCAGCAGCGGAAGTGCGCTCGGTCCAGCCCACTGTGTTTCTGCGGTACCACTTGCTGGGGCCCGCTGCAGCACGCACGGCACCCGACCAGCACCTTGCGGGCGGGCGGTGTTCACGCAAGGCGGCGACTTAAAAGGCGGGACCAGTGTCAGCCAAGGCGACATGTGGCAACCTGTCGCCGACAGCTGGGACCCTTTCTCGTAAGCGCCGCCACGCGACTGTCTTGGGTATCTGTTACGTAGATTACACAGTCAGGGCAGCGACTTTCGTTACACAATAAAAGGTTTCTCTCAGTTTCTCGAAAACAGATAAGTGTCTATCACGCGTGCGCGCACGCACCTTTGTGTGTGTGTGTGTGTGTATTAATTCTTGAGCTTTTATCATTTCGTTAGTTCATTTCTTACCATGCAGGTTTATCGTTCAAGTTGTAATTTCTCCTAGGTTTCTGTTCTTACTCTTTTGTTCTTACTTTTCTGTTATTTACTGTTATGTGGTTACTCACTAGTGGATTTGCTACCATTATCTCAGACTTTTCGAATGGTATCTGGAGTTTCCAGAATGAGATTTTCCCTCTGCAGCGGAGTGGGCGCTGATATGAAACTTCCTGGCAGATTAAAACTGTGTGCCAGACCGAGACTCGAACTCGGGACCTTTGCCTTTCGCGGGCAAGTGCTCTAAAAACTGAGCTACCCAAGTACGACTCACGCCGCGTCCTCACAGCTTCAATTCCTACCTTCCTACCTTCCAATCTCTTCTGCGAACCTTGCAGAACTAGCACTCCTGGAAGAAAGGATATTGCGAAGTCATCGCTTAGCCTTTGGTATCTGGTGTCCTAATTTTTGTGCTATATTTTGTAGGCTTGTTATTTGATTTTTGGTTTCCTGTTTGTTATTCGTTAATAATGCTGAGGCATATGCGAATCCCTGTCAAATTATTTCTTATCTTTCGTGGTTCCAGTCCTTATAATTTTGAGGATTTTCCTTGTACCATTCCCTCATCACGTACTCCAGAACACAGTTGAAAAGTAATGGCAATAAACCAGCTCCCTGTCTTAATCCTGTTTTAATCGTAAATGGTTCAGATACTTCTCCTCTCAACTTTACTTTAGATATGGTGCTTTTTAGAGGTAAGTTTGTCGTTTTTAATAACGTTGGATGGAGACCGAATTTCCTTAGTATCTTCAATACTGAAGATCTGTGGATACAATCACAAACTGTTTGCAGTCTACAGAAATTACGACTTGTTGCTTTTCTTCTGTAATAATTCATTACCAATTTCAAAGTGATTACCTGTTTTGGGCACCTTCTCCAGGGTATAAATCCTCCTCCTTATGCTCCTAGTTCCACTTCAAGTTCATCTGGAGATTATAACGAGAAAAAAATTGTGTTATAAAGGGCAGTCAAATGAAAAAGCGACAATTGGAAAAAAGTAAGTAAACTATTAATTAATTCTAAACTAGTTGCCATGATTGTTAGCACAGCAATTTCAATGTGAGACATGATGATCAGTGCCTTCATGGAAAATTGTGGTTGGCTAGGAAACCATAATTAGAACCAGCAGTGCACCTCTTAATCCGCAGCAAATCGATAGCGACGAATGTCTTTCGTCAGGGTCCACATATTGTCAAGGTTAGTATGTTTGGAAATTCCCATGACAAACTCCTAGGCCCTTATAGAGGGCAGTGAGTACACAATATTTTGAATAGAAATCCATGTCCGGAAGCGTCATCCAACGACACTATAGAGCATGGAAGTAATAAGCCCAGGTGCCTGTAAATGTGCGTATTAACAAAGTGATTCCGTGATGATGTTACAAGCTTTCGAGGAAAGGAAACGAACGAGTTGAAAGTTACAAGCGAAGACAATGGTATACGTGTACTGGTAATGTTGCTACTAAGACTGTGGAGTAGGCAACTGTCAGAGGAGGTTGTTGTTGTTGTTGTAGTCTTCAGTCCTGAGACTGGTTTGATGCAGCTCTCCATGCTATTCTATCCTGTGCAAGCTTCTTCATCTCCCAGTACCTACTGCAATCTACATCCTTCTGAATCTGCTTAGTGTATTCATCTCTTGGTCTCCCTCTACGATTTTTACCCTCCATGCTGCCCTCCAATACCAAATTGGTTATCCCTTGATGCCTCAGAACATGTCCTACCAACCGATCCCTTCTTCTGGTCAAGTTGTGCCACAAACTTCTCTTCTCCCCAATCCTATTCAATACTTCCTCGTTAATTATGTGACCTACCCATCTAATCTTCAGCATTCTTCTGTAGCACCACATTTCGAAAGCTTCTATTCTCTTCTTCTCCAAACTATTTATCGTCCATGTTTCACTTCCATACATGGCTACACTCCATACAAATACTTTCAGAAATTACTTCCTCACACTTAAATCTATACTCGATGTTAACAAATTTTTCTTCTTCAGAAACGCTTTCCTTGCCATTGCCAGTCTACATTTTATATCCTCTCTACTTCGACCATCATCAGTTATTTTGCTCGCCAAATAGCAATACTCCTTTCCTACTTTAAGTGTCTCATTTCCTAATGTAATTCCCTCAGCATCACTCGACTTAATTCGACTACATTCCATTATCCTCGTTTTGCTTTTGTTGATGTTCATCTTATATCCTCCTTTCCAGACACTATCCATTCCGTTCAACTGTTCTTCCAAGTCCTTTGCTGTCTCTGACAGAATTACAGTGTCATCGACGAACCTCAAAGTTTTTACTTCTTCTCCATGGATTTTAATACCTACTCCGAATTTTTCTTTTGTTTCCTTCACTGCTTGCTCAATATACAGATTGAATAACATCGGGGAGAGACTACAACCCTGTCTCGCTCCCTTCCCAACCACTGCTTCCCTTTCATGCCCCGCGACTCTTATAACTGCCAGGTGGTAGTGTGGACCAAAACAAGGAAAACATGTCTATTAAACATGGAGTCTAAAATGCATACCTGAGGAGCTAAGAGCACTCGTTGCTTTGAAGGTAAGCATTTTAGAGCCCATGTTTAATGGATATTGTTTTCCTTGTTTTGGTCTACGCTACCAGCTCTGAAAGTTTCGCACCTCACAGTCTTAGCAACATCAGTACCAGTACATGAATACCACTGTCAGAGGTATCAGAACGGCTTTCGCTTGTAACTTTCGACTCGTCCCGTTCCGGTACAGGGACCCTTACCTCAAATTGATACACAGGATGGATCATGATTACCTGATTGAGAAGTAGCGGTTCCGGTCTCGTAAACTGACATACGGTCGGGAGAGCGGTGTGCTGACCACATGCCACTCCGTATCCACATCCAGTGACACCTATCTATTGAGGATGAGACGGCTGCGGTACCGCTGGGCCTTCCAAGGCTTGTTCGGACGGAGTTTAGTTTTTATACTTCCAAAGCATGTGTTTTTATAACGAGCAATGCTCCATCTTCGACAACAGATGTAAACAGTGCTAATTTTCCCCGTGGACACATAGGACTGTTGTTTTTCTTGGTAGCGGCACCGTCATTGGTGTGAGAGGTATGTTTTCTAGTACTGAATCATGTGCACCGTCCGCTGTTCTCATAGTTTGACAAATTTATTTTCGTATTAAGGAAACAAACTGACTTTGATCACGAACAGTGGTGCATTTCGAGCCCTGAGGACTCATCTTCAGTTGCCAGATTAGACTACATCATTTAGTGAGTTTAGATTACTACTGATCATCTTAACAGTACGTTGTGCAGGGTGGCACACCATGAATACAAAACTAAGACAGAAACGAAAATTTGCTTTACTGTTTCCAGCAATAGTTGTATATTTTCTAATGACAGTGTGAATAATACAAGTGGTAGTCAAATGAAAATGAGACAGATGGAGAAAACGTTAAGTAAACTGTTTATTATTTCAAAACTAATCGCCATAACTGTTAATACATTTATCCCAATGTGAGACAAGACGCTCAGTGCCTTCACGGAAAAAGGTTGGCAAGATTGTTACGACTATGCTGCAGAAGTTTCCTGGGAAGCCCTTACACATCCTCCATTCAGTCCCGATCCCTCCCGTTGGCACTTCCATAGTTTTAGAGCCCCGAAGAAAGACATGCGAAGCTGTCGATTTGCTTTAGACGAAGAGGTGCATGTTTGGGTACAATCATGGTTCCGTAGGGAATCTCTAACATTTTTCCTTTCAGACACTGACAGTTTTGTCCCACCATGGGTAAATTTATTAACTGTTCACTCACTTTTTTCCATGAAAACAAGACAGAAGGAAAAAAGCGAGTCAACCTTTATACATGTACGTATGTATTTACATACGTACAAACACACTTTTCGTCATACAGCACATTTGTAGACTAATTTCAAACAAATCAAAGACTATCCAAATATAAAAATTGTAGATTTCTACAGATGCACAGGTGTTGTCATTTCTAAGGCTATAGAAAAACGTTATGTCATTATTTATACACAGAAGACATTTGCAAAACAGTTATTTCTGCTAGTTGTTCCCTGTTGCCATTCCTGTCAGCGCTGTCATCAGTTAACCTAGGGGACAGAAGTCCTGTACATCGAGTAAACTTGGCTATCTTTGTTCACGTATTTCTAATGTTTATGTATGGTTATAAAATTTTCTCAAGCGGCCAGTCGCTTCAAGTGGTTGTACACTGTGGAAAAAAATGCAGCACTCACATGCGCAAAGCCATTTTACTAACAAGTATGCGGCAGGTAGATCATACCTGTAGGACTAAATGGTAACAAATTCATACGAAATGAAACAGACATGTCGTAGTAAAGGGAACCCAAACAATCCATAAATACCAATTGTACACCCCTCTCGCACCATCACAGGCGCATATTCTAGCATACAAACGGCTATAAAATGTGCCGAATAACATCCTGCAATACAGTGTCCCAAGTATCTTGCACCTTTCGTTGTATTTCGCCAATTGTTCTTGCAGGTACTGGAGAATGAGGTATTTTCCATTTCACCATGACCCATACGTGACCAGTTGGCGAGAGACTGAATATTATTACTGACCAAGGCAGTCTTTTACGCTCTGAAGAGTACGTTGAGCGGCAACACCCTTATGTGGACGTGTTTTGTCCTGTTGAAAATGCTGATCACCTTCCTTTCGAGAAAATGGCAGTAGCATGGAGAAAACACAATAACTTCGTTTCTTGTGCAATAGTCGCGCACCAACATGAATGAATGTGCGGGTGCTATATCGTGCTATAAGTTCAATGAATTGTCTCGCCACATTTCAGGCCTATTCTTTCTCACATTTCCTCATAGCATCGACGCACGTCCCGATAGTACCATCGATTAACAGTTTGTCGCTGTGGCAGGAATTCATGATGAGCTAATCCTTCGAAGTTAAAAAAAAAGTCAGCACGGCTGTGAAATTTAACCCGACGTCACGAGCTTTTTTTGGTCTTGGAGAACGTTCCCCAACCTACTGTGAAGCTTGAACCTTGGACTCAAAATCATAACCGTAGACCCATATTCCATCACCAGTTATGATTCTCTCAAAGGGCATCTGGTTCTCATTTGCTCAACCTAGAAGCTTTTCACAGATTGCGAGGCAAGGTCTTTCTGCTCTTAACCCATGAGCCATGGTTCGAACCTGGCGCCAACACTATGCATTACGAGAATCTGTGTCAGGATCTCACGACATGGTCCAAGTGAAATGTTACATTATTGTACAATCCCTCGGACTGTCAGTCTTCGATTGGCGCGCCCAGTTTCGTTGATGTTCCTGACAGGAGCGTCGCCGGCACACCTCTATCCTTCATTTTTAAACCGTGTGAACCATTCGTAACAGCGTGTACATCTTAAGCACTCATCACCGAACGCCTGCTGCATCATCTGGTGTGTCTCTGTAAAGGGTTTCTTGAGTTTCACACAAAATGTAATCCAGAAGAGTTGCCCGCCTAACTGTGCCCTCTCTAAATTCGCTGAACAATAAATAACAGACATACAACAATGAAACTTCCGGAAATTACACACTAAACACAAGCTCGTGCAGTGATGCCAACTGCATTTCGCTCCAACACAACATTGACGTGAAATTGCGAATGTTCCGGAATTTTGTGAATAGACCTCGTGCAGACAGAACCTACTCTCATCACTGACGACGACAGAGCGCCATTCCAGACTCTGCGCTTCAGTGTAACTCCACTATAAGAAGACGAGTTAACTTACTTTGTCTACTCACATAAGAGATGCTGGAAGGAAATGGTTGGGAAGTATAGTGTGTCTTCGAAATGAAAAATGAGCTTTCCCCTTATGTTCGATACAATTCCCCACAGTCGTTTAATGAACAAAGTAAGAGCATATGGACTATCAGACCAATTGTGAGATTGGATTGAAGAGTCCCTAGATAACAGAACGCAGCATGTCATTCTCAATGGAGAGAAGTCTTCCGAAGTAAGAGTGATTTCAGGTGTGTCCTAGGAACGTTGCTATTCACAATATACCTAAATGGATAATGGATAAATGGATAAATGAATAGTACCGGAAGGTCACTGAGGCTTTTTGCGGATGATGCTGTATTATATCGAGAGGTTGTAACAATGGAAAATTGTACTCAAATGCAGGAGAATCTGCAACGAATTGACGCATGGTGCAGGGAATGGAACTGAATCTCAATGTAGACAAGTGTAATGTGCTGCGAATACATAAAAAGAAAGATTCGTTATCGTTTGCTACAATGTAGCAGGTCAGCAACTAGAAGCAGTTAATTCCATAAATTATCTGGGAGTAGGCATTGCAGTGATTTAAAATGGAATGACCACATAAAATTAATCGTCGGTAAAGCAGATGCCAGACTGAGATTCATTGGAAGAATCCTAAGGAAATGCGGTCCGAAAACAAAGGAAGTAGGTTACAGTACTCTTGTTCGCCCACTGCTTGAATACTGCTCACAGGTGTGGGATCCGTACCAGATAGGGTTGATAGAAGAGATAGAGAAGATCCAACGGAGAGCAGTGCGCTTCGTTACAGGATCATATAGTAATCGCGAAAGCGTTACGGAGATGATAGATAAACTCCAGTGGAAGACTTTGCAGGAGAGACGCTCAGTAGCTCGGTACAGGCTTTTGTTGAAGTTTCGAGAACATACCTTCACCGAGGAGTCAAGGAGTATATTGCTCCCTCCTACTTATATCTTCCGAGGAGACCATGAGGATAAAATAGGAGAGATTAGAGCCCACACAGAGGCCTACCGACAATCTTTCTTTCCACGAACAATACGAGACTGGAATAGAAGGGAGAACCGATAGAGGTACTCATAGTACCCTCCGCCACACACCGTCAAGTGGCTAGCGGGGTATGGAAGTAGATGTAGATGTAGATGTAGTTGTAGATGTAGATGTTTCCGGAAGAACGCTGCAGCTGCCGTACAGAATAATAACAAATTTACCGTCTAGCAGTGTAGGAGAATGTGCAGAGATTCACATCGAGTATATCAGTATGCATTTCATGGGTCAGTATTATTAATGTCTCAAGTCGTCTTCAATGCACTTTGTGGAAAATAAACATGTCCGCGCTCTGCATCGCCAGTGCTCATAAGATGCGGTTCGGAAGGTCGGTGTAACTTCGTGAAACACCGTGTAGTTGCTTCATGTGACTTAATGGGGCAGACTGAATGGGGAGTCACCTCTTCAGTTTAAAGATCTGTGAAGGAAGGAGTTGCATGATTACAGTCTAGCGACCTACCTTCCCTCATGTTTCTATCCTCCACCTCCGCGTCGTCTGCTCCTCGCCTAATCCGCCCTGTTACAAACCCAGCACACGATTCACACGGCTCGAATGCAATTAGACGTGGTGTTTCTTCTTAACCGACATAATCTGACGATAAGCATCTATTTCATATCATCAAAATACAGTTTTTTGTAATTTGCAGTTTTTACATCACCACTAAAGCTGAAGATGTTAGTACTAGAGAAAAAATACTTAGGAACCTTTTTGTAGGAAATTTAATTTTGTACTGAGAAACATTTTTCCTAGCACCCACGATTTTGCGTTATTCAAGAAAAACTTAAAGAAGTGACCGCCCTCCCCCTCCCCCTCCCACTCGCGCTCCCCCTCCCACTCGCGCTCCCGCTCAATCCCACCGTGGAGAATTTTCAGAGTGTGGTTCAAGGCACTTCTTCCTACCATTTTACAAAAGTTTGCAAATACACGATATTTCTGCGAGTACACCGGCGCACCATGAGAAAAAGAAAAGCGCATATCAATACTGAAATTCTCCTCGTATAAAGGAAAGTTAAAACAAAATGAACAGAATTTCTCTTATTTTAGGGATGAAGAATCGTAAATATTGATAGAAGTAATGGTGATATAATAGCATTTGTTTCTTCTTCATTTCTCCTTTTCATTAGGCTTCGAAGTAGCATTCTGCGTCTGGAAACCCTAAAATTTGTGGGACTGAGATAATACGTAAACAGTTGTGGGACGTGTCTTGACGCATGTACTGGGGTTGATTCACTATTTGCCGATGTGTTCAGAGATGAATAAAATACTTTTGGATGTCTGAGTTGCAGTAGGCAGCATAAAATATACGTGTCCGTCGAACCACTCGCTTTTGTTACCCTTGGACTTCAGGAAATGTCGCCAAATCGGCTTTAAAATGTGCCTATTTCATTCGAGTGGTGCGGTGTAGTTCACGAGTACCAGTTTCATCCATGTCCAGTTGTATACGATGATATGCCCTCTGTTAAGAAACCTGCCTGGTATTAACTGAGTAAGTCGGTGGTGATCGCAAAGTGGATTTAGTAGGAGACTGATCGTGCATCTTCTCTCCTTTAGTTTCCGTACCCATACGAAAATGTCACAGTATTTCTCTTTTTGGCGCAATTGTGTCTTCGATCTTAATGTTTCAAGAAGGAACCTGCACAGTACTAAAGAAACAGTTGTGGGTGCTGGAGAGATTTATACATACGTTGCAAGGATGGTTTGCAGCTGTTCTGGAAGAATCCGCAGGACTTTGAGCGTCGTTTCGTCACTGCGGATGAAACCTGGATACATTACTATACTCCTGAGGCCAAACAACAATCTAAACAATGGGTTACCAAGGGAGAATCTCCACCAAAAAGGCGAAGGCCAGTCCTTCAGCTGGAAAGGTTATGGCGACTGTCTTTTGGGATTCGCAAGGGAAAATCCTCATCTATCTGGAAAAGTGTAAAACTATTACAGATGCATATTAGTCATCGTTATTGGACCGTCTGAAAACAGAGCTGCAAGAAAAACGCCGGCGATTGGACCGCAAAAAAGTTCTTTTCCATCACGACAATGCACCAACACACACCTCAGCAGTTGTCACAAAATTAATGGAAATAGGATTCCAACTCGTTGCACATCCCCCCTATTCTCCAGATTTGGCTCCCTCGGACTACTATTTGTTCCCCAATTTGAAGAAATGGCTGGCAGGACTAATATTTTATTCAAACGAGGAGGTGACTGCAGCAACTTATAGCTAATCTGAAGACTTGGACAATTCCTATTATTCGGAAGGGATCAACAAATTAGAACAGCGTTGGACGAAGTGTATAAGTCTAAAAGGAGACCATGCCGAAAAATAAAAAAGATTTACCCCAAACACGTAAGTACTTTCTATTTTTGCACGGACTTTTCAGACGCCCCTCGCATGCTGGCATTACCTTTCGCTGTAGGTAATTAGGTAAGAGGTCTCGTTGAAGGGTTCTCGACCGAGAGGATCTAATTAAGAGGCGTGCACGCAACTCTACTTGTCGGGCGGAAAATGTAGCTGGTAGCGGGTGCTTCCGGCGGCCGCGCAGTGGTTGCGTGCTTCGCGCTGCTGTTCGCACGCCACTCTCTGGTTGGACACGCACGCCACCGCCGCATCGACCGAACCCCCTGGCTGCTCTATCCAGTCCAGTCCAGCTCCAGGACGATGTGCGCCGGCGTCATGTGAGCGCTGTGACCGCCTCTATTTTTCGGCTTCAATTACGTAGTATGTGTTGTCACTCCTGACGGTACTTCAGCACTACGAACTACGTTTCTGCTCAAGAAAATGAAGGAGCACAAAATACTTTGTTCTCGATAGTCTCTTAGCAGTCGAAACTCCGGAGTCTAACTTGTTAGCTCTGCATGAACTTTCTAATGGAAGTCGTTAGTGCCCGTAAATTGCGACGTGGCTGTTAGTGTCAGTAATCGTCTGGATTTATTATTCTTGCTGCACATACTGAGTGGTTACAATTAATTTGAGGATATTCCGAGTTTTACCGTGAGGGTTGTATACGTTGCAGGAAGCTGACGTACCGTAGGTATGTTTATTAATCGGTGTGATGAAAAATAATAGTGGAACACTCTGCCACCAGGTGAAGGTATGGCGCTGTGAGCTGTCAGAATGTGATTGAAGGAAAAGGGGAGGCGCGATCAAACACATGATAACGGTAATTCTGCCACGTTTATTAAGAAATGATCACAAGTAACAACATGCACTCAGCAACATGCTGCATCCGTAACAAAAAATGGTTCAAATGGCTCTGAGCACTGTGGGACTTATCATCAGTCTCCTAGAACGTAGAACTACTTAAACCTAACTAACCTAAGGACATCACACACATCCATGCCCGAGGCGGGATTCGAACCTGCCACCGTAGCAGTCGTGCGGTTCCGGACTGAAGCTCCTAGAACCGCTCGGCCACCGCGGTCGGCCATCCGTAACACGGCATGGTCGACGACTGCTCGCAGCATATTCGGTGTAATCAGAGTGTTATGTCGTCGTATGCTACCCTTCAGATCAGGAAGAGCCCAGATACATCCCTGGCAGAAACGGTATTTCATATATTCCCAAAAATAGAAATCACATGGATTGAGGTCGGGGGATCGGAAAGATCACACATCTTGAAATTGCGTGGAGCTGATGCAGTCGTTACCGAAGATTTCTCGAAGCAAATCTTTCGCTTGGCAAGCGACATGTGTGTCTTCCCATCTTGAATGAAAATAGTAGTGTGGATACAGTGGCGTTCTTGCAAACTGGAATCACGTGTTGCCTAAGGCGGTCCTTAAGTCACAGTTGCACTAACAAGCCCGCGAGGTGTCATATCCTCGAAGAAAAACTGACCGAGTATGAAAGTGCTTGTGAAACAAACAACAGATAGTCACAAAGGTGAGCGTAAATCATGTTGCCGCACAACATGTAATGGAATAGTAGTATTGTGCATTCAGGGCACTGTACAGAGTAAAATGTGCCATATCTGTTCAAAGAATGTTCACCGCGCACTTTGCATCCATTTCCAGGTGTGCCAAAAAACGAAAGGCAAAGTCACAGCGTCGTAACCTATCTTATGGTTCAAATGGCTCTGAGCACTATGGGACTTAACATCTATGGTCATCAGTCCCCTAGAACTTAGAACTACTTAAACCTAACTAACCTAAGGACATCATACAACACCCAGTTAACCTATCGTAAGCTTCATTTGGTGTACAGTCTGAATCTTGAAGGGATGCCAGTGTAAAATGCGCCGCAAAATCTTTTGAACCATTGACCTGGGGAGAGAAAATTCCTGTGACCTGTGACACAGCTCGAGCACTGGCTACAGAATTTGAGACATGTGGTGCACCGTCGGCTACAGCTATAGGAACTTCATCAACAATTGCCTTGGGAATGAGACGCCTTCCTCTCCCTGCTGCGCCAGCTAATTCACCTGTTTCTTCAGATTTTTTGATCATATTCTTTAGCCCATTTATTGACATAGAGCGTCTTCGCAGATGTTCCTTCGGCAGTATACTCCCAATGAAGCGCTGCTATTGGTGCCATTCCGATATAAACAACTTGGCCAGCAGTGCGCGGGCGCCGGCCGAAGTGGCCGTGCGGTTAAAGGCGCTGCAGTCTGGAACCGCAAGACCGCTACGGTCGCAGGTTCGAATCCTGCCTCGGGCATGGATGTGTGTGATGTCCTTAGGTTAGTTAGGTTTAACTAGTTCTAAGTTCTAGGGGACTACTGACCTCAGCAGTTGAGTCCCATAGTGCTCAGAGCCATTTGAACCACAGTGCGCGGGCTTTCTTCTCAATAGCTATTGAGCTCCTCACAGAAAACATCAACCGTCTTGTCTCTTTACACCAACAGTCATTTCAAAAAAGAAATAAACATGTGCCGGTAAGCGACAAATAGTATACTGAAATCAAGACAGGAAACATTTCGCGTTGTGACTGGTTACAGCGCCATATTTTCACTTGGCAGCATAACGTGAAACTGTTATTTTTTTAGAATACTCCGCGAGCTCACCGATTAATGCAATTCACTACAGTGTTTCACTGTCCTGCCATGTATACAGCCGGCATTACAGTGCTCGGACCACTGTCAGTTCAGTTATAACCACCCGGTACATTAACAGAAGAAGAGTAACTCTTAGAGACGTAATACTTACATACTACTAACAATAAATTATCAGAATACTGCTAAATATTATTCGTTCTTAGGCCAAGTAAATGTAGCTTAGCAAATTAGTAGCAAGAGCATCATAGCCCATATATTTTCGCGCCATTGCGAGAAGGTTCACAACCTTTATAATTTAAAACATTTGTAATATCGCTGTTGTAATAACACGAACAGCTATTGCCAAAAGTTTGGATGGTTTAGGGGGAGACATGTCTGAAATTTCACTTTCATATTGCAGCTACGATTTAGGACTACGATCAAATGCTACCAATAGGTGGTATATAAGATGGGTAATTGACAGCATATTTGACCAGAGGAAAAAAAAATTGTTTGTGAGTCGTAAGGAGATTTTTAAATTATTTCGATGACGAACAGAATACGTGGTTGCTAACACACGTTTTAGTGGTGTCACTAGATGTAGCAGTATTCTGTTCGACGGGTGGTGCTGGAGGAAATATTCATTACTCCAGAAAAGAGAAAGACCTTACGTCATTGTCCATTACGAATCAAACCAGCGTGTCTCGTAGGAGGAGAGCATCTGGTGACTGAAATCTATTTTTCTGATGTGGAGCAGAAGCCCCGAGCTCTGGCATGTAGGGCAGTAGATTTAATCCCTCAGTTTGTTGCATATGCCTAAGTATACACGCAGTGCATCGTACAAACACACGCTACAACGAACCTCAAGGCACAGAAACATCGTTTTTGCATTAAGCTGAGGAAAGAGAAAGCGTACCTTAGTATTTCGATATGTTCTTTCAGCATCCATTAAAATGGGTCGCAATGATCGACTTCGAACAAATTATTAGATGCAAAAGGAAAATCGTCTGAAACACAACTTGAATAATTGGCGGTCAATGCCGGTGAAGAGAAATATATCGCCGGCCGCTGGTGGCCGAGCGGTTCTGGCGCTACAGTCTGGAACCGCGCGACCGCTACGGTCGCAGGTTCGAATCCTGCCTCGGGCATGGATGTTTGTGTTGTCCTTAGGTTAGTTAGGTTTAAGTAGTTCTAAGTTCTAGGGGACTTATGACCTCAGCAGTTGAGTCCCATAGTGCTCAGAACCATTTGAACCATTTTTTTGAGAAATATATCGGAATGCACCGTCGTTGGATAATCGCAACGCATTGCAGAAGCACTGGAGCACGTTACATTGTATAAGTAATTAGGGGTAAGACCAAGAAGCGGTGTGATAGATGCTGAAAACGTGAAATAAGTGATAGGGAAGGCGTATAAGAGATTAGTTGAAGCGGTTCTGGGATAATGCAGTACATTAGTAAAGGAATTCCGATGCCGTACCAGCTCTAGAGCGCTGTCCTATCAAGTAGACATGAAGTGTAAATCGAACAAGTTCATACACGTGTTGTGGAGGGGGGAACGACTTAGATAAGAATCTTCGGAAGAAAACGACATTGTTCTCACTAAAATGGGTAAATATAGAGAGCCAGTAATCGATTAATCATGCGCGCCAATTCTGCTGTGTAGGGACCATGACAGTAAGAAAAAAAAGAGTAATTTTTCCTTCAGTTTATAGCAAAATTGACTTTTAATCGACCGTGTCTGTTGTTTCAGAAATTTGGAAAAGTTTCTCAGACACCGCTACCACTCACAATTTTTTGACTTATTTTAAAAAGATTCATTCTCGACATTTCGATCGAATGATTTGGCCATCCAGATCGCCCCACATGAAACCCGTCGAACATTTATGGGACATAATTGAGAGATCAGTTCGCGCACAGAATCCTGCACCGACAACACTTCCGCAGTTATGGACGGATATAGAGGAAGGATGACCCAGTATTTGTGCAGGGGACTTTCAGAGACTTGTAGCGTCCGTCCGTGCCACGCCGTCCTAAAGGAGATATTCCATGAGTTTTGTCACTCAGCGAACTATGAACAGAGTAGGTAATTATTTACATTTTTTGTATGAAAAGGAGGCCAACGAGCGATGATACTAGGATGTGAACAAAAGTTCAGTATCTGTATATCTTTTACTTAATGTCTGTTGTGTTGTCATTGTACACACGAGGCTTGTATTTCGAAACATGTTGCTTCATTAAATAACTGAAATAAGTCGACAAAAATCTTTTCAAATTTTTTCCCTCGTACAGTACTGATATGGAATAGTGCAAACATCCCTAATCTTGGTGCTATGTGTGTCCTTTTGTGGAGTATAAAGGTCTGTTTGTAGCAATGCATAAAGCTTCTGTGAAGAATGGAAGGTAGGTGATGAGATACTGCCGAAAGTAAAGCTGATACGGTGGGTTGTAAGTCACGCTTCGATATCTTGGTCGGTAGAGCACTTTCCCGCGGAAGTCAAATGTCCGTCAAATGTCCCAGGTTGGATCCCGTTCCAACAGACGTTTCTGATCTGCTGCGAGAAAGTTACAAATCAGCGCACAGTCCTCTGCGGAGTGAGCATTAATTCTGGAAAACAGTGGTTAATCAGTGAAGACCGCCAGCAGCGCACAGAAAAACGACGCCAACAGTGTACACGTTGGTGTGTTGTAATCTGCGGTGACTGAGCGTTACGTTACAAAGCGCCGCTCTGTCCCCAGGCCGGAAAACGCGAAGGGGACGTGACGTGAACGCGCTTGCGTTCAGTGTCCTCTGTCACGCATGTGGCTCGCGATTTCCGGACGAGGTCGCGAGGGCGTGGCCTGCAATAAAACTACCGTGTGACGCGCAAACACACACACACACACACACACACACACACACACACACACACGTGTGCACG
This sequence comes from Schistocerca nitens, assembly GCF_023898315.1. Classification (NCBI taxonomy): domain Eukaryota; kingdom Metazoa; phylum Arthropoda; class Insecta; order Orthoptera; family Acrididae; genus Schistocerca; species Schistocerca nitens. Next base: position 411,574,398 of record NC_064622.1, read on the forward strand.
TGGTGTGTTTAGCGGCGGTCGTTAAATGGCCCGCAATGCCCGCAACATTGATTGCTCTTTAAAGTTGACGTGACGCGTCGAACAGCTGCGAAGCGCGAACAGTAATGGAAGTTGGCATTACAACAGAGAAAGTGATACAATTTATTCGAAATATGTCCAGTGTAGAGAGACAGCTTCAGTACACCTCTACTTTCGTTACATCGTGTTGTTTCTGTACTGGTGGTACACAGATAACGACTTTCTGAGTGTATTAGAGGGAGTCATTGAAATAGAGACCTGTTTTTAAAACGAATGCTTGATGCAGCATACTCGTCGCTTTGTAGCGCTTCAGATGATGTAGGTTGCAGGCAGAACCGGTGGCGTAAGTCATGGCAGTGATGTGCAACGAATGATCCAGTCGATTGCATGGAATCATTGATGTATATGTGCACACGGAAGCGACGAATGATAATTTACGCTAAGGCCGGGATTCGAAGAGGAGTCTCGTGCTCACTAGGCTGATGCCATAACCTCTCCGCCACCCTGACACAGTGTCTTTGCACAACTGCACAGCCTACCGTAGCATGCCTCCCTTCTCAATCCAAATTCCCATCCACGACTTAGCCCACTTGGTATTCCTCTGGAATAGCGCCTCAGCACTGAACGAAACAAGCGATTTTTATTCGTTTAATTTGGTTTTAAATACAATTCTTTTCTTACACTTAATTTCTGATCCTTGAAAAATCAGTTCAGTAATTACATTTATTTTATTATTGTACACAAATTTAAGCAAGTGAAATCGCATAAAAATGTGATTGGTCTAAGGCAGTGTTTATACACTACTGGCCATTAAAATTGCTACACCAAGAAGAAATGCAGATGATAAACGGATATTCATTTCGACAAGTATATTATACTAGAACTGACATGTGATAACATTTTCGCGCAATTTGGGTGCATAGATCCTGAGAAATTAATACCCAGAACAACCACCTCTGGCCGTAACAACGGCCTTGATACGACTGGGCATTGAAGCCAAACACAGCTTGGATGGCGTATACAGGTACAGCTGCCCATGCAGCTCCAACACGATACCACTGTTCATCAAGAGTAGTGACTGGCGTATTGAGACGAGTCAGTTGCTCGGCCGCCGTTGACCAGGCGTTTTCAATTGGTGAGAGATCTGGAGAATGTGCTGGCCAGGGCAGCAGTCGAACATTTTCTGTATCCAGAAAGGCCCCTAGAGGACCTGCAACATGCGGCCGTGCATTATCCTGCTGAAATGTAGGGTTTCGCAGGGATCGAATGAAGGGTAGAGCCACGGGTCGTAACACATCTGAAATGTAACGTCCACTGTTCAAAGTGCCGTCAATGCGAACAAGAGGTGACCAAGACGTGTAACCAATGGCACCCCATACAATCACGCCAGGTGATACTCCAGTATGGCGATGACGAATACACGCTTCCAATGTGCGTTCACAGAGATGTCGCCAAACACGGATGCGATCATCATGATGCTGTAAAAAGAAAACTGTTTCATCCGAAAAAATGACGTTTTGCCATTCGTGCACCCAGGGTCGTCGTCGAGTACACCATCGCAGGCGCTCCTGTTTGTGATGCAGCGTCAAGGGTAACCGCAGCGATGGTCTCCGAGCTGATAGTCCATGCTGTTGCAAACGTCGTGAACTGTTCATGCAGATGGTTGTTGTCTTGCAAACGTCCCCGTCTGTTGACTCAGGGATCGAGACGTGGCTGTACGATCCATTACAGCGATGTGGATAAGATGCCTGTCATCTCGACTGCTAGTGATACGAGGCCGTTGGGATCCAGCACGGCGTTCCGTATTACCCTCCTGAACCCACCGATTCCATATTCTGCTAACAGTCATTGGATCTCGAACAACGCGAGCAGCAATGTCGCGGTACGATAAACCGCAATCGGGATAGGCTACAATCCGACCTTTATCAAAGTCGGACACGTGATGGTACGCATTTCTTCTCCTTACACGAGGCATCACAACAACGTTTCACCAGGCAACGCTCTTTGTGTATGGGAAATCGGTTGGAAACTTTCCTTATGTCAGCACGTTGTAAGTGTCGCCACCGGCGCCGACCTTGTGAATGCTCTGAAAAGCTAATCATTTGCATATCACAGCATCTTGTTCCTGTCGGTTAAATTTCGCGTCTGTAGCACGTCATCTTCGTGGTGTAGCAATTTTAATGGCCAGTAGTGTATTTTCTCGTAGTGCGAAATGAATGTATGTTTCAAATGTTTATATGACGATAACCATCCAAGGAGCCCGCCCGGTTTGCCGTGCGGTCTAACGCCCCGCTATCCGGAGTGAGAAGGAGCGCCTGGTCCCCGCCACGAATCCGCCCGGTGGACTTCTGTCGAGGTCCGGTAAGCCGGCCTGTCTGTGGATAGCTTTTAGGCGGTTTTCCATCTGCCTAGGCGAATGCGGTCTGATTCTCCTTATTCCACCTCAGCTACACTATGTCGGCGATTGCTGCGCAAACAAGTTCTCCACGTACGCGTATACCACCATTACTGTACCACGCAAACTGGGGGGTCAACCGCGGACAGATCCGCACAATAACCCTGGGTTCGGTGTGGGACGGCGGAGGAATGATGTGGACTGAGGTAGTCGTCGTGGGGTTGTGGGCCACTGCGGCTGCGGCGGGGACGGAGCCTCTCCGTTGTTTCTAAGTCCCCGGTTAACATTCAATACAGTATAATACCACTTGACTGCATTTGTCGGTATAATGGATCTCATACTATTGCATATACAACGTGCACAACTATTCCAACCGACAATGTTTTTTTCCTATGAATACCAAGCCTCTATACTGGTTTCCAGTAGTGTAGCAAATGAGTGTCATGCAGTTATTTTGAAGTGTGTATATCACCACAAAATATTGAAATGACTACAGACTGTAACCAGGGCAACTTGCATTTACTTACGTTGTTTCTGGCCTCAGCAGTCGCACCATTTTACCAGAGCCTCGTGTGAGTGGTTCATGTACGTGAACGTTAGTTACAGGCACCGGTCAATGACGGTCAACATGTGTGGGTGCACTTATGGAGGCTAGTTTACAGTCTGCGGGGTGAGCGCGACAGACTGCAAACCTAAAGGGCCCGGGTTCCACCCCGGCCGGGTCGGAGATTTTCCTGCTCGGAGACTGGCAGTTGTGTCTTCCTTAGTTTCGTATCGTTATAACTGACACAAAAATTGCCTGTTTGGCGTCACATTTGACCCAAATGAATCTTCTGAGTTGTCGTAACAGACAGTCATATAGCATTTCCCTGTTGAGATGGCTGTAAGGACACGTCCGAAAGCCAGCACCTTTATTTTATTTATTTTTTTTAAAAAAAGGGTTAATTACGAGCAACATTAGGTTGCGGAAACTATTTGCTTAAGCCAATATCACGAATCTAGTTTCATGTATGACCGTAGGCGCAGCGACGCCAATGTACACTTCACTAACTTCCTTTTGTGAATGCCGGAGTCGTCTTCAAAATAATTGATTTTTTTCCAAGATTGACTGCCACAGAGCTATCCAGGTGCAGCCATTGTTTTGTAAAACTTAAATTTTGTGTCTTTTCTCGTATTTTTCTGTGTGATTTTATTTAAAGTACAACATTTGTGTGAAAATTATTCTGTTCTGTACGTAGGTATCTTTATTTGAGTCCATAGCTTGAAAGTCTGAAACTGGTGATCTGTTCCATGACCTCTTCTTAAATGAAAATTTCCGATCGGACTGGATGTTTTCCGTAATGAGCCATATCTTTAGTTTTAGCGGTAGATATTTTCAGACTGTAATATCTAAGTTTGCTTTCTTATTCTGTACGAAGACTATATGATCTGCATGGACACCCGGTTAGCCGTACGGTCTAACGCACGGCTTTCCGGAGTGGGAAGGAGCGCCTGGTACCCGGCACGAACCGGCCCGGCGGACTTGTGTCGAGGTCCGGTGAGCCGGTCAGTCTGTGGATGGTTTTTAGGCGGTTTTCCACCTGCCTCGGTGAATGCGGGCTAGTTCCCTTTATTCCGCGTCAGCTAATGTCGGCGATTGCTGCGCAAACAAGTTCTCCACTTACGCGTACACCACCATTACTGTACCATGCAGACATAGGGGCTACACTCATCTGGTGTGAGACATTCCCTGGGGGGAGGGGGAAGGGGTGGGGAAGGGGGAGGGGGTCCACCGGGGGCCGAACTGCACAATAACCCTGAAAAGGTGGTTCGGTGTGGGGCGGAGGAGGGGTGGCCTGCGGTAGTCGTCGTGGGGTTGGGGACCACTGCGGCTGCGGCGGGGACGGAGCCCCTCCGTCGTTTCTAGGTCCCCAGTTAACATACACTACAATACAATACAATACCATCCAAGGAAATGTATACATCTTTCCTTTACCAAAGTGTAGTTCTGTTTTATTTTGTATCCTAAGATTTGAGGCGTAAGGCAAACCAAAGACCTCTTCTTGACATTTAATACGGGCCCCTCGCTGGCTTGATCCACCACTGGCCAGTTTGTCCAAGGGATTGAGCAGGTCGGCTGTCGAAAGGGTTCGTGATGTGTATGAGTAAAAACTGAGGAGTGTGACTAAGATTTGAATACAATTAGCGGATTCAGATGAATGTAGGTCGTAATAGCTGTGCAGAGATGAAGAGGCTTGCGCAGGATAGACTAGCGTGGAGAGTCCTAGGACTCTAGAGCACGGCATCAAGAGCTTATCTTTCTGTGGTCTGGTGGCTGGATTACCAGGCCCCGTCTCAGCTCTTTCGAAGCTATTATCTCCGAACTTTGCAGACGGCACGGCGGCGAATCCCGGGCCACTGAGCCCTCGCTAGCAGGTGGCGCTGGGCCTTTGTATGGAAATCCCGGCGAGGACGCCCGCTCCAAGGCTCGTAAACATTGCCCGGCTGTCCTCTTGCTTCTTATTTGGCGCCGCCTATTGGCCCTCCGGTCCGCCTTCTGCGCTTCCTTCTAGCCTCCACTTCCCAGTACCAAACTGCCGAATTCTGAAGCAGCGTTAACACGGCCGTATTTTACGGCTGCGTGTGTCCGCAATGGTGGTGTCGTCAATACTGCTGCAATGTGGCTGCAATACACGGCATTATTACGGTACGGCTGAGCGATATGGTCCATAATATATATTCACAATATATATAAATGACCTAGTAGATAGTGTCGGTAGTTCCATGCGGCTTTTCGCGGATGATGCTGTAGTATACAGAGAAGTTGCAGCATTAGAAAATTGTAGCGAAATGCAGGAAGATCTGCAGCGGATAGACACTTGGTGCAGGGAGTGGCAACTGACCCTTAACATAGACAAATGTAATGTATTGCAAATACATAGAAAGAAGGATCCTTTATTGTATGATTATATGATAGCGGAACAAACACTGGTAGCAGTTACTTCTGTAAAATATCTGGGAGTATGCGTGCGGAACGATTTGAAGTGGAATGATCATATAAAATTAATTGTTGGTAAGGCGGGTACCAGGCTGAGATTCATTGGGAGAGTCCTTAGAAAATGTAGTCCATCAACTAAGGAGGTGGCTTGCAAAACACTCGTTCGACCTATACTTGAGTATTGCTCAACAGTGTGGGATCCGTACCAGATCGGGTTGACGGAGGAGATAGAGAAGATCCAAAGAAGAGCGGCGCGTTTCGTCCCAGGGATATTTGGTGACCGTGATAGCGTTACGGAGATGTTTAGCAAACTCAAGTGGCAGACTCTGCAAGAGAGGCGCTCTGCATCGCGGTGTAGCTTGCTCGCCAGGTTTCGAGAGGGTGCGTTTCTGGATGAGGTGTCGAATATATTGCTTCCCCCTACTTATACCTCCCGAGGAGATCACGAATGTAAAATTAGAGAGATTCGAGCGCGCACGGAGGCTTTCAGACAGTCGTTCTTCCCGCGAACCATACGCGACTGGAACAGAAAAGGTAGGTAATGACAGTGGCACGTAAAGTGCCCTCCGCCACACACCGTTGGGTGGCTTGCGGAGTATAAATGTAGATGTAGATGTAGATTGAGCTTTCTGTTGCAACTAGATGCCGAGGTATGGCCGGTGTTGCCTTGTGTACAGAATATTTCGTATGGCCGGCGCCATGTCTAGCTCTGTCTTTAGAGTAAATGCATCCCTCTCAGGTTTGCTTCCCCTTTCTCACGCCGACACCACTACGGATCCAAGTCACATAATATCGGCGATGAAATAACATTATTTCGCTTCAATTATAAAGCTAGTGCGCGTACAGAGAGGAACGGAAACTATACTGAAGAACCAAACAAACTGGAACACCTGCTTAATATCGAGTAAGGCCCTCGCGAGCACGCGGAAGTGCCGCAACACGACGTGGCATGGACTCGACTAATGTATGAAGTAGTGCTGGAGGGAACTGACACCATGAATCCTGCAGGGCTGTGCATAAATCCGTAAGAGTACGACGGGGTGGAGATCTCTTCTGAACAGCACACTGCAAGTCATCCCATATATGCCTAATAATGTTCATGTTTGTAGGAGTTTTGGCGGCCAGCGGAAGTGTTTAAACTCAGAGGAGTGTTCCCGGAGCTACTCTGTAGCCATTCTGGACGTGTTGAGTGTCATACTGTTCCGCTGGAATATACCAAGTCCGTCAGACTGAACAATGGCTGTGAACGTACGCCGGTGATCAGACAGGATGCTTACGTACGTGTCGCCTGTCAGAATCATACCTGGACGTATCAGGTGTCCCATATCACTCCATCTGCACACTCCAGCCGCGCGGGGTAGCCGTGCCGTCTTGGGCGCCTTGCCAAGGTTCGCGCGACTCCTACCTTGGGCATGGGTGTGTGCCTTGTCCTTAGCGAAAGTTAGTTTAAGTTAGATTAAGTAGTGTCTAAGCCTAGGGACCGATGACCTCAGCAGTTTCGTCCCATAGAACTTACCACAAATTTCCAATCTCCTGCACACGCCCCACACCCCTCCGCCAGCTGCTGACATGCAGGGTCCATGGATTAATGATATTGTCTCCATACTGTACTCGTCCATCCGCTCGATACAATTTCAAACGAGACTCAGCCGACCAGGCAAAATGTTTCCAGTCGTTGAGAGTCCAATGCCTGTGTTGACGGGCCCAGGCGAGGCGTAAAGCTTTGTGTCGTGCAGTCATCAAGGCTACACGAGTGGGCCTTCGGCTCCGAAAGCCCATATCAATAATGTTTCAAAAAAAAAAATCAAATGGCTCTGAGCACTGTGGGACTTAACATCTATGGTCATCAGTTCCCTAGAACTTAGAACTACTTAAACCTAACTAACCTAAGGACATCACACAACACCCAGTCGTCACGAGGCAGAGAAAATCCCTGACCCCTCCGGGAATCGAACCCGGGAACCCGGGCGTGGGAAGCGAGAACGCTACCGCACGACAACGAGCTGCGGACAATAATGTTTCGTTGATTGGTTCGCACGCTGACACTTGGTGATGCCCCAGCATTGAAATTTGCAGCAATTTGCGGAAGGGTTGCACTTCTCTCACGTTGAACAATTCTTTTCAGTCGTCGTTGGTCCCGTTCTTGCAGTATCTTTTTCGGGCGCAGCGATGTCGGAGATTTGATGTTTTACCGGATATTCACGGTATACTCGTGGAATGACCGTACAGGAAAATCTCCACCTCGGAGATGTTATGTCCCATCACTCGTGCGCCGACTACAACAGCACGTTGCAACTCAGTTAAATTTTGATGACCTGCCATTGTAGGAGCAGTAACCGGCCTAACAACTTCGCCAGACTCTTGTTGTCTTATATAGGCGTTGACGACCGCAGCGCCGTATTGCAACTGTTTACTATCTCTGTATTCCAAAACGCATGCCTATAGCAGGTGCTTTGTCGCTAAGGGGGATTTTTTTGTTTATAGGAATGTAGAAGTGAGGAAACGAGAGGAACACGAATTTGACAAACGTGATACAGTACTACACAGCTGTGGAACGTAGAAAGCAATATATAAACAGATTGAAGTGGGAAAAACGCCAATCTTGCTGCTAACAGCCTAGCAGAATATATGAAGCAATGGTCAATAACTATATTCTACGAGGGGCAGTAAAATGTAGAAGAAACAGATGGAGTCATTCTTCTAAACTGTTGCAAAAGTCTGGTGCGAAGAGATGCGAAGTTCTCTTTAAAGGCTTACATCAAACTTCTTGATGTTTATGAATCACCAGCAGCCAAATACCGAAGGATGATCGCCTGTCTGGTTCCATTTGCTATTCAGACTTTCATATTGGAGCAGTTGCTTCTACTATATGTTAAAAATTGTGTTTAAACGTTCTAGAGAAGTTATGTATCAAGCATCAGTTCACTACTTAACCTTAGGAAGTAGTTCGATAGCTTAAAAAACAATACATTCACGCATACCAATTTATCGATCTGTTGCCAACTTTTTTGTGGTATGCAAAAGAATAAAAGCCGTCTTCGCTTACAGAAGCCAGATATGTTCCGTTCGCAGCCCTGGTGGGCCGTCTAAACACTGCCGACACAGGAAAGTATTGCTGCTAGCATTGCCCAGAACCAATTGCCGGGAACGGTGCTGGACATGGGGCTGCCTTTCGTATGGCTGGGAATGTTGCAGCAAACTTCGCGGGACTATGATAGCAGTACTCAATATGCTATGGTGTTTGTAAACGCATCTTTAGCCTGGTGGCGTACTATTGCACCGCGTTGATGTTTAATACCATCTCTCCACATGGAGTCTCAAAGATTTGAGGTCAAAGTTACGCCGATAGTAAAGGATGCTAACTTGAGTGTTTTGACACTGGGTACCAAGCTCTAAAATATATTTCTGGCGGTACAGAGTTTTGCGTGTACGATGCACCGGAATGGTGTGATTTTTACATTGCGTGAGTTTCATACGGAAAGTTCTGGGTTCAATCCTGGTTAGAGGCGAGGATTTTGCATCGTTCCAGTCCCTCCAGGATGGTCCCAGATCAACTCGACCTGCTATCAAATGAGTTTCGGGGATCTCTCGCAGCCGGAGCGAGGTTCCTGGCTACCGTCGCCCCCCCCCCCCCCCCCCTTCACCCCCTCCATTTGCCGTGCCGAAGAGAAAAGCCACACTCCCTCTCGGGTCAGGGCTTGCGCCATAAACTTTATCTTTACCTCCAGTAAGACGAGAACTGACGCATCGCCCGCATCTCGTGGTCGTGCGGTAGCGTTCTCGCTACCCACGCCCGGGTTCCCGGGTTCGATTCCCGGCGGGGTCAGGGATTTTCTCTGCCTCGTGGTGACTGGGTGTTGTGTGATGTCCTTAGGTTAGTTAGGTTTAAGTAGTTCTAAGTTCTAGGGGACTGATGACCATAGATGGTATGTCCCATAGTGGAAAAAAAAAAAAACTGACGCATCGGAACTGAAGGCGCTGCCATGGATAACGGTGGAGATTGGCACTGTTTTTAGTCCGTGAATGTGTAAGCAGACCGGGTGTCAGTCTGCTGGGGTTCACTAACCGTTTACTAAGGTTCTGGCGTACTGTTAGTTCACCAAACAGCAACGTCCTGCCTCGCATGTAAGTATCAAGAGCAAGAGGCTGCAACCGGTGCCTCAGTACACTTACCTGCAGCAAGAGACGACGGTACACTCCCAAAGATTGTTCTTCCCCAACAATATTCTGAAAAACTACACTGATGGGGAAAAATCCCAACACCAAGAAGAAGTTATGCGGCATAAACGAAAGAAATTAGGCGTATTTCTATTGCTGAAAGGTGTTGTGTATTCAACTGTCGCGCCATTCGCATAAGAATATCGCTAGCAATACCACTATGAGGATGAAAATTTTGTTTGCTTTAAATACATGCTGTGACGGTCGTGAGTGTTACTTGCCTTTGAAATTGGACGTGGTGAGGTGATGTTAGTCACCAATGTCTTTAAGGGAACAAAGACGCCATTATTAACACCCCACTGAATTTGAACGGAGTACTGTAATAGGGCTACGAGAGGCTGGGTGTTCATTCTGCTATTTTGCAGAAAGACAGAAAGGACTGTAGCCACTGTACTTGATTGCTGGCAGCGGTGGTCATGAGAATGTTCAGTCGGAAGAAGGTGGGGCTCCGGACGGCCATGTGACACTACCGAGAGGGAAGACCAAATTCGTTCGGCGTATTAGTCTGGCCCATCGTACTGCATCTGCAGCAGCAATTGGAGCAGCAATTCACACTACTGTGGCACAAATGACTCGCAAATCGGTTACTTCAAGAACAGCTCCGAACCAGATGCCCTGTAGCGTGCATTCCACTGATCCCAAACCAGCGTTGTATGCGATTTGAGAGGTGTCAAGCGATAGCTCATTGGAGGGCAGGGTGCAGGTCTATTGAGTTTTCTGATTTCAGCCGGCTCTGCCTTGGTGGCAGCGATGGCCGTATTTTGCTTAAGAAAAAATGTTCAAATGTGTGTGAAATCTTATGGGACTGACCTGCTAAGGTCATCAGTCCCCAAGCTTACACACTACTTAACCTAAATTATCCTAAGGACAAACACACACACGCATGCCCGCAGGAGGACTCGAACCTCCGCCAGGCGGATTCCATCCGGGGTCAACGCGCCTACCCGAGTCCTGGAAGCAGTACATTAGCGCTCTTGGCTAACCCTTTTTATTTTTTAGTGTTGCGATTGTTTTCGTGTTTGTATTAGACCAAGGCAACTTCTTCTGTTCTTTACTTTTTAATCTCTTCATCCAAGTATTGGTTTATTTGAGCTAACTCTCCGAATAATCGTGCTGTGCTCACTCCGGAGCAGTTGACACTAGGCCACCCAAACTGTGTCAACGTGCAAGCGCCCGTTTTTTCATTTAGTACTGCTACTAAATCACTATCCGACTGTATAAATTACTAGCCCTGTATGAAGTGGAACTCACATTTATTTTCTTATTTATTTATTTCCAAAGTAAAGGCGTGCTGCCTTTTATTATACAGCAGCTCGTACAGTGTGTGATTTTTATGTTATATCATACAAATTCACTGTGATTACGGGTACATTTTTTTGTTGTTGTTGAAAATCTTACAAAAGAAATGGTTCAAATGGCTCTGAACACTATGGGACTTAACATCTATGGTCATCAGTCCCCTAGAACTTAGAACTACTTAAACCTAACTAACCTAAGGACAGCACACAACACCCAGCCATTACGAGGCAGAGAAAATCCCTGACCCCGCCGGGAATCGAACCCGGGAACCTGGGCGTGGGAACCGAGAACGCTACCGCACGACCACGAGATGCGGGCTCTTACAAAAGAATAAAATTATGTATATATATATAAAATACAAATGCGTATACGAAATTATGTTGTAACTTTTTGCTAACTTAGATAATCATAATAAATGAGATACATAATAGTTTGTGGATGTATTTTAAATTAAAAGTATGTTTAATGGAAGTAACAAGAGGTGGCAACTTGATTTAGATATGATGTGACAGTATTTCTCTTTATACCTTCTGCGTGTATGGTTTCATCTTTTACGTATGTTGACTTGACAGTGGTGATACCTAATTTAATGTATTGATTAGATAGGTTATAATAATTTTCCGAACTTCAGGTAACGGTGAAGATTGGGAATTGATTTACAATGTCACTGTCAGCTGCATCGGGTGCGAGGGCTCAGTGAAACTTCACACGCGATGCTACGAAACAAGAAGAAATTTCACATCTTCAGACAGTATTACATGTTACGAAATGGTATAACAAACAGCTGCAACGAGAGTTAAATTTTCAGATTGTTCGCCTACTTTTGCTATGTTTGTATGTTCGTCTCGTCTTCACTTTCTATGTGTGATATTGCATCCGTTTCCGTGTCTGTGTCGTTTACTACATAATGCTGATACGTCCAATGTGGAGCCTGTGTCATTTTAGTATGTGGTCTCTCCTGTTTGTATGCCGCGTATAGTGCTCGTGATATTTCGTCTGTGATGTTGTTTATAGAGCTCCAGTCATCTTGTATATCAACGTCCAATTCCTGGTTTCCTAAATTCGGTCTTGTGTGTCCCACTCTTTGTTCAGGTGTGCCATTCTCACCTCAGGCACAGGTGTGAGTCTGTTTTCGGCCAAACCTGTGGAGATGCACAGGATACGGGCTATGACCCGTGAGGAAGTGGACCTTGCCGAATGTTGGATTTATGTACCTCAAATTCATCCGCTCTTGTATACTAGGGAAGAAAGAGTAGTCTCTCTCTTCCTTATCAGTTGCGTCCCATTGCGAGATGCCGAGGCTAGCAGTGTATTTAACACTAAATTCGTCTAGAATCTTCATATGGAAATGATGCTTTAAGCCCCCCTTTTCTAACTCCGACTTTTGCACATGGATTAAGAAGAAACGCGAACTGACAGTGATCGACCCTGCAAGTGGAGTAGAAAAGAGTTTAGCACCTACAGTAATTTAATTTGATAGAAATTAATTTGATAAAGGAAAGTTTCATTAACGTAGTGAGAAATGAAAGGGTTGCTCTACCGATCTACAGGATGAAAGTTCTGTCCAAAATAACAATTTGATTTATTATGGCTGAACTCAAAATAATAAACAAAACACATGAAACATTTACAATACGTCAAATTGGATACTCAAATAAATGCTGCTAAGGTGAAGTTGTCCATAAACTAGCTTGTGACATTTATGACCAAGTGGTATGTGGAGCCAATTCCTTGCAACTCAAATCTTAAGAGAAACACCTAGTAAACCCAACAATAATTGCTGCTACACCACTGAGAACTCAAGACAATGAACACCCAACACAGAACTACGTTAGAAAAGAGGAACAGGCGCGCTCTGCTGAGCTCTGATTATCACATAGCAAAATTCCCTGATCTGCCGGTGCTGCGGACATACATTACCAAGCTGTCTTCTTAACTGTAAGGACACGATCTGGCTGGCGTACCGGAGGCGATAGCTGGTTGCATCGACGTCCCGTCGTGGTGATGGTAATGTTGCGAGAATAGCCCGAAACAAATTATCCTGGTCTGGTTGTTCCAGACTTAAGACTACCTAGCAACACAAATGCGCCTCTGAGGGAGACGAAGAAGGTTCGCCACACAATCACTGACAGTACAGTGATTGATTGTAACAAGCGAAATCACACAGTAACTCCGATACAGTCAACTTTAGCCAAAACTGCTAAAGATGGACAACATAGGCCGCTTGTATGCAGAACGCTCAATTGCCAACTGCACTCGGAAAGTTACGTTGAAGTCGAAACTTCAGCAACTTCGTCAGACAGAATTAAATGAAAGTATATTAGACAGCGAATGGAAGGTAAGCTGTCAGTGTTGTAACCTACTCCAACCGAAAGGCGAGAGCCGACTCTATCAAGAGCACCCGTACAAGCCGAACACACAACAGTGCCATCCCTACCACAGTGGCTGTGGTTAAATGTGCCAATCAGCAACTCGAAAACCTGTGGAAAATTTCACTCTATTGCTGAAGCACTACTATTCCACGAATGGAGATACCAGGCGCCAATTTGTGCGCCGATTTTGCTACGTCACGGAGCTATCCCCTGGGCAAGCCAATCACAGTTATGATTTTGCGCGAATTTGCCCGCGAAGACTGCCTGGGAACACAAGTCATTCCCACGCCTCGCTGGTAGCCCGTCAGAAAGTGTTTTCACTAAGTTTCTGCGAAGTAACGGAGTCTCTAACCCCCAGCCGCTCATTCAGGCCCCTGTGGGCGTGTCGCCCCCGCTCTTATGGCAATGTCGGTGTCTGGACAGCATTCACTCGACTCCTTCACACCCGTCGGCATAACCCCTTCAAGGTCAGCGGAACCCGCCTGTCACTGGACCACCCGGGTGACGAGAGACGCTGAGTGGGAAGTCCGCGTGTGAAGAAACAGCAACTTTTCACCGCATGCAATTAAAGAGGAAAATATTCATATCTTCTGACTTCTCAATACTAGCCTTGTAAATCAAATTAATCACAGTAAGATATAAGTATGAGAGGGGGCAAGTCTGTGTGCATCGTAAAGGCATGCCACCTCTCACCATTCTGTCTGCCTTTTATCAATTCTACACTCGTTTCATTTCTGTTATGTCTTGTTCAGTTATTTCTCTTACTCTGTCGCATCTTTCTCTCTTCAGACAGCAGGCAGCTGCTCAGTGGCGAATTGTAATATCTGTAGGGAAAGCTCCCAGTACACGCAAAGTGTCTCAATCGAGGTCGTGGCGAAAGCCCCCGAGATTCTGAGTAGAACACTCCTCTGGCCGCGACTCACAATGATTTCATGCGTACGTAACTACAATCGATGTGCCCAAGCACTAGCCGCAAAATAAGTTATTGACTCGAAGATTGCTGTGTAACAGGTCCTGCACAATAAGAAACAGACCGCGGTTGGCGCTGGACGGTTGACGATAAAGCAGAGTAATTAGGGGACACTTGCGGCGGCAGGTGAGCTCCGCAACTTTAGCGGTCAGCAGCAGCAGCAGCAGCAGAAGCAGCAGGAGGTGGCTCCTCTAATGGCCAGACCAGACCAGAACAGGCCGGCAGAGGCGAGGCGGCCTCCGAATTATTTAAGGGGCGCGTGATTTCCCGGGGGGCAGCAGCGGCAGTGGGGATGCTCCGCCACCACTCATCTCCGGCGCGGGGGAAACCCACCACCAGCTCCACAGTGCGCCAGCCAGCGCGTTCCAAAACAACGCGAACACCGAGCCCCACTCTCATTGTCCCTGCCCTCTCCCCTCATATTCATTCCTCCACGCTGTATCGTTACATAGAAGTTTGCGACGATTCGAATATCTGCATTAATAATTACTTTTTCGCTTAAAAGTTAAAGGGTAATTTCAGTATTTTGGATGTCGTCAGTTTGAGTTACATTCCACCGACCTTAGTAATAAAAACGATAATAATAAAAGCAGTGAACAGGGTGGCGCAGGGAAATGCTAAATTATTTTGAATGTTAGTGCTATAAACACTGGGGTTGTTCGAAGCGATGCATATTTGCAGTGAACGCATTCTCTTTCGGTAATTATGCTGCACTGGAGTGGTGTGGAACGTGTTATCTAGGATTGCCACATTAAACTGACAAAATTACCGAACATTCCCTGGAGAAAGCATTTGCTAAGCTGCGGTCTGAGGGTAAACAAACGAAACACTTGGTAAAAATTAACAACTATTTTTATTTTTATTAGTCACAGCTTTGAAAATTTTTTTATCTCCTTCATGTTTTTTGCACGCTGCAAACTTCAAATCGCAACGGATGCATAATCCGCTTTTACCGTATGGACACTCAATTTATTTCTTGCGTCAGACCATAAATGAATCATGTGACTGATGACACTTTCCACGCCGGCCGATGTGGCCGAGCGGTTCTAGGCGCTTCAGTTTGGAACAGCGCGACCGCTACGTTCGCAGGTTCAATTCCTGCCTAGGCATGAATGTGTGCGATGTCCTTAGGTTAGTTAGGTTTAAGTAGTTCTACGTTCTAGCGGACAGATGACCTAAGATGTTAAGTCCCATAGTGCTCAGAGCCATTTGAACTCTTTCCACAAAGGCCTTCCTGAATGGATTTTCTATTACTCTTTTCATAATTTCTTATATCAGGCGTTTCTTCTCCATTTAAAAACATTTTCCCCGAAAACGAATAATTGTTCAAAAAATTTTATTTAGCATATGGATCTTTTCGTATGAACTATAGTGTGCACATGTCTATACCAGATATCCATGCGATGCATTGCACAAAGCAAAGTCAAAACGCAACTATGTTCAGCTCTGAGTTTCAGTTATTTAACGGGTGCGCAGCGTAGTCTCGCGGACGGCCGCAGCTGAATGCAGAGAGAGAAAGAGACGGACAACAATCAATCAAGGTCGTGAATATAGCACGCGTCGGCTTGCAACAGTGCACTAAATTTTTACTGACTTGATTTTCCAAACCAGTAAATAAATTAGTGATATTAACCGAACTCTAAATAAACCGAACCACTCATACTTCGGCACCGATCACCGAACGTGGGGCTGAATAAACAGCTGGCAACCAAGGTGCTGTCACTGTGACAGCGAGTTTACAGCCAGGGTTATGGTCTGACTGCTGCACAGAGATTATTTCGACAGCATTACCAGCTAGGATTTCATGGACGGGTCCCGTCTTCTCATGCGATTACAGCGTGGGTGTTATTTTGAAGAAATTCGCTCGACCTTGGTGTTCTAACGGCAAGTACACGAGAGTACATTGCAGCCCTTCGGGTTTCCTATGAGAAGAGCCCTTAGCACCCCGTTCGGCAACGTGCATGTGCATCAGAGATTGAGCGACGAAGCGTGGAAAGAACACTGCAGGAATTAAAGTTCTTCCCTATAGGTTACAGACTATGCAGCAATTAAAAATTTGTGGTTAGATATTATGGGACCAAACAGCTTAGGTCATCGGTCCCTAAGCTTACACACTACTTAATCTAACATAAACTAACTATGGAATAAACACACACCCATGCCCTAGGGAGGACTCGAACCTCCGGCGGGGGGAGCGCGCGGACCGTGACAAGGCGCCCAAGACCGCGCGGCTACAGCAATGAAATCCACGAGAGATTGTGTCAAGTTCGGATGTTGGCGAGTGTATGTTGGCTAAAATCAACAAGGACACAAAATTTACTAACATAATGTGGAAGTCAGACGAAGCTCACCTCTACCGCCACGGATATGTTAACAAACAGAATTTAGGTTTTTGGACACTGAAAATTCTTGTGAGTTTCACAAGCGTACGTTTCATAGAGCCATGGTTACAGTAAGGTGTTCTTTATCATATCACGGTGTCATTAGCCACTACTTTCTTGAACATGAGGTTAGCATGGCAACAACAGCAACATTCACTCGGCATGTTTATATGCTTGAAATCTTCTTTACAGTGAGACTGCACGACCTAAACATCGAAAAAATGTGGCTACAGCAGGACATACTGCTCGACAATCGATGGAAACCGTTCGCAAAGTGTTTGGAAGGCGCATCATTTCATGTAACAGTGACATACCATGGCCAGCGAGAACTTGTGATCCTAGTATGTGGGATCTCTTCCTGCGGAGACATCTTAAAAGCAACGTGTACCGCACACGTCATGCAACTATCCATGAACTGAAACAGATGCCTGAAGACTATTTAATTGTGAACGCTCTAAGGGAACGCGTCTTTCCGATGTCATCTTTAATAAGTAAAGAGACTGTTTGTGTCTTTCTAATGATACTTGAATGACATCCTGCATACGTCCACTTTCGTCATTAAGAAATGTCTTCCCTATGTTTTTATTCGTGCAAATTACATTACTTCAAAATTACCTGTCTCCCCACCGCACCCTGTAATACTGTACATATAATTTCTTCTGACTGATTTGATGCGACCCGCCAGCACTTCCTCACCTGTGCTAATCCGTTTTTCTTACTAACACTTGCCTCCGACACCCTCAGTTATTTGTTGGATGTATTATAATTTCTTTCTTCGCCTACATTTTTTACCCTCTATACCCCCTCCCCCTTCCTTTAGTACCAAGGACGTTTCTCCTTCATGTCTTATCACATGTCCTATCATTCCATCCTTTCTTCTTGACAATATTTTCCACATGTTCCTCTCCTCAGCGAGTCAGCAGACAATTTGTTGATTCCTTATCAGTCCACCTAATTTTCAACTTTCTCCTTCAGCACCGAATCTGAAACACTTCGATTCACATCTATTCCGGTTTTCCCACAGTCCGTGATTCACATCAATATAGTGCTGTACATTTTTAGAAATTATTCCTCAGATTAGGACCGAGTCTTGAGTGATGGCTTGTTTTGGGCAGGGATGCCCTCTTTAACTGTACTAGACTGCTTATTACATCCTCCCTCGTTCGTCTGTGATCGGATATTTTGTTTCCTACGTAGCAGAATTTCCTGCGTAGCAGAATTCCTTCACTTCGTGTACTTAGTGGTCAAGTTTACCACTAATCTCATTTCTGCTACTCCACATTACTTTCACATTTCTTCGATTTACTCTGAATCCCTAACATGTGCTCATTAGACTGTTTGTTCGATTAACAGGTCCCACAATTCTTCCCCACTTTTATTGAGGATAGTAATGTCATCAGCCAATGAATAATTGATTTAAGTCTCTGTTATTAAGGACTTAGGCAACGGCCTTGCCGCAGTGGATACACCAGTTCCCGTCAGATCACCGAAGTTAAGCGCTGTCGGGCGTGGCTAGCACTTGGATACGCTGTTGCCATTTTTCGTGGTGCACTCAGCGTCGCGATGCCAATTCAGGGGCTACTCGACCGAATAGTAGCTAGTAGCGACTTGGGTCAAAGAAAACCATCATAACGACCAGTACAGCGGTGTGTTGACCACGTGCCCCTCCTATCCACATCCTCATCTGAGGATGACACGGCGGTCGGATGGTCCCAATGGGCCACTTGTGGCCTGAAGATGGAGTGCTTTTATTACGCATTTAGGATGGTGTGTCACTATATCAACTTGGGTCCACAGTATTTTCTTAGCTGAAAGTATTTTAACTCTAGCTGCCCAGGTACTTACCTTATTACATTACACTCCTGGAAATGGAAAAAAGAACACATTGACACCGGTGTGTCAGACCCACCATACTTGCTCCGGACACTGCGAGAGGGCTGTACAAGCAATGATCACACGCACGGCACAGCGGACACACCAGGAACCGCGGTGTTGGCCGTCGAATGGCGCTAGCTGCGCAGCATTTGTGCACCGCCGCCGTCAGTGTCAGCCAGTTTGCCGTGGCATACGGAGCTCCATCGCAGTCTTTAACACTGGTAGCATGCCGCGACAGCGTGGACGTGAACCGTATGTGCAGTTGACGGACTTTGAGCGAGGGCGTATAGTGGGCATGCGGGAGGCCGGGTGGACGTACCGACGAATTGCTCAACACGTGGGGCGTGAGGTCTCCACAGTACATCGATGTTGTCGCCAGTGGTCGGCGGAAGGTGCACGTGCCCATCGACCTGGGTCCGGACCGCAGCGACGCACGGATGCACGCCAAGACCGTAGGATCCTACGCAGTGCCGTAGGGGACCGCACCGCCACTTCCCAGCAAATTAGGGACATTGTTGCTCCTGGGGTATCGGCGAGGACCATTCGCAACCGTCTCCATGAAGCTGGGCTACGGTCCTCCACACCGTTAGGCCGTCTTCCGCTCACGCCCCAACATCGTGCAGCCCGCCTCCAGTGGTGTCGCGACAGGCGTGAATGGAGGAACGAATGGAGACGTGTCGTCTTCAGCGATGAGAGTCGCTTCTGCCTTGGTGCCAATGATGGTCGTATGCGTGTTTGGCGCCGTGCAGGTGAGCGCCACAATCAGGACTGCATACGACCGAGGCACACAGGGCCAACACCCGGCATCATGGTGTGGGGAGCGATCTCCTACACTGGCCGTACACCACTGGTGATCGTCGAGGGGACACTGAATAGTGCACGGTACATCCAAACCGTCATCGAACCCATCGTTCTACCATTCCTAGACCGGCAAGGGAACTTGCTGTTCCAACAGGACAATGCACGTCCGCATGTATCCCGTGCCACCCAACGTGCTCTAGAAGGTGTAAGTCAACTAGCCTGGCCAGCAAGATCTCCGGATCTGTCCCCCATTGAGCATGTTTGGGACTGGATGAAGCGTCGTCTCACGCGGTCTGCACGTCCAGCACGAACGCTGGTCCAACTGAGGCGCCAGGTGGAAATGGCATGGCAAGCCGTTCCACAGGACTACATCCAGCATCTCTACGATCGTCTCCATGGGAGAATAGCAGCCTGCATTGCTGCGAAAGGTGGATATACACTGTACTAGTGCCGACATTGTGCATGCTCTGTTGCCTGTGTCTATGTGCCTGTGGTTCTGTCAGTGTGATCATGTGATGTATCTGACCCCAGGAATGTGTCAATAAAGTTTCCCCTTCCTGGGACAATGAATTCACGGTGTTCTTATTTCAATTTCCAGGAGTGTATTATGTAATACGATCACAAATTGAATATTCATTTAATTCTTTTATGCCGAAGTTTCGACATTCCTACTCTTTATTATTACTCCAAATTACATAATCATGGACACTTCCTTATTCTAATTATAATTTTTTCTCTATGATGTGATATAACAGTCTTATTCTTAGGATGTAAAATATTGACAAATCTGTTTCACTTGCGGTTTTACGGGAATTCATCACTGAAAACAGATAAATAATAAGACTAGAGATTCCCAAATAACCAATTACAGAAATAAGTGAGGTTTTTATCTTCCTCTGGCATCAGTTGACTGTTGTGCAACTGCGATGTCATTCACACAATGGGATTGCTGTTGATCAGCATCCTCGTATCTCAAAATTTAGAGATGAATGCCTGTCTCTTAAGGGATTTATGTGTAGGGAAATGTCCAGTTTCAATACTGCCTCATAGAGTTTGGCCTGCTGCATGGGGATTGCGCGCTGTTCTGGACATCGACAAGTTCTAAAGATGTCGACACGATTTCCTCCACAATTAAACGTACATCTTATTTATGTAGAACCAGTAACTACTTTACGTCTCATTCAAAAAAATGGTTCAAATGTCTCTGAGCACAATGGGACTTAACTTCTGAGGTCATCAGTCCCCTAGAACTTAGAACTACTTAAACCTAACTAACCTAAGGACATCACACACATCCATGCCCGAGGCAGGATTCGAACCTGCGACCGTAGCGGTCGCGCGGTTCCAGACTGTAGCGCCTAGAACCGCTCGACCACTCCGGCCGGCCACGTCTCATTCATTTCTCTTTCGTTAACTTTAACAGAATTCATGTACGTAATTTTCGGCATCCACACGAAGGTACATGAAAGTTGTTCTAGGGCACCGCATCCTTTGAAACCTCCGCTCCATGACCTGACTCCAGTTTGCGTATCACATACGACATGAATACTACACGCCATGAATTCAATGAACCTCCAAGTAGTGGACTTAAATAATTTCTTAGTAGACAACGCAACGTTATTACACTGAGAAGTGTAGCACGTTAACTTGATTTACAACCAGAACATGAAAAATGTTTAAAGAATGGGAGTTCGTTTTGGATTATCGCCAAATTGGGGGAGACCGTGTTACCTATCATTGGCCCCAATCATTGAAACAAAGATTTCTTCGTTGCTGTGCGACCTTTCTATGTCATTACAATCAGAATCTTGTTCCTTCGAACGCCAAAACTTTTGCTGAATCTCCCCTAATAGGGAGAAATGATAATCATGATAGAACAGAAGACATCAGGGATCACCCGGAAAAATTAAGGTGTTCAATTTTCCCCACGTTGTTTTCGAGAGTGGAACGGAAGAGTAACACATAACTGTAAATTACACAGTAATCATGTGGGTGTAGATGCAAATTTGATATACGAATTACATTACAAACACATGACTTTCTGCAGTGTGTGGCAACTTGGAACGACTTTATTTGACTTCCCAGTTTTGCGGAAATATACCGCAGAGAAATTCACAAATTTCGGTTACAGTAATTACTACAAAACACGGGCGTGTTTTATTGTAGTGAAATGTGATGGTGGTCGCGCTCTGTGTCCTTCGTGAGTAAAATTTAAGTTACGAGGTGCGGCTTAGCAGACGAGACTTACGAGCAAACGCAAGCCCGTAGTCGGAGCGCCAGCGATGCGAGCGGATTAAAGTGGTTTAAGAGATTTTAATATCCGCGGATGCGAATAGAATACTTACAGATGGTGACAAGGCACTTGCGTATGCGTAAAGAATGCGGCTAGCGTTTCCCTTAACCGTGCAGATCTCTTATCTATAGAGCAGTGGTTGCCGCGTGGGGGTAATCATTTTCTGAAATGTAAAATGAAATTTTCCGGTTAAGGAGAAGGTTTTCTTAAAACCAAAAGAGCTCTATATTGTTCACTGATAACACCAAATTGTTTTTAAATAATTATTTCTGTTATGCCAGAGAACACGAGACGCAAATAGTTAAAATAAGGTAACACAGTGGACAAAGCTAACACCATTCACAAAAAGTTGGCGCACGCGACTTTCCTGCCTTAGGTTACCTTGACGACCGTGGCTTCAGGGAGGGCAACCGCACGCAAAATTAAATAACAAAATTAAATCTGACATGACAAAATCTGGAAAAATTGGACCTAGTATTGGACGGAATAAACGTCAGGGAAAGCTGTATGTGCTGCGTCTCTCTCCTAAGAGTCATAAAGAGCACGTCCTGTGATGTTTCGGCAGGTACATGAAATTTCCTTTTTGCTGTGTGTGCATGGATTCAGCCACACAAATACAGCTCATCGTGCGTCAGTGTAAAGTTTCTACTCGTTTCTCGATACAAACACTATTTTTCAAAGTGTAGTTTACTAGTGCAGCCATAAATTTGTGTAGTGCGGTAATAGGTTTATCGATATGCGTTACCAGGAACAGAAAATCACGAAAAATAGCCAGCCTTCCAGCAGGGACCGAGTATCGCTCCTGCATGGGCTTGACAGACAGATAGCTCAACGCGGGCCAGTAAATAAAACGGAGAAAAAAAATTGCAAACAAATGTTTAACGATTTTGATAAAATGCAGGAATTAAGCCTTCTGCTGTGTTTTCGAGCACTAAAACACTGTAAATTATCGAAGACGCTGTATTATCGTTTCGGATACCTACATTGCAACAGCAAGATACTGTAACGCGAGGTATTAGTACTGTGACTTTATTACTCGCTGGCTAGAAAAGTAGAAAACAACAGACACCAAGGAGCGGTAAAACTTTTTCAGAAGTTCCTTGTCGTACTTGTTCCCTTTTGTTTTTTGTGCCGGCCAGCGCTACGGCTAAGGAGTGGCGTTACCGAAACGCTGCTGGAGTGCCGGGATGTTCTTTGTATAGTAAAGGGGTTGGACAAAAACATGGAAACAGAAAACGCTGCAAAACACACTCCAGTAGTCTCGGAATGGGCAACTACAGATTCCTTATGGTTTTCAAAGTAACATTATGCCACTCTTCCTGGACTGTACTGGTAAATTCGGATAACGATTGATAGGGGTCACTAACCCTCTCTCCGAAGTAGACCACAAAGTCTCAATAAAATTGAAATCTGATGACTATGACGATCAGGGAAGATGTGAAAATTCACCATCGGCCTCATAAAACTAGGCCTGTGCTGTGTGAAAGTGGGCCATACCGTCTAGGAACACAGCTTCACCTTTGGCGAACAAACGTTGTACCACGGGATTGACCTGATCAGTCAAAATGGTCTAATGCTTGGCAGTAGTGCGAGATCTCCGAGTAACTATGGCGCCCATTGAGTACCACGATATGGCTGTCCAAAAGATCACCGAAAACCCGCCATGTTTCAGTCCTGGGACGTAAACTCGCCAGAAGTTGGGAATCGTGTGCGGCAAGATTGTCCGACCAAATGACTTACATCCACTGCTCTATAGTCTCGGTTTTATGGCACTACGTTTTCCGGTACGGTCATTTGCAACATTGATGATGATTTCGGAATTCCAGCTCGCCCTCGAATTTCCTGTTTACGGCGCTTCCGCGGTGTTGTTAAGGTGCTGACAGAGTTAGCTAGTTCAGTGCAGTGCGACTTTGAGTTCTGCATTGACTTTTGCAGCTGTCGTCCCCTTATCGTTCGTTATAATCCTCTTCAAGGACCGTTTGTCACAATCATTCAACACACACCTTCTTCCGCGTGTGTTTTGGCAGATGATGGTATTCCGCTTTCCCTGTTCGCAGTATAAATCTTCGATACATTCCCTCCTTGAAACACCAAACACTTCAACTTCCTTGGTTACCGAAGCTGCGGCTGGTCCCGGCGGAGGTTCGAGTCCTCCCTCGGGCATGGGTGTGTGTGTGTTTGTCCTTAGGATAGTTTAGGTTAAGTAGTATGTAAGTTTAGGGACTGATGACCTTAGCAGTTAAGTCCCATAAGATTTTACGTACACATTTGTTACGGAAGCTACCATCATACGATCTTCCACAATTTGCCCACGTTCGAATGGATTTAGCTCCAACATAATACCTCACAACTGCATACAACACTATTCTGACAACGACTGACGTTTGCAACGTATTGAGAACAGTGCGCAGGTGCTGTTAGTGCTAACACAAAGGGCGTTCAAAAAGTTTTGCAGAGTCGTCTCTAATTTTTTTTTTTTTTTTTTTTTTGCAGTAGGAGAATGAAATTTTTTGTGAACATACTTGGAACATTTAGTTATACATTGAGCCTACTCAATGTAGCCTCCATCTGCTGTGACGCATCTGGCCCAACGTTGTTTCCATGATGTAAGCCGGCCGGAGTGGCCGTGCGGTTCTAGGCGCTACAGTCTGGAACAGCGCGACCGCTACGGTCGCAGGTTCGAATCCTGCCTCGGGCATGGATGTATGTAATGTCCTTAGGTTAGTTAGGTTTAATTAGTTCTAAGTTCTGGGGGACTGATGACCTCAAAAGTTAAGTCCCATTGTGCTCAGAGCCACTTGAACCATTTGAACCATGATGTAAATGCACTTTGGTAAAATTCTGGGGATTGACTTTTATACCATCACTTGACACAGGAAATAAGGTCTTTCTATCAAATGTTTTACCGCGCAGGTGGGCCTTCAAACGACCAAAGAGGTAAAAATCAGGCGGAGCGAAGTCCGGACTGTTGGGAGGATGCGGAACAATTTTCCAACCAAGTTTCCTGATTTTCTCCTTCGTCATAATGGCTGTATGGAGTTTGGCATTGTAATGGTATAGTCTGATGAGCTGAAACTGAAGCTGTGGTCTTTGGGTCTTGGTGGTATGTCGCAGCGCGTCCAACGACAAACAGTAACGGTCCCAGTTAATTGTGTAGCCAGGTTCCAAAACGTTAATGATAATTGCACCACACTGATCGCAGAAGAAGGAGGCCATCACCTTTCGGCCTGCTGTTTCTGGAAGTCCTACTAGTTTCTTCTTCCGAGAGGAAACCGGACGACGCTACTCTATGGACTGGCTTTTGCTCTCAGGTTCGGACAAAAACAACCATGTTTAATGCTGGGTAATGACGCCGTCGAAATACTGTTTCCACTCTTCAGTAAAGGTCTTCATGAGACTCTCGCATACATTCTTCCTCATCGTTTTCATTTCTCTTGTCAATAATTAGGCACCCAACGTGTACAGATTTTCTGTACCCTAGTGACTGTACCATACACTGTTTCCACTGTTCAGTAAAGGTCTTCATGAGACTCTCGCATACATTCTTCCTCATCGTTTTCATTTCTCTTGTCAATAATTAGGCACCCAACGTGCACAGATTTTCTGTACCCTAGTGACTGTACCATACACTGTTTCCACTGTTCAGTAAAGGTCTTCATGAGACTCTCGCATACATTCTTCCTCGTCGTTTTCATTTCTCTTGTCAATAATTAGGCACCCAACGTGCACAGATTTTCTGTACCCTAGTGACTCTACCATACACTGTTTCCACTGTTCAGTATAGGTCTTCATGAGACACTCGCATAATTATTCGTCATCGTTTTCATTTCTCTTGTCAATAATTAGGCACCCAACGTGCACAGATTTTCTGTACCCTAGTGACTGTACCATACACTGTTTCCACTGTTCAGTAAAGGTCTTCATGAGACTCTCGCATACATTCTTCCTCATCGTTTTCATTTCTCTTGTCAATAATTAGGCACCCAACGTGCACAGATTTTCTGTACCCTTGTGACTGTACCAGTGATATCACACTACCTAGTGACGAACGAGTCATTTCAGCAAGCTATCGTGTCGTCGCACATCTGTCATTTTGGATTTGATCAGTGGTCTGCTTAATCACATCACTCACTGCTGTCGATGGACTACCGCATCGTGGATTGTCCAGTAGAGAGAAATCACCTTCTTTAAAACTCTGCAACCTCCACTGAATACTATTGCGATCTACTGTGTCCTCCCCATAAACAGGGAGCAACTTACTGTGAATCGATGTGGCAGAGTCATCGCTGGTCTTGAAGAGGAACTCCATGACCGACCGTTGTCGCAACCTGACATCTACTTCACAGTCCATTATGGCTAACCTGTAAATAAAAGAAAATACTTTTATATACCAACTTATAGCTAAATGTTCCAAGTATGTTCACAAAAATTTCATTCTCATCCTGCAAAAAATAAAAAAAAATTAGAGACGACTGTGCAAAACTTTTTGAATGCCCTTTGTAGAACAGTGCACCGTGCAGGGTTCAGTAGCATCTGAATTTATGTTGATGCATGCATTTCTTGTCGTGTTTCTATATCTTTGTTGAATATCCCTGTTAATATGTTAAACCCAATATTTCTCTGGGCAAATCTTGCAATGTACTAACAAATGGTCACATTAAATTTCCCTATAAAACATTTTCTTTGTAACGAGAAACGTATCGACGTCTTCCGTTGACACTGAACGTTGTATAAAACACTTGATAATCAACATTTGTTTCGGCTGACGATATCAGCACATAGCAAAAAATTAATTTTAAAAATTGGGCTGAAGCAACAGGAGAAATGCCCCTTATGAAATTTTGGGGACACATCCGTACACACACACACACACACACACACACACACACACACACACACACACACAATGATGAGCGAAAGACAATTACGACCTCAGCCTTCGGCGACACTGAATACCTGCTCGTGGCGTTGCGGACAAGCGAAGACAACTGATCTCATTACTACTTTTTTATTTTAGCTATTAGTTTACTCGTTTTATTAAACATGCCGCGAGGCTGGCAATGTCTTATACAGGGCGTCCCAGGAGGAATTGCCAATATTCAAGGATATGATAGGAACGATCGGTGATTCCCGGCGGGGTCAGGGATTTTCTCTGCCTCGTGATGGCTGAGTGTTGTGTGCTGTCCTTAGGTTAGTTAGGTTTAAGTAGTTCTAAGTTCTAGGGGACTTATGACCACAGCAGTTGAGTCCCATAGTGCTCAGAGCCATTTTGAACGATCGGTAAAAGCAAAACGGCCCATTAAACATGGCTTCTAAAAGGCATGCCTTAAAAGCTATGAGCACTTCTTTTTGGATACTGTGAAACAGATCTCTTCTACTGCAAGCTCTTTGCTTTCCGCATTTTAGGACGAGGTAGTATGGACTTAAAAACAAAAAAAATGTATAGTTAACGTGTCCTCTATGTGAGCCTCGAGAGCTATGAACACTTCTTCAGTAGAAGAGATTTGTTGCACAGTAGCGAAGATGAACAAGTGCTCATAGCTCTTTACGTATGCATTTTAGCGCCCGTGTATACCAGAATTCTTTGCTTTGAATGTTCGTTGTTCCCCTCATTTGCCTAAATATAGACCATTTCTCGTGAGACACCCTTTACAAGTGGGGATGCATTCAAAAGACTATACGGCCGCGCTTGGAGAAATCCACTAACATAAACGTGTCCGAAGGCCACAATCGTTGTATAGCGTTTTAAAGAGTATTATAGCGAACTTACATTGGTGTACTGACCACCAAACGCGTCTGTCTGAATCCGACGCAACACAGTAGGGACTCTATCAGGTACGAGCTCTACGCCCACAATCCACCGACCCGAAATTTATGGAAAATGCGCGACCAGTGCGTAGACATTTGGTGCAACACACCTCGGGAAAACGAGGAAGGGCTTGTCGAGTACAGGCGATGCAACTTCGCTGCTGTATTACGTTCCTAAGGTGAATCAACACGCTCTTATTTATATGGTCATAATGTTTTGGATTATCAGTTTAGGTTGAAACCACACAAAATTAGACGACACATTTCTCACCTCC